>NC_134875.1:50089981-50689981 GCF_049852395.1 Peromyscus maniculatus bairdii
AAACATGTCAAGGCAACATATTTACAGAGAACATTTTCTGTAGATATCTGAATTGAGTGTGACTTTCATTCATTCCGTCTACCCACTACAAGTGGGCTTCTCAAATGGTAGCATGCCTTAGTATCCCTGCTGGACCCTGGGTTGGGTACAGTGGTTCTGATGGGCTTCCTGATTCAGTGGGTCTGAGATAGGGGACCCTTGAATTTGAATTTCTCACAAGTTTCTAAATCATGGTGATGATGCTGGCTCAAGGATCCAATTTCAACAAGACTGTTTAGGAAAGGTAAGGTCCCATCCAAAAGGATTTAGGAAAAGATGAAACTGAATTTTCAAAAACATTCTTGATTTGGATTAACTTTTATACAGAATTACCAAATTTATCAAGAGCAGCCTGCAACTTTATGCCTACTACGATACTATTTTTGTTCCAGGATTCCTTTTTAGCTAATTTTTTTCTGCTTGCTTTTTAAAACTTTATTTCTCAGAAAGCTTTTGACATGTAGCCAGGCTGGCCTTGAACTCATGATTCCCTTTTTTGAGCCCAGGGAGTGTTGGGATTGCAGGTGTGGACCTCCACATCTGGCTATTTGGTTGATTCGTTAGTTTCTGTTTCACAATGGTCAACACCAAACCCAGGGCATGTTAAGCAAACACTCTACCACTGAGCTACACTCTGGCTAACAGGAGAGAGGTTTGTTTGGTTGGTTGGTTGGATAGTTTGGATTGGTTTGGTTTTGGTTTTCTGCAATAGTCTTTGTCTTGCTGTGTAACCCCTCTGTAGGACAGGCAGTGCTGAAACTCTCAGAAGTCCACCTGTCTCAGGATTCTAGAATGCTGGAAAAAATGAGTGTGTGTGTGTGTGTGTGTGTGTGTGTGTGTGTGTGTGTGTGTGTGTGTGTTGCCACCAAACCCAGATTCCCACCTTTAGTTTAATCAAGTGAGTCTGAATTTCCATAGTGTTTGTCTCCTGAAAAAATACTGTTTCACAATCCCTTCAGTGGTATCTGTCTGGTCTCTTTTGGAACAGACTTTTGGCTCTGCAAATTAACAGCTGCTGGTCTTTGAACATGATATCTAATATCTCAGAACCCCAATGTCTACATCTGAGAAAGGAAATAAAACAAAACAAACAAAATAAACACATGGCTCACCCAAGGAGCATGAGCATTAGATAAAAATAAGTGAATAAAAGGCCTAGTCTGTCAAACTTTATTTCTTAGGCTTCACCCAGCCCCTTATATTCTGTATATTTATGTTGCATGACATACTTTCCAACTATGTCGAATGTTGGTTTACCTGTAATAGCTTTAAATGTTTCCCTAACAGAGCCCAGGTAGTGTCCTACAGATATTGTAGCAAACCAGGTTTCACCTCATGGTTCTATGACATTATGTGTCAAGAACAAGCAGGAACAGGTTTAATAATTATAACAAACATTTATTGATGTCTGGAACTGTGATTACCAAGAATGAGCTCATCTAATCCTAATGAAAGCCCTATAATGAAGGTATTATTACTATTATTTTACGGATGAGTGAATGGAGGCCCAGAGAGGTTAGGTAACTAGCCTGAGGTCACACAGATGCTCATAAATACTGAGCCAAGATTTAAAGCAAAGCCTGTCTTTTTCCAAAGTCTAAGCTCCTAATAATACTTGCCTCTCCAGTTCAGAATAATTTGTCCCTGTTCTCTCCTAAGTAGAGATGAAAGAATGGAGGCCAAGGCCAGGGAGTAAGAGTCCCTGGCTCACAAATGGCAAAGCCAAAAGCTAAACTTGGGCTAGCTCCAACCTCTTCACTTTTTACAGCAATACAACTTTGCTTTGGTACAAATAAAACTTTTCACTCCCTCATTTGGGCATCAGACAATAGCTCTGCTGAATAGAAGTGGGGGGGCAGCACTTGCATATTCAACTAACAGCTCTCTGTGGGAGGAGGGCAAGCCTTGCTTTGTAGCATTCCCTGATTTCCACGGTGTAAATACTCCAGTCTTGGCCCACTGCAAGCTCTCCATGTAACTACAAGAGATGCTGAGATGTGGGCACTGTAGTGCTTGGAGCTGGTGTGAGAATCTAGTATGCTACTACTCCCATCCTTGCAGAGAATGACCAACCAAAGCCCCGAGTATTGCTTCAAAATAAGATTCTGACAGTGAAGCTATATATATATATATATGAATGTTTATTATCCACCAGGATTATGACTTTTAGTACCATCACAATTCTGGGCAACTCTTCTTTTAGAGTTGAGGACTGCCTCTACTAATTGTATTCAGTCCTGCCAAGGGTTTATTAGACCTTTTTTATAGAATCCCCACACACACACACACACACATGCACCAATAGGTACATGAGTAGGTTGTGTCATGCTCTGTCTTTAGAAATGCTAATTTCTTGTCTCAAATGATTTCTTTGGGGGTGAATTTAAACACTCCTAAGGTGGGTCAAAACCTTGTTTTGTTTAATTTGAGCAACATAAAAAAACTTCTAAAATGGCCCAAGGAAAATATATTTATTTCTAGAAAATAGAAAATACAAGCAAAACAGGAAAAGGAAAGGAAATAGATTTTAAAGACAATTGTTCTTCCAAGATCTAGAGACAAACATGGCTGACATTTGACTATATGGGCCTTTCATGTTTTTCTCTCCCTATATGCAGATATGTTCTTTGAAAAATAGCTGTCCGTGAAGGAAATACATTTACAAAATGAAAAGCTATCATAGATTATTATCCTCTCTGTACAGGTCCTGCAATTGTATTTGTATTCACAGAAATGGTATGTTAGCTATATTTATGCTGATGTCCCACACGCATTTGAAGATAATACTACTAATGGGGATCGTTATCTGTGAGTACAGATGGGGTGGAAAGACCAGGGAGGCAGTCCTGGCCCTTTCCACTCCGTAGACCACTCTACATAGAGACTGATTTTGAGTTACAATTGCAGCTGTGCTGAGAGGGTGGCTGATTGAGACTCAGCTTCCAAGCCCCGAGGTCACCCCCAGAGCTCAGAAAACAACCACCCCTGCATTCCCTTATTGCTGTAGCCAGGTCCGCCTGCCTGCTGCTTGTTTCCTGCTGCCTGCAGCCTGGCCCCATTGTTTGAAGTGGGGTTTCAGAGCTGCTTTTAATGGATTTTCTTCTGCCCTCCCTGCTTGGGGTTACCTCACCATACAAGGCCTGATCAGGTATCCTGGGGCCATCCATCCTTCATACATGTCCAGCCCAGTGGGGCACTGGTAAAATGGAATTTGTTCATTGCTTCTACTCACTCTTGATTTTAGTGAAACAATGCCAGAGACAAATGTGGCAGTCATAATACAATGCATGATGGCTGACTCTGGGGAATTAATGTTTCTTTCTGAAAGAGAGATTCCTTCTGAACCTGAGACTAGCAGCCAAAGCTATGGTAAATGAACAGACCTCTCTGGAATCTTTGTTTCACTCTCTAGTGTGGACTTCCTTGACAACTCAACTCCTCCGCTGTCGTGTTTCCAGAGTTCCATTTCTTCCTTGAAGGATAAGTCTGAAAGACAGACAGCAGCGTGTGTGAAGGAGTGTAATTCTTGATGAAGAGTTGATTTAAATTATAGTAAATTATGTGTGCAAACCCCAGTGGTATTTGATCTATTGACATTGACAATTTTTTTCTGGAGTGCACTGTTGTTTTTGTTAGGGTAGATGGTCAGGTTCTCTCTAGGAAACAGAAACCTTCTTGACTGGGAAAAAATGTAACAAAAGAGAACCCAATTCATAAGAGATGGAGTTTGGTTTTTTGTTTGTTTGTTTGTGTTTTTGTTGTTTATTTTGTTCCTCTTCGGGGGTACTCACAGTACTAGCAAATCGTCCTTCCTTTCCTTGCTTCAGTTTCCTCCTCAGTAAAAACATACCGTAACCAGTGTGAGACCATCAATGCAACTAGGCATGTAAAGGCAGCTTACTGATAAGCCTGATTACCTGCTTTTGATCACTGAAGCACACACAATGGACTGATTTGTACAAGGTGTACTCTGACCTCCACACACATTTCATGGTACATGCATCCACAAGCATGAGCATACACAATTCAACTAAATTAAATTAGATACTTTAAAATTTGTTTAAATGAAAATTTAATATGAACAATGAAAATTTAAAATGACAATATTGCACTCCCACAAGAGCCATAGGCCTTCATCAAAAACCCCAACTCCTAATTTGTTGTTCAGAGATTTCTAAGAGATTACAAGAACGTAATAAGCTGTTGCTATTGCCACTGGATGCTCTCCAGAGGTGGAAAGTAAGTCCCGATAGCTGAAGACACCATGAACTTCAGACACAGGGCCCAGAGGACTTGAAGTGAATCTGACCTGAAAGCCTCCTCCTTGGGGACTAGCTTTCATGAAACCAGAGGTGCCAATGCAAGCTTCCAAAGGAGTGGAACAACCAACAGTTTTACCCCGTCATGATGCTGATTTAGTTACATTTCTATTGCTGAGGCAAAACACCAAGGCAACTTATAGAAGAGTTTATTGGGAGCTTTTAAGGGAGCATGGCAGCAACCAGGCAAGTATGGCCCTGAAGCAGTAGCTGAGAGCTTACACCTCAAGATATAAGCACAAGGTATAGAGAGCAAATTTGAAATGGTATGGGCTTTTTGAAACCTCTAATCCTGTCCCCATTGACATACCTCCTTCAGCAAGGCCACAATTCCTAATCCTTCCCAGAGTTCTACCAATTGGAGACCAAGCATTGTAACATATGAGCATATGGGAAACCATTCTCATTCAAACTACCACATATGTATATGAACCACAACAATGGCCAGCATGGCCCAATAACCCTAAAGCTGCAATAGTGTCACTCATACCTTGGCAGTAATCAACTCTCAAATTGGATTTAAGACTCACTCAACCAGACAAATATTGTCTGGTAATGGAAACCTAGCCAAATCTCTAGGGCTAGTAAAGTCATGAATCTTGGAGATAAACCTATAGGTGCCACTTTACTAAATCAGCTTAATCCCTAACTACATTCTAAATATTCATCCAATACCAAGTGGTCAACACTGAGATCATATACATACAAGTAGCATTATGTAGACTGAACAGGCTGTATTTATATGCTTAGGAATATATGTCAACAATTGAAGTAAACAATTAAGTAAAGGTGGCTACGAATTTTGGAGAAAGCAAGAGAGTTGAGGGAAAGAAAGGGAAGGGGAAATGATGTAAATACATTATAATATTTAAAAAAATAAAAAGTACAGAAAATAAATCAAATGTTATTCTGTTTAAAATAATAAATGTCCCTAAAAGGTTCAGGATAAGAAATAAACAGGATTAGGGGATTGGAAGGGACCTTGAGTTTTAAATTAGATTTTTCTGATGAATTAACTCTTGGTTGAAATGGTAAACAGTACTTACTACTCAGACACTCAATATATACTTTTATAGACTGAAATACCAGAAAGAAAGGTAGCCTTTTGTGTCTTCTTCTTCCAAATTGGGATGAACATGAACACAATTTGCCAGTTATTTCTGGCTTCAAAGGCAAACACCCCCACCCCAAAAGACAAGACAGAGGAAAGGAGAGGTGAGAAAGGCATGGAAACACATGTGTTCATCAACCAAAAATCTTCCAATAAAGCAGCACAGAAGAGCAACAATACTCAAATTGATTAGGAAGCCTCGGCCATCTGCCATTAAATGCCAGGGGAAAGTACAACGACATCGTTTTTGTTGTTTTCTTTTTTATGGATGTTCTCGCCATAAAAATCTACTCTTTGCTGATTGTAGTTAGTAAGTACTATATCTATTTTTTTCAAACCCTAAGAATAAAAGCAACTTCATTTCCAGAAGAAATGTTTCTTAAGGGCTTGGATGTGCATTCAAAATAGCAAAACAAGACTCCAGTGCCTGAAGTCAGACCCTGAGAATCCCCAGAACATTAGTTTCCTCTGAGAATGTGCTTAAAGGCAAAAGTTGCTTTTGCCATTTTCTTCAAGGAAGCTGAGTAAAGCTTTCAAAAGCCCTTCAGATGGTAAGGTAGTGATCCTAGCCAAAGAACAAAGCAGCCCAGGACATCTCTCCTGGCCAGCAAGAATAAACAAGAAAGGAGGAACAGCTTTACAAACAAATTAAACCTCAACTAGTCTCCTTTCTGCTTTCTACATCCTATTGGCAGAATCCCAGAGTTTGGGGGCAAGATTTTGGAACACAGAAGATTTGTGAGTGAGATAAAACTTCAGTTTTGCAGAGGCTCAGCACTTACAGCCCTTTCAGGAGGCTTTTTATTTTATTTTATTTTTTTATTTTATTTTATTTTATTTGAGATTTCAAAAGGACATCTTTAACTTTTTTGAGCAACTGAAGTCCACATTAAATGCTGTTACCAATGATTTATTTCTAATGAATAATTATTTTTGTTGTTATTGTCATTTTGACACAGGATTTCACTATTTAGTCTTGGCTAGCCTAGAACTACCTATACAGAACAGGCTAGCCTTGAACTCGCAGATTTATAACTGTCTCTGCCTCAGAAAAGAGTGTTTTAAGTTAATATAATACTGTATGAACAGCCATCAATTGTTTCTGATTCTGGGTCCTTTCATTTCAAATTGATGATTTTACTTGCAACTAAATATTTTTTGGGCACTCAGCAACTTGCTGTCTAAATCTTTTCCTAATGTAAAAGTCATATTTCTTTTCCTCTGTCAAAAGCAATGTAACCCATTACTTTGTATAGTAACTTTATTTAATTTCGTTGTTGTTATTTTTGAGACAAGTTCTCGCTATGTAGCTCTGATTGTCCTCACTCTGTAGACCAAGCTGACCTCAAATTCACAGAGATCCATCTTCCTCTGCCTCCCAAGTGCTGGGATTAAAGGTGTACACCACTATGCCCAGCTTATATATTATTTAAAGAACCAATAAAATTGGCAGAGCAAAGCTGTGAAACTTTCAGAGAAAATAATCTAGGGAGAAATGCAAGTATTTGAGTGGGTATGATTTATAGCTCCATTTTGTATTGAAATCAACTACAAGCTAGGGTTGTCACCTAGACAAACACCACCTCAAGTAGAGGCAATGAGTGTACTTGTATTATTAGTAGATCCTGGACTGGATTAAGTGTCTCAACTAGCCCAGAACACCTCATAGACATACAGGTTGGAGACCTATTCTTAATTGCTGCCCTTTCAAGGTAGGGTTTTGTTCTCTGGCTCTGGGCCTTCTATGCAAATAAAAGTTGTGTTACTTGGTTTTTTAATCTATGTGTATTAAACTCCAAGGTACTGGATTCCCTTCCTCACCGCACCCCCATCCCAGGAGAATTCATTAATGAAAACCAATCTGTTTTCAGATGATTTTCAATATGTAATAATGAAGAGTGGATTTTACCACTTATCACCCACAAATGGACAAAAATTACCCAAACAGCTGAAAGTCAGCATAATTACAGTTTATCTAAATAAAACACATGTAGTCATCTTCTGGAACTGACAGAAGGGTATGAGTTATAGCACCATCTGGAATCATGGACAAGGCAGATACATGTTGAAGCCTAAATTAATAAAAGCTGAGCAACAGCTAACAGCCCAAGCATGGGAGATCAGCATTAATGAGATTAACTCTTAGACTACCTTGGTACATTACTCAACCTCATTATGAGGCCAGGTCTAAGCTTTTTAATCCCCCTTTAGCACCAGCTGAATATATTTAGTGGAGAAGTGCACAGTATGGATGAGTGATGTTTGTAACTACAGGTGGGGACCAGCATAAATTTCATGGATTAGTGATCATTACCCTGGGTCGAGAGATTTGGGAGGAATCCAGGATCAAGGATGCTGCAGTAGTATTCTGCCTACTTCAATAGTATAGTTTGGTCTTTCATCATCTCTGCACAGATGTGCAGCATCTGCCTGAAATCAAGGGATTATCAACTCTGGTTGCACACTAGACTCACATGGAGGGAGCGGGGTGAAAAATCCCATTGCCTAGCCCAGGCTCCATGGTAGATGAATTAAGTCAGGCTCTCTGGAGGTGGGGAGGTAGGGGTCAGACACCCACATTTTAAATCTACTGCCTCTAACTTCAATGTGCAGTCAAGATTAAGAAACTTGGGTCCAAAATATAATTACTAGAGTAAGGGAAACCAGGAGGCTTGAGGACACAAACATTTAACTGGAAGATAAGCTGACTCTTTTACATACAACCATACAAACAGGTGCCAAGTGGGTGCTGCCTTCCTCTAAGAGTAAAAAGGCAATATTTAGTGAAAATTGTATTTACTATATAGCAGGCAGTGTTATGAAATGCTTTATGAATTGTCTCTCATTTGATCCTTGTAGCATTTATATGGAAGATGTATTATTCCTATATATATATATATTATTTTTTGAAAATATAATCACTTCCCCCATCCCCTTCCTTTTTCTAGTCTATCCTATGCACCCCCTGATTTCTCTTAAATTTACAGCCTCCTTTTCTTTAGTTGTTCTCAGATAAACACACACACACACACACACACACACACACACACACACACACACACACACTTCTAAGTTTATAAATACAACCTGCTCAGTCCATATAATGTTGTGTATATAATCTCAGAGCTGACCACTTAGTATTGGATAACCAACTGGGGACTCTTCTTTGGCAAAAACCATTTCCCCCAATCTTACCATTCCCCAGTTGTCCATAGTTCTCTGTCTAGTGTTGAAGTCCCTCAAGTTTTCTCCATTGCTGTTAATGTGTTCATTGGTGTCTTCATTGATCAGGTTCTACTCTGGCAGCCATGTTGATGAGACTGGGTGTAACTTCTCTGACGTATTTCACAACCAACTTCCTGATCCTCTGGCTTTTACAGTCTTCCCACCCACTCTTCTACAATGATCCCTGAAACTCCTGTACAGGAATTGTGTTGTAGATGTATCAGCTGGAACTGGACACCATAGGATCTTGTTCTTTGCATTTTGGTCTGTTGTGGTTTTCTTTAATTGTCTCTGTCTGTTGCAAAGAGAATTTCCTTCATGAGGAGTGAGGAATACACTTATCTGTGGGTATAATAACAAATATTTAGAGTGTAATTTGGGATGATGCTGGATTAGTAAACTGTTGATTGTAGGTTCTCTTCCAATAACCATTACTTCACTAGCCCTGGGTAGCTGACTAGGTTTCCAATACTAGGCATGATTTCCTTCTTATTGAGAGGGTCTTAAGTCCAATTATTAAGCTGTTGGTTACATTCAAGGAATGCATGCTACTAGTCCACTTGTAGAGTTATCTTGTTATGCTAGCCATTGTTGTTATTCATAGGCACCATAGCTTAGTAGGAATATTGGTTGCTTCCTTTCTTTGGAAGTTTGCATGGGACCTTATGATACAGCTCTTCATTTCTGTTAGCATTTATTTAGTTATGTTTCTTCTTAAAATAGGGGCTATTTTAGCCAAACGAATGGAAACACATGAACTATGAACCAAAGGCTGAGGGGACCCCAACTGGATCAGGCCCTCTGGATAAGTGTGACAGTTGATTGGCTTGATCAGTTTGGGAGGCAACTAGGCAGTGGGACCAAGTCCTGTGCTCATTGCATGAGTTAGCTGTTTGAAACCTGGAGCTTATGCAGGGACACTTGGCTCAATCTGGGAGGAAGGGACTGGACCTGCCTGGACTGAGTCTACCAGGTTGATGGCAGTCCTCGGGGGAGGATTTGCCCTGGAGGAGGTGGGAATGGGGGGTGGGCTGGGGGTAAGGGGAGGGGTGGGAGGGGGGAGAATAGGGGAACCCGTGGCTGATATGTAGAACTGAATGGTATTGTAAAATAAAATAAATAAAATTTTAAAAAAAATAGGGGCTATTTTATAAGTCCTAACTTTTGTTATAAAATTTGACTCAAATACAATCAAAAGCAGAACTTGAGAATCTCTTAATTTTGAGTTGCCATAAATTGTTGTCATTGTTATCTACAACTCTGATTTTCCTACAGTATTGTTTTCAACTTACATGGCAGAAAGGAAAGAGTCTTATTCTTTTGTCTTATAAATAGTAGATGTTTTGTTTAAATTGAATTGGCTCTACTTGTAGATTCTAAAAAGAACATCAAACCTAAATTGTTGCACATATATAAAGGCTGGTGTTCAGTTAAACCCTGATGGACTGTACAAGTAGTGGGTCTTTGGATTAGAATAAGGTGGGGTTGCAGAAGGAACTTGGCTAGAGCATCACCTTGTAAATAAACTTATGATTTGTGATACAATTGGGCCTGGCATATTTTGCAAAAAAACTGGAATACTCTCAAAGCATTCCCAAATTTAAAAGTTTAATAACAATCAAAATCAGGCAGTAGAAAGGGGAGTTTAGGAGTAACAGTGAAGTGACTAAAACCCATTATATAACTATATGAAATTGTCAGACAATAAAAAAATTAAAACTCAAATTTGCTGGTAACTTCAGCATCTCAGTCAGAAATACTTTGGTGTATATCTCTACATGATAGGGAATATTTGGTTTTTATGTAGTCTCACTACTAGTATCACAACTATAGATACTAAAATACATGTATTTATTTTAAAAGTTAGAAATGCTTAAGCTGATGATGCCGCACAGTGGTAGAGTTCTTACCTGACACACATAAGGGCTTGTGTTCAGCCCCTAACACCATCAAACAGAACTATAACTGTTAGAGATTTTTAACTGTTACCCAGTGGTTCCAGCCTCTGCCTTTTGAGTACTTTGCTCCTGTCTTCTGCTCCACTCTTACTTTGTTTTAAAAAACAAAGAGGTGTAAAAAAATAAACTAGGTTCTTCTCTAGTCATTCATAAATATGAGCTTCCTGCAGCTTTTGGTTGACCATAACCAGGACTTCTGAATCACTCATTGTAGGGTTGTAGCTAACAAGTGAAGTCCTGTGAGAATGTGTATTGTTTGATATGAGCATGGTCATGGTCTGAGAAACAATACCTCAGACCCATTTGAGTGGCAAAGGCTTCCTAGGTCTGAGTTCAATTACTGACAGTGCGCGCAGCAAAGGTCCACTTTAGCTTTCTTCTCTCGAATGCTTACTGCCTGAAGACTTCTCCCCCTACAGACATTGCTCCTACCAAGATTAGCTGAACCTGTCTTCTTGTTCCAGCTGCACACCGTAAACCCTGCCTCTGTGTTTGTCTGTATGTAATAACCACATCTTCTTGTTCTGTTGTATGTCATAACCCCACCTCCCCGCTCAATTATATATAATAAAACACCGAGCTTTCAGGAAAGGAGGCGGGGGTTCATCTTCTCCATCAGAGAGGCCGCTTTCCCTGACCCCAGCTTTTCTTTATGTGTGTCTGTGTGTCTGTGTGTGTGTGTCCTTTCTTCATTGCCTTGCTGACCCTAGTCCGGGTTCCCATACTCAAGCTGTACAAGATTTTCCAAGCAGTGAGCTTAGAAAAAGAAAGGAATTAGATTTCTTCAGTGTTGGAACACAGTCCAAGACTGGAATCATGTGAGGAGAATTCTGAGTGATTGTGAAGAAAAAAAAAAACTCCAAGAAAACAAGAGTCTTGTGACCTCAGTTTCTTCAACACACAGAACTGTTCTCGGAATGTGTTTCCATGCTACTCCCAGGTATAATGGATAGGAGTGAGTTTACTTCAGATTATTCAGTACAACTGGCGATTGTTGTTTGATTATTTGCCTCTAAGGAAAAACATGTTTTTCCACATGTGGCTTGCACTTGTGATTGGACACTTTACTCATATGATTCTTTTTAAACCCTCACAGTATAAACCCTGATGCTCTTAATAAATTTGGCTATTGCATTAGACTTTAGTCCACCTCATTTGTCAATTCCATTCTTCCTGGTTCCACTGCGCCTAAAGAGGTAAACACTTTGGGATGGAGAGAATGGACTTTTTATTTATATGTGGGCAGCAGGGCAGGAATGTGCATGCCGCATTTCCTCACATGCCAAGTAGATTTTTATCAATAATACTGATAGTTGAGTTTTCTAAATGACCTTGTATTTTTATAATGTATGTATTCTGCATATCTCTGTGCAGACCACACATTTTCAGGTGCCTAAGTAAAGCAGAAGAAGGCAAAGGATCACATGGAACTGGAGTTATACATGACTGTAAGTTACCTGTTGTAGGGGCTGGGAACCTAACTCAGATCCTCTGGAAAAGCCATCTCTCCAGCCCCTAAGTGACTTTTGAACACTGACTATGAGTATGTGGGTAACCTGAGCAATGTAAAAAGACAGACACTTTACAAGAAGCTTTTAATACATAGTCTTAACGCTCAAGCCAAGGAGTAATTATCTTAATCCACAGTGTACAGATAAACAAATTGAAATTTAAAAAAATGCTAAACATCTTCCTAATTTTCAAACCCTTAGTTCAAATATGTGAAAATTCTAAAGGATTAAGATAGTAGTAGAGTTAGTGGTATAGAATGTGTAAAGAGCTGTGCATGAATTAATCATTTCAAAGATTAAGCTCAGTAAAGTTAAGTCATTTATCCAAGGCATATAGTTCACTAAAGCAGTAGTTCTCAACCTGTGGGTCATGATCCCCACAGAGATCACATATTAGATATCCTTGATGTCAGCTATTTACATTAGGATTCATGACAGTAACAAAATTACAGTTTTGAAGTAGCAACAAATATAATTTTATGGTTGGTGGTCACCACAACATGAGGGACCGTATTAAAGGGTCGCAGCACTAGGAAGGTTGAGAACCACTGCACTAAAGTAACATAATGAGAATGTAAGCTAGGATATGGCTCAGCTCCAAAACTTATGCTCATTCCATTGCACCACAATGCTGGTTCCCCTGATGCCATTAATTGAATCCATGGAATTTTATTTGTACCTTGCTGATGGCAATTAAGATATCATTCTGTAGTCTTAGGATGTGTGGCAGTAATCTTTCCTTGACTAATACAAGCTATGTGTGGACAGGAATCTGTAGCTAGAGTTTTCCTGCCTTGCCCACATTCAGGACAAATCTCTGTCACCCGCCAGTCCCACAGCCGCTCAGACCCAACCAAGCAAACACAGAGACTTATATTGCTTACAAACTGTATGGTCATGGCAGGCTTCTTGCTAACTGTTCTTATATCTTAAATTAATCCATTTCCATTAATCTATACCTTGCCATGTGGCTTGTGGCTTACCGGCATCTTCACATGCTGTTTGCCATGGCGGCGGCTGGCAGTGTCTCCCCCTGCCTTCCTGTTCTCTCAATTCTCCTCTCTGTTAGTCCTGCCTATACTTCCTGCCTGGCCACTGGCCAATCAGTGTTTTATTTATTGACCAATCAGAGCAATTTGACATACAGACCATCCCACAGCAGGAATCTTTGTTTTGTTCACTAGTATGTCCTCAACATACAGAACAGTGCTGAGTAAACAGTAGTTGCACAATAAATATAGAGGTACAACTTTTATAGACAAATGAATATTGACCATCTAAGATGGCCAGGCTGTAAAAGCATTTCCAAAGCAGTATTATGTATCATAATGTCTTATGTATGAAAATGTCTCAAACAGGCTCATGGGGCCCCAATTGGTGGCACTATTTTGCAAGGTGATAGAAAGTGCAGTGGTGCAGTCTAGCTGGTAAATGTAAGATCCTGGGAGAGTGCCCTTGAGGGTTAAACCTTCTCCCTGGTCTCTTTATTTCTGCTTCCTTGCCATCCAGAGACAAACAACTTTTGTCACACATCTCCACCTCCATGATGTGCTCACCACAGACCCAAAAACATGAAGTCAGAAGATCATAGACTAAGCCCTATGAAAAATCTGAAAATAAATCCTTCCTCCCATATTCTCTCATGCTTTGGGGTGACAGTTATGCAATAGTAACTAATATATGTATGTTAACTTAAGTGTTGACGTAAATGTAAAACCCATAGTCAACAGTTATAGTAAGTATCAGAGAGTAGAAAGAGGTAAAATAGTCCCCAGAGGAAGCTGTGGCACTCTGGATGAAGAAAAGGAAGAAAAAGTGGACAACTTCCAGGGGAAGAGAATGTGCTTCTCTCCCTCTGGAGAAAAGAGGAGGGATTAGCAGCAACTCATAATTCTTAAGTTGGAGAATTTGCTAGGGAAAACTGTGCAAGGCCACAGTGAGCCACAAATCACTGTGTGACCTAACAAGGCAGAGTGGCTGTGCCCTGTCTTAGTTCTCATAACCTCATCCTATCCAAATCCCCACTTTCGCTCTAGTCAGCTTGGCTTACAGCACTGGAAAGGAGATATAGTCCATCCCTGCCTCTGAAACTGGGCAGTTGCTGCTTAGGGAACAAGCCCCATATGCTTGTTCCACATTCATTTCACTGGATCTCCATGATAATCCTATGAGATGACAGTGGTTCTTTTTTCAAAACCTGTTTGTTTGTTTGTTTGTTTGTTTGTTTGGTTTTGGTTTTTCAAGACAGGGTTTCTCTGTGTAGTTTTGCACCTTTCCTGTAACTCACTTGGTAGTCCAGGCTGGCCTCAAAATCACAGAGATCTGCCTGGCTCTGCCTCCCAAGTGCTGGGATTAAAGGCATGTTCCACCACCACCCGGCTCAAAACCTGTTTATTACATTTATTTATTGTATGTGTACCTCTGCACGTGTACATGCACACAGACAGGCCACAGGTGTGCATGTATAGTGGTCAGAGGACAACTCACAGGAATCTCTCCTCTTCTTCTACCTTGTGAGTCCTGAGGATTAAACCAAGGTCATTAGCTTAATGGCAAATGTCTTTATCCACTAAGCCATCTTGTTAGTATACAATTGTGATTCTTTATTTAAATAACATAACATTAAAAAATTTATTTTACATATGGACCGCAGTTTCCCCTCCCTCCTCTCCTCCTGTTCCCTCCTCCTCCTGCTTCTCCTCCTTCTCCATTGAGGGGAAGGCCTCTCATGGGCTTGAACAAAGCATGGCACATCAAGTTCAGGCAGGACCCAGGACCAACCTCCTCCCCTTGTGTCAAGGCTCTTATACCCACATTTGAGATGGATGAAATGCAATGAGGCCAAAGATTGTTTGCTTGGGGCTTGTCTGGGAATATGCTGATTTTAGTTGGCAATTCTTCTTCTGTTACCATTTTTTTTGGTTCTTAACATACTGTCTTTTAGTAAATACTGAAAATGAGTATTTGTAGGGATGCTCGTTTGATTTCAGTATATAGGATATGCAGGAAAATGAACAGGAGGAAGTAGATCATTATTGTAAATCAACTACATAGATTGAAGCAAGAGATGAGAAGCCTACATTGTACTGAATATATTGTTTTGAGGTGCAATAGTGGCTTCTTGACTGCCTTTATTATAAGAACTTTCATCAGCCTACTCTCTTCCCACATTCCTGGATGCTTCCCCAAATCTGTTGCTATGACTTAGCTTCCTCTGACCTCCAAATGATAAAGTTCCCTAAGGGTTGGCTTTGCACCTTTTCATTTTGCATTATTCGTTTCCCTAGTCAAATAGTAGTGCTTTACTTAAGTAATGCTTTACTGAGCTAGTATGCACTGAAGACAAATTTATATTACTAGTTCAGACCTTGGCTTTACATTCCATACCAATTTGGCATTCATCAAGTATTTATCAAGTGCCTACTGTGTGCCAGGTCTTTTTTTCTAGGTACTTTGATTCCAGCATTAAACAAAACAGAAACAACTTTCATTCCACTTGTTTTATGGAAAGAAACAGACAGAATATATAAGTTAACTATGCAGTGTGCAAAAAGGTCTTAGAGGTTATCATAAAATAAGAAAAGAGCTGGATAAGGAAAAGTAAAATGTGGTAAGTGATTTGCAATATTGAGTAGGATAGTCAATGTAGGCTTCTTTGGGCTGGGGTTATAGTTCAGTTAGGGAAGCTGTTGCTTCTCATGCTTGAAGGCCTGGATTTGATCCCCAGAACTTCACAAAACCAGGCATGGTGGTGCATATCCTGTAATCTCAGCACTCATGAGGTTGAGATAGAAAGATCAAAAGTTCAGGTTCATACCTATCTCCCTAGTAATTTTGAGGACAGCCCCAAATACAAAAGACCTTGTCTTTAGAAAGTGATACACTTCCTGAAAAAGATACAACTTGAACCAAGATTGAAACGAAATAAGAAAATAGGTCTATGACTGCCAAGAGGAAGAATGTTTCAAGCAACAACTAGTGCCACCATCCTACTTTTGAGAGTGTGATATAGTTTAACAATGAGGCCAATGTGGCAATAATGAAGTGAATGAGAGGCAGAGTTGTAGATTAGTGAGTTAAAGGAATAAGTGGGCAAAGCATCTAGAGTCTTTTTTGTTTGTTTGTTTGTTTTTGTTTTGTTTTTGTTTTTCGAGACAGGGTTTCTCTGCGTAGCTTTGCGCCTTTCCTGGAACTCGCTCTGTAGACCAGGCTGGCCTCGAACTCACAGAGATTCGCCTGGCTCTGCCTCCCGAGTGCTGGGATTAAAGGCGTGTGCCACCACCGCCCGGCGCATCTAGAGTCTTAAAGGTCATTGTAACGATTTTAGTCTTTACTCTGAAAACAACTGGCAGCCCTTGATGGATCTGAGACAAAGGAAAGACACTATCATTGTATGCTGGAGAAGAGCCATAAATGGCTAAAAAACATGGAGGAGCTTATTACAATTGAACTATCTACTTGATAGTTCTATATGCCCTAGTATATTCCACACAGGGCACTTAAAATGGTCTTTACAAAACTCAAGTCTGCCCAAGTGTCTGCCACAACTCAAAACCCTTTGTTGTTCGCTCTCTGGTCCCCACAACTCTCAGGATAACCCCCAATGCCTGGCTCTGTATCCATCTTAAGCCTTAACTCAATCTTTTTTCCCTCACTTAGTATGTTCTAATTATACTTTTATGTCCTCAGCTGCACCAATTCCCCAATATGCAGGGCCTACATATTGCTTACTGCTACCTCCTAGAATGTTTTCTTTCCAATTGTTTCTAAGGCTAATTAGTAGTTCAGATCTTAGCTTAAATAACTTAGTGAGGATGACCATCCCTGAATACTCCCCTTGCACTCCTTTCTCCATTCCTTCATAGTATTTAAAACAATGTCTAATGTTTTACACTGAGAGAAACCAAACTACCTATCTATAATATGTGCAAATATACTACTTAATGCCCTTCTTTATAGTTGTTTCTTTGAATAAGTCTTTGGTCGTATATATTTCATGAGGCCAAGTACCATGTCCTTCTTGTTTTCTAGTCCACGCACACACACACACACACACACACACACACACACACAGCTATAACATATAAAGGTCTCCAAAATGCATGTTTGAAAAATTGAGTGAAGTCTCTGACTCTTAAGGTAGCCCCACACACACCTCAAATTCCACCATTTTGAAAGTTGGTAGAGTCATTTTCATACAAGCTCTAATGAGAATCTACCTAGCCAAGTATTATACTCTGCTCTTTTGCAGGCACAGAGAACTTAGCAAAATATACCTGTCTCTGAAAACTTTCCTAGATAAGGAGGGAACATACCTGTGCAGCAAGATTTCTGCTAAAAGTTATTCATAGAATGTGTTGTGGCCATTCCCACTTACTCACTGAATACCATGTATTTCTGAATACCAAGTAGTTCTGAATGCCATGTAGTTTTGTTTCAAAGGTGGTGATAGCTTAGAAGTCTTCCTAGGAAAGAGTTTTGTAGTCCTTTGAGTGTCACTTTGTCATGTCCTCCACATTTCTGGGTCTGACACTAGTATACTGGGAAACAATTTTGTCAGTTCAAGGTCAATAGTGAATGTATCATAGTCTACCCCTCATCAAAGAAGTCTTTTTTTTTTCAACAGATGGATACTATTACAGAGATTCATGACTGGCTAAGATGCAGAGGATAATTGATCATAGGGTGTTTAGTCCCAATTGGTGCATCTGCAATACAGTCCCTACATCTAAGGCTCAGAGAAAATTCAAGGAAGGGTGGGTGATTTTAAGAGCCAGAGGACCATAAAATAGTGTCTTCTAGACATAACAAAGATGTGGCACATATGAAATCACAACAATAAGGTTGCCTAAACAAGTTATGCATAATGGCAACACAAGTCAACATACCAATGTGAATGGAGGGAATTTCAGAAGGTCCCACACCCAGATAAAGAGCAATCAATGCCTGCTAAGAGAGGCAAAATCAGTTTTCTCTGGGAAGGAGCTCCATAATTGTTGTGTTACCCAATCTCAAAGGGTCAGTGCTAAACATACATACATATAAGCAATACCAAATGGTTTTATATGTATGTATATGTATATGTATATATATATAATTTTGTATGTAACAACAATAACTAAAGAAAAAGGTTATGAATTTGAGAGGGGGTGGGGAGGCACATAGGAGTACTTGGAGAGGAAAGAGGAGGGTGAAAATGATTTGAATATAGTAATTATGTATGAAATTCTCAAAAATTAATATTTCCAATTTAAAACAATCATATTTTAGGATAGACCTCACACTACCAACAAGAGGCAGACACTGGCACTAGAATACTGACTGATTGATTTTACAATTAGAACAACATCATTACAGCTGAGAAACAGATGGTTAAATCAACAAGTCTTCGGCCTGTAGGAAAATCCATGGGGGAAGCCAGAGGATAGCAAAGAGGACTCTTGGTGTGTTTGGCACCACTGCATGGACAGTTGGTTGCATAATGCTAATATTTTCTGGCAACCACGTCAAATGGGATGATCTATCCATCCTGAGGATGTATGTGCTGACCTCAGAGGACAGAAGGTAGTTTTCTTGAGCCAGAGCTTCCTCCTAGTTTTGGCAGAGCTGTATTGCCAATGAGCTCTGTTTGAACATCCCGCCTTTTAGTATTTCCAAGTCATTTTCTTCCTCCCTGTGGGCTCTCTTTCTAAGAATAACAACATTCATTGGGTTACTGTCAGAATTGGCTATAAGCCTAGAACCTCTGCTGTCTCCTCAAAGGTAACTTTGCATCTCTGAATCTTATCTATTTCATATGTTGTAATTTCATTCGTCAAAATTCTCAAGACTTTGGTGGGTGCATTGTTAGGTCCTCTGGGATCCTTTATATAATCAAGTACAATTCTCAAACGAAGAAATAAGTAATATGTTTCTGACCAAGAGTCATTGCAATGTTTTCAAGTGGAAATTATTCCACAGCAGGAGCAATTAATTTTGACTTGTTGAGCTCAGCAAAGTTTTCCAAAGGGGATGAAATTAGAGTTCACCCTCAAATGAGAACTCTTAGGAGTAGGTTGGATGATATGGTAATTCCCAAATAGTAAGAACAACTTGTATCAATTGTACTGAGGGCCTGTAAGGTACTGTCTCATGCCAAAAGTAATAAAGTTTAGGCCATGGGGAGTTTAGAAAAGCCCTAAGTCATAGGGTTCAGATGCATCATCTATTGCCTTACTCTCAGTCAGCCTTTACACATACAAGGACACTGTATTTGTTATTCTGAATGAATCACTTCACACAAGCTGACTCTTGGTCCATGAATTGTCAAAATCACTTCTAATTATGCACAAAAATATGAGAGTTGTTCCTCTATAAGCCCATGAAGTATTTTACTGTATTCCAATAGTCACTGATTGCATTTATTGAATTTTTTTTTCTGTATTGGGGATTACGGAGACAACCATTTTAGAAAACATCTTACAAAATCAAGAAAAGTTGATAATTTTGATGTTTTTCAACTAAGTCTACTATAAAAACAGATCTGAACTGTCCAATTTAGTAGGGCATTTTTTTATTTCTTGTTATAAAGGTTCTTTAAATATCCTGTGTATTAACCTGGCACAAGATGTGTATGGTTAGCAAAGACTGTTTTCCCATTATATAGGCTGATAATTAACTGTTTCCTTTCTAGTACAGAATTTAAGTTTAAATTAAATTAGTTAAAATTAAATAAGATGTAAGTTTCACCCTGGGCATGGTGGCACGTACCCATAGTGCCAGTACCCAGGAGTTGAAGCAGAAGAATCCCAATTTGAAGTCTAGCATAGACTATAATCTGAGTTTCTTACCAGCCTAAACTACATAGGAAGACCCTGTCTAAAACAGTTCATCCTGACCAAATTGGCTTCATTACAGAAACACAAAGATGGTTCAACATATGCCAATCAATAAACATAATTCACCACATAGACTCAAGGACATAAATCACATGATCATTGCAATAGATGCAGAAGAGGCTTTTGACATATCCCTTCATGATAATACTAAAGAAACCAGTAATGAAAAGAACATAGTATAACATAGCGATAGCTATATATGATAGGTATGTAGTCAAAAACCATACTAACTGGAGATAAACTGAGAGCATTTCTTCTATCTTTACCTGTAATATCCTCTACGTTTATCTGTAATAAAGGTTGACAAGGTGGTTTAGTGGATAAAAGCATTTGCCAAACAATCCTCAAGACCTGAGTTCAGTGCCCAGATCCCACTATGAAATGAGGGAATTAACTCAACAAAATTGTCCTCTGACCTCTACACATGTGCAGTAGTATGCACACACTTGTACTTCTCCACCTTACATAAGCATACAAATAATTAATGAAAAGAACTTATAAAATTTGGAATAAGACAAGACTGTCGAATCTCTCTACTTTCATTCAATATAGTGCAATAATTCTTAGCCAGAGCAGTAAGACCAGAGAAAGGAGCTACAAATAGAAAATAAAGAAGTGAAATCATCCTTATTTGCAAACAACATTGTCCTATACTTGAAAGACCCTAATTCTAATGTTCTACCAGAAAACTCTTGGTATTTTTCATATTTTTAGCAATATGGCAGGATAAAGAAATAATATAAAAACTAGTATATTTCCTATATATCAACAATGACCATGTTGAAAAAGAAATCAGTAATTCACTACCATTCACTATAGTTTCAACAACAGCAAAAATACCATGGAATAAACCCATTCAAGAAAGTAAAAGGCTTCTACAATTAAAACTTAAAAACATTGAAATAATTGTAGATGACACTAGAAGATAGAATTAGAAGAATTCTAATGTTTTCTAATTCTAATCCATGTTACGGATTAGAAGAATTATATGTACAGGTTTTATGCAATCCCCATAGAAATCCCAATGTTATTCTTCACAGAAACAGAAAGACATTTTAATGTGTGTATTAAAGCATAAAAACCCCAGATGCTCAAAACACAATCTAGGAGGTACCACCATACCTGGTTTTAAGTTATACTACAGAATCATATTAACAAAAACAGCTTGATACAAAAGCAGAAACAAAAATCAGTGAAATTAAGGACTAAGGCATAAACCTATGAAGCTATAGCCATATGATTTTTATGAAGATGTCAAAAATACACACTGTTGAAAAGACAGCACCACAAAAGTAGCTATCCATGTGCAAAAGAATGAAAATAGATTCTAGTCATTCACCCCATGGAAAAATCAACTCCAGTTGTGCAAAGACCTTAACATAAGGCCAGAAACTTTGAAACTGTTAGAAGATAAAGTGAACAGTGTAAAATCGAGGCATAGGAAAGCTCTTTGTATTGATTCCAGTAGCTGAGGAAATAACGCCAATGATGGACAAGTGGAATCTCATGAAATTATAAAAACTGCACAACAAAGGAAACAGTTTCTCCACACAGCTGACACCAGACTGATACAGAGGATATTTACAGAATACATAAATGGGTTGATGAGATGAACAGTTCTTAAAAGATAAATTATAAATCACCAGAACCATATGAGAAAATGTTCAAATTCACTAACCATCAAAGAAAAGTAATTTAAAATTACATTGATATTCCATCTTGTCCCAGTCAAAATGGCAGTCATTAAAAAACAAATACTGGCATAGGCGTGAACAAAAAGGAACCCCCATATACTTCTAGTCAAAATGTAGACTAATTAAACAACTATGGAAACTATTATGGAGGTTCCTCAAAAATCTAAAAATATATCTATTGTCTGACCCAGCTATACCACCCCTGGGTATACACTGGAAGGCCTTGAAGTCAACAAACCACAGCAGTACATGAGCATCGGTATTTACCACAGCATTATTCTCCATTGCTAAATTATCAGGAAACAAAGTTACAGGGAAACAAAGGAGACAAGGTTGTAGGGGCGATGTTTTATATATAGAGGAAAGTGGAAACTAAGAAGACTAAAGTTATAGAAGTGATGAGATGACATTATAGCATTTAAAGAAGACTAATGGTGATTAGAATGGGCAAGGGTTGGTAAGTGATGGAGAATATTCTTAAAATACGTTGTATACATGTATGAAATATCCTTATGGAGCTAGGTACCATGTGTAATGAATACACATCAATTGAAAAAAGAATAAATGGCACAAGAAAATCCTAAAATTCATGTGATGTCACAAGTATTGAATATCCGGTGTAGATGTAACCAACCGTCTTATTAAATAAGAAACACAGAACCAATGTAAAAGAGAAAGCCAAGAGGTCAGAGCTCAGAGCTAAAACTTTAACCTTCCTCCTGCAGTGGTCCTACCTCTCTGAAAGAGACCTACTTCCTGTGTGTTTGTCTTGATATAGTCTTTCTCTTCTGCCTTCTCATTGGTTGTAAACCCAAACATGTGACTGCCTCGTCACTGCCTGTAAATACAGCCTTCCAGGTCTTAAAGGCGTGTGTATGCTGGCTGTATTCCTGAACACACAGAGACTTACCTAGCTCTGCCTACCAAGTGCTGGGATTAAAGGCGTGCACCACCACTGCCATGCTCTTTCTATGGCTCTAATAGCTCAGACCTCCAGGCAACTTTATTTATTAACATACAACTAAAATCACATTTCAGTACAAATAAAATACCACCATAATCTGGAGTTGAGGATTTAGCTCAGTGGTAGAGTGCTTGCCTAGCAAGCCCAAGGCCCTGGGTTTGGTCCTCAGCTCCGGAAAAAAAGAAAACAAGTATCGAATATACAAAACAATTGATCAAAAAGAATACTGCTAGAGGAATCATAATACCTGAAATCAAACTACATACCCATAGTAGCAAAACCACTATGGTTTGACACAAAAACAGAAATATTGACAAATATAATAAAGCAAAGGAATCAGAAATAAATCCACATAACTAGAGCCACCTGATTTTAGACAGTGATAACAAAATGCACATTGAAGAAAAGACAGCCTCTTCAACAAGTGATTCTGGGAATACCAGATGTATACATGTAGAATGTATGAATGAAACTAGGTCACCTCATCCTGCACAAAAATCACTTCAAAATAACAATTAGAGTGAGTTGGACATGTAGCTCAATGGTAGAGTTTACTTGTCTGGCATACACAAGGCTCCAGATTTAATTCCCAGTTCCACTAAAATATTAAAAATGCAAATATAGTCCCACAGTTGCACGAGTTACATTTCAGGTTTTGAATGGCCAGAAGTGGCTAGTGGTTAGCTAGCTAATTGAACAGCATATTTACAGAGCATTTCTATCTTCACGGAAGGTTCTACTAAATTCCTCATTGCCACCCTAGATAATAGCTTTAATTGTATATTCTTTGTATATGAATGACCATAAAATTATTCACTATGAAATGAGTGAATGGATGAATGGATGAATTAGTATTAAAGTATAGCATTACAAAGCTATTTGAAACATACAAAATTAGCTCCAGGAGTAATCACTATACTGTTTAGAAAGGTGGTTTGAACAGAGAACCAGGGTCCTATGCGTAAGATTAGAAAGTTGAGTAGGGTATTGGTACAGGGCCATGAATTGTATCATAGCAAGAGAGTTGGGATAATTACTGAGGAGAAAACCAGATAGCTCAGAAACAGAGAAGCTTTAGCAATAATCAAATCCATGGCAATACTGAGCAGGCAAAGTAAGTAATGAGGTCAAAAGCCAAAAAGATTAAAATGAGGCCAAGAGGCGGGGTAGAAGGCAGGTCCGGAAAAGCAGTTGAGAACAGAGGCATTGAACTACATGAAGGTAGCTGAATTTTGGGTTCCAGGATTTAAGGGCTGGGCAAACTTTCATTCCTGAGATCAAAATCTATTCCTTTCCTAATTATATCGCTGACTCTCCCAAGAAGGGAGGCTTTTACACTTCTACTGGATGCTGTGCTTAGACAGAGTTATCTGTAAATACACGGAAGAAGAGGATTTGGCTCCAACTACAGGGACTTTTCAAATTTGGAAGCTGGGGCTTTAAGTGGGCTAAGAAGTGAACTTCTGAGAGCAATGACTCTGGGCAGAGTAAAATACAAGTGTGCTAAAAGGAGAACCTATCAAAGGGCAAAGAATTGAAAAGTTAAAAGGGGGAAAGGTCAATCACAGACAGAATAGATTAAGAGGGATATTTTAAGATATTTTAATATATTGTTGTAAATATAATTTACAATATGTTGTTGTAAATATATTAATATATTGTTGATTGCAAATTGTACACACACACACACACACACATAAATATAAAATTATTTTCATCAGGATTGTGGACTAGAATTCAGAAACTAGTGGGTCTAATTTAGTCAGAAACCACAGAGAACTGAAGTTCCAAGCTTCCGCCCTGTTTTCTGAGATATTCTACTGGCCACTCCTAGTTTTCCTGAAAGCCTCTTCAGCTCTTTTTTACAAACTTAGTCTCATTCCGAAGTGGCAATTTAAAAATCTGTTTCCCAACATTTTTTTTGTGGTTTTGGGCAGAATTTTGGCCACAAAGGAAATTGAATGTAGAGAGACTATTCAAGGTGGCCATTTTCAAACCTATGAATCAAGCAGACTGGCTGATGTTTCTCTCATATCTTGTAAAGTTTAGCCTGGCAATAAGATCCTATCTTGGTTAACTTCCTGCATATTATACTTAAAATTTACTTACACTTTCAGCTGTTTTCACACCCAGTGTTCAGATTAGTACCCATTTTCGAAACAAGTTTCAAGAACGAGAGCGAAGAAAACTGTTCCTGTAGATGTTAATGATAGTGCAATCTCATTTTGAACTATGGATTTTGAGATCGCAATGTATGGTAGACAGACTAGAAGTGGTCCTCCCAACAGAGTAGACAAGCCTTTCTTCAGACCTTCAGAAAACAATCCTACAAGCAGAGTTGAGCAGCCAACTGTGTACCAACAGTGCATTTGCAAGTCCAGGACTCTCTCCCAATGCTACTCTAACCCCTCCAGTGATACTGACAAGAAGCTTAGATTCCTGTGTAAGAGCAATCTAAAACCTACTATGTATGTGCACTGTTAATTCCTTAAAAAATTACAGATCTTTATTCCCAAGGCCGTTTCCTGTTCTGACTCCACTTATTCTTTCTACCTCATGTAACTTCACTTTTCAGCCTCCAATTCCAGTGCTGAGGCATGAGCCAGTCTACTCAAATGTGGACAGTTCTCTTGGCATGCATGAGCAATCAAATGTCCAAAGTAAATTGATGACTAACCATGTGTCCAAGAGATCCACGGGGCTTAAAGAATTAAAAGGCTTATTCTTATGGTTAAACACTGGGAATGCCATGTCATTCCTGTCCACTGATTTTTCTATTATCAGCTGGAAAGCCACCAGCAGATCTCTTGTTCTTCTTCCAGGATGCAAACTAGCCCTCCTTTCAGATGCCACTTTGGTTCTCAGGGTTAGGAATCTGGTTGGCACAGCTAATAGAAGATATAAGGTCATAATTACAGTGCTACAACATCAGCCTGAATTTTCCATAATCATTATCATTGGGTCTTCATGGCATTGTTCACAACTCAATAGAAAAACTTCTATACTACAGCTCTTCGTGAGAAGAGAAAGCAATGAGTTTTGGTACTATAACTCATATCCTAGTGTGTAGGTGAGGAAATTGAAGCTCAGAGAGCAGAGGTAACTTGCCCAAGATTGCACAGCTTGTAAACCCTGAATCAGAGTTTACTCCCATGCCTGTTTTGATTCAGAACATATGCTGCTGCCTCCTCTTAGAAGGTGTCTATCTACTCCTATCAGCACTAGCAGGAGTTCCTCTGAATTTAATTGATTGGAAACTGAAAACACACTGGACTGTTCATTTTCTGATGGAGAACTGGACTATACAGTCCTATTTGATATGTCAGCAATGGTGTGAGGACCCATTGCATGAATCTGTAGAACGTTTACCATAAGTATTTGTTGGGAATCTATTATGTACCTCACATGGAAAGGTGATTGAAAATGGAAAAGAAACAGAAAATGCCATTGAAGGATATGTAACCAAAGACATAAGGTTAACAAAACCTTTTCCATAACAAAAGAAGCAATGAGGCAGTTCCCCAATAAATTAAACAAAGAATTACTGTGTGATCCAGTTGTTTTCTAACCAAATCATCAGATTACTGCCCACTTTTGCAACAAATTTCAACAGAGCAAAAGAAAAAAAAGAATCTGTCTCTGTCTCTGTCTCTCTGTCTCTGCCTTTGTCTCTCTGTCTCTCTCTCTCTCTCTCTGTGTGTGTGTGTGTGTGTGTGTGTGTGTGTGTGTGTGTGTGTGTGTGTGTGTGTGTGTGTGCCAATTCATTTAACAACTCTTTCATGGTTTTTAAAGGCACGATTTCTTTCTGTAGCCCTGGATGTCCTGGAGCTACTCCCAAGTGCTGGGATTAAAGATGTGTGCCACCACTACCCAGCCATTTAACAACTCTTAAGTGCTATAAGAGACACTGGGGGCCCAGTGGTGGTGGCACGTGCCTTTAATCTTTAATCCCAGCCCTCAGGATGCAGAAGCAGATGGATGCAGCGGCAGGTGGATCTCTATGAGTTCTCTGAGTTTTCAGCCAGCCTGATCTACAGAGTGAGTTTCAGAACAGGCTCCAAAGCTACACAGAGAAACCCTGTCTCAAAAAACAAAAGGAAAGAGAGAGAAGGAGAGGGAGACACTGGGGTATTATAGAAAAGAAAACATGGCCAAAGTGAGCTTAACTTTGGTCGTTCTAGAGTTCTTTTTTGCCCTCAAACTCATGATCCTCTTAGCTTTCTAGGTGATGGGATTACAGGCCCGCACCATCACATCTGGACCTGGGTCTTCATTTGAGAAACAAGCGAATGAACAGTCAGTGAAGTCTGGATGGGCAGCCTAGACTGTGAAGAATGGGTGGTATTCAGGATTCTGAAACCTATGGTCTAAGGAACAATAGGGGAGGGATGGTAAGAGCTAGATAGAAAGAATAAAAGGGATTCAGTATTTATGGCCCAGCAGAGAGGAGACATTTGTAAAGGGTTTAAGAAGCATTGCTTTTAGGCACAGGGAAAATCAGGGACCAATAACTTCTTAACTGCTTTCCTGATTTAGTCTTATTATGATAAAAATACCATTTGAACAATTTTATTTTTATTTTTATAAACAAAAATTGTTGAATTAAGATTATGGTTTCAGAAGGTTAGAGTCCATGATGGTGGAGTGAAGGCCTGGTGACAGGAACAGCTTACATTTTAAACTATAAGCAAGAGGCAGAGAGAACCAACTTGAAACGACATGAGACTCTTTAAAACCTCAAAATCTCCAGTGGCATAATTCCTCCATTAAGGCCACATCTCTTAATCTTCCCAACAGCTACCTCCTGGGGACCAAGTGTTCAAACATTTGAACAACTTTTAAAAGTATAATTCATTGGCATTAAGAATCATCACACTATTTTCCAAATATTTCCATTATCTGATTCTAGAATGTTTTCACCTTCTAAAATGGAAACACATTAAGCAGTCCAGGACCAATACTGATCTCATGTTTTTATGAATTTATCAGTACTGGATATTTCATATAGCTACATATCCTAATCTGCTTTCTACTGCTGTGATAAAGGCCATGGCCAAAACAACACGGGGAGGAAAGGGTTTATTTGGCGTACATATCCCAGGGCAGGAACTCAAGGCAGGATTCTGGAGGCAGAGACTAAAGAAGAACCACAGAGGAGCTACTGAGGCTCATATTCACCTGCCTTATTCTATCTCCCAGGACTGCCTGCCCAGAAACAGTACCACCAACAATGGGCCAGGGTTTGGTCCTCCCCATTAATAATTAATCAAACAAATGCTCCACAATCTTACGGAAGTATTTTCTCAGTTGAGGATCCCTTCTCTCCAATGACCCTAGTTTGTGTCAAGTTGACAAAAAATTACATCATAGAACTCATGACTTTTGGGTCTGACTCTTTTCAGTTAGCATGAAGGCTTCCCAGTTCTTCCATGTTATAATATATACCATTCTTTTCATGGATGAGTACTCTTTCATTGCAGGTAGACTTCATCTAGCTATTGACAGAGAGTTGGGTTACTTGCACCTCAGAGTCTTTGTGAATAAAGCTGCTAGGAACGTTGACTTTACAAGATTTTGCCTGGACACTTGTTTCTAGTTCTTTGGGCACATATACCAAGCTATGGAATTGCTGGATGGCATAGTCATTCTATGTTTAGTTTACTGAAGAACTGCTACGTTTCTCCAGAATTCCACTTAGTTGCGCTTTGAGTTGAATCTTGGCTTTGTTACTTCCTAGCTACATGACCGTAAGAAATGATATGACTTCTCAGCTTTCTTATTTGCTGAGTAAGATTATTTGGGCTACTCTATGGTGCAGTGCCTAGGGTTACACACAATTGCCTGACATACTGTAAACACTAAATACATGACAACTACTGGAATTAATTTTGCAAGCCTCATCTAAAATATGATATACAGTCAAGGATCTCAGCTAAGCAGAGCCACGGCCCTCTTAGTGACTTTCCTACTTATCCTTGCCCCACCCCATTCAAGGACTCAGGAAGTAATTTGAATTTCAAGAAAAATATCTATCCTGGTTCTTTAACCCCTTAATTATTTAAATTCTTGGACTTTGTGTATGAGGGAGCGAGTATATATATTTATATGTATGTACACACATATCACATACACAATAATTTTCCAATGACAAAATCCTTAAACATCTCAAATACACATGTGGCTGTGACTAAAGAGGAAGGGATTCCCTATTCAATGAGGCAATGGAGTCTGCTAGTGAATAGTGCATGTTCTGAACAGACATAGGAATGAAATCCACCTCAGGGGTTATTAGCTGTGTACTCCTAGACAATTTACCTCATCCACCTCTGAGTCTCAGTTTCCTTGCTTGCAAATACAAAACCATGACAAGCAATGCCTATCAGTGCTACTCATTTCGTGAATCTTAAATAAGATAACCACATCTTACCAATAGTCACATAGCAAAAGGGTCACCCTCTCTCTGGGGCTACAGAAATTCCCATGACTTAAACTGAGCTTGTTTTCCACACACCACAAGCCATCAGTGGCTCGTGGGAATTAAAGAGCCAAGGGACTTCATCTAGACCTGAAAGAATATCAAATGATCATAAATATTCTTCCCAAATGAAGTCAAATTCTGCCATAACAAAAGCAGTACAAGACTCTCAAATGGATTTTTTCAGGTCCCTGCTTATAATTAGTCTCTGTTGGAAGTTATGTTTTTCTAAGAGGGATTAACTTTCCATCTGTACAGATGTTTCCTTCATGTAACATCTGTGGTACTCTGTGCACTCAACTTGTCTTATTTGATCATCAGAACAGTTCTATTGTGAGTTATTATTCCTACTTTGGGGCCACAGGAACTTGTTCAGAATTAGTCTGTGTCAGAATCAGGATTTGAACCAAGATCTTTTTTAGACCATACTTGCTTTAAAGAATTCCAGAGACTTTTTTGCTGTCGCTTAAATAGAAATCAATAAATACAAAGCCAGTTTCTCAGAGTTACTCAGGCAAAACTAAAGCAGGGACTAAAAACTCATTCAAGGAATTCCAGCTCATGTTACTTTATTACCTCTGAACGGATGAATGATGCAATGGTTCATTGGTTTTAAAGATGAGTAAAAGATTGGGGAAGATAGTAAGTTCCTCCCATACCTTGATTTCTTCCATTTGGCCTTCCTTTTTTTCTCACCCACCCTTGAGGTCACTCATAAGGAGACACACAAACAAAGGCAATCCACAGGTGGTTTTAGTTCTAGAATATTAATGGACATTAACCACTGTGGTGGGTAGTTGTATGTGTTCACTCAGGTAGACTTCGGTTCATTTCTTCAAACAGCAGTCTAGATGTTACTGCAGATAAATTCTTTAGAAGAACGAACACTTAAACTGGTAGACTTTGATCAAAGCAGACTAATCTGTAATGTAATCTGTAATCAAATGATTAATGTGGTTATCATTTGAATGCCTGAATACTTTCCTGAGGAAAAAGAAATTTTGCTTCCAAAATATGTTTGGAGGACTAGCAAGAATTCTCAGTATATAAAAGCACTTGTGCAGGCCGGGCGGTGGTGGCGCACGCCTTTAATCCCAGCACTCGGGAGGCAGAGCCAGGCGGATCGCTGTGAGTTCGAGGCCAGCCTGGGCTACCAAGTGAGATCCAGGAAAGGCACAAAACTACACAGAGAAACCCTGTCTTGAAAAACCAAAAAAAAAAAAAAAAAAAAAAAAAACAGCACTTGTGCAAGCCTGATGACCTAGAATCCTAAGGCAAGATTGGAGGCAGAGACTAGAGAATAGTCTAGAAACTCATGGGCCATTAATCCTTGAGTATACAGCCTGACAGCAGAAACAAAAGTGGCCCTGCCTCAATAAGGTGGACAAAGAGAATAGACTCTCAAGAGCTGTCCTCTGATCTCCAGCATGTATACCACAACACACATGCACCCACACTCATATACGTATGACATGCACAATCCTAAAGATTTAAAAAAAAAAAAGACAAAATACCTTTGGACTCCAGCCTCAACTCTTCCTTGGGCCTCCATACTAGACTGTGAATTTCAAACTTGCTGGTATCTACAACCATCTGTTCATGAGTTCAAGGATAGAGCAGCCCCTAAATCTATAGATTTTTCTCAATCTCTCTTTTCTCTCCTCACTCTTTTGTTGAAGAAGGTGGATTCTTTTGCCCTGTAAGACTTTTCTAATTTGAGTTGATTGTTTCTTTTTTTGTTTTGTTTTGTTTTTCGAGACAGGGTTTCTCTGTGTAGCTTTGCGCCTTTCCTGGAACTCACTTGGTAGCCCAGGCTGGCCTCGAACTCACAGAGATCCACCTGCCTCTGCCTCCTGAGTGCTGGGATTAAAGGCCAGCACCACCACTGCCCAGCTGAGTTGATTGTTTCTTGATCCCCAAAAATTACTTGAAAATAAATTAAAAAGCTTCTGCACAGCAAAATAAACTATCAATAGAGTCAACAGCCTACAGAATGAAAGAAAACCATTGCCAGCTGTATTTCAGACATGGACTTAACAGCTAAAAGCAAAAAAGAAATTAAACACCAAGACCTCAAACCACCAGTCAATAAATGGGCCAATGAACTTAGCAGTTCAGTTCTCAAAGGAAGAAATACAAATACTCAATAAATATTTTTTAATTTTAAGATTATAATGTAATTATATCATTTCTCTCTTCCACTTTCTTCCCTTAAACCCTTCCATAAACCCCTCTTTGCTCTCTTTTAAACTAATGACCTTTTTCATTATTACATGCATATATGTACATGCATATATTCCTAAATATAGCCTCTTCAGTCCATATAATGTTTTTTAAGGCTGGCCATTTGATTCCAGACAACCAATCAATGTGCTCTTCCCTGAGGAGGGCCGCCTCTCCTGATCCTAGTTTTACTCAGTTATCTATACTTGTTTGTGTGGCATTAAGGTATTGTGTACTTTCCCCCCTGAAGTTTGGCAAAATCATTGGTGTCCTCCTTGTTTAGGTCATATTTGGGAAGTCACGTTGGTGAGAATTTATGGGTGTAGTTGCTGATGTTACTAGGAGACACAAACTCACAGAACACTCTCCAATCCTTTGGCTCTTGCAGTCTTTTCTGCCCCATCTTGCACAATGATCCCTGAGCCTTAGGTACAAGAGATTTTTGTAGATGTATCTACTGGGACTGTGCTCTACAAGTCTGCATTTGGATCGATTGTGGTTTTCTGTCATAGTTCCTGTCTGTTGCAAAAAGAAGTTCCTTGATGAGAGCTGAGGACTACATTTAATCTGTGGGTATAAGAACAGATGTTTATAGATTGTTGTTAGAGATTATGCTGGTTTAGAAAATGGTTGTAGATTCTCCTTGAATAACTGTGACTTCACTAACATTGAGTAGTTATCTAGATTTCCAGTATCAGATATAAATACTTTCTTGTTGAAAGGGTCTTAAATCTAACTAGAAAGCTGTTGGTTATCATCAAGATATAGATGCCACTGTTGTACCCTTAGGGTTATCATGCCATGCTGGTCACTGTTGTTGTTCATATGCATCATAGGAGATAGAACTGTTAGTTGCATGATGCCTTCTGGTACCATGAAAGCTAGTCCTCAGGGAAGAGCCATTCCAGTCAGTACTAGCCCAGGAAACTCTGGGGCCCTGTTTCTGAAGTGCATGTTGTCTACAACAATAGGGACTTACCTTCCACCTCCTGTGGAGGGCAACAAGGGCAATAGCAACAGAATGCATGTGTGGGGAGTCAAAAGCATTCACTATCTATAGCATCAGAGAAATGTAAATTTAAACTGTGTTGAGATACTGTCCACCCATCAGTTACTATAAAAAAAATGCTAGAGTAGATATGGGGAAAGAAGAACCTTTATCCACCATTTTGATGGTGTAACTATTGCAGCCACCAGGAAAACCAGTGTGGGAGAGCTTCTCAAAATCAAAACCACAACTATGTCAATTCTGGGCACATATCTACCTGTATGAATGACTCTACTTCACACTACAGTGAAACTTTCACATGGATGTTTATGCTTGCTCAGTCCATTCATAATAGCTAAGAAGTGAGACCAGCATAGGTGTCCACTGACACATGAATGGATAATAAAGCACAATATAAATGTACAATTGAATTATAAAGAAAATTAAATTATAACATTTTCAGGAAAATGAACAGACCTGGAAAAGCATTGTATTAAGTGAGGTAGCTCAGATTCAAAAGGCATATGTTCTTTTTCAAAGGTAAAGCTCAGTCTTTGTTAAATATGTATATCTAGGTGAGTAAAGGAAGGCAATGTCTAGGAATCCAGAAAAGAGGCCATGAGACTGGAAAACTGGCTGTAAGGCAAGGAAGCATGAATGACAATGTAATTAAGTAGAAAGTAGAATACTGGGGCATACTTACAAGGTTACCGTGAAAAAATAGGGACAAGGAGATAAGGGGGAAGCAAGATGAGGGGAGAGAATCAACCAAAACGAAATATGTATCAAAATGCTATGTGGAAACCTGCTACTTTGTAAGTTAATTATGAAAAATAAAAATAGAGGGCAGTGAGACAGTACACCTAATAAAGACATCTACCACTGGTCCTGATGACCTGAGTTAAATTCTGTAGTACCCAACCACATGGTGGAAGGAGAGAACCTACTCCTGCAGGATTTCCTCTGACCTCCATACTCACTCTATGGCTTGTGTGCACTTCACACACATACACATGAAATGAATAAATGTAGTAAGTTAGAATAAAACATTAAAAAGGGATTGGCAATTTGGGGTTGCCTAACATGCACAAGACCCTGTATTTCAAAAAGAAATAATCAGACTCCATTCTCACCAGTAGACTATTCCACATACTAATTGGAGATACTTTCATCATTAGCAATGGACAAAATATCTGTGATATCTGTTTGTTCCCTTTTCAGTAATGTTAGCAGATGTTGGTATTTATTGCCTTACTCCATTACTTCATTCCTGTTGCTTCTATAATTCTGTCTTTTCTTATGCATTCTTGAGCACTTCATTTTAAAGAAACACCCCTTCATTAATTTTTATGATTTACTTTCAGTTATAGTTCAGTGAGGAAAATTAGGAGAAATGCTTGATTCCATTACCTTTTAAAAAATATTTTAAAAATAAATTTTACTATTTACCAAATATAAATGGTACATGCATGTACATTTATGCGTGTGCATGCACAAGTGTGTGTGTGTGTGTGTGTGTGTGTGTGTGTGTGTGTGTGTGTGTATGTAGGAAGTGCACCATTGTGAGGTTATGGAATCACTAACAATGTAATCATTTCATTTAGTGCAGATATCATTATTAATGCTCACATTATTACTATTTTTCCAGATTTGCCTCCCTTAAATGACCCACATACTTTGTTGCGTTTGTACAGTGCTACTGAGTTACAGTATGGTGTTCATAAAATACATTTCACAAGTTTAGACACATATACACAATCATGAATGAATCATCATAGTCCAGGAAGCAGACTTAATCTTTCACACTCCAACATTTCTTTGTAATCCTCCCCTCACAACTCTCCACTTCCCTCAATCCTGGCACAATAAAAAATCTGCTATTTAGTGTTCTAGAAATTCAGAATGCATTTGCTTTCTCTTCCAACTGTTTTTGCTCAATATAATCATTTTTATATTTATGATATTGCCTGTACTCATGATCCTTTAAGAGATTAATGGTTCATAAATATTTTCTCTGAGTTTTACATTCTAAAACTAATGTAATAGCTTCCTTATTGATTTCTTCTTGTTGCTGTGATCAAATAATTGACATGAAGCAACTTAAGGGAAGGAATTAGGGTAAATATTGGCTTACAGTTTAAGGGTATAATCTGCCATGACAGGGAGGTCATGGATGGTAGATGGTGAATGAGTTAGCAGGTCACATTGTGGCTAGAGTCAGAAAAGAGAGGTGTATGTTTTTTCTCAGCTTGCTTTTTCCTTTCCATTCACTTCAGGACCCGCCTATATTAGTTTTCTTCTCTGTTACTGTGCAAAAAAAAAAAAAGCATTACCAAAAGCAACATAGGGGAAAAGCTTAGAGTTTAGACTCGATCATCCAGAGAAATCAGGAAAGGATCTCAAGCAAGGCAGGAACCTGGAGGCAGAAGCTGGTGCAGATGCCATGGAAGGGTACTGCTTACTGGCTTGCTCCACATGGCTTGTTCATCCTGTTTTCTTTTGCAAACCAGGACCACCTGCCCAGGGATGGTGGTGTGTCCCTACACACAGTAATGGTCAGTGGTCAATCAAGAAAACTCCCCACAGACATGGCCACGGGCCATCTGGTGGACAGAATTCCTCAACTGAGGTTCTCTCTTCCCAAATGACTCTACTTGTGTCACATGGACAAAACTAACCAGCACAGCCCATGGGATGGTGTCATTCATATTCAGGGTATGTTTTCCCTCCTTAATTAAACCTTTCTGGAAATACTCTTATAGATACACATAGGGGTTTGTTTCCATGATTCTAAGCCCAGTCAAGTTGTTGACAACGATTAATGATCAGATCGAGCACAAGTAATTTTAAAAAAATTGGATGGTGTCCAGTTTCTCAGTATGTCTCATATATCATTTTTAGTATTATATAAAACATCTTTACCTAATATAAGAATATAAAGATGGTTTTCCTAATTTTTCTGCTGAAAGTTTTAAGGCTTTGTGCTTACATTATTATGCTTGCAATATAGTTTGAATTGATTTTGTACGTAGCATGAGGTGTAGATCCAAATTCATTACTTATTTATTCTGTATGTGAATGCCCACCTTTTCTAGTAGCATTTGCTGAAGACTATTTTCTCTTCAGAATTACCTTTGCATCTTTATAAAAATATCAGTTGCCAATGTATATGTAGATATCTTTTTAGACACTCTATTCTGTTCCACTGATATATGTGTGTCAGTCTTTAAACTGATAGTGTTGTTATGGTTTGAATCTGACATGTCTCATGAAAGATTTTGTATTGAAGGCATGGGTACCACTGACAGGGTACTCTAGCATATAGAAATACAACTGATTGTTTCATTGATCTTATACAAGTCAATATTAATAAACTCACCTGTGGTCTCATACATTAATGAATTCATAATGTGATGGAATTATTCATTAGTAGAAAACAAATGAAGTGGTACCCAGTTGGATATAGTGTCAGTTCCTCCTGACCCCCTCTATCTGCTACCATGATATTTTACCTCAAAACAAGCATTCAGCAATAGAATAAAGTGACCATGAAATGACTATCTAAAACTATGAGCCAACATAAATCTTGCCTCCTTTACATTGTTTTTCTTGGGTATTTTATTACAGCAATGAAACACTGACTAGCACAGATATCTTCATTGCTGTAACTTAAACCTTTTTCTCTCAAAAGTCATTTAACTATGTCAGATACTTCCAATTGCCATGTAAAAGTTTGAATTGCATTGAATGTATGATACCTCTTTTGTAGATTTCATACTATCGTTTCTGTAATTTGTGTCATCTGTGAATAAGGACTTTTGTACTTCTTCCCTTCAAATTTGAATCTATCTTCTTTGCACGTTTCGTAGCTCTGGGTAGAACAAGTGCCATGTTGAATGAAAATGAAAATGTGATAGAAATGCAGAGATTTTTGTTTTTTCTCAGTCTTAATGGCCAAAGTATTAAAGTCTTCCATCTTTTGGTATAATGCTAATTGCAGTATTGTTGTTTTGTTTGGGTTTTTGTTTTGGTTTGTTCTGGTTTGGTTTGGTTTGGGTTTTGCTGTTGCAGATTTGCTCTGTTTAACTGTGGTTTGGTTTTGTAGATATATTTTAGAGGGTTGAAGATGGTACCTTTTACTTTTTACATTGCTTTGGGCTTTTTTTAAAAGCAAGAACAAAGAATATTTTTTTTCAAATTCATTTTTGACATCTACTTAGATTGTAGCCAGTCACATGCAGTTCTTTCTTTGATCGTAAGTATGACTGATAACGCTCATTGTTTTTTAGTTGTTAAACCAACTTACAATACCTGAAATAAATTACATTTGTCCATAATGTCCATCACTTTTATGTTGCTGAAATTAAAACCTAAATTTTATTAAGAATTTTGAACCTATATATCTTAAAAAATATTGCCATGCATGGCCACACCTATGTCACATCCAAGAATGACAGGATACAAATGCTCAGAAGAAATGGGAATGGAAAGTGGGTGAGATAAACAAAAACAACAGCTACTCTCCACAGAGTTAGGTATGACAAAAATGAGACTTTAAAATTGGAAATACGCCGGGCGGTGGTGGCACACGCCTTTAATCCCAGCACTCGGGAGGCAGAGCCAGGCGGATCTCTGTGAGTTCGAGGCCAGCCTGGGCTACCAAGTGAGTTCCAGGAAAGGCGCAAAGCTACACAGAGAAACCCTGTCTCAGAAAAAAAAAAAAAAAATTGGAAATACATTTATGTTCCCCTCCTGCCCCAACAACCTGAAACCATTTGCTACTACATTCATGATTAAGCATGAACTAGTTCTAAAAATGACTGCCCTATAATAGTTCTACTTGAATCAGTAAGATAAGAAACAATCCCCCCACAGGCAGCTTTGTAGAAGAGTTGGGATAAGACAGGAATTTTTTTCCTAAATATTTGATAGAAACAAACACTGAGGCCATATTGCCCAGAAGTTTCCATTATGGGGATATTTTTAACTCTCAATTCCATTTCCTTAATAGGGAAAGAACTTTCTACATTATCTATTTTTCTCGGGTGAGATTTGGTATTTTATGTTTTGTAAAAAAAAATAAATAAATAAAAATAAAAATAACATCCAGGAAAGGCGCAAAGCTACATAGAGAAACCCTGTCTCGGAAAAAAACAAATAAATAAATAAACAACAGAAGATGTAACTACAGCTTTACCACAAATAGGCTTTCTAAAATCATTTTTGTGTCACTTTGCCTAGAGATAGAAAGAAAAGTAGATGAGTTTTAAAGTACTAACACATGGAATGAGAGACAGAAATCCTGGGCCACTCTGTGTGTGGGTTTGGCTAATTGCAAAATATTTGACCTGCAATTTGACTTTGTTTTTGACATGTGATGATTTGTGTGAGAGGGGTCTCTCTCTCTCTCTCTCTCTCTCTCTCTCTCTCTCTCTCTCTCTCTCTCTCTCTCTCTCTCTCTCTTTCTCTCTCTCTCTTATGTATGAGAGAGAAAGAGATGCTTTTAAAGTCAGTTTCCACTAACAAAGTAGACTACTTGACTAGTTTCTATTTTCTGCAGATGGAAAGGGTTTAGGGCTGTTCGTTCTAATTTTAGAAATCCAGGCATACATGACAAGTTGATTTGCCTTGCTCATGATGCAAACAAAACTACACTTCTGAAAGAATTTTTGTCTTAAAATTTCAGCAATAAAATGAAGTAGAAATAACTTCATGTTCTTGGCAAATAAAAGCTGAGGTCTTGATCTGCTATGGACTTGGTTTTGTACTTTGTGTGATTTTCTCCCTTTTTTTGAAAATAGATTATTATATTTCCTCATACATATAATATATCCTGATTATAGTTTTCCCTCCCTGTACTTCTCCCAGTTCCTCCCACCTCCACTTCCTTCTCAATCCACTTTCTTTTATTAGAAAAGAACAGGCTTCTAAGAGATAACAACCAAACGTGTCAAAATAAAATATAATATGAAGCAAAAACTATCACATCAGTGTTTGACATGGCAACCCAACAGTAGGAAAAGAGTCCCAAGAGCAGACACAAGTTTCAGAGAGGCACTCATTCTCACAGTCAGGAGCCCCATAAAAGCACTAAGCTGATAGCTCTAAGATGCATGCAGAGGACCTGGTGCAGACTCATATAGGCCCTGTGCTTGCTGCTTCAGTCTCTGTGCTCTCATGTGCCTTGTTTAGTTGATTCAGAGGGTCTTGTTTTCCTGGCGTCCTCCAGCCCCTCTGACTCTCAAGATCTTTCTGCCTCCTCTTCTGCAGGGTTCCCTGAGCTCTGAGGGGAGTATCTGATGGAGATCTCCAATTTAGACTCTCTCTTTGCATAATGTCTGACTGTGGGTCTCTGTACCTCCTCTCATCTGCTGCCGGAGGAGGCCTCTCTAATGATGACTGAATAAGGCACTGATCTATGAATATAGCAGAATATCATTAGGGATCATTTTATTGATACTTTATAATTTTAATTTATTTTTTAATTTTATAATTAATTTAATTTTACATACCAGCCACAGATTCACTTGTTCTCCCCCCTCCCACTCCCCCCCCACACTTTCCCCCAGCCCACCCCACATTCCCATCTCCTCCAGGGCAAAGACTCCCCTGGGAATTGAGTTCAACCTGGTAGACTCAGTCCAGGCAGGTCCAGTCCCCTCCTCCCAGGCTGAGCCAAGTGCCCCTGTATAAGCCCCAGGTTCCAAACAGCCAGCTCATGCACTGATTACAGGTCCCGGTCCCACTGCCTGGATGCCTCCCAAACAGATCAAACCAATCAACTGTCTCACCTATTCAGAGGGCCTGATCCAGTTGGGGGCTCCTCAGCTATTGGTTCATAGTTCATTTATTTCCATTCGTTTGGCTATTTATCCCTGTGCTTTTTCCAATCTTGGTCTCAATTTTCTCGCTCATACAAACCCTCTTCTTTCTCCCCAATTGGACTCCCGGAGCTCCACCTGGGGCCTGGCCATGGATCTCTGCATCCAGTTCCCTCACTCGTTGGATGGGGTTTCTGGCACAACTATTAAGGTGTTTGGCCATCCCATCACCAGAGTAGGTCAGTCCCGGCTGTCTCTCGGCCATTGCCAGCAGTCTTTTGTGGGGGTATCTTTGTGGATTTCTGTGGGCCTCTCTAGCACTTTGCTTCTTCCTTTTCTCATGTGGTCTTCATTTATCATGGTCTCTTATTCCTTGTTCTCCCTCTCTGTTCTTGATCTAGCTGGAATCTCCTGCTCCCCCAAGCTCTCTTTCCCTCGACCCTTGCCATTTAGACCAGTAGTGTTTGGTTTTACTCTAGATCTCTGAGATACCTATTCTCTGGTTCTTGGTTACCCAAGCAGTGTTGGGTATGGGTTCCTTCTTGTGGAGTGGACCTTACATCAAAACAGACATTGTTTGGCTACTTCCACAAGTCTGTGCCACTGTTGCCCTAGCATATTTTTCAGGAAAGACAGATTATAGGTCAAAGGCTTTGTGCCTTTTTGGTGTCCATGTTTCTCTTTTGGTAAACTGCAGAGTACTTTCCCACACCAAAGAGAATAGGACAGAGGAGAGAATGCTCCATGTAGGAAGTAGCTCAGCTTCTCTATGTTCAATGTGTTGTGTGTGTGTGTGTGTGTGTGTGTGTGTGTGTGTGTGTGTGTGTTGTCCTTGGCAATGGAGCCCAATGTCAGTTTGCAAAGAGTAATCCGTTGTCTTAGCAACAGCCTGGGTTTTTTAGAGATTTCCATGGGACCTACTTGGCCACCAACTGAACTGAATGTGCCCTAGTCCCACCATTGGAAGTCTTGCCTAGCAATAAGAGATACCCATTACTAGGAGTGCTCATTAGGATCACCTTCATAGATTTCCAGGAGTTTCCTCTGCACTAGGTTTCCACACCACACCCCCAAATGCTCTCCAATTCCAGCCATCTCTCCCTGTACTCTCTCCCTCCACCCTATTTCCCCCACCACCTGATAGTCCCATGCTTATCCCCAATCACCTTCAGTCACTCTGTAAAATCTATTTAGTTTCCCCTTCCTAGAGATATTCATGTGTGCTCCCCCCCCCAGACTCCTCCTCTTTACCTAACCTCTCTGGATCTATGGGTTGTAGCCTGGATATCATTTACTTAACAGTTAATATCTACTTATAAGTGAAAAAAATACCATATTTATCTTTCTGGATCTGGGGAACCTCACTCAGGATGAGTTTTTTTTAGTTCCATTCATTTGCCTGCAAATTTCATGATGTCAATTTTTAACAGCTGAGTAATACTCCATTGTGTAATTGTGCCAAATTTTCTTTATCCAATCTTTGGTTATTATGAATAAAGCCTCATTGAACATGATTGAGCAAGTGTCCTTGTGGTAGGATGGATCATCCTTTGGGTATATTCCCAAGAGTGGTAGAACTAGATTTTGAGGTAGATTGATTCCGAACTGTCTGAAGAACTGCCATATTGATTTCCACAGTGGCTGCTTACACTCCCACCAGCAACAGAGGACTGTTCCCCTTGCTCTACATGAGCTGTCACTTGTGTTATTGATCTTAGCCATTCTGACGGGTGTAAAATGGAATCTCAGAGTCATTTTGACTTGCATTTCCCTGATGGCTAGGGATTTTGAACATTTCTTTAAATGTTTCTCAGCCATTTGAGTTTCCTCTGTTGAGAATTACTTGCTTAGATCTATACCCCATTTTTAATGGATTATTTGGATTTTTGATATCTAGTTTCTTTATATATTTTGGATATTAGTCCTCTATTGGATGTGGAGTTGGAATTCCCATTCTGTAGGTGGCCTCTTTGTCCAACTGACAGTGTCCTTTGCCTTACAGAAGCTTTTCAGTTTCATGAGGTCCCAATTATTAATTAATTATTGATCTCAGTGCTTGTGTTATCAGTGTTCTGTTGAGGAAGTTGTCTCCTGTGCCAATGTACTCAAGGCTATTCCCTACTTTCTTTACTATCAGGTTTGAGTGTATGTAGTCTGTAGCATGAATCTTAAAAGTTCTTATTAATGAAATAAAATCTGAGCCAGGTATTGGGGTGAACACTGGAAGATCAGATAGACAGAACAAGCCACAGCTAACCTCACCTGGCCAACTTCTCAGCTGATCTTGTTTCCTCAGACTGGAAGCTTCTGTGTCCTCATATCCGAATGACTCTCACTGAACTGTGCTGCTCCAAAGCCTGAAAGCTTAACCAACCAAATGCTTAAACAGCCAAATGCTTCTAGTTCCTCGTCCTCATGCCTTATATATCTTTCTGCTTTCTACCATCACTCCCTGAGATTAAAGACTCACTCCCTGGAATTAAAGGCATGTGTCACCATGCCTGGCTCTTTCCAATGTGGCCTTGAACTCACAGAGATCCCAGATGGATTTCTGCCTCTGGAATGCTAGGATTAAAGGGGTGAGTGCCATCATTTTCTAGCCTGTGTATCTAGTGGCTGTCTGTTCTCTGACCCCATATAAATTTATTAGGGTACACAATATTTTGGGGAACACAATACCACCACAGTAGTCAGAAGGTTTCCCTGGTCCTGCCTGGCCATGTGGTCCTGCAGCTGTTCATAAAATAATCACTCAAAAGCTTATATTAATTATAACTGCTTGGCCATTAGCTCAGGCTTATTATTGATGAGCACTTGCACTTAAATTAACCCATAATCCTTATCTATGTTTAGCCATGTGGCTTGGTACCTTTTCTCAGTTCTGCCTCGTCATCTTGCTTCGTCTGTGTCTGGCTGGTGACTCCTCACTCCACACTTCTTCCCAGGATTCTCCTATTCTACTTGCCCCACCTATACTTCTTGCCTGGCTACTGGCCAATCAGCATTTTATTAGACCAGTGTACAAAAGCATTTTCCCACAGCATTTCCCATTTTTGGTTTTATTAAAAAGTAAGGTTTTAACTTTAACATAGTAAAATAATATATAACAAACCATTATCAAGCAACAATTACAGTTATAATATCTAGTCTATTTGTATTTGGCAAAGTAAAAAAAATATTCTATCTTATATTTGTGAGTCTAAGGTTTCATATGTAATTTATCTATTATCATAACCAAGGAAAATTTTAACTATTTAGTCTTTAACTACATCAAAGACCCCAGAAGGATATAATATTGCCTATGTGAATAGGAAGTGCATTGTAAGCAACTTCCAAAAATCTAGAATGACAGGGACAGCTGGCTGCCTGAATAGTCATCCAAAGTTCCTCTACTATGGTGGGGCATCCATCTTCAGCCTATAGATCTATAGTTTCTCAGTTGCTTCTCCCTATGTCTTGCAGAATATCTGGCAGGAACCTGAAGAACCATCTCATCTTGCAAAGTTCAGTGGTCACCTTCCTATGAGTCCTGCATGTCCAGTTTATACGACATAGTGTCAATCAGTCAACGCAAAGGCACTTTTTTGCCCAGTGGCTGACTTTTGCTGCAAAGAAAGCAAACTCCATAATGAGTTTATTTGATGCCCATCATCCTCCTTGAAGTAATTGGTGCTGCCAGGAGCAGATATGTCTCGTTGTCCAGAACAGTCTAAGTTTTTAAAACATTTTAAATGCCATATTCTGTAGATCTTTGAAATGTTTGAAGATTACCTACTTAATTGAAATATATCTATTCACACCTAGAAAACTTAACTAGCATGGCTATAAGTTTGATTATATGATTGACTAATTATTAATCTATATTTCTTAATTATATATTACAATTTTAAATGAGCTGCACAAACATAATACCCTAAACAAAAGTAGAAATACACATACAATATAACAAAATTAACTTTAAATTTGTGTCAATACATTAAAATCCATAGCAATGTAAAACATTTTAAACAAGTTGTTGCTCTTTAAATGCAGATTCAATAATCTACCCTTTTATCCTATCATATCTATATTATCCCCTTTTCTTTTTTAGAAAAATATCACATTTATAATCAACTCCATTTAAATAAAAATAAACATTTATAAACAATATTTTGGCAATTTGGATATAGCTTCTCACACTACTTCCTGCAGGTTGGGGGTGCTGGTAATCTTATGTGGGTCCTGAAAAAATTTGAGATAATGTTCAACTCCTGGAAAGATTGACTATAACCTTTGTTGATAGGTATGATCTGGTAAAGTTTAGGAGGTCTTGCTTGATCAAATCTGATCCATCTTAACCTGGAACAAATCCATAACCTTTTGCTTCCTGTGGAAACAAAAGCAGAACCTCTTTTCCAAAGCAACACATCCTTAGATCCAAATTTTGAAGTCAAGATACCTTTAAAATATACATATTGCTTTACTTCAGCAGCATTATAGCTGGAGAGCTTCTCTCCCAGTCCTGCTGAGCCCCAGCAGTCCGACAGCCCACTTATAAAATAAACACACAGACACTTATATTATTTACAAAGTGTATGGCTGTAGCAGGATTCTTACTAACTGTTCTTATATCTTAAATTAACCCATTTCTATAAATCTATACCTTGCCACATGGCTTGTGGCTTACCAGCATCTTCACATGCTGCGTGTCATGGTGGCAACTGGCAGTGTCTCCTTCACTCAGCCTTCCACTTCACAGAATTCTCCTCTCCTTGTCCTGAATATTTCCTGCCTGGCCACTGACCAATCAGTGTTTTATTTATACAGAATGATATCCACAGATTTGTAATCAAATGTCTCTCTCCATTTAAAAATCCCAAGAAAATATAATCCAGTCTCTCTGTGTAATTTCCATCTTTATGTGCCATATATATATATATATATATATATATATATATATAATTTTATTTTTTCATACTTTATTTTATTTAGTATATTTGGTTTTATGTTGAGGTCTTTGATCTACTGAACTTGAGTTTTGTGCAAGGTGATAATTATGGCTCTATTTGCATTCTTCTACATGCAGACATCCAATTTGACCAGCACCATTTGTTGAAGGTTCTGTCTTTTTTCCAGTGTATATTTCTGGCTTCTTTATTCAAAAGCAAGTGTCCTATAAGTACTGTGCATGGTGGTGCATGCCTTTAATCCCAGCACTCGGGAGGCAGACCCAGGTGGATCTCTGTGAGTTTGAGGCCAGCCTGGTCTACAGAGCAAGATCCAGGACAGGCACCAAAACTACAAAGAGAAACCCTGTCTCAAAAAAAAAATCAGGTGTCCACAGGTATGTGGATTTATATCTGGATCTTTAATTTGATTCTATTGATCAATGAGTTTGTTTTTATGCCAATACCATGTTGTTTTTATTACTGTAGCTCTGTAGTACAACTTGAAATAGGGAATGATGAGACCTCCAGCAGTTCTTTTATTGTTCAGAGGTGTTTTAATTATCCTATTTGTGTGAGTTTTTTTTTTACTTTCTTTTATCTCCTCAATTTTATAAAGTAGGGATTTGGTTTTCATCACCACCACCACCATTATCATGGAATATCCATTATACAAAATCTCTCATACACAGTAATACTTGGATCATATTCATCTCCACTTTACTGTAATATCTTCCCTTTGACCTTCATGTTTTAAAAATCTTGATTCTATGTATGAGAGAAAGCACATCTTTTTTGTCTTTCTGTGTTGGGCTTCTTTTGCCTAATATTTTGACTCCAGTTTCATTTTCCTATAACTGATACAACTTTATTCTTCTTTGGCTGGGTAATTCTTGATTCTGTATATATACCACATTTCCTTTATCTATTTACCTTTTGAGAGCATTTAGACTGATTCCATAACTTCTTATTATGGATAGTGCCATATTATCGATGGGTGTGCAGCTATTTGTATTGTGCCTTACTGTGGTGGTATTGTGTTCCCCAAAATATTGTGTACCCTAATAAACTTATCTGGGGTCAGAGAACAGAAAAGCCACTAGATACTTAGGATAGGCAGTGGTAGCACACACCTTTAAATCCTAGCATTCCAGAGGCAGAAATCCATGTGTTCAAGGATACAGCCAAGCATGGTGACTCACGCCTTTAATCCCAGAAAGCAAGCCTTTAATTCCAGGGAGTAGTGGTAGAAAGCAGAAAGGTATATAAGGGGTGAGGACCAGAAACTAGAAGCTTTTGGTGGTTAAGCTTTCAGGCTTTGGAGCAGCACAGTTCAGCTGAGAGCCATTCAGATATGAGGACACAGAGGCTTCCAGTCTGAGGAAACAAGATCAGCTGAGAAGTTGGCCAGGTGAGGTTAGCCGTGGCTTGTTCTGTCTATCAAGAAATGACAAGTAGTGTAGTTCATACAAATTAAGTGATGGAAGAGAGGCCCAAATGAAGCTATACCTTAGGCAAAGATCACATATGGGTATTCAGAGACATTCTAAGAGATCTGAATTTTTTTCAGTCATTCAAACTGTCTTAGAAATCACTGAATTGTTTTAAATAAGGTTATTTAACTAAAATATACAGACAGGGTCACTCTAGTGGATTTCCTATGAGCCATTCTGTTTTTCTGTAGCAGAGTCCCTTTCCAATGTTATCTTTCCCCCATCTCTGAGCAAGCTGAAGCTCGTTTAGCTTTCTCAACACTTATAGGACTTACAAATTATCTCATCATGACTCACTATCTTCACGGAAGTAACCTAGTTTGTCTCCCAGTCAGTCTCCTGCTACTACACTTGGACACCCTGTCTTTCTCAACTAGACATTCATTAGATTCCTTCCTCCTGATACAAAAGGCAGAAATGGCAGTGTTCTTGGCCATTTAGACTTAATCACAGAGGAAACAGTCTGTTCTGGAATCCCAATCTTCTCTGTTCCTGTAGGATATTTTTCAACCTGTGGAGAGATAGTCAAGTCTTCTATCCTAACATAAGCTCCCACTTAGAAACAGTAAAAGATTTTTGTTTTCAACTTGCCACAAGTTTTCCTAAGGGCATCATATAATAAATGAGCAGTAATATTCTCGGCCAAGCCACTAAAGCACATGAAATTTACCATGTAAATAAAGTCTAGCAGTAGCAAGATAAGCTCTCAGGGTGTAGCAGAGCATGCACAGCCATACCACACATTGCACAGCTGAGGAAACAACTCAGTCTAACCACCTGAAATCATTCTGTATGTTTTAGTTGGAAAATACTCATCACAGTTCCTCTGAAGTAGTCAAAAAGGCAGGCTGTTAGTGAGAGTGATAGATGTTTTAATTAAACATTAAAAGTTGTTGGAAAAGAAGTAAGGTGACATTTAAGAATGTGAGAAATGTAGTATATGAGTTACATCTCAGTAAAGTTGCTATAATAAAACTATTACCAGAGATTGAAAAAGGGAGAACATGACTAAGATTTCCCAAGCAGTGGATGGAATATGAAAAATACTCCAGGAAAATAAATAGCTGGTCAACAGGCTTTTTATTTATTACTTTTCTGTTGCAATGATAAAACAACATGACTTGGGTAATTTATTAAGGGAAGAGTTTCTTTTAGCTTACAGTTTAGAAGGAGAGTCCACAATGGTACAGGAGGCATGGTAGCAGGAAGATAAAACAGGAAGCTAAGAGATCACATCTTTAATCACAAAAGCAAAGCAAAGAATAACTAGAAATGGGGCAAGGATACACACTCTCAAATCCCATCACCAGTGATGTACTTTCTCCAGCAAGGATACCTCTCCTAAACCTCCCCAAACAGAATCACCAACTTGGAACTAAGTATTCAAAATACATAAGTCCATAGGGGACATTCTCAATCAAACCACCACCGACCCCTATGACCAGAACAGGGATAGGACTGCAATACAAAGTCAAATCTGATTTAAAGGTCTTTAAATTATGTTCCCGGGTTCCTGTGCTTAGGTGATCTTTAGAAAGATGCTTCTCACTCTCTTATTTTCATAATAATTATCTCCTTTATTGGGATTATAGTTCCTCAGGGAAATGTGCTTTTAAAATAATTAAAAAAACAATATTTTTCCTATAATGTCTAATAGCCTGCCTTTGTGTTTGGAAAATGTGCCTTAAAGCTTGTCTTCAAAGCAAGGAAGTGATCTTGGTTCAACCCTGCTCAGTTCCTAGTTGCATCCTTTCTATTTAACTCTTTCCAAAGTCCGCTTCCTCTCTCTAGCCAACCCCCATATAACCCTTGCTCGGGCTGCTATCCTCTCTTATGGGGATCTCTGTAGCAGTCCCCTAATTAGTCGTCCCTCCTCCTCTCTACCATCACCAGAAACATGTTCTTTTTTCCCTTTTACAAAACCTCAATCTGACCACGTTACTCTCTGACCAAAATTAGTGAGGTGCTCCCTCTCATGTATTAAACATAAGATGTTTCTTCGCCTTCCTGTACAAGATGAGCCCTTGTCATCCTCCCCTTGCCTTTCTTGTTTTGGTTACTATAACCTCTTACTTCACTGCATGGTGTGCTCTCTGTCACATAATGTTCTCTTTCCTGGAATGATTTTTGCCTTGCCTCATCCCTTCACCTAACTGGCATTTCTTCACTCTTCATACCACCCTCTCTAATATAAAACCTCTCCTGTCTCACAAATGAGGCCAGATGCTCATGTTGGATGTTCACATATCCTTGAAAGAGTATTGTTTGCTTTTCCAGTGTCAAATATAAGTTCCTGAGTTTAGGGCACCAAGTCTGCTTTATTTAACACTATGCACCTAAGTTCAGGTCCAGTGCCTGAAACAAGGTAATACTCAGGTAAATAGTTTTTATTTTGGAGATGTGTGTGTGAATGTGAGTGTGTGTGTGTGTGTGTGTGTGTGTGTGTGTGTGTGTGTGTGTGTGTGTGTGTGTGTCAGTGCCCATGCACACGGAGGCTAGAGGTTGACATTGGATCCTCTTCATCAATTGTGCTCTGCCATATTTTTTGAAACAGCTTCAAGGACCTGCCTGTCTATGCCTTCCCTAGGATTACAGGCATGTGCTGCCTTGCCTGGCTTTCTTTGTTGGTGCTAGAGATGAAACTTAGGTCCTTATGCTCACACAGCAAACACTTTACTAACTGATCAATCTCCCTAGCTCACTAACACTTATTTTGTTAATGAAGGAAAAATGTAGATGTCTTCATGTTAAAATTTTAACGTAACATCTTGACTTTCTTTCAATTACACTTAGCACAGTTCTTATTCTTTAAGCATTTATGTAAGTTTATTCCATAAGAGACTATAAGTTCCATGATGGCAGGAACTATATTTATTGTTTACATTATGTAGTCTGCAAATAACAAACCACAGAGATTATAAATATACAGCAAATATGATTATAGAAATTTAGTCAGAGGTGTGTAATAAAAATCATTACCCCAAATAAAACATAGAACGTAGTCTGCCATTCTAGAAAGTCCCTTATGCTACCAATTGCCTCTATCCTCCCGCCCCAGAAGGAGTAATCACTACTCTGGTTTGTATGGACATGTATGCACTTTGTGTATTCTAGAGATTCCCCTAAGGGGAGTCATACAAACAATGCTCTTCTGTTTCTGCTTCTTTCAACATAACCATGAGGCTTAACTTTGTGGATGTGTGTGTGTGTGTGTGTGTGTGTGTGTGTGTGTGTGTGTACATGTGTGTGGCTATATATATATATATATATATATATATATATGTGTGTGTATATAATCAATATTTTATTTCTTTTATTGATGAATACTACATCATTTTATAAAATACATCATAATATCTTTATCCATTCACCTGTTAATGGGTACTTGGACTATTTCCACATGAAGAAAACAGTTACAAACATTCATGTGCAGGTCATATCCAATTATTCATCATCAGATCCCCAGAATCTACTACAGATACTGAGACATAGCAGGTACTCAATAAACAATTGTTTTTTAGATATAAATTACCAAATTTAACCCTTAAAACAATAATTATAACTTTACTTTTTCCCGCCTACTTTTCATACTACATTAGGACATAAATGAATAAAAACTGATTCTATTATGGAAAGAAACTTGAGCCCTCTCCTATATTTCCCAAATTACTGTTACAGAGTTTATATTTTCTTACTGAATGTTACTTTTGTCACATACCACAAGTGAGCTTGACACACCAATGTCATGATACTACTTGTATGTTTTCCTAAACTAGAGGACAGCTAGTTACACTTGAATTTTAAATGAATAATGAGAAGAGGTTTAGTGTAAGTACATCCTTGATATTGCATGGAACATACTTACAATTTGGGGCATATATATTACAAAAATATTCTTGACATTCTAAATTTTTATTTGCTAAATCTAGCCACTCTGATTATTTGCAAATTATGGGACCTCTGCCTCCTCAGCTGTCTTGCAAACTTAACACATGAGCATCCCTCAGTGGAAAATATTGTCTTTCATGGGCAACATTTAGATTGTATGATAAGTATTTGCTAGGCAACTTTAAGTTCTATCCAAGCAATGCTACATCTCTATCGGTCCTATTTCATTCTGGATAGGTAGAGCTTTTCCTATGCAATCCAGAATGCTCATTTCTCTCTGACTCCCTGACCCTGTCTGCTATGTTTGTGTCTGGTGTGAAAACACTTGAGCAGATGTTAGAGAGAAGTGCCTTTTAGAACTTCTCAGCAGTGTCTGGTGTCAGCTTCTTTTTAAGATAAAATGTGGGTGACAAGTCCCATCTGGTGAGGAGCCAGCTCCTACAGCTCACTTCCTTCTCTTCTCAGTCTTTCATTCATAAAAATCATGGGGAGCTTTTCTTCAAAGGGAAATACACATTAAACCTGGGACAGAACTCAGTGTGGTTTAACATGTGTATTTGTTTATATTTCATTGAGCAGCTTTTGTTTTATAACTGTTCAAAGTCATAGTGATTCTCTGTACTATTAGTACAATGTTGAGGAACATTAGGACATTGTTAAAAGGGATTTGAGTTACCAGAAAAGCTCTGAGATTTGGAACCAAACTTGGGACTGAAACCTTGTGGCCTTGGACAGATGTCTGTTTAACTGCTCAAACCTGTTTTTTCTTTTATGAAATATGATAGTAACAGTGCCTGCCCCACAGTTCTATGAGATAAAAGGCATGAACTATTTAGCTTAGTGTGTTGCAGATGTTCACGCTGGCAATGCTGATGAATGTGGCCCCAGGAATATGTCTAATGCACTCCAAGAAGCTTCTCTTGATTCCTGAACCCTGGGCCCAACAGCAGAGAATGGATAGTATAAGAGTGTCTTACTGTCTTGTAACATCTTCCTCCTTTACTCACTTAGCTGTACACTGGAAAGAGAAGACCTAGCCTCAAGTCTTCACTTTGTAACCTAAATGACAAATGGCACCATCTCTGAAATTTATAAGTATTGGTGTTGCTTATTCAATCTAGAAAATGGTTGAACAGAAAGTTGTTTGTTTCTAAATTAGTTATAAGACTCATATATGAAGGTTGTCTAGAAAATGCACTAATTGTAAGGTAATAATAGGAAGTAACTAATGTAATGTTGAAAACTGCATATAAAGATATCTCTCACTCTCCCTTGTTTTCCCTGGCTGCTTGTTTTCAGACTAATCTTGAAGCTAGTTGCAATAAATCCAAGATGAAAAAGGGACTAGAGATCGAAATACCTGGTTTCTTATGCCAACTCTGGTATTTGACTTCCTATGTTGAGGAAGTCATATAATAGCTGAGCCTGAATTTCCTCACGTTTAAAGAGAACTGGTCATTGAGTGAGCTCCTCTTAAGGACCTTCTGTAGAATATTGGATACTCTAGTTACAGTTCATCCCATCTAACATCTTATATATTGAGCATCTTATATATGACCAGCATTTTACTAGGAGTATTACATCAAACCTCACAAAGCCCTGAAAAATAATGTCAGGCATTGAAGAATAGAGGATTTAGATTGATTTGTTATTAAACCAACCAAGGCTTTCATCTCCAAAAACTCAACATCTAGAAAGGTAGGTATAGATATAAATAAATAATTGTAGTATCTCAACTTTCTTAAACTGGTAGTGGAAAAAAAATCAAGAGATTTGGTTACCTCACAATGGTTATAACTGCAGGAAGGAACAAAACTGTTCATTTCCTGGAAGCTCCAAGGACTTTGCTTTAAAAAGCACTATTTTCTTCTCATAACAAAGTATTCTCTGATTTTTCCCAACAGAGTAGCATTCTGACCATGATGCTTCCTATTCTCCTTATCTTTTCCTATTCACTTCCATGGTGTATATCAACTTACAGATAGGTAGCTCACATTTATTTCTTTACTCTGTGATTTCACTCTAGAGCAGTGGTTCTCAACCTTCCTAAGGCTTGACCCTTTAGAATAGTTCCACATGTTATGGTGACCCCCAACTATAAAATTATGTTATTGCTACTTCAAAACTGTAATTTTGCTACCGTTATGAATCATAATGTAAATATTTGATATGCAGGATATCTGATATGAAATCCCTGTGAAAGTGTCATTCTAACCCCCCAAAGGGGTCCTGACCCATAGATTGAGAACCACTGCTCTAGATTATCAGCATCATGAAAATAGGAACTCCCTTTCTCTTGTGATTGTGTGATATTGCCTCTACCCTTCATATATAATGCAGTGCTTAGCACATAATAGACATTTAATAAATTTTTTGAATGACTGAACAAACTAAAATGTTGCACAGCCAGGCTTTTGTGACTCAAGCTAGCTACTGTATAAAATTGTTCACAAAAGTAATTTGTGTTTACCCTGGCTGAGCTCTCCTTATAGTCTGTCTCTTGCTTCCTTCTGCATTGTTATCATTCCAGACATCAGGAATTGCAGAAGCACCCATGATTTCTGGAAACATATTTTCTGGTGAAGGGGGGCAAAGTAATATAACTATTTAAATGAAGGGGAAAGTGGGAGTGCCAGGTGTAACATGAGAAACTCACTTGTTTTGGGGGGAATTATTTGCCATCCTTTTCCTGGCTGGTTACTGGTTTCAGAGCTGCAGACATAATCCTGACCCCAGTCTGAGGGCAGAATCAACTGAGCAAATTAAGACAGAATGGAATTTTCAAAATGAGAGGACTAGAACATCTACTGAAATTGTTAGAAGAGGGAGGATATATTTTTGATATCTTCATCAAGAAGATGGTATTCGGGGTGGGTTTGAATAACTAGCTAGAAATTTGGTTTGTAGTAAATAGGAAAGGGGGTATGAAGGTAGAAAGCAGATAAACAGTATCTACAAAGAGGTGGATATGAGAAGGAAGAGATATTAAAACTATTTAACATGTGCAAATCCAAGTGGACATTCTGACCCAGCCAAATATCTATTTGAATTGATAAAATGCTGTGAAAGTACCAGGGCATATCACATTGGTGGTCAGTTCAAGAGAGGCAAGGTCAAATGTTGCAGAAATGTTAAGTAGTCTGACACAGTGAACATTAACATGATGATGAAAATTGACACTGGAAGCTATTAGGTACTTCAGTACTTTGTATTATATACTTACTGAATCTTCCACTGGACTAGACTGCACATCCTGTTCCCCTTTTCTTGATTGAAACACTGCGTATGAGAGCTATCGCCCCCCCCCACACACACACACTTACCCACTTCAAAGCTTAGGGAACATCATAGAAGAGGAAGTGTTAAGAATACAAGATCTGGAAGATGGGGAGGAAAGCTTTGAAATGATGGCATGGCTGTTCCATACACCAGTTCGGAGCAGTTGTGCTTGTCTACACAAGGCCTGCACAAGATTAAGCTGGCAAAAAAAATCCAGTATGGGTGAATAAGGGGCCTCCAAGGCCCCATGCCTAGCAGAGGAGCAGCTTAGCAGTTAGTAGTAGCTGAGGTAAAGAGAATCACTCTCTTTGGGGACCGTGTCTGCTGGTAGGTGGCCCACACAGCAGTGAGTGGCCCCACACCCTTGCATGTATGCCTAACACTTAATTGGACTCAAGCAATTATTTTTTAATTTTTATTAACATTTTTTCATTTATTTTACATATTGACCACGGTTTCCCCTCCCTCCAGTTCCCTCTCTCCGACTCCCATCTACCCCCTCCCCATCTCCTCCTCCTCTGTCCCCATTTTTAGAAAGAGCCAGGCCTCCCATGGGCTTGAACAAAGCATGGCACATCAAGTCGAGCTCCTCCCCACACCCCACATAAAGGCTGGACAAGGTAATCCAGAATCAGAACAGGTTCCCAAAAGCCAGCTAAGCGCCAGGGACAGACCAAGCTACACAACTGTCACACACATGCAGAGGGCCTAGGTCAGTCACATGCAGGCTCCCTAACTGTTGGTCCAGAGTGCATGTGCTCCCATGGGCTCAGGTCAGCTGTGATTATTAATAACAATTTTAAAAAGGGGACATGAAGCTAAGAGGTAGACAAGGTGTATGCACTAGGGAAGAGTAATAGCAGACAAATAAGAATGTGCTAATTTTTCAAAGGATAAATAAAAATATTTAAATTCACTTCCCCTAAGTTCACCCACCTTCAAATATTAGAGCTGAGATTTAAATTGGTACTGATCAACTCTATAATTGTACTTAAATGTTTTATATTACACTCATTAATTTATTTTGTGTGTTTATGTATGTATATGTATATTAAGAGAAAGAGGTGTATGTGTTCCCATGTACAAATGCCACCACGTGTGTGTAGAAGTCAGAAGACAAATTTTAGGAGTCTGTTGGTTCTCTCCTTCTTCCATTGTGTAGTTCCTGGAAATTGAACTCAGTTCATCAAATTCAAAGAGCTATTTCATTAGGCCCATAATTTGTATATTTTAACTAACATAATAATACCTCAGGCAGTAGATACAACATAGATTTTCCTCTTTAACACTTGTGGAACTATATTGGAAGAAAAAAGCTTGGTTTTTCTTCACAAACATCACCATATGGCTGAAGAAACAAGTTGTTGTGCCTCACAACCTGAGGACCATTGGAAAGACTGTCCCATAGCAATATGTGATGCTTGTTCAGTGATGGGAGCATTGAGTCCTGCAGCTTTTCACTGAAGCTGAGCTGGCTAGGGAAGATATGAGACTTGAATGTGGCATTGACATGTAGAGTAGTGGGATAGAACTGGCATTAAGATCATAAGTGTTAGGATATGCTCCTTACCATTTATGTCTCAGACCAAAATAACTCCATTAGAGCCTCTTACACAAGGAATTTGCTCTTACAAGGTATTTTAAAAGTGGTCAACCATATATTTGATTATCTAAATGCTGGCAAAAGTGGCACTTAATAGTTTAGGGCCTTGAAGGATAGATGTACACTGTGATGAATTATACTGTATTCGGACCTACATTCATGTAAGTGAAAATGGGTATAATTATCAGAGTCCAGAACATAGGTACATTTTATATATTGAAATGATTTTCCATGGCATTAGTGTTCCTTAGTAAAGCTACCAAATTAAAAAGCGACAAGCTGATATTTTTATTTAAGAAATTTTTCCATTCATTCTACATATCAACCACAGATCCCCTTCCCAGCCTTCCTCTTACTTACCCTTAGCTTCCCCCCCCCCCAACCCAACCTCCGTCCCCTCCTCCAAAAGGGTACCGGCTCCCATGGGGAGTCAGCAAAGCCTGGTACATTCAGTTGAGGCAGGACTAAGCCCCTCCCCACTGCATCAAGGCTGAGCAAGGTGTCCCACCATAGGTAATGGACTCCAGAAATCCAGCACATGAACCAGGGATAGATCCTGATCCCACTGCCAGGAGCCTTTCAAACAGACCAAGCTACACATCTGTCTCCCATATGCAGAGGGCCTAGTCCAGTCCCATACAGGTTCCACAGCTGTCGGTCTAAAGTTCCTATGAGCTTGGTTCAGTTGTCTCTGTAGATTTTCCCATCATGATCTTGATGCCCCTTTGCTCATATAATCCCTCTTCCCTCTCTTTGACTGGATTCCCGGAGCTCAGCCTGGTGCTTGGCTGTGGATCTCTGCATCTACTTCATTCAGTTACTGAATGTATGATGATAGTTAGGGTAGTCACCACTCTGATGGGTAGGCCATCTCAGGCACTCTCTCCACTGTTGCTAGTAGTCTAAGCTGGGGTCATCCTTGTGGATTCCTGGGAATTTCCCAAGCACCAGGTTTCTCCCTAAACCCATAATGTCTCCCTCTATCAAGATATCTCTTTCATTGCTCTCCCACTCTGATCCTCCCCCAGCTCGACCATCCAATTCCCTCATGTTCTCATCCCCCATCCATTCCCCTCTGTTGTCCCCTCACCCCCAGTTTACTCATGGAGATCTCATAAGATGACACTTTTCCACAGTGTTATAATGAGCTATTTACTGCTTCAGAGACTCGTGTCACCAATCTCAACCACAGTCCTGACATTTGAGTTATCAATGCCATAGGCCAGCATCACCAATTCAGAAGGATGCCATGTTTGTGATGATTCAATACACAGCTGTGAGTTGCTGACTATGTCATTATACTTTCCATTATAACTATGGGTGCATTTTCGGGTTTTTTTTTTTTTTTTTTTTTTGACAGGGTTTCTCTGTGTAGCTTTGCGCCTTTCCTGGAACTCGCTTTGGAGACCAGGCTGGCCTTGAACTCACAGAGATCTGCCTGCCTCTGCCTACCGAGTGCTGGGATTAAAGGCATGTGCCACCACCGCCCGGCATTAAAGGACATTTTCAATATCAAAATACATATTGTTTCATTTTAAATCACCTGGTTTTTTTCTTCACAATAGAATTATGTCATAATATATGGGTTTCAAACTATTGATAAAGTCTTTAGTTTTTGCCCTGGGCATCACACCCAGGGTCTTACATCTACTAGGCAAGCACTCTACCATTAAGCTTTATCTCTAAGATATTTTTTCACTTTTTTATTTTGAGGCAAGATCTCATTAAGTTGTTCAGACTATCCTTGACTTTGTGATCTTCCTTCCTCAGACACCCAAGTAATTGGCATTATAGTCCTGCACCACCAGATCAAGCCACTTGCATCCTTCTAACTTATTCCTATCATTTTCTTTTCAGGATTACAAAGGAAAATAATAAATATTTGTAATAGGAGTGATAATGTTGGTCTAGTAGAGTTTTAGAAAAACACTGCATTAGACTATCTCCCAAGGTCTTCATAGTTTTAATTTTCTGTAGGTGTAAACGGAGGGTTGGATTTTCAGTGGAAGGTGAGAGTACTCAATGGTAGAAATGACTACTGAGAAAACTGAGATTTGAGTGGCCCCATACAATTCAGGATAGAGGACCGACTTTCTTAGCGTCTTTACTCTGCCCACATCACTGTAATTGAAGAATTTTGTGGATACTGCCAGAGCCAGCATTACAGGAAATTGCCAAATGACTAATGGGACTTCTCTGGTTACTTTCATCAGTGACAGAGAGCAGTGATGCCTCCCTATCAGCTTGTTCTGGAGAATTCCTAGGAAACCTTAGTTTCTGCTCCTTGTATTTTTGCTCAGCTACTATCATTGGCATTTTATTCTCCTATCTTATTGAGCTCTATGACTTTTATAGTAGAAATATGGAAGCTCTTTGTCTATTATAGACCAATTTTTCACTGTTGCTTAGCCCTGCCTCCAGTTTGATATGCTAATATTATGGGAGACCAAACAGTTGCCATGTGGAAATGGAACATAGCTCCAAAATAAACCCATTGAGTATTCTCAGTTGAAGGATATAACTTTCCCCATTTAATAGCATGTATAACTGTTTTCTCCTCCCACGAATTATAAACATTCCCTGAAGAGTGATTTAAAATGCAGGAATGTATGGGCAAGCAAATACAAAATAACCATAATCCTAAGAAGAAAAATGTTCCATATGAAACAATATGACATCAAGGGTGAAATCTAGAACCAGTATATCAATCCTATCACTTTCTTTTCAGGATTACAAAGGAACATAATAAATACATGAAACAGAAATGAGTTGCTCTCTTGGTTTTATTTTTATTTTCTTCTGTTTCTCCACCAGCTCCAAGCTCCAAGCTGCCTCCTCTCAGAGTATTCCTTACGCTTACTCTCATGAAAAACTTTCCCGTGTGCATACTGTAAAATGGAGGGCAAACTGGAAAGTGTAAAGTACCACTTAGCATGTCAAAGGCATAAAAGAGAGATAAAACAGCTCATGTTGGGAAGGTGTTTGGAATCTAAAATAGTAATATTTTGTCATAGCTCTGCCATCACTACCTTATTATGGAGGTGTTGTGGTGATAAAATATTGTGGGAATGTCTAAAGAGATAAGAGACAATCTGAAAAATTCACAGTGTTCTCTGAGAATTAGGAAAAGGCACACATTACACAGAGACGGAAGAAGGATTGAGTGCGAGGTCAGCTCATAAATATGCCTCTCTCGTTGGGGGAAAAATGACCATTATTAAGCAACAACAACAAAAAGTCAAATGATACTAAATCCACTCTAGAGATAAAGTTTGTGTTGTAGATATCACTTAGAATTTATGTTTAGCTGTTTTTCCGAAGTGGATAAGGTCAGAATGAAAGTTTTCCTCCATGTGGAGTCCTTGGATTGTGGATCTGGTAGAGAGAGGACTTAGAAACCATGAAGACCTACATGTTAAAATCAAATCTTCTAGGTTAGTCTTGATTCATGTCATGGTGTCATCCGGTAGTCATTAATCATTACTTGAGGGTCATCACATTGCTTTAGGTATTGAGATTACAATGTTGTCCAAGAAAGATGGCCATCCTTAATGAAATAGATTTTGTGTTCTGGTGGTGGAAGATAATGTCTGATCCTGAAAATGTAACAAAGGGAGTAACTAGGGACCACCTCAAGGTGAGCTCTCAGGAGTGGCCTAAGAACAGTCAAACTGAGAAATATATGGGAATGTATCAGAATGACTTACAGACTGAAGTCCAACAAGCCCAACAATGGTTGTGAATGGGAAGTCCAAGAATCTAGTAGCTGCTCAGTCCCACGAGGCTGGGTGTCTCACCTGGTCTTCTGGATGTGATGGCAAGACGAGGGCAAACAGGTGAAGAAAAATGAACCCTTCCTTCTTTCATTGTCCTTATCTAGGCTTCCAGTAGAAGGTATGGTCCAGATTAAAGCTGTGCCTACCTGCCTCAAGATCTGGAGTAAAGGCATGTTGTCTTCTTGCCTTAAGATTCAGATCACAAGTGTGCCCTCCATTTCTGGATTATAGTTCATTCCAGATATAGTCAAGTTGACAACCAAGAATAGCCATCACACTAGCATAAGTGGAGTCTTTCTTTCAAATAATGACATCATTGGATGAAATCATTAGTCCATTACTTGGTTAAGGAATGTGACTAAAGGTTAGATTCCCTGGCGTAATGTCTTTTCCTGGTTAACATGATCTACTAATGTTTTCTCTTTTTTAAATAGGGACAGAAGAAGTCCTATGCAAAGCCATGTGGGGGCCAAGATTGCAGTGGAAGCTGTACATGCTCTCCTGAGAAGGGAACAAGAGTAAGTTGCTTATTGCATTGTTGAAAGACAAATAGTCCACAGAGGATGTTATCTGTTTTATCTGTTTCCTTTAAAATTAAGTAGTGTAGAATTTACTCTGATGACTTCAGAGCACAAGCAAAGTGATGAGAACAACTTGGAAGGAGCTTTGCTCACTACTAATAAGCAGAAAGGCACTGGTCAAATCTCTGAGGAACCATGAAGAGGTTTCCTTCACTGATTTAATGCTAAGGCTCCCCCACAGTGTCATTGGAGGGTTTCCAAAAGCTAGTCCGATTGTGCAGAACCTGATTATGATAATGTTTGTAGATATGTGGAAATTTTCATAGCTCATTTATATCCACTTAGTTTCTCCCTGCCACTCTAGGGAACAGGTGATGCGGTTTTTATCTACAGATTGGGATGCAACTTATTCCAAATCACTGACTTATTGGGGGATAGAATCAAGAGTGTGGGGAAGCTGTAAAGTTCAGAAATACAGGCAACTATAAAAATGGTTTGTGAATACTCTATTAAAATAAAGGATATGTTTTAAAATACATTTTACACATCCATACAAAGTGCCACATGAATCACAATAAACAGCATTTCCATCAGTGTCTATATACACTTAGCCATCATGTAATTTTCACCAAATAAACATGTGTCTTTAAGCATAATGTAGAAAATGTATTCAAAGGCATTCACTCTACTAAAATTATAGATAGATGTTTTTCTCCCAGAACTTATGGGCCACTGTGTAAAATTCAGATCTTCTAACTTCTAGAATTATGTTATGTTTGCATTCTCATCAAACTCCAATAAGCCAAAGAGCTTACACTGTCAAAGGAAGGTAGTAGCATAAATAGGTCAACCAAACCTTCAAATACATAGCCAAACAGGGAACACGGTGACCGTTCTGCCTTCCCTTTCATTATCTTCCATTTGCAGTACAGTGAAATGTCAAACTATGCCCGAATCTGAGGGAAAAGAATAAAAAGCCATCAGAGAGGATCATGCCCATTATACATTAAAGACATGAAGTTAGAGAATCATAAGCTCTCAGAAAAGGACAGCATTTTAGGGAGCTCTTCATCTTATCCACTGACTGTTCAGAGGAAACAGATTTAGAGGGACAATGACTTCCTGGAGTCAGACAGCAAATTGATGACAGATTCCCAGCTATTACGTAGGTCTTTGGATTTCTTACCTGTTTGCTTCACTCACTCACCCACTCCTGCCTTCTAGTGAAGCTATGTTTATTGTAGCCACCAAGGCCAGTGCGTTCTTTAAAAGGATTTTTATTACATTGATTTATTTTGTTGGAAGGCACTTCATGCATGTGGAGGTCGGAGGATAACAACTCTCTGTACCATTTGGGCCTCAGTGATGGAACTCTCTTTTTTCTCTCCTTGGACCATTTTGTACCATATTGGTTCTGTCTTTGTACCAATTTGGTCTCAGAGGTGGAGTTCTGATTGTCACTCTTGGCAGAAAGCACCTTTAGCATCTGAAGCATCTCGCTGGCCCTTATTTCCTTTTAATCAATGTACCAGAAGTACGACAAAGCAAAGATTCCCTTGATGTTTTCTCAGTACCACTACTGTCTTTGTGACTCTTTTCTATGTGAAATCAGTAATGTGCACACATATATACATTCACTCTTCATTTAAAAAAAAAAAAAAGGTTCCCAAATAGAATAGAAATGTGTTGGGGAGTTGTTTATTTTCAGTTTTGGTGGTGGTGGTGGTGGTGGTAGTGGTTGGTTTGGGGTGTGTATGTGTCTTTGTGTATTCATCTTTAAGGGGTTTTCTTCTACCTCTAGTTGAATGAATGGTCTTTGCTGATCATTTTAAGTTGTTCTGTGTTTTTGCCACTTCATAAAGGCAATGCTACATTGAAAATACTTAAACAGACTTTCTTGTGCCGATAGTTACATAAATAGTAAAGATCAGAATTATTATGTATATGTGTTAACCTTCAAAACTACTGGAAAATTACCCCCACAAAGCATCTTTGAATTCATATCCTTATTCCTTTGGTATATGAGTGTTTGTGTTGCCACAGTTTTGCTAATATGGTGAGTGAAATGTACCTCATTCACTGACAACCTGTGAATCTCAGCCCATGCTTGCATATTTACTGCAAGTTCATGTCTCCTGGGAATTTCGTGCACATATCCTTTGAAGTGATATGGCAAATAAAAATGGCCCATGTGGAAGCAGAGAAGACGTGAAGTTTGTCAGAAAAGAGAATTTCCTGATGGCTTGTGGTGGGTAGGAAATGGAAACTAAAACTCAACCATCAGGGAACTGAGAAGCCCTCAACTACTTGTTGCACTGGGATCATCTAACAATGACTGATCTGAAGTGAGACCAACCCTACACCAGGCACACATACCTGGAGCTACCTCACCGCTTAAGCCAAGGCTGAGGTTTGATTTTTTTTTTCCCCAAGATTCTGTGAGGAGCCTTCATTTGAGTTCCAAACATCTGGAGGCCAAGTTTGGCTTCTCCTTTGCAAATATGAGTGGTTGCATGGGCAAGGGTAGAGGAAAATGAGCTATCAATGTGCAGAGCTGAGTTTCAGTATTAAAAAGCCACAGACTCCACAGTTAACTGTCTTCTTAATGTCTGTTTGTGAAGTCTTAGATTTCTGAGAATATTTGTCAGGCTTGTTGCAGTGCACTAACCTGTATTTTATGAGGCAAGAGACAGAATGTTGTATTTTCACAAACAAGTAAGGCTCATGCTCTTAGGACAAGCTGGGAACGTAAGTGCTTAATGCCACAAAACCTCTGTGTCCTGTTTTGTCACCCTTCCAGCACTCCTAGATTTCCAGGGACAAGCAGAGTTGTTTAATCTGGCTTCAGCACTGTTAACCATGCAGGACAACCTCTTGGTCTGCTTTTTGTGCAGATGTCAGAAAGATTTGAGAATGTTTTCCTTAGCTGAGCAGAGGGCCCCATTTGGATTTCAAGCTGTTCTTCTCCAGCTGGGAGGGGAGCGGAAGATTGGGTCACTCCTGAGCAATGCTGCAGCCCCTGGCAGGCCGCCTCCTTCCTTCAAGACACATCAACTACATAACTTGATGGGCAGTATGTACCTTTCCTTTGCCAAAGGCCTCTTGAACTGACTGGGACATTTCCCAACACCTAGCATGCCTACAAACCACAATCCAGCCCTTTTGCGCTGCAGCTATTGAGGACTGATGTCTCCAAATTATGCCATGCCTGGTAAAAGCTCCAGCCAAGTGTGGGGGAACAGCATTGCACTTTGCAAAGCCTCACTGTGCTTCTCATCTTAGGGACGGTACAACATGACTTACTTAAATCCTATTACTGAAATCTTAGCCTACTATAAAAGGACAATTTTTAAAAGATGGCATATCTCCTAGTGTTAAATAAAAGTCGTTGCCTTAAAAACAAAGCTAGACATTTAAATTTGATATTTGACTTTCAAGCTTCTTTCTTGGGTCTAAGTTTTGTTATCCAGAAGAAGCATTCTTTTGAGTTACTCTCTTGATTTTATTTTTATTTTGTTTTCCTGCCATTGGATCAACCAAAGCACTTTAGGTTGACATATCTACCCCTTTCATGTTTCCTTTATAGGCATTATTGCCTGTTAGTGTGTGTGTGTTTGAAATTGAGGGAGGTCTATTTTTATTGTTGTTGTTGTTGTTTTGTTTTGTTTTTAATATTTTCAGTTTTACCTGTTTTCACAGCCTTCTAGTGTTTATGTACAACATGGTAAACTCCTCACTATCCACTGTATCTAAAGGATCATTAACACACGGTCCAACAGGATGATAATAAAACAACAGGGAATAGAGTAGGATAAGGCAGAAGTCTGTGGGGTACAGAGGGAGGAAGGAAAGAATTATCAATTGGCTAATTCACAAGAAAATTGCGAGTCGTATTGGTGCCCATGGAACAAGTCAGCTGATATATGAATACCAGCTGTTTATAGGAGAATAAATTGACCAACTAGTGCACGGTGCATCTAGGTTCTGGACTTAATGGTAAATATGTTTTCTTGTGATGGGGGAGCAGCAGCAGGATGCAGATCAACAAGAACTTGAGTCATTTGAGATCAGTTTCTCAGGAAACTGAAGCTTTGTAAACTCTCAAACTGGGTAGGACATCACTTCCCAAATCATAAAATGGACAAATGATCTTTACCTAGGGGAATCCAAGCATTCTCTGCAAATGGCGCAGCAAATAGTTGCTTACACCAGAAAGCTAGCAACCGTTCCTGTGTTCTTTCCCTTCAATCTGTCATCGGTTTAGCTACCTTAATCAATCTAGTAACTATTCGCTTTTTTCTCTACTAGCTTATTCAATCTCAATCTGTATCGTTTCTTGCCTGAAGTACTGCAATTCAGTAGAGTTTGTTCTCCCAGACCCTTACTTCATTTTCTCCTAATCATTGTGCTTCCCTATTTTTTCCAAAACACAAATATCATTATGAAATTGGTGATTAAAATCTTTCAATGCCCACCCCTATAGATTCACATTAAAACCTTAATTACCAAATGTACAAAGTCCTCCAAGACCTGGCCTTTACCTCTCCAGCATTACCTCTCATCACTACAAAACTTTTGCCCCTTCACAAAATAAAACAAAATTTTAAGCATATACATATATGTAATATATTTATTTCTCATAATTTGATATACATGTGAGAAATAAATATGTTACATATATATGAGAAATATATATATATATTTTTTTTTTCAGAACTAGGTATGTGTTTTTGATAACACCACTTACTCTGAGGGTGCTATCCATTCATTGGCTGTACTTGTACTTGTTCTCTGCTAACTTCCTTCTGTTAATCCATCTTTTAAATACAAGCATCAACTTTCCATGAACTATAAAACTGATGTTATCTACTTTATCATCCTTCCTTTTATGCTGAATTACAGTAAACTAATCAGTTTTTAGCACTGCCCAGTCTGATGAACAGCCAAAGGACAGACACTGTGTCTTCTTATACCCTGCATGGCTGTCAAGCATGATACACTGTTCCATAAAGGGCTGACCAACTGACTATGTATAATTCCAGGCCTTCTTGACATGTCCTGGGTTAGGTCTGAGATCACTATAAAGATGTGGAAGTTTCCTATCCAGAAAGGACACAGCAACACTAAAAAGGAGGATCCAAGGCACTTCCTCCTGTTCATTGGATCCCACTGGTTGTCAGGGTTTCACATTCTGGCTCTTACTGTTTGCTTTGGAATCCTGCTTTCCCTAACTCCTCTGAGATTTTTACATTGGCTCTTCTTTTGCCTGATAACTTCTTATTTTGTATTTACAAGAGATTTGAGCAAAAAAAAATGTTTTCTTTTACTGCCAGCAATCTGCTCCAACAAGATAAGGGCATTCTCAAATAATTCATAACTTTTTGACACTGATTTCCTTCTCCTTTCCACCAACTTTTCCCTTAAAGCCTCTTAATCTTGTGCAAAAATGATGGGATTGCATTTCACTTGTTTCTTCCCTTTGGTGGAGAGTAAGGGGGCCAAGTCTGAGCAGGGAGGTGGCTGCTGGGTGGCAGAAGGGAAAGGGGGTAGGAAAGGTCCTTTGGTAATTACATATTATAATTCAGGTCCAGGGTAATTGATGATACTCTTAAAAGTTAGTGGCTGTGCTCTGGCTCAAGCTGCAATCATAGCCAAGCAGATGTTCACAGATGATCTTAATCATTTTTTTATCATATTGGAACATACATGGAGTTTATTTTCTTTGCAAGAAGGGGGCTCCTATTAGAAAGAAGCCATGTAGCTGGAGGGGAAGGTGAATACACAACTGCAAAGACGAGAGGACTTCCTTTGCTCTCTAGAGAACTAAGTGTTATGCCTGAGCTTTGCCAACTAGTGTTTTCTCCTCGGAGGATATCAGTATACCTTGAAGTTTAAAAAAAAAAAAGCAGTTGGTTATGTGGCCTTTAAGGACCTACCACCTCCCATGATCAACCTTATACTCTCTGTTACTGTGCTCTGAAATTGTTTTCCACAGAGTGAGTTCTTGTGCTTTCCAGTGTTCTACTGAGATATGAAGAGCAACATTCGACAATCTTGACTTTTGGGTGGCTTTAAGAAGCTTCCTCTGAGCCGGGCGTTGGTGGCGCACGCCTTTAATCCCAGCACTCGGGAGGCAGAGCCAGGCGGATCTCTGTGAGTTCGAGGCCAGCCTGGGCTACCAAGTGAGCTCCAGGAAAGGCGCAAAGCTACACAGAGAAACCCTGTCTCAAAAAAAAAAAAACAAAAAAAAAAAAACAAAAAAAAAGAAGCTTCCTCTGTCTTTAGTCACTCACAGTGATGTGTTTTTTTTTCTTTTGAGGTACTAGAGTTCAAATCTAAGGCTCCACGTATGCAAGGCAAGCACCCTATCACTGAACTAGGGCTGCAGCCCCCCAGCCATGGCTTCTTTCCTGCTGCTACCAGGGGCTCCTAACACTGAAGTTGGGTCATTTGAAGATAGTCACAGGGATAGCTATCTGCCAGAACCATAACATTCTTTCCTGCCTTGCTTAGGAATCATTCTGTTTGAAGTTTTAGCTTTGAAATTTACTCTCAGTTCAGCAAGGTTCACTATCCTTATAGTGTCTAAATCTATCTCCATCTCAGAGGGGAAGGACTGGGGTTACCTTACACACCTGAGGAGTCATATGCACAAGACATTTGTGTGAGACTGTTCAGTTTTCCTTTCACTGACTCTGCTAATCCATATGCCAGAGATATTGGATATCAAACCATAGATGAGCATCTTGTGCATCAATCTGTGGCATATCCTCTCCTCCTAGAAACTGCCTTCTTTGTCCCTTGCCAGTTACTTACTCCAATTTTTGTCCTTGTTCTCTTTTCTGCCTAGTCCCTAATTTCTTCCTACACACCTCTAGACTTCCCTCACTCTCGCTTTAGCATTTCTGTCTCTCCATCTCTCTTTTGCGTTTTCCCCATCATGGCCTCCTCACACCACTTCCCTCTTCCGCATTCTGTTTCATGAGATTGTTTCCAGTGTCACCAGTCTGTATCACCATCCCTTTATTCTTTGTCACCTCTGCAAGCATGAAAAATTCATCATCAGGGTATCAGGAAAGAGTCCTTGAAATGAACTTTACAAAAGCATGCCACTTGTCCAAACATTCTAAATCTCGGAGTCTAGATAAGTGGTCTTCACAATTTGGTATTAGAGTTAGGACATGCAAGTCAATCCATTGGGTTTGGAAGAAAATATTACATTATACTTAAGATTATGTTAAGAAAATCTAGAGATACTAAGATTCTAAGGCTAGAGTTGTGTAGCTGAGTAGTAGTGGATGCAGCATAGTGTGATAAGGCCCTACGTTTGATTCAGAGCAAAGGAAGGAAAGAAGGAATGGAGGGAGGGAAGAGGATACTACCTTTGATGGCTAGTTTTATGTCAACTTGACATTAGGTAGAGTCATCTGAGAGGAGGGAACCTCAATTGCGAACATGTCTCCATAAATTTGAGCTGTGAGCAAGCCTATAGGGCATTTTCTTAATTAGTGAATGATGAAGGAGGGCCCAACCCATTGTGAATGGGGACATCCCTGGGCTGGTGGTCCTGAGTCTATAATAAAGCAGGATGATCAAGCTATTGTGAAGCAATCCAGTAAGCAGCTCCCCTCCATGGCCTCTACATCAGTTCCTGCCTCCCACTTCCTGCCCTGTTTGATTTCCTGTCTTGACTTTCTTCAGTGATGAACAGCAACATAGAAGTGTAAGCCAAATAAACGCTTTCCTCCCAATTTGCTTTTGCTCCTGGTGTTTCATCACAGCAATAGTAACCCTAACTAAGATACTGACCAAGGCTTTTAACATGCTGTTTCATCTTATATGTGTGTGTATAGATTCATGTGAATGTACAAAGAGAAGAACAGATATATGATATATAATTATTAATAATCTCTTTTAAGGCATACATGTGGTAAAGAAGCATGCTTTCAGTGCTAGGCATTGAGCCTAGCTAGGGCATTGTGTATATCAGATAAGCACTATGCTGTGATGCTACATCCCAACTCCAAAGTTACTTTTTATTAACTGAAGGGGCGGTTTAATCAAAGGACTTTGAAAAATACAGGTTTAGACTAAGTGTTTTTCCTACTCATACCCCATTTTTGCCCCCCCAAATTTAAGTAACCCAATCACGTATATAACAAATCCAACATTCACTATTGATAAATGATGAAGGATCTTACCATAAAACAATTCCATATACATATGATTTCACTATTTGTTAAAGATTAAAGCAAATTTGCATAATGATTAGATAGGTTTGCTTGTTAGTTTTTACATAAAGATCCAAATCTCTGCTGAATATTTGCTGCTACAAGATATAGAATACTATAGATTATATTGATCTCTGGGCATGTTTGTGAGGGGTCATCTAGATTATATTAACAGAGGTGGGAGACCCATCCTACCTGCCAGGTAGAGTAAAAAGGAGGAAGCCATCTGAGTATCAAGATTCATTGATTAGTTTTCGGATTATAGAAAGAATGGGAGCACCCACCTCTTGCCCTTGCCACCATACTCTCTCTACCTTGATGGACTGTACCCTTGGAACTATAAGCCAAAATAAGCTGTTGTTAGGTATTTTGTTATAGCAATAAGACAAGTAATTGATCTATAGAGCATCTTAAATTTTTTTTCAGAGTTGATGGATATTTTGATTGTCTAATTGTTGATGCTAAAAAAGGCCATTTCATATAAATAGTACAAAGAAGCATGTGTACAGCCATTTCAGAAATTCTTGGAAATAATAACCTAATCCTAAGCCAAAATTCAATTAATAACTCTTTATGAAACTAAAGTCAACAACTCAAGCATCCATTTTAAAATCAAACATTCTACCACAATAAATCCAAAGACACATGCTGAGGAATAATGTAAAAACATTTAGAAGTCTTTCTTTCTTGTAATTAAACCATTCTATAAGAGCAATGTATATGTCTTAGTTGGGATTTCTATTGCTGTGAAGAGGCACCATAACCACAGCAACTTTTACAAAGGAAACATTTAATTGGGGTGGCCCTCTTACAGTTCAGAGGTTCAGTCCATTATCATCATGGTGGGACACAGCTGTGTGCAGGCAGACATGGTGCTGGAGAAGTAGCTGAAAGTTGTACATCTTGCAGGCAACAGGAAGTCAACTGAGACACTGGGATTAGCTTGAGCATGGGAGACCTCAAAGCCTGTCCCCACAGTGACCCACTTCCTCTAACAAAGCCATACCTCCTAATAGTGCCACTCCCTTTAGGGGCCATTTTATTTCAAATCCCCACCACTATATATATGTGAGTGTGTGTGTGTGTGAGTGTGTGTGTGTGTGTGTGTGTACGTATACGTATATGTATACGTGTATGTATGTATGTGTATGTGTATATATGTGTGTGTGTGTATATATATATATATATATATATATATATAAAGCACTGTGATTCATAACATATAGTAATCTCAGACCTAAGTGGATATGCTTCCAACAGCATCCGTTGACAACTGTGTGGCATGTTCAGTACCTAGTGCTAGTGTTATATGTTCAGAATCAAGGCTACAGTGAAGCTGTGTAATGCCACAAAGGCAAGCGCTGCCCGAAACACCTCAGATTCATTATGTGTTTGATTCTGAATTCAGTTTTTGGTCCTTGTGTATCCATAAACCTTTACCTTTGCCAAAAGTTTTAAGAACCCCGCATTCAATAACAAAGTCCCATGGCCCACAATTTGAGAAGCTGTGACATAGACCACACTTAAACTACATGAGGACCAGCAAACATACAAAAGAACTCTGCATAAGAGAAAAGTAGCCATCACCCGATTGCTTGTGATTTCCATACAGAATACTAATGCAAAGAACGTTCGAGCCTCACCCTGAAAGCACCACAAAAAGCAACACAGTGGAGATCTCAGAAGATGAAATGAGACAGCAAAAAGCCCTTTTTTCAAAATGACAGAATCTGGGCCTGGAGAGATGGCTGAGGAGTTAAAAGCACTCACTGCTCTTCTAGCAGACCTGGGTTCAACTCCCAGGACCCATATATTGGCTCACAACCATCTGTAACTCCAGTTCCAGGGAATCTGACACCTGCACCAGGCATATACATGGGGCATAGACTCACATGCAGGCAAAAACACCCATATGCATAAAATGAATAAAATTTTGAAAGATTACAGAATCTCAAACTTGGGAAGGTTGGATCAAGCACCAATGTTATAAATAAATCATAGGTTGTAAAAGACTTTCATCACACGCCCAGGAGTATTCTTTCTTCTCATATTAAACATGAAAGTGTTTACAAGAAAGTACCTGAAAGGTTAAGAGACTTCCGTGGCCACCTTCAAGTGACATAGCTAAGGCTCTAAACCAAGCATCTCATTCCCCTTGCTTCTTGTTCTTCCTATTATGTCAAATGGCTCTTCTCCCCATGCCCATCATTGTCTCAACTCCCTATTGTGAATTGAAGAATACTTGGAGTGAAGAAAATATGCTTAGACATAGACCAGATACTTACAAATCAATTCCCTTTATTTTTCTAGCCCAGCAAGCGGTAACTCCATACTGCCAGAATACCATCAATTTTTGTTTGGATTTTAAAATGTTTACTAATGTTTTTGTCTTTTAAGGGCTAAAGAAATGAACTTCATGCTTAAGTAAAGCCTGGTTTTCTTCTGGGATGACAAGTTTGGGGGGGGATCATGTCATATCTTGCAGCTCTAAACAGGTCTTTCCCCTTTTGCAGGCCACTCACTGTATGGAAACTCACTGCAATGGACTTAAGATTATAGAGTTGAAGTTACTGAGTATATGTCAGAGAAATCATTTGCAGTCTACTTGGTGGGGGGGAATGTATTAATGCAAGTCTTCCAAGAATGTTCAACAAAATTAATTGTACAGAATCTCTCTTGCACACTAGTAAAAGTCAATGGGAAAATGTACATTACTTTGCAGAAATTGGCTTCATTGTCATCTTTCAAAAGGGCTTTTATTTTAGCAAATGTGGCACATGTCCAATTATTCAATGACCTCTTCCACTTAAAAAAATCTACAGAGGTGGCTTCCTAGGCTAGATTCTCTATTTCATTTTTCTCGTTGTGTTATGTGAGGTTCAAACCCTCTAGATAAACATTTAACGAAAGCACCCAGGGACCTAACATTGGTGCTGGCACTCTAGACAGTGCAAATATATTACAAACACCAAGCCTTTCCTGGAGGAAGGGACAGTGGAGTGCTTACCTACCTGGCCATGCAGATAGTTCAAAGTCTAAAGAGCATACACAAAACCCCCCAAGCAAAGAAGTTTGTATGTATTGGTATGATTAAGAAACTCTTTAAAACATTGTTACAGAAATGTTTCTTTGGGAAGGTTAAGTTGGGAGATAAATGGGGTGGGTTGAAGTGATAGACATAAAGGACAAATACCAGACTCCTTGTTTATAAAAATTGAGTGGCATGTCCCAAACCTCTAGTGTAAAGAATACGAGGTTTACATTGTCTGCTGTTTAGATGCTACATTTCTCTGAATGAGTCCACCTTAGAACATACAAATATACATTCACCTGAGCTAGTGACTTGGTGGTGCTTGGCTTCTAGTTAGATGAATGTATCCTGTTTTTACTGTTTGAATGCTCTGGAAAATGGTGCTTGCTCCTTTCCATTACATTCCTTTAACCCCTTCAAAGCATTGCATAGTTCCTGCCAATCCCATTAAAAGCATTCATCCTCAAACCAAATGGAATCCACATCACAAAGGTAGACTGTGAGATGGTTTTTCTGTGGGACACTAGAACCTCCCAATGATTTCCTATGGTATCCAGGGAGGAAGATCAACTTGATGGTTTCTCCAAGGTCATCTGTTTCCTGATCAATGAATTTTGTTGTGGAGACTTTGAATAAAAAACAGAGGTTGGAGTATCATGGAGGCAGAAAAAGGAAGTCTTTTCATAAGAGACAGATTTTAAAGTGGAAAAATCAGTCAGGTACCTTAGTGTTGTGCCCTTATCCTGAACCAGCTGTGACACTGGCAGTCTCATACTGTGCACTGACTTACTTTTTCATTTTTGAAAACTCAAAACAAATGCTCATTCCTTTCTCCTTCAGGAAGATTAAGGCATATGATTTATTATCGTTCATATCAAAGAAATCATGGCTTCTGTCCCTGTGCATGTCTTTGCTAGTTCATGTAATTGTAGTGACTTGGCATTCCACTGCTTTAGTTGGGTTCCCTCACAGAGCTGACACGAGTCAGTGATTTCTGTCCCCTTCCCATGTTGCTGGGAGAAATGCCAATAAAGCTATGAGCAAAGAAGGGAGCTAGAGAGAAACATGCTTTGGGGCCCACAATGGAGGGAGAGGTAACCAGGGTTCAGGAGCCAGGTTTCCCCAGAGAGAGACAAAAAGAAAGCAAACAAAAGGAAGAGATGGGGTTCCCTAGACAGGGCCTCTTTGCTATAAGAAGGGAACCTTAAATTTCACAGAGCTCAAGGAAGAGAAAGAAGCCTGGAGTTAAGCATTTAAGTCTTTGCAATGCCGATGAAGAATTATTAACTAAGCATACATAGAGAGAAAAAGCTGCACATCCAGTGAGCATTTTTCGTTCTTAAAACCTGTTTAACTCCATGAACTAAAATATGTACCCAAACCTGTCTATCCACATAGGTATTAATATTACTCTCCCAAACCACAGAGATACCACAAAAGAGCTCAGGAAGAAACAGAGGGAGGCTCAGCAGTAGGGAATCCCAGAAGCTCAAAATGCCTCTAACATGGGTTGCTTTTGAAGCATGTGACAGGGAATTGAGTGACCTAGTTAAATCCATTATCAAAACTTCAGGAGCCATGACTCCAGTCGCTTGTTCAGAATGAGAATTTAACTTCTTCCTGAGTTGCACACTTTAAATCAAATCTAAACAAGTTTGGGCTGCAGTAACAGGATAGAAGCTGGTCTCACCAGCTCCACTCCAATAACAATCAGAAGCAAGATCCCTTCTACCTATATACAGCTCATAGGTTTGACTGGTTCCATCATAACTTTCATGAAGCTTCTCATATTCCTAGCAGGAATCTCATACAACCCCGAAATCAGTATGGGGTATTCATAACATATAGAGCAATCCTCACATCTCAGAAGCTGCCCCCACACACACACACACAGCTCCTGGTCCCACAGGCAGCTGGCCTCACAATGCTGCCCACTGACTCATCAGAGACTCCAGGTCACCTCCCAGGCCAGTGGAAACACCTCTGAGATAAGAAGCTCTGGCAGCTGATCCCAGCAGAGGTGACAGTATTTTTTTTACCAGCCCATGCTCCCAGAGTGGCCCTGAACCACTGACCTGGTGGACCTGCTGCCCTACCTCGCCCACCTGCAGCCCAAGCCAGAGTGGCCCTTGGTCCTTAGAAGTGGGAAAAATCAGTTAGGAAGAAGCAAACATGACACAAAACAAACCCAGCCTTGGAACTTTGCCCCAGCTTCCAAAGTGTTTATCCCATGAAAACAAAGAGGGCATATAAACAAACAAGACAGATGTCAGAGCCAGAAGGCCACCTTAGGAATAATGTAGTCCAACCTTTGCATCTTCCATATAAGGAGACTGAAGCCCACAGTGGAAATGAGATTCTGAAGAACCATGATGACCAGATGAAAGTTTGAACCAAGGGTGAGTGAGGGACAGAGAAAGATAGTGGGAGAAAGAGAAAAGGAAGAAGGGAAGTGGGGAGAAAAGAACAATATTCAAATCCCAGCAAGGGGAGTTGTGATCAGGAATTCATATTAGAGGACAAATAAATAAATCTGTAAGTCTAACATGTGTACTTGGAGTTTTCCTGTGTCCACCTGACTCATTCAGCTGCTCAGACCCACAGAGACTTATATTACTTATAAACTGTATGGCCGTGGCAGGCTTCTTGTTATCTAGTTCTTATATCTAAAATTAACCCATTTTTATAAATCTGTACCTTGCCACATTGCTCATGGCTTACCAGTATCTTTACATCTTATTTCTTATGGTGGCGGCAGCTGGTAGTATCTCCTGACTCAGCCTTCCACTTCACAGCATTATCCTCTCTGTTTATCTAGCCTATACTATACTTCCTGTCTGGCTACTGGCCAATCAGCACTTTATTTATCAGTCAATCAGAGCAACACATTCACAGCATACAGAAAGACATCCCCAGCACTTCCCCCCTTTTTTAAAAAAAGGAAGGTTTTAACTTTAACATAGTAAAATTAATATAACAAAACAATTATCAAGCAAGAATTATAGTTACAATATCTAGTCTATTTATAATATCGAGTTTATTTGTATTTGGCAAAATTAAAGATATTCTATCTATCCTATATTTGTGAGTCTAAGGTTTTATATCTAACTTATCTTTTATCATAATTAAGGAAATTATAACTATCAAGTCTTCAACTACATCAAAAACCTCAGAAGGATATAATATTACCTGAGAAACTGGAGAAGGATGCAAGCAACTTTCAGGAGTCTTGCGAGAGTAGACAGAGACAGCTGGCAGCCTGGACAGTCATCCAAAGTTCCTCTATAAAGTTGGGGCATCTGTCTTCAGCCCACAGGCCTAGAGTCTCTCATTCACTTTTTTTGTGTCCTGTAGAATGTCTGGCAGTTATCTTCTTTTATCAGAGCCCTCTCTGGGCTCAGACTCTACCCACAGATCACCTTAGTTTGTTAAAATCTGAAGTACCAAGTCTCTGTGGAGTCCTGATGAGACTTCTCTAAAACACTGAGACTAGAGATGCTTATAAAACATGGAAATTTCGTAAGGTGGAAAACTGATACAAACTAATAAAGCTGTGCACACACAAAAACTGAGTTCCTGAGAACAGGGCTAGTTGTATGCTGGAGCAGCCATATCCTGAGCGGCTCCCTTAATCCAGTAAAAGAGAAGGCCTTTGTCACGTCGTGCCAGGTGGGCTTTTTTGGTTCTCCTTACCAAACTTCTAAAGTTGGGCTTTTCCAATAAATGGTAATTCTAGAAAACTTCAGTTCTAATTTGTCTGTGCTAGATCCACTCATCAGCAAATATAGTGAACTATTAACAGAACTGAGGTCTGGCTTTAATGGTACAGGTTTGTTTGCGGCTTCTTCAACCAGGACACGCCCAGATGTTTTAAGCTTTGACACTTGCAGATTTGCACATCTAGTATCTGTTCAATGTATAAAGCTCAACTTTGTAGGTGTAAAATATAACAGAAGCTCAGATATTCAAATCCCAGCAAGGGGAGTTGTGAGCAGGAATTCATATTGGAGGACAAATAAACGAATCTGTAAGTCTAACATAAATTTTAGTGACCAGATATCATCACAGATATCTCTAGTGACCAGTCCCCATTGCCAGGGGACTCATAGGTACCTAAAGCATGGTAGGGAAATTTGTCATTGTGGGAGTCAAATTGAGTATGGTAGTTAAGAGGACTGACTTTGATTGGAGTCAAGTAAATGAATCATTTAAGTCCTGCCTTTACTATTTACTAGATGATCCTTATACAGCAGTATCAACAAGAAGAAATGCCCCAGGGAACATTTTGCAATGTCTGGAAATATTTCTGGTGGCCACAAGTGAGGAAACATCTAGTTGGTAGAGTACATGGAGGATGCTGAGCCCCTTACAATGCATAGCCCTACAATATAGGACTCTCCAACCCAACCTGTTAGTGGTGCTAAGGTTAAGAAACTCAGAATTAGGCAAATGTCCCAACCATTCATTTCTTCCATTTGTGACCTGGAAATAACAGTGCTCCCAAAGGACTGCTTTGATCATTAAATATGCTGACATATATAAAACAAAAAAGTATCTCATTAATTATTGGGTAGTAGCACCATTAAAGACTTTCCACTCCTCCCGCAGTTAACCTTGCTACTTTTCTGGTTCCCCCACAGACATAGCTGCTTGAAGGGGTTGTTCATAATCAAAATCCCTACTTTTCATATTCTCCCTTGAACCATTCCTAAAAGTCACCAGTGACAAAATTGCTAGTTCTGTTTTCATTAACATTAAAAAAGGCTTTTTGGACCTAGAGAAATGGCTCTGTGGTGAAGAGTACTTGCTGCTCTTGCAGAGAAACAAACAAAAAAAACATTTTGGCTTAACTTTCAAGATACCAATTCCTTTGATTCTCCTCCTACCTATATGGACCAAGTTTCCCATCTTGTTTGCTTAAAGAAGAAAAGAATTTGGCCTGATTTGTTTGTTGAGTGAGTGAATGAATTACTATTTAGAATGAGAATTAAATGAGATGATATGTATAAGGTGCTTAGCATACATTAAACATTCAATAGTCATCATCACTACCATACTACAACTGTTATTGTCAATGTTATTATTCTCTCTTATTTGATCTAAGTCTTTTGAGTTATGATTAATATGTACTTTGTGCTGAACCTTCTTATGGAGTGCTTTATGCAATAGAAGATATATGTCTGATGGGCAGTGATGGTGCACACCTTTTGGGAGACAGAGGCAAGTGGATATCTGAGTTCAAAGCCAGCCTAGTCTACAGAGCAAGTTCCAGGACAGCCAGCATTACATAGAGAAACATGTCTCGAAATCCTCCATCAAAATAAGAAGATATGCGTCCTTACACACACACACACACACACACACACACACACACACACACACACACACACACACAGCAAATAGTTTGCCATGGACAGGGCATGAGAGAATGAGACTGGAGAAGAGCCTAAGAAAAGAAGCATGTAACGAAAAGCTTAACTGCAGTGGAGGTGGCTAGAGGCTCATGGAAACAGGGTTCCAGAAGGGAGTTACACACTAGCCATTTGAACTCCCTTTTTCATTTAAAAAATGGGACCATAAAATGGAGGGAGTAGCCATTCATACCCATTAATCATACCAATACATTCTGCCCTGGGTTTGAAGGAGAAATTCAAAGATAGCTAGATGTTAGCAAGGATGGTGCTTATCTATTGTATCTGACAAAATGCACAACATAAGTTCACTTTTCTTCTAGTATTAGATTAACTATATTTTTATTCATCTTGAACTTTGAGCAATTTTGTACACTCATTAGTTCCTATGGACATCTGTATAAATTTACAAATGGTATTTATATTACCCTGAGAATATGGCTCCTTAGGTGATAGGCATTAGAAAAAGTGGAGAATTTTTTTTATTAGAAAACTTGTAAACCTTGTCTCGAAAAACCAAAAAAAAAGAAAAAAAAGAAATCTTGTGAGTGTTCAAAACATCCATTAGGTGTTGATGATGTAATAATATAATTTGTCAGTATTTTGAGTGAGAATGAAGTAATTACCAAATAGAATATCTAGTTTTTATAATCATTCAAGCCATTAACTTCTGCCAACTATAGCATTACATTATGGCCTCTTCCTTTTCTTCTCACCACTCACACACAAAAATTTGACAAGTTTTACTGTGAATTTGAAATGCTATTAAATAAAACCCATGTGGTTCTAGTCCATGGCCATCTAACCCCTACATCCTTGCTTACTTGTTATACATCTGATCTGTAGTAAACAACCTGCTTTACAGATGGCTCAGCCTATCTGCGCATTGCTAGATGGTTCCCGCCCAAGTGCAGAAAAAAATATCGTAATCTGTCTTACAAAATGGAAGAAATGGCTGGGCAATGGTGGGGCACACCTTTAATCCCAGCACTTGGGAGGCAGAGCCAGGCGGATCTCTGTGAGTTTGAGACCAGCCTGGTCTACAGAGCGAGATCCAGGACAGGCACCAAAGCTACACAGAGAAACCCTGTCTCAAAAAACCAAAAACAAACAAAACAAAAACAAAATGGAGGAAATGAACCCACAAATCCAAACTATTCACTTTAAAAGGAATAATGATTAGACCTGCTGGTGTGACTCAGTGGTAGAATACTTTCCTAGCACGTGGAGAGAAGTTTTGGTAATATTCTTTCAAATTGGCATTTCCCTTCCTTGAAGTTTGAACTTGCTAATCAACTTAATTTCTAGATGTCATTTACTTTTAAGGACCCTTTTATTTAAGTTTTCCAGAAGGTGTTTGATATGCAAGTGATATAAATGCCTCCATGATTTTGCAACTATTGGTGGCTTTTGGGTGCTTCTACTGTTATTTGTTAAAGATCCTCCAGTGTCTATCTGGGCTCACAGGAGACCAAGGCTCCCAAAAGAAATGTTGGTAGAACCCCAAAGCGAAGGTTGTAATTCTTTCTACCTCTGTCTCGGTTAGGATTTCTTATTTCTGTGAAGAGATACCATGACCAAGACAATTCTTATAAAGGAAAACATTTAATTGGGGCTGGGTTACAGTTTCAGAGGTTTAGACCATTATCATCATGGCAGGAAACATGGTGGCATGCAGGCGGACACGGTGCTGGAGAGGTAGCTGAGTGTTCTACATCCTGATCCTCAGGCAGCAGGAAGAGAGAGCAAGCCACTGGGCCTTCCCTGAGCTTCTGAAATCTCAAAGCCCACCCCCAATGATGCCACTTCTCCCAACAAGCTCACACATCCTAATAATGTCACTCCCTATTAGGAGGGGTGTCTTCATTCAATCCACCACAGTAACCCAGTTGCCTGAGCCTCCTATAGATGTCAAATCAACTTCTAGCCTAGTGAATCCCATCTGTGATCCAAATGTATTTAAATATCACTTATAATCTCTCTCTCTCTCTCTCTCTCTCTCTCTCTCTCTCTCTCTCTCTCTCTCTCTCTATCTCTATCTATCTCTATCTCTATCTCTCCTCTCTCTCTCTCTCCTCTATCTCTCCTCTCTCTCTCTCTCCTCTCTCTCTCTCTCTCTCTCTCTCTCTCTCTCTCTCTCTCTCTCTCTCTCTCTCTCTCTCTCTCTCTCTCTCTCTCTCTCTCTCTCCCCTCCTGCTTTCCAACTCTGTTATTAGGAATGGGATGTAGGGCCTTAGGATGCTGGGAAAGTGCTCTGCCCAAGACCTTTATGTCTTTCTCTTGATTGAAGAGTGTTCACAGAGACAAAAGTTTCTTGTCAGAGCTAAAAGAGATGATCTTTGATATCTATTTCATCAGCACCATCATCATTCAATGATAAATGTAACATGTAACATAAACTTAGTAATTTTTGTTACCAATACAAATAAAGCTTTTACTTTGTTACATGTTGTACTAGGTATATAGTCTCTTATAATTTTTAATGAGATATAAGTGTTGTTGTGCCATAGAATTTACCCTTTTAAGGAATTCGTTTCAGTGGAGTTTAGTATATTTACAAGATTGTGCACCTGTCATCACCAACTAATTCCAGAATATAATAACATCACCTCATCTCATTTTAATTTTCATAGCAGCCTTTAAGTACAGTTATGTACTTTAAACTCCATTTTACAGATGATGCAACTACAATTTACAGAGATTAAATAGCTTGGCAAAATCCCACAGCATATAAGTGATGAAGGTGAATGTCAAAGACAGATGTCTCTGATTCCCAAACTCGTACAACATCCCCCCTTTTTCACTCCCTTTGTCTCTCATTTATGCCATGGAATAATTCTTGTTAATAATGATACAAAAGGGGACATTTGTTGTGTCTTGTGACCACTTCTTGGCCTCTTTTTCTTTGTCCCTGACTGGTGGATTGTGTCATTGTTGTTATTCCTCACAACCACACATCTGGCCCACATCATATCATATAGTACACAGGTCCCCTAACAAAAATCTCTCTCAGACAGTGATATGGATTTGCGTTGAAGGTCTAAAAGGTATGGTTTTGTAAGTTTGTTTTGGATCTTTGAGACAGTGCCTCAGTGTGTGTGTGTGTGTGTGTGTGTGTGTGTGTGTGTGTGTGTGTATAAAATTTGTAAATACAACCTGATCAGTCTATATAATGTTACTTGTATATGTCTTGTATATGTATTTTCAGGGATGATCATTTGGTATTGGAAAATCAATTGGTATACTCTTCACTAAAGAAGACTATTTTTCCCACTCTCAGCATTACTTAGTTGCCTACAGTTCTTTGTGTAGGGTTGAGGTGTCCTGGGCTCCCCCGATCCCCCAAAAATATTAACATGTCTACTGTTGTTGTCCTTGTTTATCTCATATTTATTTAGGCAGTCATGTTGGTGAGACTTTTGTGTGTAACCTCTGACATTACTAGGAAGCACAATCTCACAACAAACTCCCTGTTCCTCTGGCCCTTGCAGTCTTTCTGCTCCCTCTTCTGTAATGATCACTGAGACTTAAGTGCACGAGTTCCTTTGTAGATCCACTTAGACTGTTTTGCACAACTCTGTTTTGATTGGTTGTGGTTTTTTGTAGTAGTCTCCATCTGTAAGAGAAGTTTCCTTGATGTAGGGTGAAGACTACATCTATCTGTGGGTATAAGGACAGCAATGTAATTAGGGCTTGTGCTGGTTTAGTAAAGTGGTGATTGTAGGTTCTCCTCCAAGGTCCATGGCTTCACTAGCTCTGGGTAGTTGGCTAGGTTTCCAGTACCAGGCATGATTTATCTCTTGTTGAGCCAGTCTAATTAGAGAGCCGTTGGTTACCACCAAGGTATGGGTGCCACTGCTGCACTCCTAGGGTTATTGTACCATACTGGTCATTGTGGTTCATAAATGTCATAGCTGAGTTGGACCTTTTGTTGCTTCCCTCTTTTGGAAGCTTGTATGGTGCTGAACCTCATGAATGAGACATTCAGATCAGGTCCAGCTCATGGGTCTCTGGGCCCCGTTTATGAAGTAAATGATATCTTACCTTCCACTTCTGGGAACGCAGCCAAAGGCAATGTTTTAGGAGTCTCTTAGAAAACCATGACCAACAACACAAAAGATGGTCAGGATATTTGTTAAATAGTCTTTGTCTCTTGGAGAGAATGTTGTCAGCCCAGGTGAGAAATTTTCATTTAAAATATATATATATATATATATATATATATATATATATATATATATATACAGACTTGTGTGTATTATTATAGTTTGGGCTTTTGTTTGTTTGAGATAGATAGTTTGAGCTTAGATTTTAAGTTCTGGTCTGGTTACCCCAAGCTAATTATATAATCTTGGGCATTAAAAACAGTAAGTTTCTGTTTCCTCACCAGAGAAATAACAGCACACATATCACAATATTGCTATGATTTCTAAATCAAATGTACATGGTAAATGTCCCTCAAACAGCTCAATAGATGGTAGGTAGTAGCATCAGAGAGTGTATAAAAGGGGCATGATTGAGGACCCATCATGTTACATGGCCAGGACTCTCTCTAGGCTGCCTGCCCCAAGGCAAAACTATTTGTTAAGCAAGGAAGTACCTGCCATGTACTATACCAATCAAGCTAAATTGTTCTACAAATTCTTGCCAGTTTAATCAACTAAAAGCATAAAGATCATTTTTGGCATTAAATCCTAGACTGCTTTTCTCAAAGCAGTCATGTCATTTTTCCATCTTTAAGAATTACCAGTGATTCCCGGTTGTCATCAAAGAGCAAAACTCTACCTGGCCTGGAGTATACATAGCACGAATAGGCACAATGTCAATGTCAGCCAGGATATGACCTGCCTAACTAGACCAAGCCATCCTGCAAGAGAAATGTGGTCGAGCAGAAGCAAAGGCCCAAATTTAGCTGAGATGATAACCCTTGCACTACCGAGACTCAAGAAATTGGGAATAAGATCTCAAGTAGGACATAAACAGGTTATCAGTTGAAGATTTACATGGGCATGGTAAGCAGTGATCAGAGGTCCAAATAGGGGCTGTTGCTACACAGTCTAAAAGCAAGGAACCCCAAATTTGACTATCAGTAGAAGTTGTCCTTAGGTACTTAAAATTAGTGAGACATATTGCTAAGGACTTGACTATTAATTGCCTCATCTAGTCAGTAGTTTGCTCATTTAGTTAGTACTGTTATCATTTCCATTTATAAAAAAAAAGGGAAACAGGATTTAAGCTGGAACATTGTAAAGTTAGGGTACAATCCCAGATCTGTCTAGTTCAAACGTACATGCCCTCAAACATCATAAATGCCTCCCCAAACACAATGCTACCAGTGACTAAAGAACACACACTTGGCCGCTTGGACACAAGAAGAAAATTGTCTCAGCAATAAAACTGACATGTCACTTAACTAGATAGCTGTTGAAGTGAATGTCTTCCTTGTTGTCTACTGTGTGGTGCTGGCAGGATACCAGTTGTATATTAAGACTTTCAGAAAAAGGCTAATAAATTCTCTGAGCTGCATTGAAACAGATTGCTGTAGTGATTTGCTTCAGGACTTGATTATTTTGCTGCTGCTAACAGTTTACTTTGACCTATACGTGAATCTTGAAATTTTTGTCTTACTTCCCATAGTCTAAATTTTCTAAACTAAACAACATAATGGTTTCTATCGCTATACCTTTAAATTCCTTATCTTTACTTCATCTGTGAAAGATGGTACAACAAGCTGGAGGAGGTGGCTCTTTCTTCCATTGAGAACTTATATTTAAAAAGTGACAATTTCTATAAGAGATGATGTCTCACTTTGCAAGGATGGTGTTTGCTTTCTACAGAAATAGGACTAGAAGGAAATAGGTAAAGGAAGAAGACAGTATTAAGTGGCAGCCTCTGTTGGAAACTATCTGGGTCCCTTTGGAGGACAGAGAAAGCTTAGCTACCTCAGAATGTAGTGGGAGGAGGAAAGAATGGTGGTATAAACTATGCCCACTTTTACAGTAAATACAATACTGAAATTAACATCCAAAGAAGATGGCTTCCTTGAGAAGTGAGCTACAATGGTAACTATGTTTCTGACTAGGGATAGTGTAGTGAATGAATTATAAATAAAGCCAACAATGTATCATGTTAGATATATTACAATGGAACTATAATAATTATGAACAATCTAGTCATGTGCCTCTGCTGTATTGCCTTTATAATATCTAAGTATGCTCCCAAAAATGAACAAGGTAATGCACAGAGAGTAAACATTTCATTTACTTGTTTGCCTTCTTAGATATTAACTTTAAAGTACCTTCAAAAGTAATCTTAATGTTCTCCACATAGCCTTTAGAACACAAAATTCAGGGCTGCATTTCAAGAGTGCTTGTTGTTCGTACAGAGGACGAAATTGGTTCTAAGCACTTACATTGGCCTCCTCACTACTACTTCTTACCCCATCTCCATGGAATCTGACACTTTCTTCCAACTGCTGCAGGCACCTGTACTCATGAACACATTTTTGTGCATGCAACACACACACACACACACACACACACACACACACACACACACACACACACACACGGCGGGGGCAGGGGTGAGAAAAAGAGAAGCAATGATTTCCTAAAAAGGACTCCAATAAAACGAGAAGTGATCTCAAGAACTGACAGGATTGCATGGATTTAAGATGCTTATATACAGCAAAGGAAACAATGTTAGAGTGAAGAGAAAACCTACAGAATTGGAAAACATTCTTTGACAATTATACATTGGACTGGGGGTTAGTATCCAGTATATGTAAAGAACTGCAAAAGTTAAACATACAATGAAATAAATCCATTCAATAAATGGATTAAAGAACAAAATAGACATTTTTCTAAAGAATTACAAATAAATGGCATCCTTAGTCATTGGGGAAATGCAAATTAAAACTTCTTTAAGGATCTATCTCACACCACAATAACTTCCACCAAGAAAACAAATCATGACAATACTGATGTTGAATCCTTATTCACTGCTTGTGGGTATGTAAATTTGTATAGCCACTGTAGAAATAAGTATGGAGATTACTTTAAAAAACTGAAAACACAACTGGCATATAAAACAGCTATACCACTCATGCCTATATACTTGAAGAACTTTAAGTCCACATACCACATGCATATCCCTGTTTATTGCTACACTATTCACAGTAATCAAGAAATGGAACTATCCTTGATATACATTAATGTGAATGGATAAAGAAAATGTGACACGTATACATAATGAAATTTTATACAACCATAAAGAAAAATGAAATTATGACATGTTCAGGAAAATGGATGCAGCTAGAAAAGATTTCATTAAGTGAAATATGCCACTTAGAAGAAATTACTTTGTATCTCCCCTCATGTGTGCAAAACATGTATGTGTATATGTGTATGTGTGTCTGCGTGTGTGTACCTGTGTGTACTATATTTACATGTGCCTGTAAGTCATAAAACTAGAAAGAGGATCATTAGAGGAGGAAGAGATCTTAAAGGAAGTAGAAAATAGAGAGAGTAGTGGAATACATGTAATAAGAAAAGAGAAGTAGGGACTAACTGGGGCAGGGAACAGCTGGAGGGAGACAAAGGTAGGCAGTAGGGCAAGGGATACAAGTGTAATGACACACATCTATTAAGATAATAATGGTGGCACACATTACTTTGTATGCCAACATAAAAATTAGTTTAAAATATAAAGTGTTTTTTTCTTTGAAGATGTTCAATGACTTAGAAAAATGTATATTATAGAATATTAATTGGGAATTATGAAAAACAAGTGTTTGTACAACTCTCTTAATTAAGGTTTCTTTTACTGTAATAAAATACCATGGCCAAAAGCAACTTGGAGAGAAAAGCATTTATTTAATCTTGCAACTTTTAGATCACACTCTATCACTGACATAAGTCAAGACAGGAACCCAAGACAGGAACCTGGATGCAGGAACTGAATCAGAGGCCATTGAGGAATGCTGCTTACTGGGTTGTTCCTTATGGCTTGCTTAGCCTGCTTTCTTATAGCGTCCAGGACCACCAGTTCAGGGGTGGCCCCACCCACAGTGACTGGGCCCATCCATATCAATCATTAATCAAGAAAATGCACTACATATTTGCCTACAGGCAAATCTTTTGGAGACACGTTCTTGATTGAGTGTCTTCCTAAATGATTCTAGCTTGTGTCAAGTTAACATAAAATAGCCAACACAACATTATTTTATAATAATAATCATGGTATATAAGTAATACTTATTTTAAAATCAGGACATACATCCCAAAGTTACCAGTGGCTTTCATCAGAAGATAGGATTATGTAAAATATCACCACATCCCACCCCAACATGGGTGACAGCTCACAAAATCTGGGAACCTAGAGCACAGTGCATAGTCTACAGGTAGCTCAACAGGTTGGAGAGTGTATCAATTATTTTGAATCTCTTCCAGGTCGCTTACTGGTTTTTTTTTTGTTGTTGTTGTTTGTTTTGCATATTCCAGGCAACTACTTTGGTCTCAGAATCTTCTTTGCAGCTTGGCTTTATTGTTCAATAGTCTTTATTGTTTACTCCTGGGAAGGAGAATACTAATGAATCTGGTCAGTTTCAAGGACTTCCTGAAGCTTATTTTCCATTGTTTACCTTCTGTCTTAAAGTGCTTCCCTGCAGAATGGAATATTTCAATCTCAGAGGAAACTGTTACACAATAGAACTAAAGTGTGGACACTAGGCACAGAGCTTATTTTTTAATATCAGGCATAAGAGTGGGAAACGTTAAGTATAGGGTAGTGAGTTGAGATATCTCAGAATGTGGAACGAGTTAAAGGAAGGCCCAGAGGAATGAAGGAGCTAAGCCTCCAACACTGATACTTAGAGTAATTGCAGTGATTCACTCTCTCCCTCCCTCCACCTCACACACACACATACACATGTTATAATCGCCATACCCAGGAAATACAACATTTACACAATACATAGGTAGAAAATCCGCATTCGAATTTCAATTTCACTCACTCTTCCCAATGATATTCTATTAGCTGTGTTTTATATTTGTTTTAAGACTGAATCCAATAAAATACTGGGTGTTGCATTCAGTTAGTCAGTTTCCTTGATTTCCGTTAATCTAGAACAGCAGTTCTCAACCTGTGGGTCACAGACCCATTTGGGGGTTTGAACTACCCTTCTACAGGGTCATCTAAGACCACTGGAAAACACAGATATTTATATTATGATTCATAACATTAGCAAAATTACAGTTATGAAGAAGCAACAAAAATAATTTGGTGTCACCGCTACATGAGTAACTATGTTAAAGGGTCAAAACATTAGGAAAGCTGAGAAACACTGCTCTAGAAGTTTCTCAGATTCTACTTTTTCCTTTGTTTTTTATGACATTGAGTTTTTTTAAGAGTGCAGGCCAATATTTTTCAGGTGTATCTCAAGTGGATTTGTATGATTTTTTTTCTCGTGAATATATTGTGATTAAACATTTTTTTCACCACAATGTTATGCTCTCATTGGGAGTAATAAAATGCCACTTTTCTCCCCACTAGTGGTGATATTAATCATTCATTAAGATTGTGTCCAACATATTTATCTATTGCAATGATATCAGTAAAGCTTTGAATTTGTATGAATATATCCTGTTCAGGAGCAGCCTCTTTAGGCTGAAAGTATAAATTACTTGGTTCACTGCAGAGCCCTGAGTTGAAAAGGCATTATCCCTAATTAAAAGAAAAAAATAGAAGAGATTCATTTTAATAAAATAAGCTGGCACTAAGCTTCTTAGCCAAATTCATGAGCTATTCACATGACAAGGGATATTATCTATATAAGAGGTTCCTTATCCAAATTGTGAACTGCTCATGGCTGATTATGTTTCAGTCTTTTTGGACAGTTCTTGCCTTGGTGTAAGTTAGTTCTCTTACACATTTGGTTGATCAGTATGTATGCCTATATTATTAGAACTGAGCCTACTGCCTACTCTATAATAGAAGCTCAAAGTCTGTGCAGTACATTTTTACCCAATTACAACTACTGTCGTCATGAATGAGAATCTAATCACACTAAGTGGGAAATATACTTGATTTTGTCAGCTGGCACCAGCGGGAATTAATTTGGCTGCTTGTGCATCTTCCTTCTCATGGGAAATGACAGAGCTTTCATCCAGATCTTTGACCTTCTTCTTCAGGCGTTAGTCAGGGTTGTTCTGAAAAGGAGGGCTTCTTTATGTTGAGATCAGAAGATTTCCCAAGTAAACCAAGGATCAGCCCTGTGTTTGTTAGGATTCAATTTGGCTGCAAATGACAGAAAATCTCAAATAATAGTGGGTTAAATAATAGAGCCATTTATTCCTCTCTGATGTACAATTCTTCACTTCTGGCCAAGATAGCATAACAAGAACCAGATTTACTCTCCTGCTGGAAACCAGGGCAAAACCAGACCAAATGAAAACAATAGCTTTCAGACGTTGGAAATGAGGCAACAACAACAACCAAAAAAAAAAAAAAACCCAAACAAAAACAACCAGTCACCCCTACAAGACAGGAAACAATGAAGGCAAGCCCCTGAGCCCTGGAAGTTTCTCTGGCTTAGTGCCTGGAAGGCTTCCAGGCAAAGGTATGGGGAAAGAATACCAAAGCTGAGTTTCACAGGTGAGGAGATGATCCTTGCTCAAAGTCCTGGGGTATCAAAGCAGCTAGAATTTGCACAGCAATGTCCTGAAGAAGAGAGGGCTATGTGAAAGGACTTGAGATCTATGGTAAGTCTCCACTTAATGTTTGCCTGAGTGAGTACTGATCAACATGTGTGTGTGAGGAATTTAACCTAAACCAAGGAAAAAAGCATCCAAAAGGAACAGTGATAACAATTGCAATCCTCAGACATATTAGTGCTTCGATGCTCAACCAAAGTGGAACAGCTCCTTTTTGACAGAGCATCAGACTGAGTACTCAAAAGTTCTTGCTTCTGGAATGGTGTCAAAATAGCCTTAGATTCAAGGATGTTCTAGACCTGGCTAATAAAACAAGCCTGGAGAGACTCTTTTCCCAAGTAATTTAACTGTTTCCCAGAAAAAAGTCCGGGTATATGTATATAAATACAAACAGTCCAGCAACAATCAAGATAAAATTCACATCTGGCATCTAATAGAAAGCCATCAGACATTCAGATAAGCTGAAAATACTGACCACTAATGGAAAAGTCAGTCATTCAAAAACTGTCCCATAAGTAAGAGATAATGGAATCAGTAAACAGGTGTTTTTAAATAGTTAATATGACTGATTTTGCACATATTCAAGCTCCTAAAGGAAAGACTGAACAGGTCAAGACTTTGGAAAGACCTAAATAGAACTTGGAAAGATGAAGAATGCAATGTTGAGATGCTGTTCAAGTCTACCTAGGCAGTTAAGTTTCTGAATGACACAGCTCCATAGGCTCTTTCCATCTTTTTACCCCTCCATTTATGATTTTCAAATTGAGTCCAAAGTTGTTACTCTAACTTAAATCAACAGATCTTCACTGAAACAGAGCAAGAGACTAGGAAAAACAAGAATACCTTTCCATTTAAAAACACTTACACATTTCATGGTTTATAAGTTTATTTTCTATTACTGTGATAAAACACTGACCAAAAACATGCTTGGGGAAGAAAAGGTTTCATTATACAATTCTTGGGTTGTACTATATCAAGGAGGAAATTCAGGTCAGGAACTCATGGCTGAGTCAGAATGATGATTACTGACTTCTTCCCCATGGCTTGATCAGCCTGCTTTCTTAAATCATCTAGGACCATGGGTCAAACGGTAGAACCACACACAAAGGGCTGGACCCTCCCAAATCAATCAATCATCAACAAAAAAATACCCCATAGATTTGCCTCCAGGCTGATCTTATGGAAGCATTTTCTTAATTGTTGTTCCTTCTTCCCAGATAACTCTACCTTGTGTCAAGTTGACAAAAAACTAATACATATGGCATTACTTTTTTGAGTGCATTTACATAAGCCAAAACTTTAGTACACTGGCGCATTCATCTGAAAGTGAAGTTGAAAATTATAGTCTTGCTTTGCTCTTACTTCAAAAATAAAGACTGTTCCTAGCAACAAAACTGTTTACACTCCAGAAAATGTCAGCATCACTCAAAAGCAATACACAGTTATCACTAAGGGCCCCAGAAGAACTCTCTGAAGGGACTGCAGTCATATAAATGTAGAACTTGGTATCCTTAGAAGGAAAAAGAAGAGACTATAAGTTGACAAATAGTGGGGAATTAGAAAGGGACTAGCTTTTGTTCATACTATCTGTAGTTAAGTACAGAATATGGTCAGGGATGTTACAGTGAGATTCTGTTACAAGATCAAGAGTTTTTACACTCAATTCCCCATCAATACCATTTTTTTGAAATCCAAAATTTCTTGGGTGAAAAGTACATCCTCAGGGTTCAGATGAATATAGATGCCACTTGTTTAGGATCACAAGTCCAGGAAGACGAGTTAATTTGTGAAGGAAGTGATATTGAACTTGTTTCAAATTTAGCTATTTGCTTTGGTCCAGCAAACCACAAAAGTTAAGAACAAGGCTATCACAACATTTTGGAATAGTATCTATGTTTCTGAAAAGGAAACAATACAGCTGGGCAATGAATGAGATCTAAGTTCCCAGCTAGATAAACAAGACACTAGATTATTAGGCAAATCTAGGACATTTGAATGATGCAATAAAAGACTTCTATTGCTTTGGGTGCATTCTTAATCTCTGTAAACTAGTTGGCAAATAAAGTAGACCAAGCCAAGAAAAACATAAGGGGGGCATTAAGACAATTTATGAGGTAAGGATGTTAATCCCTTGGACCCACATGGTAGAAGGAGGGACCTGACTCCCACAAGTTGTAATCTAACCTCTATATACTCACCATGATGGGTGTGCACTGCCCTTAAATAAATAAATAAATAAATAAATACGTAAATAAGTGTAAAGTTTTTAAAGAACTGGTGTTTATTCTGGGTGGCTACTATTCCTAGCTAAAATATCCGAGTTCAATCAGTTAGCAAAGAATGGGAGAGTAAGGATATGGAGGGAACAAGCCATCACTTGTCCAGTTCAGATCCTTGTCACAGTTCTGAAAAGGTTCTTATCCATGTTTGAATAACATGATGATTCTTGGCTTTAAAATAACCTTAATAAAAGCCACCCTATGTATTTTTTGATACCCAGAAATTTAAAATTTATGTAATTTGGTTTAAAGTTGTTTTTTTTTAAATCCCAGCCCCCACATCTCTGTATATTTTTAGATTTATATCAAACTGCCAGAGTTATTCCATTTTCCAGGTCAGTGGCACTGAGCTAGAAGTGGAATTTACACTTTGTTTAACTTTTAACTACATTCATCGTGTCTCAGACACCAAGGCCATTCAATGTGTTTATATCTTAGTCCTGAAATGGCTTGCTCGATTTCTTTCCTAATAAAGTCACCACCACCTACATCTGAAACCACCTTTTCCAAGGCCCTTCATAATGCATGCTATTGACCTTCCTTGTCTTCGTCCTGAAAGAAGCAGTTGGCCCCCAGTAGGTGCAAGCTTTTCTCCCAACTGTATAACACCTACACAGACTTTCTTCCAGTTGTCTATATAAACTGATCTGAAGGGCTGAATCACCTGGGTGCTACAACTCAATGACCATTTGAACAGCTTTTCACTATTTATAGGGCCATTATTGCTCTTATCATGTCAAACTGGGCTCCATTCTCTTCAGGGAATGGTAAGTGGCCAGCCACGTTGTCGGTCAATGTTCTTCCTCAAGCAAGAAAGTATTACTGAAAAAAATGGCAGTTGTTTCAAGATGCTGCACAAATCACATGTCATAGCTGGCTCACTAAATGTTCCTGCAGAGCATTTTGCACTAGCTCTGTGTGCTATCTTGAGAACACAGACCAAAAACTCTGCAGGAAGTCAGGCCTGGGTGCTTTCCAGTTGCTAATGGCTTTGATTGCTTTAACAACCTTCCCTTCAGACACTGCAGTGTGACATTTTCACTTTCCCCTGTAAAAGCTCTCTCCTCCTGTAATCACATTGCTTCTGTGTGATTAGCATCACAACCGTCATTATTCTTTACGCCAAGTCATAGTGAAGCGGCAACTTATCATGCATAAGGGTTTGGAATAGAAAACTAACATCTTAAAGAAGTGCTTTGGTGGAAGAAGTTAGGATGGAACTTTCAGTGCTGATTTGGATTCCAGATTATGAACTCGGGGAGGATGCTTTCCCTGCTGGTTATTCTACTCTAGATCCTGAGGGCTAGCTTACTGTGGACCTGTCCACAAAGTTCATAATGGAATATGTCTAGTAGTTATCCTCTCTGCCTTGCTCTGTCTCAGTTGGTTTCCTATTGAGGCCCCAGAATGAACAGTCCTGGGCCGCTTGGGAAAGTGAGGATTTTTGACTTGACAAGGCCACTGTGTCTGGTACCATTTTCTTTTTGGTAATAGCTGTTGTGGAAGAATTATTCTCACTGCCACTCAGCTGTGCTAATAAAGCCACCTTGAACCAAGGATGGAGTCAGTGACTGGCTGACTGGGATCAGCCATAGAGATGTTGGAGGACTGAGGAAGTCAGATGGAGAGGGACAGGAGGAGAGAAGGAGGGGCTGAGGGAGGTTCCTGGGGCTTTGGGACCTGGAAAACATGGAAAGCAGGGTCAGCAGATCATCTCTCCACTCTTCCTTGGATTTATCAGATTTTAATCTCAATTTCTAACTCCCAAGTTTTTATTCATACTAGAATAATTTAGATAAACACTATATCTTGCCATCATGTAAAAAGAAGGATGGGGGTAGAGAGGCAATGTGAACCAAAAACAACTTATGAGCATATGCAGATATTTTCAGAATGAGGAAATGGAGATTAGGATATTAAGCTACTTTCCAGGTAAAGGGGAAAGAAATCTTTTTTCAACATGGATTTTTGAAACTTGATGCGGTATGATCACAAAATCTAGAACTTGGTTCCATTTACTTTAAGTATTATCTCTTTGACCATGACTATCAAAGTTGGGATGGCAGCTTGACCTGTCCAATACTATTAATACTATAAATTGAAAACACTTGTTATAGCTAAGTACCTCTCTTTCTACTTTCTTTTTATTGATTTGTAAAATGTATCATTCTTTGAGCAGGATTGCACTAAATCTGTGAAGTGTCTAAATCTGAACAGCGATTCTTCCCAGGGGAGGCAAATCAAGGAGGGTTATGTGGTCTTTCAGGGAAAAAGAAAAAAGGAAAACAACAACAACAACAAAACCCCCACCTTGTTGAGAGTTTCATCTAATGACATATAAAAGACCCATTCAGCTTTAAGTTTCTGTGCCTTTCTTCTCAGTGGATTACGCCTAAAGCATAAGGGCTATCAGCCTTTTACCTGTCAGCCAGGGCAATGGAGTTGGATTAGCAAATCAATAAATATAACATTAAGCTTATTTTTTTCTGCCTCTGTATTTTGGGCTTCTTTGTCTTGCTCACACTTCTTTCTTTCTTACCTTCTTTCACCTTTTTTTCCTATTTTTGAGACAGGGTCTCACTATGCAGTCCTGACTGTCCTGGAACTTGCTATGCAGAGCAGCCTGCCTCTGTCTCCTAAGTGCTGGGAATAAAGACAGGCTCTACCATACTGAGCATTTGCTCACATTTTTTTAAGTGTGACCCTTCTTTAGATCTACCAGCAGAACATCTTTAAAAAAAGTCTCCAATGGTTTGCCTCCCACTCCCACTCCCATATTCTCTATTAAAGCCTCTGTCTTCATCCCACCTCTTTCCCTTTGGAAATCAGTGAGCATTCTGGTCACCCTTGTGTCTCATTCAGACCCTACGATTCACCACAGGCTGTCCACCTTCCCTTTCTGCCTCTGCTCTTGCAGCCACTGCCACTGCACTGACCTCTTCTAGCTTCCAAATTTTTCCAAGCCACCAATCTAGTCAGACTCTTGCAGAATACAGATAAGGAAGCAGCCCCAGAAAAGGAAGTAAGTTTGGGAGGAAATCGTATAACAATTAGAACATGGGAGCACCCCTTTTTTCAGCTTCTAGTAATCCTCTTCTCCATTCCATCTATCAAGCGGACAGAAGACACTCCAGAATGTCAGAGTGGGTTGCTGCATTAGAAACAATCACTTGTCTGGCAAGCACGAAAAAGTTGCTTTGGGCCATTCTCCTCTTAAAAGTCAAACAAAGGGTGGGGTGGTGGCACACACCTTTAACCCCAGCACTGGGGAGGTAGAGGCAGGTGGATCTCTGAGATTGAGGACAGCCAGGGCTACACTGAGAAACCCTGTCTCATGCCAAGACACCACCACCCCCGACCCCTGACACCAGAAAAAGTCAAAGAAGAGGTGAGTAATAACTGTTCAGTTTCCACATCTATTTCACTGCCCTCAAATGCCATCTTTCATTGTTAGGTAAGTTTGCCTAGCTAGTGGAATTGTTATAAAAACTAAGATCATACATGCAAAGTAGCTGTCACATAGTATGTGTAAATGAACAGCAGGACTTAATAGTATAGTTATTTCTCTGGAACTTAGCATGTTCTCTTTCAGTGCTATGGTTTCTGATTAGTCTATAAACAAAGAAAATTGAGATTTATGGCTCTGAATACCAGCTCAAGGTGAGGTCCCCTGGTTTGCCACCATAGTGTCATTCTTGTATATTAATTGATAGCTCTTTGGCTGTCCTTTTGTGCCCCTCTTGAAAAAACAGAGTGAGTAACAGAGGATGGGGTATGAGGTTTATTTTAAGCTCAAGTCTGGAAAATAACTATTCTTAGCTTTGACTTTCATAATCCAACTGGCATAAATGAAAGAGAAAACTTGTCATAAGGCATGATTATTTTTCTTGGATAAGTTCACTTCTTGAGAATTCACAAACAAACTTTCCTTACTTGTAATTAACATGGTAGATGTCTACAAAGAGATCTCAGCAGAAGGAAATGTCTGTTTTGAAAAAAATAGTCAGAGGCATCACTAATGGCATTGCCTGGTTCATGATGCATTTACTTCCTATTTAGTTTCTATAACTTTTTCCAGGGTATTCTCCAAGGCAAAGCTTATGTTTGGGGCTTGAACGTCAAAGCTCAGTTCATTTACATCTAGCCAAAGTTTGATTTCCAAAATCTCAATTCCAAACAATTATTTCTTCCTGAAGGCATGCACAGCTTCTCCTGGGTTTTTGTCTTAGGGATTTTGATATACTTCCTCTTCCAGTGTTCCTTGGATTTTGAATTTTACTCCCTTTTCTCTCAAATTCTCCCTTGTGTCCTTTCAGCATATGTTCTGGCTTATTAAAGGTTAAACAATTAACCATAGAGTGCCCAGGTAAAATTTTCCAAGATCCAAGAGTATAAATGTAGGCACAATGACCCTCGAGTTTGAGGGTTTGAATTGTCTGCTCTATTATTCAGAAATTTCTAGGTAAGCCGAAACTTCCTGGTTGATGAAGGAATGACTTCATAGGGGAGACTGCAGTGAACTTTGAGTGACGGACAGGATTTGGGCAGAAATCAAGTGGTATATTATGAGTGTGCCATATAGGTAGAAAAGCACAAGGTAAATGCGGGCCAAAGCACTTAGTTTGCCTTCAGTATGAGATTGTCTTAAGGAGGTATTATTGGAGGATAACTATTTGAACATAGTTGGAATTATGCTCAAGATAACCTATGTGACAAGATGGACTTGTGTTTTCATTTAATCAAATGAAAGGGTCTTCATTCTATTTTTGTTTATTCCCTTCCACATTATTCCCTTTTTGAATAGTACATGTATTTCATAAAATAAAAATTAATATCATCTAAAAATAATGCCATTCAAATCCCCCTAAACATAACTGATTAGTATTCACTTACACACATACACTCCCAGACTTTCTCCCTTGAAAACATAGTCATTTAAATAAATTCATATGGAGAAAAGCAGAATTCTAAAATTCATACCACTGCTTGTATGATATGTACAACCCCTTCTTTTCAATATTTTATCTACAAATATGACAGGGTCTTCCTCCTTAATTAACTTATATTACCTGATAAAGGCATTACAATTGTCACTTTCATGATTATATTATGTAAAAATTTTATCTGACTTTGAAGAAAAATCTTCAAGGTTCAAGAGACCCATGAGACTAGTACCTGAGAGGACCGCCTAAGACTAAATGCCCCAGAAAACCAGCAAGAAAACAGAATCTTAGTCCTAAAGCCACAAAGAACTTCATCTTGCCGATGGCAAATGATCTTAAATTATGCTCTAGTTAGTTCTGTGAATTCAGCCAGGAGAGTACATCAATGCTGTTTTCTTATATTCTACATTTTTTTCATTCTTTGGCAAAGTGGACTGCCACTGATGGAGGAGCAACTCCCCAGGCCAAGGAAAATCTTAGGGACAATAAATAGCATATCCCAGACTGTACTATACCTGTGAAAACTGGGCAATCCAGGATCCATACTCTAAACCACCCTTTCTTTCTGTCTTTTACTATTCCTCGGCATCTGTCATCTTAGGTCCAGGTAACAGAAAAGCAGAAAAAACCTCATATGCCAGTGCCCAGTGAATTGTTCAAACTAGCCAATCCAAGACCTGTTACCCTGCCTTCTATTTCTCCATAGAAACCATAGAGAGCTCTCTGCTCATGATACTCCTCCCCCTCATCTGCTCACAGTCCTTGGTATTTCCCTACATGGCTCTATTTGGTAGAGCAAACTACCTCCTCTAGGGAACTATAAGAAACTATGTTTTAAATAGTACTCACCTCTTTTTCTGGAGGGCTCAAAAAAAAAAAACCCTAAATTAATAATTTTAAAACCCTAGATTCTAAAACAGTGACGGTCCCTGAGAAGAGGTCCAGCTAAATTGTAGTGATGAAAACTGTGACTTCATAAGTTTTCATTGTTTTAAGCTCCAAGGTTAATCCTCTAAATGCATAGAGATTTGTTTTGCAGCAACAGAAAACCCTGGTATACACACACACACACACACACACACACACACACACACACACATATGTGTGTGTATGTATGTATATATGGCATGGAACGATTTTGAGTATATAAATGAAATACTTGGAGATGAACATGAAACAGCAGTAAAATTAGGCCAGATGAGAAGCAAAAAAAAAAATGGAGAAAGCACGGCAGGAAGGCTTGGTGATAATGAAGATCAGCGGTTCTTAACTTGGAAATTACCTGGAGTAGATTTTGGGACACAGATACCCAGGAATACCAAGCTTTGAACACAGTAAGATAGTGATAAGGAATTTGATGAGAATCTATTTTGGCTTTTAGGGTAGGAGAAGTGGAAATGTGTTCATTAGATTTCAGGTGTTCTTAGGTATACTCACCACCTCTAGAGCTTTCCTTAATCTGTCATGAATAGAATGGATAATCAGTATTCTGTCTCCCTGAGTAACTCCATTGCACACCAAAGGTTGAGAACCACTGGCAAATAGAGGTAGTGAATGGATGCCATTCTGAATCAAGGCTCCTGAGACGGAAAAGAAAGGAGATTGGCTAAAAAGCCATTGCTAAAGAAAGCACCAATAACCCAACAGTAAGAAGACTGGGAATACTCTGGATTCTGCTTTTGCCCTTGACTTGTTTGTTTTTAACTGGGTTCCTATTCATCTAGTGGGTATTTTTTAGGACTTTTTTCTTGGAGAGATAGAAACTTTAAGCTGGCTATGCATGTATTTACTAGAAAGAGAGCTGGGGTTTAAGGAATACGCTGGGTGAAGGAAATCATTTGGGTAAAGCCTTAAATTGATAAGCGGTGCTCTATACACTGACTTGCCGTTAGACCCAGTGAGTGAAGTTAGAGTAACCGTACAGAGGCACTGATGCCACAGGAAACCAAGAATCACTCTCATTCCTTTAAGAGAGAGGAAATAAACTGATCTCAGGAAGCAGTTGCTGAGGCAGATGACCTGAAATATAATATGAAGAAACTTTGAGAAAACGTGGAGATCAAAGAGCTTATAGGCTGATACAGTGAGCAAACCACAAGGTAGAGACTCTGGATTAGAGCAGAGGAGATGAAGGGAGTGGGCTGAGACAAACAAACACACAGATATACCTAAGGAGTAGGCAAGTGACTGCCTAGGACAGTAGAGCCGTGGGAAAAGGAAACATGAGCATGTGTAGAAAAATAAGAAGTCACTACTAGTGGTGATGGAGTCTCTTTTTTATATGGTGAAGATGTTCTAAAGTTGTGATGTTTACAGAATTTTGCAAAGCTCCTAAGGACCTTCTAAGGATTACTAGATTGCTGTGTGCTTTAAGAGTGTGAATTGTATGGTGTCAATTATATGTCACTCAAGCTGTTTAAAATAAAACAGAGAGACACACCTGAAAGAAAGATAAAGTGAAATCCCTGGGGATGTGAGAGTAAAGGACGGAACAGGTTGCAAGCTTTGAACATGGTAAGATAGTGATAAGGAATTTGGTGATAAGAATCTATTTTGACTTTTAGGGTAGGAGAAGTGGAAATGTGTTCATTAGATTTCAGGTGTTCTTAGGTATACCTGACTGATGTTGGGTAACACGGGGAATCCATCCACTGTCAAGTCTTCTTTGCCAAGGTGGGAGCATGAAGAATGGAAATAAAGTAATTTGCTTGCTTCTCACGCTCTGTAGGATGGTACTCCCACCAGACAGTTGCATGAAATAGGAACTAGCAATATCAATGGCTAATTAAGAGAGCCCAGGATCCCCCCCCCTTTATAGACCCCCAAAGAGAAACTTTCTGGGACAATATCTGATTCTGTTTCATATTTCTTGCTGTAGTTCAAGATGTGCTATGTCACACGTAAGCTGGTCACTTGTAGCTAAAGCACCAGATGGCCATTTCTCCCTGCCTTAAATGGTTGAGTCTGACCCAAGTCCTTAAGAGTATAAATAATTTACTCGCTATTCAACCGAGTCCAGTTAATATTATTTCCCAAAATACACTGCCTGCAGTCTTACATTTACTAATACTTTTCCTGCCAAGGTCTTCTAAATATCTCATATATTTATTTTATTGGTAAAAATACAGCCTGTCCCAAACTCTGAAGTAAATTGTAGATGATGGGAGCATCTTTAGTCAGCCCAGTGGGTTTTTAGAGTCAAGCTGTCCCTCTCTCTTGGGACTCGAAACAACCGTGCAAGCTGCTGCTTTCCATCATAGGTTTATTGGCTGATGAGGCCTGTGGCTGGTGTGGTTTTCCTGTGTTTAGCTTTTGGAGCTCTCAGAGACAGTTGCTTGGAACAGAGAGCTGACAGAATTATTGCCCAGCAAGCTTGCCGGCCACAGCTCACAGCACTCCACCACCAGTGACTGATTTTATGGCTGATTTAATGAGCTGAACAAGTATTTGAAGAAGTACAGTGAAGAGCTGTTGGCATCCTGCTCTGCTGTCTGAAGAGGTCTGAACGTCTTCTCATTAAGCCATCCCTTTTCTATTTCTTTTTGCTCAAGGTTTTGTTGTCCTGCCTGAAGTACCTGGACAGTACCTCCTGTGCAACTGTAGCTTCTCATGAGCTCACTGGGGAGGAAGACTGGGACTTAGCTCCCCCAGTTTCCATGTGGCAAATGGCAACCTACAAGAAGAGAAAATGACTCAATTTCTCGTTCTCTTATTGTTCCAGGCCATCAAGCTTCTTAGTTACATTTAGAATTGGATTATTTTTTTTAACCTTGAAAATTTCAAAAATTACCTTTACACTATCATTACATGGGAGACGCACCACCTCTTTAAGTAACTATCATAACTGAGTGTCATTATGTAACTGCCCCAAAGATCACTGGCTTAAAACCTTTATAATAGATCTCAATGGTCCCCAAGTTTGCTGAGCATTGGCCAGTCTGGGCTCAGTCATGAGTCTGTGGTAAGCTAGGAGTTCCTAGGCTGGATGCAGTTATGCTTCATGTTTTTCCTCCTCCAAACATCAGTGGGCTAGACTCAGCATGTTCTTTTTATATTTAAGGCTGCAACGCAAAAGCAAACAGATAGACAGAATGCCTCTTAGGCATAGGCTATAAAAGACTTACAGTTAATTTTCATAACATTCTGTTAGCCGATGTAAGTTATATAATACAACCCAGAACCAATTAGTGGGAAGTATACCCCATCTCATCTAAGGAGCAAAAAAATCACTAAAATGGCACAGATAAGGAACCAACAAAGAATCAAAGTCAAAAGTGCAATCTGCCACAGATGGGTAAGGCGATATATTGCTCCCATTTTACAGATGAAAAACATGATGCTCAGAGCTAATTGATTCACTCAAGATCACACCAAAAATTTGGAGAGTGCCAAAATGTAAACCCAACTCTCACAACTCTTCATTATAGGTGTGTTACCATTCTCAGTATCCCTACTACATTCCATAACTTGCTAAAGGCCTCCAAGTATTTGGGGCAATGACGACTTGAGGCATGGTCCTGCTTTCATTCATTTGCCCTTAAGATTTGGTCCATTTCCCTCTTTCATAGTCATCACCTCCTACCATTCAAATCTGACTAGGCATGGGAGATAAATGAAATTCCTTCAGCACGCGCGCGCACGCGCGCACGCGCGCGCGCGCGCACACACACACACACACACACACAAAGCCTCTACACAAATTCTCCTATCTCTGAAACAGATCATGCAAATAATCATTTTAAATAAAAATGGGTTTAAAAAATCCAAATATCACATGGCATTTGAACAAGAAAAACTTGAAAGTTAACATACTATCATCTTTCAAAGAATGGAACTATTAAATCACCACAAACCTGTCAGTCTACTGACTGCTGATTCTGAGCTTCACTCAGATGTTAATAGGCCCAGGGTAGTTTGGGGTTAGAGCTTCCCTGCCTGCCTTTGTACTCCAGTGGCTCTCACATCATGTATCTACCCCATCCTGCCCTGTCTGATCAGGTAGAATTTCAGACTACAGATTCTCATTCCTAGCCCAAAGAGATTTAAGCTGATCTTTCTGACACTGACTAAGAATTTCTCTAGTGTAAGTCTCCATGGCAACTCTGTGCCCTTGTCTTTCAACATACTTGCACTCCTAAATCTGGCCTCTGGCATCCTATAGGTAGAAAATACTACCTGACCTTAAATTTAGCCTCTCTGGGTTTCCTGGCTGGCCTATGCTGACAATGTGCTTGGCTCTTGTAAAGCATCTCTACAGAGGTCCTGTGACTCGAGGTTCTGAAAGCCTCCCAGCTCCATTCCCCCATTTCCTTGGCAGTTTTCATTCCTGGTCTATTTTACAGCATAACTTACAGCAGCTGGTTGATATGGCTGGCTGGCTTTCCCATTCAGTAAGGCTCAGTTTCATTCTGATGGTTCACATGGCTCAGCCACAACCAAAAGGCTGATTTCTTTTTTTTTTTTTTTTTTTTTTTTTTTTTTTTTTGGGTTTTTCGAGACAGGGTTTCTCTGTGTAGCTTTGCGCCTTTCCTGGAGCTCACTTGGTAGCCCAGGCTGGCCTCGAACTCACAGAGATCCGCCTGGCTCTGCCTCCCGAGTGCTGGGATTAAAGGCGTGCGCCACCAACGCCCGGCTCAAAAGGCTGATTTCTAATGTTCTATTTCCCCATGTTTCCTTGGAAGACTAGAAGACTGATTACTTGCAGTAATTTTTGGAGACAGGAGGTAAGTATTCTCTGTAATGGTAGAACCAAGAGACAGTGGCTGTCTATGAGCCTTCAGAAATGACAGCTAAATCCAGGGGGGTGGGGCGGGGGATAAAGATAAGGTTGTGCAGGGGGAATGTGGCTACTGGGAAAAAAACGTACTGATGTTTCAGAAAGTCAATAAATTCAGACAGTGTCTGCTTTGGGCCCTGATTTTCATGCTGGATCATCACACAGAAGAGAACTGTACATGTTGTACCATGTCAGCAACGATCAGGAAAGAGAAGAGTCAGGCTATGGATGTTGTCATGAATATGATGCCGGCTGCTTTGGAATACTCCACCACCGGACTGTGGAGTGGAAGTTAGGATTCTGCAGTCTACTCCTAACTAGCTTGCCTGATGCCGGACAATACAGTATAATAGTAATGAGCATGGGTTCTAGACTGTCTAGATCTGAGTCTCTTTTGCTGTCGACAGTTTGGCAAGTTTCTTAACTTAGTTTATTCATCCATAAAATGGGCACAATACATGCTGCTTCCTATGGGGTTTCACGGAAATTAAATAAAATAATGTCCATAGTGTTCTTGGTATCATGTTGTGCTCATTGTAGGCACTACACAAGTATTAGCAATTATTCATCTTAGCTGATGTACATTTCAATTACTTTAAAAAAGAATTAACTACAGCAGTGAATTGAGACTGTGGTATCTATTGCCTATGCCTTTTTAGATAAACCCTTTTAATATAACAAAAGCTTTCCTTACCTCCACTTAACTGAATTGATTGGATTAACGTGACGTTTTCCTTCCTACTGAATACACATGCTGACTAATGCTTGGGCTTCACTGGAAGCTCAAGGACAGTTTCCTTGCTTCTATTGGCCCCTTATACTTCTGCTTCCACACACGGAGTTGAACACTTACCAAGAAGTACTTGTGCTGCTGCCAAATCCATTACACTAGTTATAATTAAGTAATTGGATATACATTTGTGAAATATGAGTGTGGGGAGCAACTGTCTCTATGCAATCTAAGTTCAGTGTTTGGGAAAACTTGATTTAAAAAAAAGTTGTCTTAAAACCAGCTCTATTGCTCAAAACAGAGCAGAAACTGGAACTCAAATGGAGGTGCAGCTGGGGTATCACTTATTTGGGAAAACATCTGTGATGTCCTGGTCTGAGAATTTACCTATAAGAAAGACTTAACGGTACAGCCTAACACAAGACTGTGTGAGTAAGTAAGATTGGATGCTTTAGGTCCTTTGCATCACTTTCATCCAGCACTATTCTTTCCTCTCTGTCTTGAGAACCTATTTGGACACCCAAAGACCTTTCATGCTCTCTTCAATCAAACTTTAAGCCTGTTATGTTCCCCCAATCCTCATCATCTGGTTCTTCTCCCACTCCCTTCACCTGCCTCAAACCCCCTCCAAGTCACATCTGAACAGTGGCCCTTTTCTGTATCAGGCTTCCCTTGATAACATCTTCTCAAGCCCATAGCCCCTGAGCACCATGTGTTTGTTTGCAAGACCAACTGACCTGTAAATTACTTGAATTTTTTTGTCTTCTTCTACATAGAAGTTTTATTCTTGTTGGAAGTGGATTTATGAATCAAAAATGAGTGAAAATTTAGTCTCAACTTGAATTATTTATTGTGTCTCCTCCAATGTGAGCCTAGGGAAGGCAGGAGTGTTCTCTGTCCCATTGATTGCTACAATATCATAAGTACCTGGCTTGTAGACTAAATCATACCTAATAGTTAAAATAACTTTGGCATCTTTGTTGAATCCAGACAAAATATGCCTTATCAGTTATTAATCTACTTTGTAGATGAGTAAGGAAGCAATGAAGTCAGATGTTCTGTTTCAGAATTTCCCTGACTCTAGAACCTAGTTTTATTTCATGTCCTGTCTCATCACCTACATGGTGTCAGTTCACATTCCTTAGAAAATCTATAGTGTCATTTGCATCAAGTGACTATACATTGTTTTGCCCATATAACAGAACTATATCTTGTAAAATGAAAAAACCAGATGACATTAGCTCTGTTATGAAGAGTAGTAGTTCCTTAAACTTGAATATAAAACAGAACCACCAAGAGTGTTCCCTGAAACAGCTGGTTCTCAAACCTAAACCCAATTTTGATTTTTCTGATGCAGAATATCATCTAGTAATCCACAGGAGGAGATGCTTTTTTGTGTAGCTAGAGTTTTCCTGCCTTGCCCATAGTCAGGACAAATCTCTGTCACCCGCCAGTCCCACAGCCACTCAGACCCAACCAAGTAGACACAGAGACTTATATTGCTTACAAACTGTATGGCTGTGGCAGGCTTCTTGCTAACTGTTCTTATAGCTTAAATTAATCTATTTCTATAAATCTATACCTTGCCACGTGGCTCGTGGCTTACTGGCATCTTCACATGCTGCTTGTCCTGGTGGTGGCTGGCAGTGAGTCCTTCTGCCTTCCTGTTCTTTCTTTTCTCCTCTCTGTTAGTTCCGCCTATACTTCCTGCCTAGCCACTGGCCAATCAGTGTTTTATTTATTGACCAATCAGAGCAATTTGACATACAGACCATCCCACAGCACTTCCCCTTTTCTTTCTTTCTTTCTTTTTTTTTTTTTAAGAAGAAGGTTTTAACTTTTACATATCTCCAAAGCCAGCTTGGTATATTTGGGAATTTGGGCATAGCTTCTCTTACTACTTCCTGCTGGAGGGGGGGGGGGCACTGTATCTTATGGGGACACAAAGAAAATTTTAGGATTATGGAATAATCCATGAGGCTGTACTGTCTGAGACAGTTGCCTTCAAACTATTTTGGATGTTGGATCATCTGGGCCAAGGTGTCATCGGAGACCTTTCAGGGCATCTTGGCTGGTCAAACCTGATGTATCTTAATCTGGAACAAATCCATAGCCTCTGGCTTTCTGTGGGAACAAAAGCAGAGTCTCCTTTCCAAAGCAACACATCCTTACATCCAAATTTTGAAGTCAAGGTATCTTTAATATATACATATTGGTTTAACTCAACATCTTTTACGATCAAATGATGTTTTTCTGCAGTTAAAAATCCCAAAGACAACACAATCCAGATTTTCTGTGTAATATTCATCTTTATGTGGCTTATTTTTTATATTAATTTTACTGTCTTTTTAAAGACTTTATTTTTTAAAACTATGTATTTGTTTATATAACTGTATATATCATCTTTTTTGTCTCTTTCAAACCTACGTATATTTTACACACATTGTAAACTATTACATCTGAATCTGTCTTATTGTGAATCTATTGCTTTAAACTGCAGCATTTGTAAGACTGAAATGGTGCTATGGCTGGTGGCTCCACCCACCTCAGCTTCCCAACATGGCTGTGGTACGTTTGCCACCAGCTCTGGGAGCTATCGTGGGTCTATGCTTTTATCCAAGCAGCATGTAGCCCAGAAACCTCTTTTTTTGTTTTGTACTAGCAAAGGCTAAATCCACCACGCAGCTTAAATGTGCCCCTTGCAGAGACCTCATTCCCGCCATACTGCAGGTCGAGCATGCATGCCAGGAACCCACAAGTAGCTCAAACCGGCAAGCTGCTGCTCATTTGAGAGAGACAATTAGGAAACTGTTTTTAGCTCCATTTTAGGTGGAAACTCTTGCCCCACGTTGGGTGCCATTTGTAGCTAGAGTTTTCCTGCCTTCCCCACAGTCAGGACAAATCTCTCTTACCCGCCAGTCCCACAGCCACTCAGACCCAACCAAGTAGACACAGAGGCTTATATTACTTACAAACTGTATAGCTGTGGCAGGCTTCTTGCTAACTGTTCTTATAGCTTAAATTAATCCATTTCCATAAATCTATACCTTGCCACGTGGCTCGTGGCTTACTGGCATCTTCACATGCTGCTTGTCCTGGTGGTGGCTGGCAGTGAGTCCTTCTGCCTTCCTGTTCTTTCTTTTCTCCTCTCTGTTAGTTCCGCCTATACTTCCTGCCTAGCCACTGGCCAATCAGTGTTTTATTTATTGACCAATCAGAGCAATTTGACATACAGACCATCCCACAGAATTTTTGGGCTACCCAGACCCTGATTATCTAGAAATCATCCCCTGAGAAAAACTAATATGAATTTGAATGAAATGTCTACACAGAACAATGGCCTGCACACAGACTAGCTGTCATCCAGTCTTAGCATTAGCAAGGCACTGGTCTGTTTTAAGAGGCTTTATAGAAAGGGACCATTATCTAATTTAAAACTAGGTACCAGCCTATAAGGAAGGAAGTGTACAACCCCTTCATTTGCATCAAAGATACTGAGGTAAGTGAGGTTAAGTACTTTACTTAAAGTCACATAGGTACTAAGAGTCACATAGCTACTAAATGGTAGAGACACTCAACATAGTCTACCTCCAAAGACCATGCTCCTTGCCTTCTTCCAGGCTACCTGACTTTCAGAGAAATTTCCTCATTTGTGAACTTGTGGATCCTTGGCAGGTTTAATGTACACTTACCTCTCCAGTCTTAATCAAGATTATGATCTGCTGCCTTTAAAGTTACTTTATTGAAGCTTACCAAGATGGGAAGAAGCCCAGGCTTCTTGCAGCTCTTGGTTATGCAGTTGTTGAAACAATGGGCCCCAGGGAAAGAAGGCCCCTTTAGAAGAAAAAAAAATTATGATTTTTCTGCCCTCCTCACATTCCACATAATTATCAACTATGGAAAACACTGCTGAATCTTTGCGCTTGCTTGGCCCTTCTCCAAAGCAGGAAACACCACCACAGTAAAAGACAAGTTTTATTTTGAAGGCCAAGTGCTCTCCTGCAAACCACAGTCTGAGATACATATTTAGATTCAGTGCACTACACATGTGCACTATGAAAAAAGCTTTCAGTAGAGGAAATGTTTATGGAAAGCACACAGTGATACATAAACAGGGTCATCAGGGGTCCCGCCCAGGATTTGTGATAGCCATTGAGCAAACTCTCCTCATGTTTGCCTGTTTCTATACACTTGATGTCAGATTTTCCATTAACCTGATATGAATAAAACTAGAAGCATAAGGCTTTCTTTGTGCAGCATGACCTGACGTGGAGAGCGTTTCAACTGCTAAGTATGATGACACATGCCTATAATTGCAGCACTCTCTGGGGGCTGAGGCAGGAGGATCAAGAGTTTAAGGCCAGTCCCAGATACATAAGTGAATGTAGAGAATCTCAAAACAAACAAAAGTATTTCACTGTGTAGAAGAGGTGGTTACATGTTAGATCTTCCTCTTGTATCCACCTCTGGCTTCCATCTTCTTCTTCAGAGCAATATACTGGCTGACAATCATCTGGACATTTAAGTACTATGTTTAGAAATAAAAGCCAGGGTGGGCCCTCCAGAAGTCATTAGATTTCTGCCAGATGGGATCTAAGATAAAGATAACAAATAGTCATTGCCTGCCCATTCTAGGCATGACTGTGGTTGGCTACAACATAATGAGAAGAATTATGAGGCCAAAATGGACACTATAGGAAAGAATGCCAGAATTGACTAGTGATGCATGCCATGAACATGAAGGCTGGCTCTTTTTCGATGTTCTTACTCCAAGCCAATAGTTCCTTAGTCTGATTGCACACAGAATTACAGGGAACATTTTTTTTTAAATACTAATACCAGGTGTCTGCTTCAGATAAATTAAGTTCTCCAGAGGTAAGATTCACGTAGTATAGCAACCAGAGATGCCGCTACTCTGCACCATTGCAGATTTACAGATGATTGAATTCTGTAGTTCCCAAAGGCAGCCTATTCTCTCCTCCGTGGATTGCTAGGCTGGCTGTATTAGAACCATCTGAGCTTATAAAACTGTGGATTCTTTGCACCAACTCCTGAAAATTCTGAGCCAGACTCAGAAAGACATACATTCCATGTTTTCTCTCAAATAGAATGTCTAGATTTAAGCACGTGTGCATGCATACATGCACACACACTTGCGCGCGCGCATGTGTGTGTGTGTGTGTGTGTGTGTGTGTGTGTGTGTGTGTGTGTGTGTGTAAGAATCATGAAAACATAAGTGTGACTATTTGTGAGAGGAAGGGGTCTGGTGAAGAGAAACGGGGAATAAAAGAGAGGGTAATGGATACATAAATATGAGCAAAGTAGATGATGTGTGTGTTTCTATGTGTGTGTACATATGCATGTATGTTCTAGTGAGACCCATCATTTTGTACAATGAATATACATTAAAATTTTAAAACTCAGTAAAATGATGTTTGGAACTACCTCTTAGCAAATATGATACCCTGAACTGCCACCACCACCACCAGGAAGGAGAGGCTACAGAGACAGTTCAGTGGGTAAAGTCCTGCCATATACACATGAGGACCAGAGTTCAGATCCCAGATTCCAAGTAAATGCCAGATGATTGTGGTGGCCCACATTGTAAAGCAGAGGCAGCAGAACCCCAGAGCTAGGAGAATAGCCATATCAGTGGGCTCTAGATTTGATTAAGAGATGATGTCTTGATGGATAAGGTGAAAGAGAGATTGAGGATCCTTCCTGATATCAGCCTCAGTACTCCACATGTGCACACGTGTGAAAATGAAAAAAGAAAAATTGGAATCACTGTCTTAATCTATTTGTGACATTTTAGATGGATTAAGGAAAATTTTGAGCGGATCCTTGTGCTCCTGGCAGTGCATTTCAATCCTGCCTGCATATCAGAACCTCCTGGGAAGCATTTAAAATAAAACCAGTGCCTAGCTTCAATGCCAGACCAATTAAGTCAGAATCTCCACAGGAGAATCTGCTTGATTTTAATACTCCAGTTAAAGCTGAGAATTTCTGTTCTGTGTAGTGGGATACAGGGACTCTCATTGGAGAACTTGTTGGGATGGTTTCATTTCTCTATCTGCGGGTTTAGTTTCTGAGTCAGTCAAACCTTTTTGGCTTGATAATAGTTAATAGAATACCTTCTATTTACAAATAGTAAATACCTTCTATTTGACAAACCAGGTTTCATACCAGACTCTTACCATTAGTGACTGTTTGGGGTGGGGCTTGAGGATTTTCCTGGACTTCGTAAACATTTGCTAAAGTGATTCATCCTTGTGGGACAGTGTAGGAAGGGCATTGCTGGGGTTTAAACAGGAGCCTTACACAAGCTAAAGACTTGCTTCATCACTGAACTTACCCACAGACACTCATCCAATTCTTTCTAAAATGCATTTTATTTGTTTATTTTTATGTCAATATATGTTCTGCCTGAATGTATGTCTGTACACCACATATGTACCTGGTGAGTAAGGAGGCCAGCAGGGGGTGACAGATACTCTAGAACTGGACTTGCAGATGGTTATGAACTACCATGTGGGCACTGGGAATTGAACTCAAGTTTCCTGGAAGAGCAGCAAGTGCTCTAAATTCCTAAGCCATCGCACCTGCCACCCTCCCCCAATTCATTCCTTAAAGCGAATAGTTACTGAATGTATCAGAGTGTTTGATCAATGTAGACAGTCCAATATCTCCTGCTTGCATGAAGAAGGGTTCAATTTCTTTTTCACAAAATTGAATGAAATGTGGGGCAACTAATTCTCTTAAGATAAAGGACATCCATGTTTAGTACTTTACAATAGCAAGGAAGTGGAAGCAACTTAGATGTCTATCAACAGATGAATAGATAATAAAGCTGTATTGCTTATACAAAATAAATTACTATTCAGCTGTAAAGAAAAATGAAATTGAAAAAAAAACAGAAGAACTTAGAATACATAATATTCACCACAGATGGTGATGTTGACTGAAAGCAAGGGGATTCACATTCTTCTTCACAACATTTTTTTTTATTGTTATTGTTGCCACTGCTGTTATTATTTGAGTAAACTGTTGATTTTTGTTGTTTTCACTTTTTTTCTAAACAGGGTCTCAATATTTAGCTCAGGTTGTCCTGGAGTTTGCTATTTAGGCCAGTCTGACCTCAAAAATCTCAGTGATTCTTTTGCCTGAGCTTTTCAAGTATTGAGATTAAAAGTATACACATCCATGCCCAGCTCTCAAAACAAATTTCTGAAGGTTTCATTTATTTCCTAACTTACACTTGAATTTCTACCATTAGTGATAAGCGTTTGGTTTAAATATTTCCTCTTTGACTGACTGGTTTTCAGTGGAGACAGAGAGAATACATTAAGGCCCTAACACCTCCAGTCCCTTGGAAAGTAAGTGCTGGCTTGAGCTTGGTAAAGGAATAATAAAACAATAGCTTGAGGTAGATCCAGAAACATACCTGGTGCATAATGAGGTACTAGGCTCCATTTCCTGAACTGGGTGGGAGTGGAGGGCAGATTCCCTGAAGGAGAGAGAATGAACTCATTTTGTTTCTACAAGCTGGATTTCTTTGCGTGGGTACCTGTTCTGAATCATATAGTTAGAAGATCCGTTCTGAGAAGAAATATGAGAGCAGTGAACGGCAACACCCGCTCATGAGATATTGCCCCGAGATTTTACTCTAGCCACTGTTTTTGGTAGTTGAGAAAATGGCAGCCAATTCAAACATACCACCCTAGAACTCTCCTGGGTCCAATCCACCATTGGACCCACTCAAATGAGACCCTGCTTTCAGACCTCTGGGGGACAGCCTAACTGGCCTTATCAACATATCCATTTCCTTTATGGACCCAACAAGCCCCTTACTGATGCAATGCCATCAGTGTACACTAAGAATAGAGCATTGTGTTTTTGTCCGGGGTCAGCTACCCAGTGAGTAATGTGTTCCTATACATTTATACTCACAGTGGAGTAGCCTGGGATATGTTTATCATTTAGAAAGGTTAGTATTAACATTTTCAGAGGATTAATCCATTTTAATTGTAAATGCCAAGAAGAAACCTGCTTCTTTGGGGCCCAGATGTATGACTTTAGTTAAATATTTATAGATCAGTTGGAATGTTTACTCTTAATTCTGGACCTAGGTATTTACTTGCATAATTGCATATTCTACCCCATCTCTGGCCTTATCCAATGTCCTCCTGATGTTTCTCTCTCTAAAATACTGGTATGTTGGGAGAGTGATGGTGGAAACATCTGGTCACTGATCTAAAGCTACTGATGCTGGTAAGGGATGGTCACAAGCTAATGAAGCACACAGTAAAATTAGTGGCAGCTTCAAAATCAGGAAGCCTGTGTTCTTATCTCAAATCTGCTACAAGTAAGCTATGGACCATCTCTAAACCTCAATTTCCTCATCTGTAATTTTTTTTCCTCATCTGTAAATTTAAAGAGTTGAAATTGAATTTTCAGAACTTTTTCTAGCTATGAGTTATCATGGTAGTTTATGAAACCCTAAGCTATTTTGGAATCCACATCCATACCAGGTATAATTCTTCAACCTTCTAGACAATCACCATACAGTATAGCTTTCTGTAGTGAAGCAAAAGTTCTACATTGGTGATATCCTACATGGTAGTCTCCTACCATATATAATTACTGAACACTCGAGATATGTGGTTGCGGATCTGAATTAAAAAAAAAATTATTCCATTCTAGCCACATGTGACTAGCAACTATCATGTAGGGCAACAGGACACTAAATGGTTAGCTCCCAGAGGAAGGGCATTGTCCGTGTTAATGATGGCTTCTAATTTGGGGAAGAGTTAGTTGGCAAAGACTGCTTGGGTATGATTACTTTATCCAGTGAGGAAGGTAGAATAAAATCACATATTCTGGACACATTGAGACTTTTCAAGATGCTCAGCAGCCAAGTTCTTATTAGTTCCACTAAAAGGGGGAAGAGGTTAGCTAATCATTGAACAAATTTGCCTTTTCCTTTCCTGTCTTAAATGTTAATACACTTTTAGTCACATTATGTTAAGCTAGGGAAACAGCACCATTACAGGACATTTTGAGACAAATACAGTAGACTGCACAAAATCAAATTCCATCATCCCACTTTAATTAAATATTCTTCAAACAATAAAAGTTTGTGTACCTAATTTGCAAAATGTTTCCTTTCCCTTTAATAGTTTATCAGTCTAGATCTTTATTTGTTGGCCACATAAATTTATTAATCCATATAAAATAAAAAGTGACAGGTCCATATAATACAATTCATTGAGTTGAAAATCAGCTATGCCAGATTAGATAGACCAGCAGATACATGATCTTCTTTGACTTAGCCAAGAGTTTCTATCATAGGTTTTAGAGCAGTGGTTCTCAACCTTTGTAGTCGGAAGATTACCTGTGTCCCTGATTGCCAGCAGCTGGGACAAAACTCTCCCATTGTAAACACACAGAGGCTTATATTAATTATAACTGCATGGCCAAGGCTCAAGTTTTTTGCTAGCTAGCTCTTATATCTTAAATTAGCCCATATCTATTAATCTATGTATTGCCACATGTTCCATGGCTTTACCTCTGCCTCACTACATGTTGCTCCTTGAGCAACTATCGTCTCTCTCCACCTTCTTCCTGTCTCTCTCTTTGAATTTGTCTAAGGTGCCTTGCCATAGACCAAACGGCTTTATTTATCAACCAATCAGAGAAACACATATTTGCAGTGTACAGAAAGACATTCCCCCATCAAACCTTCCTAATGCTGTGAACCTTTAATACAGTTCCTCATGTTGTAGTGACCCCCAACCATAAAATTATTTTCAATGCTACTTCCTAACTATAATTTTGTTACTGTTGTGACTTATAATATAAATAAATCTGTGTTTTCCGATGATCTTATGTAACCCCTTTGAAAGGGCTTTGGCTCCCCAAGGGGTCTCGACCCACAAATTGAGAACCACTGTTTTAGAATTTGTAGAATCCTTAGGTAAGGATTGGAATGTTTCGAAAAAAAAACTGAAGTCCAATTCCATAAACTGGGTCAAGCTGTTGATTTGTGGAAAGGTCACACCCAAAGCCAGTATTTGACATATTTTCTCATCAGTAGGAGCTGAATATTTTGTAGACACACATGTTTATGCCACCTGATTAGAAGGAAGACATAGCACCCCATTAGTTGAAACAATTCATTCTAGGTTAGTAGGGTCTTCTGGAAATACAGACCCGGTTAAGAAGTGCAATTCTTGCTGTTATCCTTAGAAAATTCCCGAGTGTTTGCCTTTGTTAATGTGCTGCTCTTCCCTTTGTTCTTTAGACTCATGGCTGAAACTCTTTTTTTTTTTTTTTTTTTTTTTTGGTTTTTCAAGGCAGGGTTTCTCTGTGTAGCTTTGCACCTTTCCTGGAACTCACTTGGTAGCCCAGGCTGGCCTCGAACTCACAGAGATCCGCCTGCCTCTGCCTCCCGAGTGCTGGGATTAAAGGCGTGCGCCACCACCGCCCGGCCGGCTGAAACTCTTAATAGAGTTTATATACCAAGATCGTGTTTATTAAGTGTAATAACACTGGAAGTATTGTTAGACAGTTTCTACTTCTTCACAGTTTCAATAGAGAGGAGAGGAACCTATTTTACTGTTCTCTTACAACAGCAGGAACCTATGAGTCCTTGTTACTAGTACTTTGGGTTGTGTTTATGATCTAATAATTTAGTTCCAAAAAGATTCTTTAGATTTTCAGTGTTAAATGATTTGTAAGGTGAGAACCATTATTATTTATTAAACGGTATGATTATTACAAATGAACAATCAGGAGAAGGGTATATTTGTACTCAATGGCATTATCATTTTCCTGCCAGCTGCATCTCATCTGCTTCTGAGCAAACAGTCAGTGCTTCTGTTTAGAAAACGTGTTTACATCCTGAAGTTTATCCGGCCGTTGAACATTCCTATTAAGTTCTATTGGGGAGGCTTACTAGCTACTAGTGATCTTTTTTTCTTTATTCCTTCCTCCCTCCCTTCCTTCCTTTCTTTTTCTTTTTCTATTTAGGGTTCTCTCTATGTAGTGCTGGCTCCACTGGTACTCACTATGTGGAATAGGTTGGTCTTGAATTCTGAGAGATCAACCTGCCTCTGCTGGGATTAAAAGCATGCCCACCATTTTCATCCTGCTCTTTCTTTCTGTTCTTTTCTCTCTTTCTGTTTCTTTCCTTCCTTCTTTCTTTCTTTCTTTCTTTCTTTCCTTCCTTCCTTCCTTCCTTCCTTCCTTCCTTCCTTCCTTCCTTTCTTTCTTTCTTTCTTTCTTTCTTTCCTTGTCTTTCATTTTGAGACACAGTGGTCCCTCTCTGTAGCTTCAGCTCTCCTGGAACTTACAATGTAAACCAGATTAGCCTTGAATTCAAAGAGATCAAGCTGCCTTTGCTGGGATTAAACGCATGCACCCAAGTCTGGCTCTTTCTTTCTTATTTTCTTTCCTTTTAAAAATTACCTTGTGTCTTAAAGACCCAGTATTTGTCTTTGAAATTGGTTCTTTGTGCTGTTTTAAGTAAACCAAATTTCAATGTGTTTAAAGCACTTCAGCTCCACTGAAGGGGCCAGAAAGAAGCCTGACCTCCAGTTTCTGCTGGAAGACTCTTCAGCTAAAGATATATACCTGCAATTTCCTTCACAGGAATGCCTTATCTCCTTCCATACGCTGGGGTCTTGAAAGAAGTAGACCTCACACACACACATGTTTCCTTAACTGAGAAAAGGGTAGGAATGTACTCTACCAACACACATGCAAATCAACTGAGAAGAGGGTAGGAATGTACCCTACCAACACACGTGTAACTTAACTGAGAAGAGGGTAGGAATGTACTCTACCAACACGCATGTAAATTAACTGAGAAGAGGGTAGGAATGTACTCTACCAACACACATATAAACTAAAGGTAAAGTTGAACATGTTTGGGGCTTCTCGGCAGCTCGTTCGGTCAGAGCCCACAGCTTGCCTGAGCTCCTGTCTCCTTTGAAGATCATCCCATCGATTGTCTTGGCTTCTTTCTATCTTACTTCCCTCCAAGACTTAGTTTGGCTTAAGAAAGATGGTCTTTCCAGATTATATATAAGTCTACACTCATAGGAAAGTTAAATTACCAACATCAGCCTCATAAACTTCCAACCCCTCATTCTTCTTTCTCAATCTTGTTGCTGCTGTCCCCTTTACACCGCATGAAATCAGATGCCTTATAATCTACCAACACTGAAGTATTTTAATGGCCACACAAGAATTCATCCATTCAGGTCACTAGCCATGTCTCACTACTAGACCTCAAATTGAAGCTTTTCCTATAGAATCTACATACAAAGCATATAGTATAAAAGTGAGCCTTCCAAATGTTAGCTTCATATAAACGTATTTGTCTCTAAATTGCCAAGGGAATCTGAATGAAACAGACCCTCTGTTTAAAACATCTGGGGTTAAGCCTCTGAGAATCTCCACTTTTACTTCCCCTCCCTTTATTTTCCTAGCGTTTCACCTTAAATCATCCAACTCTGAAATAGTTCCAGAGTCTACAGTTTCACTAATACAGAATATCATAATTGGAGAAGAATATTTTTTGTTTGGGACTTCTATAATTCAGACTCAAAGATGTGTGTGTGTGTGTGTGTGTGTGTGTGTGTGTGTGTGTGTGTGTGTATAAAGTTAAGTCAGCATATGTTAAAATAGTAACAATAGCTGCACCACACCTCAGATGCTTAAAACACAGTAGTTGCTGGGTCCTTGAGATTGGGTATCCCAGCAGCCAAGTAGTCCCAATCTGACACAGAAAACCTAGAAATCAGGGTGGGTCTTCCAGCATCAATTAAGGCAATCAGGACAGTTCCTTCATTGACCGTTGACACTCCCTACTCAGAAGATTCTAATTTATGACAAGTTGACACTTATACTTCCCTATCCCAGTCCATCATAGAAGGAAGCTAAGGCAGGAATTCAAGACAGGAACCTGGAGGCAGGAACTGAGCACAGACCATGGAGGAACTTTGCTGACAAGCTTGCTCAGCTTCCCTTCTTATACAACTCAGGACCTCCTGTGCAGGGGTGCCATTGTCCACAGTGGGCTGGGACCTCCCACATCACTCATTAATCAAGAAATTATCACCACAAACATGGCAGATCTGATGGAAGTAAATTCCTCAATTGTGGTTCCCTGTTCCCAGGTGACTCTAGTTTGTGTTGTTGATTAGAACTAATTAATACTTGTTATACATTTCTTCTGATTGGTCCTCAATTTAACCTGAATGAAAATTTATTTTTAAATGGAACTGTTTTGTCGATGTAAAATAGAATGAATAGCAATCAACTGGGGAAAAAAATCATCTTGTACTACCTCAAGCCACCACTGGTTTAGGTGTCTCTGAAAACTGATTTTGCTATAACCCTTCTTTTTCAAATAAGGAAGCTGAGATTCAGAGAAAAGGAGGGACTCATTTATGATCACAGAAAGTTGACCAAATCTCCAGTCTCACTGGATAGTATGCTTAAAGAATACCTCACTGCCCCTTCCTGCTACCTTCTGATGACTTCATAGCAGCTATGACTCTAATAGTGAGGTAACTAATTTCCTAACAAGGTTTTGTCATTTAATGTATTTTTATAGATTTTGGAAGGTCTGTCTTTTTCTATCATAGGAGTTTTGATCAGAGTTGACTATTATCATAAGAAATCAAAGTTGAGAGGGAGGGCAAGTGTTCTGGCAGCCAGGTAACTAGGTGGAAGTGTGACCAATGAACATGGGCAAGCAGAGTCAGATTTGGTGGCAAATTGAGGTTGTCAGAACCAATAGCAGGAGAGAACTGCAGAGCAGACCCAGAGTACTAACAGAACTAGGATATGGAGAGAGAAGCGAAAGGAACTTCTGAATTCTGTGTTGTATCTAGTGGGCCTTTGGTAGTCCAGGTCAAATTGTGCTTTTCTACCTAGTATCTTAAGTGACTCTCCCTCTCTCCCTCTCCTTTTCCCTCTCTCTCATCTTCCCTCTCTCCATCCTGGCCTTCCCTTTGAAAATGCTGCTTTACATTTTAGAGTTACTAAAGTGCTAAACACTAGACACTAACAGGCCCTTCTAGATAATGTAGACCCACTCCTTGGTCCAATTCAAACAAGGCCACCAGAGCAGAGATTTGTGGGCAACTCTCTTCAGGAAACAGACACTCCTCCATTCAGGGGTGCTGTTCTTCTTTCTTTTTCCCAATGGGATTTAGTGGTTTGACTAAATAGCAAAGCTAACACTGGGGGTCTTTGTAAGTGTGCAGCTTCTGGAAAGCTTCCCTGGCTTATCTACAGAAGAATTTATACAAAATGTGGTCAGAGTTTGATGTTTTCCCCTAAAGCACCATTTTCCATTGTTGCTTAAAAAAATCACTGGAGTTAAGAAGTCCAGATTTGCCTAGATAAGACAAAGTAAACGAAATGCTTTACTCCATTGCTGGTTTCTCCAAGCATAACTTCCCTTTTCCTACCCAGTCCTATCCCTCCACCCTGGCGTATACCTAGTTCCTGAACTCTCTTCGACTCTACTAAATAAGAATAATTCTCCTGAATAAGGAAAGCTCATAGGCATATATGTATTCACAGTGCCCACTGGTGTTACCACATCAGTTGATACAAGATCTAGAGAAGTCTGAACTGTGTAATGTAGATAGTACAGACTAAAATTTCTTCCTTAAGAGAGACTCATTATTCTCCTTGTATATCACCAAATTGATTTCTCACAATATTAGGACTAGAAGTATGCTAGTTTATACCAAGTATCAAGAGTTTCCTGATGTCTTCCATCTATCTGGGACTTCTTTTGTTAAACATTTACTTAGCTACCTCAGAGAATAGTGAAAGTTATTTCCCTTAAATTAAGTGTGAGCATAATAAGATTATAGACAACCCACTGAAATGCTAGTGAAACCTTGATTGTCCAGTACTGTCGCTGTCTGGATTTTTGTGACATTATTCTTTTCTGATATGTGATCAGAAAAATTATCCATAATGAAATTAGGGTTATATGCCTGAAAGAAAACTAAGCAATATATAATAGACAATGGAAAATGGTCTACTAGGAAATCATTCGGAGGCTCAGGTAGTCCTCAAACAGCCAAGAAAGATTTTGTGTCATCTCTGCTTAAGTGTATCTTATGAGGCAAGAAAGTTGCCTCTAACTATTTGGAAGGTCTTTTTTAATAAATGTTTTCCCCTTAGGCTTCACTGAATCAAACAATTCTGTAAACTTCTACAGTCTGTTCTCCAAGAGTCCTCATTAGATTTGTTATAATCTCCAATAACTGCCATGAGCAAATAGATGATGGGGCTCACAGAAATTCACAAATCATAGAATAAAACTCCCAGTAGCTGAGGGGGGGGCTTATGGATCTATCCCAGCCTGGCCTGGACCATCATTATCATCATCATCATCATCATCATCATCATCATCATCATCATCATCATCTGCTCTTCCTGGGCTTTGCATACAAATCGCTGAGTGGCCTCTGCACTGGTGGTAGGGATCCAGGATTTTCATTTCAACAAATAGTTCTTGAACACCTGGCTGGGTTCTAGGGATGCAAAGATGAGTCAGGCACAGTCCTTCCCTTTGAGTAGCTAACTACAGGGTGACATAAGGCCAGGATATTAATCATCACAATTCAGAAAGGGAAATGTTATTATAAAGGTGTAAACAGTGCAATGTTTGGATCCCTAGCACAACCAATAAATAGTGTTATGTGAGTGCATTTTGTTGACATAACAGTGAAAACAGATAAAATATGATTCTTTTGCTCATGACTATTTTGTTGTTATTGGCTAATATCAGAGCTATTTAAACTAGAAAGAAGGAGAAATAATTAGCCATTAGTGAATATTATAGGATATTCATTGATCAATGTAAAACTTGTTGAAAAAACTTAGAGGCATAAAGTTTCACACTTGGACTTTAATTTACTATGTTACCATCCTTTCATCTCTCCTACTATGAAGGAAAGTACATGATGGCTGGGAGCGTAGTCAGTTTCATTCACTATTGCATCTACAGAGTCTGGAGCTAAGCTAGCGAATGTGAAACAAAGATGTGTTGATTGGATGACTAGATTAAATACAGACAAATGATAGTATCACTAGAGACCGTAACCAGAGGATCTGATACTGTTTAGGGCAGCAGGATCTTTGTCCCTGTGGAAGATACACTGGAACAGACAGATACATGAGGTTAACTTAAGGAGCAAGCTAAAGTAGGAGTGTTACCCTACAGGCAGCTGAAGCGATCTGGTTTTAAAATGATTCACCTTCCCAGAATACCTAGTTGGTGTGTTACAGCCAGTGGCCTTTCTTGTTTAAATGATATTCTCAGCCTATTACACCTAAATCTTAAGGCTTAGAGCCAAGAAAGAAAAGTTGAGACCCAAGTATTCTACCTGTGTCAGCTTCCCCTCCCCGAGGTGGGATCCTGGGTAGACCCCACTTTTATGCATTATGCTCCTTGAAACTCTTTCTGGTGGAAGCTTGGCTCAGGAGGCCCTTCCTTCTTGGCTTGCCTGGCAAGAGATGGCCCCACCATATGGAGTGAGAAAAATAGCCTGCCATCCACTAAACAGTGCAGCCTGGGCTCTGGACAATGAGAATCAGGCAAAAGCCAATTCCTTCTCTGCAATTTGCTGATTATCACACCCCAGAGTGTGGGACTGTACAGCCAGGGCTGCTCTGCTCTGGCTCTCATCAAGGCAGAATGAACACAGATCCTGACAGGTCAAATCTTCCCCCAGACCTCAGAGGTTGCCTTACAAAGGACCAGGCTTAATCTCTGACCAAGTGTGTAATCCATTCATCTGCACAGTCATGAATTCTGAGCTCTCAAGGCAGGAAGTGTGGGCATTGGAAGGGGTTCTCCAGGTCCAGGGAGTCACTTAAGCCCTGATTGTACTACAGAGAGAAGGAATTTCTAGACAAAGGCCCCTGTCCTCCAGATAATGATCAGACTGGAAGGGGAGACTATGTGTACAAAGAAATGGTGCTTTAGAAGAAGGGTGACAGCCTTGTCATCAATGCCCGTGAATTTCTTTAGATCCTGTGAGTAATGACAGGGGGTTGGAATTAATCATTTCATAAACTGTAGCCAAGAGGAACTGAGATGAGTTAAAAAGTACAACTCAGGATGTTTGCCTGTTGCTCACCCACCACTTGGTAGTAAAGGAAAGTTTTTAAACACTACAGGTCATTTTCTCCTACTGGGGTCCCTCTCGGGAAGTTGTCCGGGGTTCTTAAGCTTTGTCTGTAGCTACCAGAGCTCCTTTCCCACCACCCAAAAGACTAAGGAAAAGGCAATGCTCTACAGAGAGCAAGCACTTGAATGCTAATTGGAAATTTACGATTTCCTGGCCTGCCCAGCTGGCTTTCCCTCATCCCCAGGACAGCGATGTCATGGGACTGACAAAAGGAAATGGAAGTTTCATTTGCATTGTTATCCAGGCCTGGACGCTCGGCCCATTGCAGTAAATCTAGCTTCAAATTTAGAGTTATTTGGATTGTGAAATGCCGTATTTCAAGCGTCATGTCTTTCAGGACACTGCCAACCACATGGAACTCTGCAGTGAAGGATATTTTCATCCCACCTTGTGCTTTCTACAACTGTGGGCTCCTGGGAAGGAGGCAGGTGTCATGGGAGGCAGATAGCACCGGAGAGAAACGGTTGACGATGGCGCTGCAGAGCCTGCTCTGACCTCAGACAGACATTTCATCCCCTGCACTGGGGAGACGTTCCTGATGCCCTACTTACCTTTTCTGATGCTTCATTTGCGGAATGTGATGTGAAGGATATGAGGATGCACCAAGCCTAGTTTTCCCCCTCACATCCTGTCAGTGCCTCCGCTGATAATTCTCCACCACTCCAGTGAAGGTCTCTATTATGGTTTTCCAGCCATTATCTGGAATGAGGTCATGCATTAAATACATTATCAGTCATTAATACTTTCCCCTGAAATACATTTATCAAATTAGTCTTAACAGAAAATTGAGACCCCTGCAGAACTAGGCGGGAAGAACAATGTTCTATGGGGTGACAGAATAGGATTTTGTTTACTCGGATTTTTTACTCTTTGACACCTGGTTTCTAGATCATCAGCACTACTTCATGTGAGTTCATTCACCTGCCAACCAATAGCCTTATAATTGGTAGGAACATGGGAGGACTCCAGCCCATTGCATCGCAAGCAGCTTATTGCTTTGTCTCCATTCAGGGAGTCTTTGTTCAGCACTAATTCAAGCTCTGTGGTAGGTCCTTTAGAGGATCTGGAAAGTATTTCCACAGTCTTCCTTTAATGAGGGTGTTTCCTCCCCCCTTCTTTCCCACACTTCTCAGCTGTCCTATCCTCTCTTTGCAGGTTTCTAATGTTCTCCTTCTCTCCCAGGGAAAAAGCCTATTTATTTTGATCTCGACTCTTCTGTACCAGGTCACACAGAGTCAGCATCTAATCATCTAATCTTCCCTTTTACCCAGCACTCCTAGTGTACTTTCTAGTTGTAGAAAATAAGTCTGTAAAACATGCACCGTACACACTTAAGAGCTGTTTATTTAAGCGTCGTGGTGAGTGCTGCAGAGTTTTCCACTGGTGTTTCCGATGGAGCAGTCAGATAGGGCTTTTGGATAGAGGTGGGAATTTTCCTAAAACCTTGGAACATGAATATAATTCTTTTTTATTAAGACATTTTTTATTCATCTTACATACCAATCACAGATTCCCCTCTTCCCTCCTCCCACCCCTCCAGCCTTCCCTTCCAACCCACCCCCCATTCCCTCTTACAAGAAGATAAGGCCCCCCCCAAGGGGAGTCAGGAGAACCTGGAACTTTCAGTGGAGGCAGGTCCAAGCCCCTGTCCTGCCTTAAGGCTATTCGAGGTGTCCCACCATAGGTAGTGGGCTCCAAAATGCCTGCTCGTGCACCAGGGATGGATTCTGATCCTACTGCCAGGGGGCCCCTTATACAGATCAAGCTACAAGAACATGAATATAATTCTAATGTGTAGAGAAGTGAATGACTGTACACAGCACACAAACACGCTTTAGACCTGGAAATGAATCTATAATATATGTGGAAGACTCAAATAATAGATAAGGGTAGAGTCTAGAGAGGGCTCAGCAGATAAGTATTCTGGCTGTATTCGAGAATACTGTGTTTGATTACCACACCCATATGACTGATCACAATCATCTGTAGTTCCAGGGAGGAATCTAACACCCATTCCTGACCTCCCTGAGCACCAGGCACACAGGTGGTGCACAGACATATATGAAGACAAAAAAACCCGTACACATAAAATAAATTTATTTTTTAAGAAAAAAGATAAGGATAGAAAAAATAGCTTCATATAAGAGAGTGAGGAGGAAAGAAATTTTCTTTTTTTTTTTTGAGGAAAGTAATTTTCATTTCATCTGTTATAATAGTATTTCCAAAACATTTTTATCAAAACAAGCATCCCCCATTAATACGTACTTGTTTATGAACTAAATACTTACACTAATGCACTAATGCATTATAAAACTAATACATTATCAAACATACAGAAAAGTTATGCCACCACCTTAGGTCATCAGTTAAATATTTGGTACTACAAGTTCCTTTGAGGGTCTGGCACAAACTAAATATCCTGTCCTGTCATCAAAACCCCACACATGGATGCTCTACTTCTTCATACAGTTCTCAGGGATGTAGCCCACTTTCAGCCCGCAATCTAAGTTGCTCTGAGTAGACAAAGGCACCAAAGGTTTCTGAGCAGCTTACTGGCCCTTAGAGTTTTCTTTGGGGAATTGGAATCTGAATGTGATCACTGTGCATGAAGTGAATTAACAGCGGTAGGGGATAACAGAAGCAGAAGGCAGAAACAAGGAGACAGGATCACAAACTATTTCCATACCTTATGCCAGAAGTGCAAATGTAACAACAGTGGTACATCCGAGGGCCTCAAGTTTTAAGTAGGGAAAGAAGAGCAATGATTATTTGGGATTATGAACTAGTTCAAATGACAGTCTACCATCCCCACAGAAATGGTCCGGGGGCAATGAGAAGTGTAAGAATAAAATTTAAGGGAATAATTAGTTTTGAAACACAAATTGGAAACTAGGAGTAGGGCAGTTATGAGAAGGAAGAACCACAGTAGGCGTTTGGGTGCCACGCACCCACATGAATCAGGCATTGTGCCAGGTCTCTGATTGCTAATAATAAGCATCATCGTTACCATTGTTATAATCACTGAAAACTTTCTGTGTGGAAGATAGTATGCCAAGAACTTTGTGGGGCATAGTAGAGATTTGCTATTTGTAATTACTTAGCATCCAAATGTCATTCAGGTTTGGAAAGATTCTCCAATTATGTGACATTTAGTGTAAAGTTGGATTCCGCATCTCACAGTAAAAGCCAGATACTCCCTTTCTCTGTCTTTGGGTAATGAGGATGTGGGCACAGGACTTATACTGAGTCAACAGGATGCATTCCATTTAACTTTCAATCTGGGGCAAGTGAAACTAAGATGATGAGACAGACTTCAATTCACAGTGGTAATCAGCACCTGTGGTGATAGTAATCTGGCCAGATTCTTCCTATCAAGCTCCAAAGTTTGCCTCATACATTCACCCATTCTGGAAGTCTTGATGTTACAGGTTGGCAAGTCTAAATCTAATCTATTGCCTGTTTTTATCTAAATAAAGGTTTTTTGGACTGCCACCATACAGATTCATTTGAATGTTGTCTCTGACTGCTTCTGTACTGCAATGGCAGTGTTGAATAGTTGCAATAGATACACTGTAGCCCGCACAGCTGAAAATATTTATTATTTGGCCATTAACAGAAAAAATTTGGCCACCTCTGCTGTTTTTTGGATGAATACATGCAGAGTTAATTTCTGTTGCTTGCAGTTAATCTAAATAGTCAGCTAAATACTATATGGTTTAAACAGTGGAGGGATTATGTAAGCAAGGAGGGGGTCAAGATTAAGACAGGGAAACCCACAGAGACAGCTGACCCAAGCTGGTGTGAGCTCACAGACTCTAGACCAACAGCTAGGGAGCCTGCATGGGACTGACCTAAGCCCTCTGCATGTGGGTGACAGTTGTGTGACTTGGTCTGTTATGGGGCCCCTAGCAGTGGGACCAGGATCTGTCCCTGGTGCATGAACTGGCTTTGTGGAACCTGCTCTCTATAGAGGGATGCCTCATTCAGCCTTGATGCAGGAGGGAGGACCTTGGTCCTGTCTCAACTTGATAACTTGATATGCCAAGCTTTGTTGTTGACTCGCATGGGAGGCCTCACCCTTTCTGAGGAGTGGATGGGGTAGGGGTTAGAAAGGAGGCCAGAGGAGGGAATGGGAGGAAATGAGGGAGGGGAAAATGTAGATGGTATGTAGAATAAATTTTTAAAATTTAATAATAATAAAAAAGAAAATACCCTAACATTGTTGGTTGGGATCTGAGAATTTATGAGGGTCTTGAATTTTGTTGCATGTAACTGTTCTCCCTAGAATATATTTTTAACTGTCTCTTGATGCAGCCAGAATGAATATATATATATGAATATATATATAAGTTTTATATATATAAAGTTATCTGAAAGTAGACATGTATTCGCTCTAGGTAAAGCCAAGCTCTGTGACCACATAAACTGGCTCTTTTTTAGGCAAGTGCCTGGGGCTATCTACCAAAGCACAAGCCCAAGAAATCTTATAAGAAAATTGATAAGAATTTTCATTCTTAGCTCTTGATTATCTGCAGCCAGGAAAAAAAGATGTGGTTCAGACAATTGAGCCAGCCTGAACTTTACAAATCTGAACCATCTCAACAGCTTTTGCAAGTTTTATGACCTAATCACTATGCTCTTACCATATACACCAAGTATTGAATCCTTTTCCAAAGACCTTTTCAAGTAAAGATTCTAGACTTTCTCAGCATTCAAAGAAAGTTCCATGATTAGGGGTTGCTTTGTAGAACAGTTGTTCAGTGGCTGTGCCTTTCAGCACATCAAGTGCATAGGTGTATATGTTCAGATACCGTGGGCCTGAAACATGACGCAATGTGGTATTATTTGCCAGTCCAAGAATAAGCATAGCCTGAAGAAACAGCACCCAGTAGCATGTTTTTATGACTTATGACCAATAGTATGTAGGAAATGATTGATGATAGATTTTAACTCAATTGTTCTAATCCTTGATTTTGCTGTAAAAGTCTTTCAAATCATGTCAGTTCTTTCCTGACCATACTCACTGTTGATCCTGAGCCCGTCAAGTCCTTAAAAGTGAACACATACATGTTATGATAGTACAGTGATGCCTGGTGGAATCCGAGTATAGTGGAAAAGAGCTCTCCTGTTGTTCTCCTGGAAAGGAAGAAAACATGTTAGCAAAACTTATGGGAATGGTTCATTCTCCGCAAGATTCCCACATGCTGAGCGGGAAAGGGATCCCATACAGAATTAAGCCAGCAAACAGAAGACACAAATCATAACACTGTCCATAGGCTTTCTCTGGAAGAGAACTACAATGTAAATATGAGAGCTATTTCTTCATAGACATCGCATGAACTGTCGTCACCTTTAGGGAAGACACTCATTTCCTTGGTGGATATAACTCCATTGTTTGGACAGGAAAGGAGCTTGTCTATCCTGGAATTAATCAGTGATGTGATTCCTGGCATGATGGTGCACTCCTTCAATCCCAGCACTTGAAAGGAGGAGACAGGAGGCTCAGGAAGGAGTTTAAGGTCATCATTGGCTACAGCTTGCAGCCAGCTTGGACTGCATGAGACCCTGTCTCAAATACAAATTGATAATACAGACTGATGTTTCCCCAAGAATATTCCTTAACTTTTGTGTTCATGTAGGTGCATAAATGAGTGCATCTGTGATAGTTCAATGACTTTTACTATTACTTAGAGTGGAGCTTTGGATGCTCCACTCTAAGTAATAGTATCACTAGGAGATCTTTGACAGCTTCTAGGTCATATCTTACCTTAGTCAGCCAAATACTACATGGTTTAAACAACAGAATTTAATTTAATTTTCTCATGATCCTGAAAACTGGCTGTCCAAGACCAGCATGCCAGCATGGCCAAACTCTGGTGTACACTCTCTTCCTGGCTTTGTAGGATGACTACATGTTATCATCTTCCTATTGTGTTCTCAGGCAGAGACAGGTCTGCTGCCTTTTTTTTTTAAGATTTATTTACATTTATTATATATACAATATTCTGTCTGTGTGTGTCCTTGCAGGCTAGAAGATGGCACCAGATCTCATTACAGATGGTTGTGAGCCACCATGTGGTTGCTGGGAATTGAACTCATGACCTCTGGAAGAGTAGTCAGTGCTCTTAACCACCGAGCCATCTCTCCAGCCCAGGTCTGCTGCCTATTACTGTAAGGGCACCAATTCTATTGGATCAACTTTCTACCTATGACCTCATTTTACCTGAATCGCTTTGGTCAAGGCGTTGTCTTTAGTATAGTCACATTCAAGGTTAAAGCCTCAACATATGAATTTTGGGGAAACATCAATCAGTCCATAACATGCCCTAAGTGAGAAAATTAAATCAGAACCTCTAGAAATGAAATGAGGTATCAGTATTTTTTTTCAAGCTTCTAGGTGATTCCAGTATGAGGCCAAATTTAAAAATACTAGTTTCCTCCTTTGCTACTAGAGTGCGATCCATTGATCAGTAATGTCAGCATCACCTGGGAGCTTGTTAGAAGTACAGAGTTTTGGGTATCACCCTCAACCTATTGAATCAGAACCTGTGCTTTAATAGGATCCCTAGGTGATTCATGGGTACAGTACAGCCTGAAAAGCACTGACTGAGAATAACTAACATGTTCCTACACTAGATCATCTTTCTCCTTCTTTATGTAGTCAAATACTTGCAACAATAGCTATGTGACCTCATTAGACACTACAAGATTGTCCCCAGTACCAGGTAACTGACAATATGGTTTTCTGAAAGTCGCTCAAAGGAATAGAATACATGAATTGGTATGCTGGTAGGCTCATGTGGGCCACTAGAGACATCTATACCAGGTGGCTGATCACTCACTCAAGTGCCATGCACATTGCTTGGTAACTTCCAGAAGTATGTCAAATTAAAGTTGTAGGTTTTCTTCTAAAAACAGGCATATGCTCCATGTTTTTCCTGGTGACTTTTTTTCTTTTGGATTAGTTTCACAAAATTGTCTTCTCTGAAAAACCATTTGCAGCTTCTTGTTTGGGTTGTGGATTCCACTCAAATGATTTGCTTAGCTTATTATTGCCAAAGACATGTTTTTTAGGAGAGTTTGCTATTAAACTAGTCTAGATGTTTCCACATGAACCACTCATATTTAGCTGTTTCCATGGTTCCCGTATGAATCAATTCTTTTGTCTGGTCTTGTTGCAACTTAGTTGTTAATTGCATGGCAGTGTTTCTCTTTGGCTCCTGCTACACTGGACTACATATTTTCTTTGTTGTTATAAAAATGCATTTTACTAGTTTCAGTTGTGGAACATTAAAAATATGATAAATGGCAGTGATGGTTGTACAATATAAATGGACTTAATGACACAGAACTATGCATTTAAGCATGGCTAAGAGGAAGAATGATATGTATGTTACCACAATTTTAAAATGTAAATGCTTTTTACTCATTGTGGTACAGAATCCTTGTTTGGATCCTGTAGCACAGAAAGCATTAATATAAAACTGTTAAAAATCTAAATAAAGTAGGGTGTACTGTTAATAGGATTATACCAGAGCTGACTTCTTAGATTTAGGAAGTGTATAATGGTTATGCAAAGATACCCAAAATCAGGTGATGGGTATGAGGTTGGTACCAGAATTGTGCTTTCTACATTTTTCTATAAAGTCTTCTAAAATAAAAATCTTAAAAGGAAAAAGTGGACTCTATTTTGACCCATCACTTTAGAAAGACCATAGGAATAATCTGACTGAAAGACAGGAGGAGCTTAATTCCTTTCTTCTCCAAAGCTTCCAAATTCAGATCCTTGGAAATCATGGCAGCAGAAGTGCAAAGAATACCCCTCACAAAGATAAATTCTCTCTAAAAAGGAATGGCCAAGAGGGTGCTTTATGGTCAGGGTTCAAAGCCACCCCTATCCCCTCCCACATTTGTAATAGTACTATTTACCAGAAGGTAGTTCAGGATGGCTATTAGAAATGCAGATTCTGGGGCTGGAGAGAGCTCAGTAGTTAAGAGCACTGGATGCTCTCATAGAAGACTCAGAGTAAGTTCCCAGAATGCAATAGCTTACAGCCACCTGTAATTCCAGTTCCTCCCAGGGGATTCAGTTCCTTTTCCTGACCTTCATGTTCACTATGTACATATGGTACACATATATACACTCAGGTATACACACACATAAAACAAATAAACAAATAAATCTTTTTAAATTGAGAATCAACACTCAGTTCCCTTAGTTGGAGCAATGCTTCTACCACTTTCCAAATCTATGAATGTGGATTTATCTAACCTTCTTTGCATTATTTTCTTCATATATAAAGTACAGCCAATAATAGTACTTATGTCATAAGGTATTTTTCAAGCATTTAATAAAGTCATCCTTATGGATGCTTAGTACCAACCTGACTCACAATTAGTACTACATGTTATTGTTACCAGCCAGAAGACCATATCTGTGTCTATGCCTGTGTCTATATATACATCTATATCTTTTATCTCTCATATGTATATATATATACACATATATATGTGTGTATATGTTTCAAGCCTCCAAAAAGTTTCCTTTGAAAAACTTCTAAATTATATGACACTACAAATACAATAAACCAAAGTCGTAAGTGTACAGCATAAAGAATTTTTATAGTTAACTCCCCTATAATCCCAAACAAATCTAAGAACATTCTCTTCACATCAGAAGTCTCCCATATATCTCATCCCAATTGGTGTGTATCAGAGCTTACTCCATTTGTTGCTGTTTCTGTTCATGCAGAGATCCTTCTGTCTCCATCTTTCATTATTTAAGCTACTTTAGAGGGTATATAGAAGGTTATCATGCTTTAAAAACAAAAAAAGTATACATTAATTAATAATTGAAAGTTTATCTTTCTCCAATATTTAGTTTTTTTTTTTTGTTTTTTTTTTTTTTTGTTTTTCGAGACAGGGTTTCTCTGTGTAGCTTTGCGCCTTTTCCTGGAACTCACTTGGTAGCCCAGGCTGGCCTCGAACTCACGGAGATCCGCCTGCCTCTGCCTCCCGAGTGCTGGGATTAAAGGCGTGCGCCACCACCGCCCGGCCCAATATTTAGTTTTAAAAAAAACAAAACTAATTTGGTTTTAAATGAAAATCACATGGCATTGTTGCTCAGAAGTTACATGGATAAGGAGTTCCAAAGCATTCTGAAGTACTTCCCGGTCTCCTCAATTCAATTAAGCCAATGTTTATAAAGTGTCCTCAACCAGTATTAAATGAGAAATTACTCTGGCAAAGCACTTTCTTTGGAAAGAAAAGTGCACTAGACAAAAGACCATCTTCAGATGTCCAAGCTTTACTTGGGAAACAGACATTTCGAAATTCAGTCTATGATACCTTCTGAATATAAGTTCTATGTATGGAATGACCATTCACAATAATGACAGAAAAGAAAACCTTTAACATATATCTTTATAACTAATTAATCCAGCAAAAAAGAACATTAGATATTTTATAGACACAGTTTGTAAATCCTTCTAACAACGAATGTAATGACCTGAATGCATGTTCAAATATACCTTATTGAAGAATGGAATGATTTATGAGTAAAAGTTGTCAAAATCTATGAGTTAAATATCACTGCAATTGAAATACCAGTAGAATATGTACACATATGTGGGGGTGGGTATACTGTATCTATGGATATTGAAATTAGTTTTAAAACAAGAATAGATAGGTGCCTTACTCTTCCTATAGTTTTGAAAAATGATACAGCAATGAGGGGACGGGGTGGGGACAAGGAGAGGATGAGATGCTGCTAAATGGTGGTGCAATTAAAGGCCAGAAAACCAAAAGCGTATAAGAAACAGATAATGGTGATGATAAAATAAATAACATTTCAAAGCAACTTAGGTATAGATTGGTGTTAGAAAGAGTTATTCACCAAATGACAGAGCTTACCAGTCTATGTCACATTACAAGATGCAAATGGATTACAGTTCTGTGGAATTGTTGATCTTCTTGAGCTTTGAGATATCCAAGCAGGACCTAAAGTGGCTGGTGCCCCCAGCCTGACAGCCTCCACCTCTGACTATAAGCAACACACCCTCCAACTTTGTCAGATTTATGCTAAGTATCTCCTGTCATATTATCTTGGTATCATGAACTGAAAAATACTAAGATATAATAGTCTTTGGAGAAAAACAAAGCCAGATTACCAACCCACATCACATTTTAAGGTGACCTATCATTGTATCAAAAACCTAACTGTGGAAAATAAAATTCCAAATGTAAGAGCAATAAGATAACTAAAGGGGATACAATTTGGAAAGGAAGAAGTCAAAAATATCATTATTTGCAGATGATAATTATAGTATACATTAACAACCCCCCAAAATTCTACCAGGGAACTCTTACCACTGAAAAGCACCCACAGTGAAGTGGCTGAATACAAAATTAACTCCAAAAAATCAGTATCCCTCCTATATACAAATGACAAATGGGCTGAGAAAGAAATCAGGGAAACAACACCCTTTACAATAGCCACAAATAATATAAAATATCTTGGGGTAACTCTAACCAAGCAAGTAAAAGACCTGTATAATAAAAATTTCAAGTCTTTGAAGAAGGTATCAGAAGATGGAAAAACCTCTCATGCTCATAGCAAGATTAACATAGTAAAAATGGCCACCCTACCAAAAGCAATCTACAGATTTAATACAATCCCCATCAAAATCCCAATGTAATTCTTTTTTTTTTTTTTTTTTTTTTGGTTTTTCGAGACAGGGTTTCTCTGTGTAGCTTTGCACCTTTCCTGGAACTCGCTTTGGAGACCAGGCTGGCCTCGAACTCACAGAGATCCGCCTGGCTCTGCCTCCCGAGTGCTGGGATTAAAGGCGTGCGCCACCATCGCCCGGCTCCAATGTAATTCTTTACAGACTTCAAAAGAATAACTTCATATAGAAAAAGAAAAAAACAATATATCTTAAAACAAGCCAATACAACAAAAGAACTTCTGGCAATATCACCGTCCTTGATTTCAACTGTACTACAGCGCTATAGTAAAAAAAAAAAAAACCTCTAAACACACTCACATGGTATTGACATAAAAACAGACATGTTGATCAATGGAACTGAATTAAGGACACATAAATTCACACACCTATGGATACTTGATCTTTGATAAAGAAGCTAGAAATATATTACAGGAAAAAAAGCATCTTCAACAAACGGTACTGGTAAAACTGGGTGTCCACATACAGAAGAATACAAATAGATCTACATCTATCACCCTGCACAAACACAAATCCAAGTGGATCAAACACCTCAACATAAAACCAGATATACTGAACCTGATAAAAGAGAAATAGGGGAACAGTTTTGAATGAATTGGCATAGGATACAGCTTCTTGAACAAAATTCCAATAGCACAGACACTAAGATCAACAATTAATGGGACCTCATGAAACTTAAAAGCTTGTATAAGGCAAAGGACACCAGAGTGTCCTAGGCAGCCTACAGAGTGGGAAAAGGTCTTCACCAACTCCACATCTGACAGAGGGTTGATCTCCAAAACATATAAAGAACTCAAGAAACTAAATATCAACAAACCAATTAGTCTAATTTAAAAATAGGATACAGAGCTAAACAGAGAATTCTGAACAGAGGACTCTCAAATGGCTGAGAAACACTTAAAGAAATGTTCAACACCCTTAGCCACCATGGAAATGCAATGAAAACTACTCTGAAATTCCATATTACACCTGTCAGAATGGTTAAACTCAAAAACAAAAATAACAGCTAATGCTGGAAAAGATGTGGAGCAAGGGGAACACTTCTCCACTGCTGGTGGGAGTGCAAACTTGTACAGCCATGATGGAATCAATACAATTGTTTCTCAGAAAATTGGGAATCAGTCTACCTCAAGAGCCAGCAATACAACTCTTGGGCATATACCCAAAGTGTGCCCCATCCTATCACAAGGACACTTGCTCAACTGTGTTCATAGCAGCTTTATTCATAATAGTCAGAAAGTCAGAAAAGGAAACAACATAGATGTCCCTCAATTGAAGAATGGATTAAAAAAAGTGGTACATTTACATAATGGAGTATTATTCGGCTATTAAAAACAATGACATCATGAAATTTGCAGGAGAATGGATAGAACTTGAAAAAATCATTCTGAGTGAGATAACCCAGACCCAGAAAAATAAACATGGTATGTACTTATAGATGGATATTAGCCATAAAGTAAAGGATAACCATGCTACAATTCATAGACCCATAGAGACTAGGTAACAAGGAGGGTGGGGGGGGCAGGGCACTTGGATCTCCCTGGGAAGGGGAAATAGAATAGAATAGTTGTGGGTGAACTGAGAGCAGGTGGGTTTGGGAACAGGAGGGATCAGGTTGGGAGGAGGGAGCATAGGAGAAACTATTGAAATGGGGGGGGGGTACTTTGGGGAGAGGTGGAAACCTGGTACAAGGGAAACTACATGAAATCTATGGGAGTATCCCTGGCAAAGACTCCTAGTAATGGGGGACACAGAGCCTGTAACCAGGCAAGGCCTCAAGTGGAGGAATTGGGACACCAACACAGCCACAAAACCTTCAGCCTACAGCTTGTCCTGCCTGTAGAGTGTTTTGGAACCTGAGCCTAGCAGAATCATCATCAAAGGGACCAGAGAGACTTCATCCAGCAACTGATGGAAGCAGATGCAGAGTCCCACAGCCACACATTAAGCTGCTCTTGGGGAATCCTGCAGAGGAGGGGGAGGAAGGATCAGAGGAACCAGAGGGTTTAAGGATACCATGAGAACAGGGCCTTCAGAATCAATTGACCAGGCAAGACTCACAGAGATCAGGGAGCCTATATGGGTCTGAGATAGGTCCTCTACATATATGTTATGACTGAGTGGCTTGGTATTCTTGTGGGATTCCCAACAGTGGGAACAGGGGCAGTCACTGACTCTTTTGCCTACTTATGGGACCCTTTTCCTCCTACTGGGTCACCTCATCCAGCCTTGATTTGATAGTATGTGCCTGATCTTATAGTAAAATAGTATGCAGTGTTTGGTTGAGGCCTGGGAGACCTGCTGTTTTCTGAAGGGAAACAGAGGGAAGGTGGATCTAGCAGGGGAGGCTAGGTGGAAGGGAGAGATTGGGGAAGGGAGGGAAGAGAAACTGCAGTTGGAATGTAATATATGAGAGAATTAAAAAATAAAAGTTTCTTTATTGTTTGCAATGTTGTAAGAATTAAGTAAGACTGTCAAGCCACAAATTTTAGGTTATAGAAACCATGGATTTTTATCACATGAACTCTAAGATTTTTAAATTCATGAATGACTATCATAGACACTGTCAGACTGATGATAGATTGAGAAAAGTCATTGGTTTCTGTAGTGTCCAAAGAACTCTGGTAAACTAACACACCCTACAGAATGGGAAAAGATCTTCACCAACCCCACATCTGACAGAGGGCTGATCTCCAAAATATACAAAGAATACAAGAAACTAGACATCAAAATAATGAACAATCCAATTTAAAAAATGGGCTACAGAACTAAACAGAGAATTCTCAACAGAAGAATCTCAAATGGCTGAAAGACATTTAAGGAATTGCTCAACACCCTTAGTCATCAGGAAAATGCAAATCAAAATGACTCTGAGATACCATCTTACACCTGTCAGAATGGCCAAGATAAAAGACAGTGATGACAGCTTATGCTGGAGAGGATGTGGAGCAAGGGGAACATCCCTCAACTGTTGGTGGGAGTGCAAACTTGCACAGCCACTTTGGAAATCAGTATGGTGTTTTATCAGAAAATTGGGAATCAATCTACCTCAAGACCCAATGATACCACTCTTGGGCATATACCTTAAGGGATGCTCAAGCATACCACAAGGACACTTGCATGTTCATAGCAGCATTATTTGTAATAGCCAGAACCTGGAAACAACTTAGATGCCCCTCAACCGAAGAATGGATAAAGAAAATGTGGTACACATACACAATGGAGTACTACTCAGCAGAGAAAAACAATGACATCATGAAAGTTTCAGGCAAATGGATGGAACTAGAAAATATCATCCTGAGTGAGGTAACCCAGACTCAGAAGGACAAACATGGTGTGTACTCACTCATAAGTGGATACTAGAAGTAAAGCAAAGGATAACCAGACTACAACCTACAGCTCCAGAGAATCTAGCTAACACGGAGGACCCTAAGAGGGACGTTTGGATTGCCCTAGGAAGGGGAAATAAATGAGATCTCCAAGAGTAAACTGGGGATGAGTGGGGACAATGAGGGTAGGGGGTGGGGGAAAGAACATAAGGGAACAGGGTAGTCAAGCTGAAGCAGGGATGGAGTGGGAGAGCAATAAAAGAGATACCATGATAGAAAGAGACATCATGGGGATAGGGAGAAACTGGGTGCTAGGGAAGTTCCCAGGAATCTGTAAGGATGACCCCAGCATAGACTACTAGAAATAGTGGAGAGGGTGCCTGAACTGGTTTGCTCCTGTAATCAGATTGGTGAATACCCTAACTGTCATCATAGAACCTTTCTCCAGTAACTGATGGAAGCAGATGCAGAGATCCACAGCCAAACACCAGACCCAGCTCCGGGAGTCCAGTTGAAAAAAGAGAAGAGGGATTCTATAAGCAAGGAGCATCAAGATCATGATGGAGAAATCTATAGTGACAACCAAACCAAACTAGTGAGAACTCATGAAATTTAGACCAACACTGGACTAAGCCCTCTTTATAGTGAGACAGTTGTGTAGCTTGATTTGCTTAAGGGGCCCCGGCAGATCAGGATTCATTCCTGGTGCATAGGCTGGCTTTTTGGAGCCCACTACCTATGGTGGGACACCTCGCACAGTCTTGAGGCAGGTGGAGGGGCTTGGCCTGCCTCTATTGAATGTACCAGGCTCTGCTGACTCCCCATGGGAGGCCTTACCTTCTTGGAGGAGGGAATGGGGGGGTGGGTTGGTGGGAGAGGCTTGAGGGGCGGGAGGAGGGAAGAGAGGGATCTGTGATTGGTATGTAAATTGAATAAAAAATTTAATAAAAAAATAAAAAAGACAAAAAATATAATAGTTACAATGGGCAAAGTACATTCACAAAATGGGGATCACAGAAGAAAAACTAGACTGGTCAGGAAGCCTATGAAGAGATGATTTGGTTTTATTGGTATTCAAAGGAATGACATTAAAGCAACAGTGAGATGTTAATCTGTACTCTTAAGGTTGACAACAATGAAGAAGTTAGGTAACACCAAGTATTTATGAGCATGCAGGGAGAGAAAAGGAATGTCTGTATATTGCCTATGGGAACATAAGTAGATATAGCTTCTGAAGAGAAACTTGACTGTATGTATTGACAGAAATGATGAAAATATTCTTAAAGCTCAATAAACACACACACACACACACACACATATATGGTATATATTTAGAGAAATTCTTCATTTGTTTAAAACAATGAGACACTTTCAAGGATGTTATTACAGAACCATTGTTTTTAATCATGGAATCATCTGCAACAAAACTAGATGTCTATCATCAGTATGAATAAAGTGTGCCAAATGGAATGGAATATAATACATGGATCAAAAGCAATGAAGTAGTTTTATGAATATCAATATAGATATTTAAGATATTCTTATAAAAATAAGAACTAGAATATAAGTAGCTCAAAGACATCTATCTTGATTTGAGCACATACACGTACATAGTATAGGTAGATGATAGGTAGATAACCCTGAAAGAAAGAGTGAATTGCAGTATTAGAGAAGGTACCTGAGAGGGGACAGGAATGGGAATGAGGATGAAGAGGTATAACAGGGATGAATAAGATTTTGCATTGAACTGAGAGGTCTGATTAATTTGGGTCTCTATAGCTTATTTCCTTCAAAAACAATCTTTTAAGTGATACGGGAAGGAAGACTCTACCCAGAGAAATCTGTTTGGAAGAATTCACATTTGAGATGAATTTCTAGGGATGGACATAATTTTAGTAGAGAGCCTTGGAAGACGAGAGTTTTTTTAGTGAGTGAACAACTTGCTTCAAAGGGTTTGGGAAAGTATGGGACAGGTTTAACTTATCAGTGAAGACTTCTATCTAAAGTCCAGGGCAAGTAATGGTGTTTAGTAGAAAATAAGGCTGTGAAGACAGGTGCAAGCTGAAGGATGAAGGGCTTTCAATGCCTGATGAAAGAATCCAGGTTTTTTTTTTTAATAATAGGTGTGATTCACAGTTTTGAATAAGGCCGCAATAGGATCATAACTAGGAAAGTGACTGTCCAGAGAATGTTAGAAGAATTGCAGCTATGGTTGGCTACAGAGGCTGTTGACACTCTCTCTGTGTGATCTAAGTATGGACAAAGTTAACCTTTAATTCTTGATTCCTAATGGGACAATAAGAATGAAGCATACATTGGGAATTGACGATCCCTGAGAAACAAATGAGTATGGGGTCTTCTTTGTATAGCCGAGGTGGTAGAATCTGCAGGCAGAGGATGAAATCAGAAGAGGGCTGACAAGATCTATTGAGCAGAGTGGTGGGGGCCAAAGAAGAGGGCTGTGAGAACACAGAAGCCTGGAGGTGTTGAAAGCCATGGAGAAGGTTTCAGAAAGGAAAGATAATGGCAAACACTGCAGACAAGGTCTATTGCATAACTTAGTTAGCCATGACTTAGCATAGTTCCCTGGTTACTTCCCCAAGAAGACTCTCAAGATAGAGGTATTTGTCAACCTAGACTGCCAGGAGTTGGAAGAATAGGAAAGGGGAGAGCAGAGGCATGAACTTTTGACTAGTCCATCAAAAAATTTATTCTAGAAAAGTGGTAGAGAGATGATATAGTAGAGAGATGATGTGGTAAAGAGCTAATCTGGTAGTTTATGGGAAGTAAGCATCAGGGAGTCAGAGACAGGGTTTTGTTTCTCTATTTTGCTTGCTTGCTTGTTTGTTTGTTTGTTTTAGTACCAAACAGATCAGAATATGCTTAAAGATGAAAAGAAGGAAAGATAAAAGGAGAGGAAAGGTGATCCTCCACTACAATTCTAAGAGATAAGAACCATAGAGCAGCCTTCCTGGCAGAAGGTTAGTTTACACCTTCCTCCTCCTTGTGCCCCTTGTGGCCTATTCTTCCCTTCCAGATGGACTCACAATAGCCCTCTCCCCAACCCAATCCGCAGCCTACACTTGTTTAGACTGGTTGAAACCAGACTAACAAAGAAGCCTGTCTTTGTCAGTCAGCAAGTCAAAGAGTGATTTAGCTGCTTGGGTCTCGGTCCAGAGGACCTGCAGCACTCAAAGCCTGGGAGGGGAAAGTACCTGAGGTTTGTTTTCCACTCAGCTGTAGGGACAATTGTTGCTACTCTTGGCGGAGGCAGGCCTCACTGGGGACTTTATATGTACGGAATTCTCTGTTAACTTTGTCTGAAAGATTGCCAGCACCAGATCTAGAAGCTTTTAAAACCCTCATAAAGGCAGGGAATGAAAAAAGTAGAGGTGAAAGGGAAGGTAAAATAGAGGGGCCTCCCAGGCTAAGCCCCCCTACACACTTTGGTAATCCTTTTCTTCCACGAGTCCTGGGCTTTGGCCAGTTTTGCTTCCTCTGTTGCCTTCTCTTACTTCCTGTTCTGGTCCATTTGATTACTGTTAGAGCCTCCTTTCACGATTCCCCCGGAGGTCTCTTGGAATAGTTTCTACATTACTCCTGGGAACCAGATGACAAACACATTGTTTAAGTGTCTTTACTGCTTAACAGTCGGACACAGTGAGTTCTAACCAGCCATTGACAGAATGGAAGTGGGAACACACAGAGAACTGAAGATCTCTGACAAAACCTGATTGGTTGATGAGCCTTGAGCATGTAAGCTGCTTTTCACCCTATGTGGGAAGTCGCAATCATTATTTCTACAGTAGCGAAAACCTTCTCTTTGCATGGACTATTAGACCAAGCATCAAGTTCTTCAGCCTGGGCAGATGTGGCATAATATCAGTAACAGTCTAGTGGATTTTCTCCTGGTACGCATTTCTACGGGGTCTCTGGCTCAAGACTCAATCAAAGAGTTGACTGAAATACTAAATGCTGTACATAACTTATACCTATAGGTAGTTCAGACTTCTTACTTTTGGAAAAGCTGAAATTTTTAGTAAATCGTCATTTATCAGGAATTTCTAGCTCCCCTCTAGTTTACTCTCCAAGCTCAATTTTAGCTATTTCCACGTTCCTATAACCCTCCATTTAAGTCTGTCCTCCCATTCAACTTCATTCTCACCTCTGGGACTCCTGAGGCATCTTGCAGTCCCCAACTCTGGAAATCCCCACCACCTGTTTTATCTGTTCCTCTTGTTTGCAAGCTACTGTTTGAAAACACATGCGTGCACACATTCTCTAGAGTAGTGGTTCTCAACCTTCCTAATGCTGTGACCCTTTAATACAGTTCCTCATGTTGTGGTGACCTCCAACCTTAAAATTATTTTCATTGCTACTTCATAACTGTAATTTTGCTACTGTTATGAATGGTAATGTAAATATCTGTGTTTTCCTATGGTCTCAGGTGACCCCTGTAAAAGGGTTATTGGCCCCCAAGGGTGGTCAAGACCCACAGGTTGAGGAGCACTGCTCCAGAGTCAATGGCGCTCTTAGTGCTTCCTGGCAAGCCTTAACACTGCTCAGAGACCTTCACATCGTGTCCTCTGCCCTTTCGTCACCCTTGGCTCAATTACTTTCTCTCTCTGCCTATGTCCGAGATTCTTATGGGCACTGAGAAAATTTCGATGAATTTGAATACAATTTCTTCACTTCCTTCTTGGTTAGCTGAATTTGTCCCGAGTCTTTTCTTCACACGTCTCCTTTCACTCTCTAGTGTGGAGGACTTAAGAGCCATGTCTTTACATATCTCCTTTCACGCTGTAGTGTGGAGGACTTAAGGATGCTGTTTCCAAGACAGATTAATCAACAGTGCTTAGACTCAGAATCATATCCCTCCTGCCCTCTTTGGCCTTTGTGTATATAGTTTATCTTTCTGCTTTGGACAGAGAGCTATGTCTTAGTTATGTTTCTTTTGCTGCAATGAGACACCATGATCAAAGCAACCTATGAAAGGAAGCATTTAATTCGGGACTTGCTTACAGTATCAGAAGGTTAGGGTCCATGTCGGTTACGGCATGGAACAAGGCAGGAGGAAGGCAAGGAGGCACTGGAGTAGTATCTGAGAGCTTACATCTGGTCCACAGCCCCAGGGCAAAGAGAAAAGGCCCAAACATCACCTATAGGTAGTTCAGACTTCTCACTGTTGATGAGGCTAAAATTTATAGTAAATCATCACTTACAGGAATCTAGTTCCCTACTAAATTACTCTCCAACCTTGGACACAATTTTAGCTATTTAGCTAGGGATGACATGTATTTTTAAAACCTCAAAGTTCACACCCAGTGATACACCACCTCCAAAAAAGCCACACACCTCTAGTCCTTCCAAATATTTCCACCAACTGAGGACCAAGCATCCAAATATATTGAACCTATGGGGGCCATTCTCACCAAAACCACCACAAGCACATCAAAGGAGAGGCTGATGTTATGACATCCATGTCTGTAGCCAACATATAGAAACATGCCTTGTACATTGTAGACATTCAGTAATTGGTCCGTGAACTGATGAGTTCTTGGGGGACAGAATAGATTGGTTTGAGTTCTTTGTGCTTTGTGTATCTACCTATTTAATAAGAGTGCCTCTGAGTAGCCAGAAAGACGAAGGGAAAATAAAGGTGTAACATGCTCCAGATCCAGGGTTGGAGTAAAATTGCATGATACTTTCATGGAAGTTTTTACAATAGAATTGTCTCATTGCTTAATAAGAGAGTAGTGGAAAGAGGGCTGGACTGGGGCTAAGGAGACATGGCTCTGCTAACTTACTTTGTAAATCCATGGAGTCATTGTTCAACCTTCAGGCTCATTACTTTCTCACTTATACTTAGGACAGGGTCACTTTGATTATTAGATGGAGTCCTGGGTATGAAAACACTTTTTGAAACCTGAAGTTCTTCTCCAATACAGACATGTAGCTTTTATTCCCAACATCACGAATAGTTCTGGAGCTTCTATTTGTCACCCATACTGCATCTACTGTCACTTCTGGCTTATCTTTCTTGTGCATACAAAACTCGATTTCAACTGCCCATCGTGTAAAGTGAAAACAAATCAGAATGTGAAATCTTTTCCCTCCAGATTCCCTCTTCCTGTCTCCTCTTTGGCCTATGTGTGTCTATGTGAATGCTTTGGCTAGCCCAGGGGAATAATTGCATACAGTGGGAGTGAGGAAAGGTGAGGAGAGCTATAAGTCATCCCAGCTTCTTGAATTCAAATTCACTGCTAGCTGGGAAGTATAATGGAAGATAAGCCAGAGTACAACCCAGCCTTACCACTTTAGCAGACTCTTCTGCCCATGGGTATATGTATTTGGGCTAGAATATGTATCTTTTCATCTGCATGAGTATGGATATGAATGCTGCTCTGGTTCTAAATGAATACAGGGTATTCATTTTCACAAGAACAATACTGGGATTATGTGAATACATCGTTGCTATCCTTTTCTTGCCTTTTCCCTCTGAGAGATCTCTGAGCTTTATAATAAGTGAGTCCTGGTAGAGAATTCCTTTGATCCTATCATATTCCTCTTTAAGAAGCAGTAGTTAATTGCTCTCTGTTACCTCTCAATTGCCAAAACTTGATGGATTCTCACAAGAGAATGCAGGAAGCCAACATTGATCCAGACACAATCACCTCACACCAGCTCAGTATTAGACCAAAGATTGTGTAGTATAGCAGTGAGGGATAATTTATTATGTCAGGGAAAAGTGCTGCAAGTATCCCTTATCTAATGGAATAGACACTCTACAGCAAAAATTACTCTAAAGTGAAATCTCTGGCAGGTTATATTCTGCTGTGATTTTCATTACAAAACCAAGGCTGTTTTGATAGGAAAACTGAAAGAAAAGCACTGGCTCTCAATGGTAATTAAACTATATGTTTAAAAATAAACCACATATTTTAGCAGTATGTCTAATCACTTCCAAACTATAATGAGAATCCTGTGCCAGATCATTTGCCCCCACCTTTCACTGCTTTAAATTCTGCAACTTGTTTCATTCAATCTTTTTCTACCAAAACCTCTTCCTTGTGAATCTTTATTCATTTAAGGGCTTATTGCCTTAGGAGCCCAATAAATGAGAATTTTGTTTTGAAATTGAAGTTTACTTACTCACTCCACCCCCCACCAAAGCAAAGCTTTGCAAATGGAATGAGTGCTCCTTTTCACGTGTGTCTCTAGTAAATGCTCAAAGCACCCCAGGAAATAGGACAGATAATAACCCCATTTTGTTGATGAGAAGACAGAAGCCTAGAGATTAGTCACCTTTCTCCAAATCATACAGCAGGAAATTGAGAGTGGAGATTTAAACATAAATCTTAAAATCTTATGTAAAGCAGGAGGATTTTCAGAGAGGCAAAGACAACAATTCATGTGTGCTGGAAATCATTGTAAAGAGGCCTGCACAACTGAATCATTTTTGAGGTGCTCTTCTAACATCTAAACAGGAAAATAAAATTATAATGAATTAAGAGTATTCCACATTTTTGCAACAGATATTCTGGTTGTAGTTTAAATTCATGCCAAATAGAGCCATATGTATTTGCTCATACATACTGGGACTCTATGTATAGACTATGCATTCATTCCAAGGAATGAACAGTCTCATTTAACCATTTGTAATACTTCCCGATGTGTTTGTTTTGTTTCCATTTATATGGCCAAGTATTGCTCGTATTTACAATTTTGTTTGACTTTTGGTCCCTGTAGTGTTCAATTATTGGAAAGTTGATTCTGGTTTTGTTTCTGATACAGATTTAGGAACTTGTCATGGAGAAGACAGACCTGCAGATTCATCAAGTTATTTGCCTCTATCCAGACATTCTCCCAGGGAAAAGAGAATATTTGACATTTAGAAACTAAATCCTCGCCTTTTTGCTCTGTATAATGATTATAAAATATGCATATCATGCCTATAGTCCCTCATCCACTGAGAAATTAATATGTGACCATTGAAACATTTTGAACATCAAAATATATCTTCTAGATCCAAGAAAACTACCCATTACCCGTAAGAAGAAATCCTTTATATGTGTAAGTTTTAGTGTCATTGCTTGCAGTATGTTTTCTTAGTGTATTAAATTCTATATTTGTGTTTCCTAATGGTCGTTCCAGGGAAGATTTTGGGTGAAGTGAGATAAAATTCTCTCATATCGATAAGAGACTAACATTTTCTGTCCAGAACAGCTCTTGTCATGGGTTTGTATTTCTGTATTCAGAGCAGTGTTCAAGGTAGAGAGGGGGTAGAAGGAAATCTCCATGCCGTTTGGAATGAGAACTGTGAGCGTTGAGGTAGGACAGAGCGATGGAAAGAGTTGCCTAGTAAGAGTTAACTGTGTCATTCTAAGATTTGTCTTTCCCAAAGTTTCAACATGCTGACAACCGCCAGTGGAGCGGGTAGATGTGTGTCTGCAAACAAAACTTGTAGATGCATGTCTTCATGCCAGGGCTGCCTTCTTCAAACACTGAGTACAGCTAAAGAACTAGACAAGAAATGTTTCATCTAGGGCATGGAGAGCCAGATTTTGATATTCATATTTAGCAGTGACACAGACAATTTGGGGGACTGAGTCTTTGATAGCTGCCCATAGCTATCTATCTACAAAATCTTTGTATATGTTGTTTCTTTGTTTGTTTATATAGGAAGGGTTATTCCTCTTGCTTACTGGCAAACTGTGGATGATGCTGAAATTATCAAATCAAACTAGAGATTTGTGGGTCACAAAATTCTGTATATCTACATAAGGATATTTTTGTTTATGTTGTTGTTATTTGGGTTTCTTTTTAATTTTTTATTGTTTTGTCTGTGTATCTGTTTGAGTCAAGGTCTCTTGTGGCCCACACTGGCCTCACCCTACCTGTGTAGCCAAGGATGGCCTTGAACTCCTGATTTTTCTGCCTCTAACTCTCAAGTGCTACCATTATAGGGTATGCACTATCATGCCAGCCAAAACCTTTCATTGCCAAATACTACGAATATCCTTCCACGGCCAGTATTCTTACTCCCTGGTCCCTTTCACAGACAGTGGTACTCCTTTAGTGCTGCTAGTAGGAAAATGACTTTAGAGGGCCCTGTATTTGCTCATCTCATTTTTTTCCAATAAAGGAGTGTGGAATTGATTGGAAAGATCTAACACTAGCTGTACCACTGAGCACCTGTGGGGCTTTAAGGCCCATTGGTTAACTGCTTCTCAGCTTGGTGTTCATAGCCTGCACTCGGGAAGTATTGCAATGACTCCGAGGAAGGGCAAAAAGAAAAGTATTGTTCTGAATTCCCTTAAGTACCTCTGCTCTTGAGCATGTATTCATTAATATCTGCCTTACTCTATTGTATGGCTAGTCTCTTTTGGCCAGATTCTATTAAATTTTTCATCCCCCAAATCCATACCCTATAACTAAGATAAGAAAGAATTACAGTTGTAAATTAAGGATGATTTGTAAAATCCAAGCCAGCTAATACCTGCACTGGAGCTCAGGAATCATTGCACTCCACTTCATGGGAGTTCCTGGGGACATTTCAGGGTAGCAATAATTATTTAATCTCATTTTGCCCCTAGTTAATAAGACTTGGAAAGAAGCCATGGTGGTGGCGCATGCCTTTAATCCCAGCAGTTGGGAGGCAGAGCCAGGCAAATCTCTGTGAGTTTGAGGCTAGCCTGGGCTACCAAGTGAGTTACAGGAAAGGTTCCAAAACAGAGAAACCCTGTCTCGAAAAACCAGAAAAGAACCTTCTAAATGAATCCATGTGCACATTTTTAAAAATTAAAAAAAAATAATTTATTTATTTTACATCCCAACCACAGTTTTCCCTCACTCCTTTCCTCCCATTCCCTCCTCACACTTCCCCCTCCAACCTCCCCTCCCCCAATCCACTCCTCCTCTGTTCAGAAAGGGGCAGGCCTCCCATGGGTATCAACAAAGCATAACATATCAGGTCTCAGTATTAATAAGGCTAGGTAAGGCAATCCAATATGAGGAATGGGTTTCAAGAGCCAGCCAAAGTGTTAGGAGTACCACAAGTAAACCAAGCTACACGACTGTCCCATGTGTGCATTTAATTCTCCATTTTCATTTATTTCACAGCTTTTCTTTTACAATTATGTTTTCAATGTCTACCACATCCTAAATACTGCGTGTCCAAAGATGCGATGAGTAAAGCCAGCCTCATCCCTTGACTTCTCGAATCTTCCAGGCTAGTGCAAAAGCAAGTGTTGAACCTGACCTCAGCTGTTCCCAGACTTCTTAAACACAGACTGTCCAAACAGGAACTGTTCATCTCCCACCAAGGGCTCTCTATCTCCCAGGCTTCCTCAAGGCAGTGTAGAGATCCTTCAGAGGCCCTATCAAATAACATGGTAGTCAACCTTCGCACCTCCCTCAGTTTTACTGAAGTCCAGTCTCACACAAAACCTTTGTTACCTCTAGTCTCTGAACTATTGCTTAGTGCTGCCTTCTCCCCATCCCCAGGACTAGCAATCTAATCCAGACTATCGGCATTTCTAACCAAGAGGTCTGTACAGCATCAGTACTCCATCTCTGGTTCTGATGCTCATACACTTCATTTTCTCTTCTATCGTGGCAGAATTAGAAAGAAGTGGAAGTGCCTTGAGCCATAGGAATAAAAGAATTTGGGGAGAGTTCCCGAAAATTTGAACTACTGATCTGCACAAACTGTAATCTACTAATAGAACTATGCCAATAACTATTCATTTTTATTGCACATTTATTCTTCTAGGTACCACCTGGGGACTTACTAAGTACAATACATTCTTAGCAACACCTAGCCAGTCAGAAATGAAGGGTGGGATGTGGCTATCTGTCTTTTAACATGTTCAGGTGAATCTGCCTCGTTCTAAGCAGTAAAACCCATGGTTTCCATTAATTATTTTTGCCTAATGTCCGTAAGTGCCCCATGAAGTAGACACTAACATTATCTTTATTTGATACAAAGATGAGGAAGTTGAGGTCATCCTTTGTGCCGTTGTCCTACAGCGATGAAGAGGGGATGTGAATCCAGAACTTTGTCCCCTTAGCTCCTATACCAGGCTCTCTGTCTAAACTCCAAAGTAAATGGGAGTCAATGTAAGATTTAAAACATAGCTTGTGAACCATAGTAAACCCTTTAGGACCCAGAGGTTTTTACATCTACTCCCTCTCTCATTTCACTCAAGCGAAGCCTGGCTGCTGCTCACAAAAGTTGATTTCCTAATTTCCACAAGCATGTCATTCTCTATATTTGGAATGCATTCCCTACCATATTATTAAACCTTTCCTTATGTCTCTAGCCTCTTGCTGGATCACACATCTCTGAATTCCTCTGGCACTCATGCAGTACACTTTTTAAAATGTATTGCCTACAACTTTATTCACAACCACTTCTTAGGATGAGCCTTCTCATTCCCAAGAAGCAGGGTGGGCCATGTGGTGTGTTTTCCTGTATATCACCATTTCATTAACCACACATAGCTACATACATGTCTAGTTCAGAACTCTGCCAGAGATGAAAACTGTTGAATTAGCTTGCTGATGAGCCATGCACAGTTGTTTTCAAGTAACAAAACTATAAGCATCACAAATGCAAAAACTGATCCTTACCCACCATCTTCACCTGAGTGCCTGGTATAGGGCAGGTGCTGAATAAATTCACTGTTGTATAGACAGCTACCATTCAGTATAGGAAACAAAACCATTCTTCTCAGAGCTCAGAACACAGAAAGTGCTTAGGAATTATAGCACATATAGATGAAATCAGCCTTTAACAGCTCTAAAAGGTATAATTATACTGGGTTTCCAAAAGTCTAGAGTTGATATTGCATGAACTTGGGTAATTCTCTTTTTCTCAGTACTGAACTGGGTAATTCCCAAGTCTTATGCAGCTCTCCTTTCTGTGCTCTTATGAGAAGTCATGTCTTGGTTGCACTCTCTTGGAACTGTCTAGACTTCCCAAGAAGATACTTTCCTTTCTGAGCTACTGGCTTCTCAGTATGTATATTCATTCATTCCTTTCTCCATCCATTCAGCAAATATTTATTGCCAAGTACTGAGATGAGCACTTGTTTAGGGAATGGGATTGCAGAGAAAACAATAAGCCAATAAGCTCTTGTCGAGGTTGAATTGAAGCCTCACAGTGCAGAGACCAACTAAAACACTGGCTATAGGCTTATGACATATTCAGAGGTGAAATTCAGCTAGAGGTTCACACTTGAGGTGGAGGAAGTAGTATTAAAATGTAGCTTGTGTTGCTTTAGGATAAAATATGAGCAGACACTGAGGACCCCAGTGTCTGGGAGAACTAGGACACAATCTATAAGGAATGGAGAATTGGTCTCACAGATGTTGGCTGTCAGTATACATGCTCCATCATTCCCTGACACCCCACCCCTCCCCCTCCAAAAAAAAGGCTTCTCAATAACATCCGTGCATATCTTAAGCTTCAGGCAAAGAGTGTGAATTACTCAATCTTAACGTCTCCATTCTATCATGAACGATACCTAAAAAGAAGGGGGAATTGATATTTTTGTTGTAGGTACCAGGTGTGTTTTGCAATCATTGACCCACTGAAATGTTAAACAATAACCCTATACAACAGTGTATAGTACTCAAACCCTTGACACTCAGAATAGCTAAGTAGCTTGCCTACGAGTATAACTAAAATGGCTCTGAGGAGCTTTGATTCCAGGGCCATGTAACAGTGCTGCCCCACCCACCACCTCCTAGAATACAGCTGGATCCTCAGGAAGGCCACCCTCTTTGCTTTGTAAATATCACTTGCATCCCTGGCCTAATGTTTTGCTCTCCAGTAAAGGACAAGCCTCCCCTTGGGAAAAGTAACCCTCAAAGTTGTCAATCATTCATGCATCAGTGGCAATGGGTTTCAGATTCTTAGGACCAAATTTTAATTTTATGAGGGAAGACCACCGGAATCTTGGCGGGGTGCGGGGGAGATAAAAAAGCAGAAGTACACCAAATCATGCAGTCAGATTCTTCCATCAGTTTTGCCATCCCACCTGGTTTCAGGTATGTGCTTCTAAGATTCTTAGATGCTATTCATGCATATTTCTACTACTCCATTAATGGGTTTATTACTCTCGTTGTCTGGTTCTAATCAAAGGTAACCTTAAACTGTGTACTGACTCCAAATCACCATAATCAGGAGGAGACAGCCAGCTTGAGCTGCAGACCTATAGTCCCTGGCCTCAGGCACAATTCCCAACCCTTGAGAATTAGGTCCTGCTGGGCACATTAAAAATATTGAGCAGATGGAAGCAGGAGAGCTTGTTGGAACAACGTGGAGGAGTCCCTTCTGCCCTGGATTGGTCCATCTGCCAAAATAAATGACATGTATCAGGGCATGGCATTAGTCCAAGCCCATTGAAATTCTGCTAGCCATCCAAACAGTGATGGTGCTGCAGATTGGGTCTGTGATCAGGGTTAGGAAGAGAGAAATGATGAGTGAGCATCTGGCTGCTGCAGCCTACTGATGGGAACAGTCCCAGAGGAGGATCTAGGGTGAGGGAGAGACAGCCTCCCTCGAGGACCCCCTAGGAAATCTGCAGCCAACAAACAGGCAATGAGCCTAGCACTGAAAGAAGATAGATAGCCTGGTTTAAGTCTCATGCCGTTCCTACCAGCTATGTGACCTAAAAAAAAACCAAAATCTTTCTTCTCTCAGCCTACTCCACCCCATATAAAATAAACCTTGGGCTAAATGGTCTCCAAGGGCCGTTCCTGCTTGAACATTCTGTGACTTCCCTGACACTGGTTTGATTTCTCTTTTCTCTGTGTGAGAAAGGCCCACCCACCCACCTGTTTATCTTCAGTCTCTATGTTCTCACACTGACCTCTGCTGGTCATTAGAAAAAGTGTTGTAGATAAGTGTCTGCAGGGAAAAAACCAAAAACAAAAACAACCATGCTGCAGTCTATCAGTGATTCAGTATGAAGCTTGAGCAGCACACTGAAATTCTACGCATTGGAGATGAGGGTGGGAGAAACCCAAGCAATGCTAAACACAGATCAAGAAACCCCCCCCCCAAAAAAAGTGTCTCTCTCCTTTTCTCGTGGCTGCCCTCAACTGTCCACGGTGCTCTGTGCCACTGTGTGAGGGATTTCAGTGGGTGGGTGGGAAGATTCCTGGTCTCAAATCTTGTCTCAGTGCACCACAAGGCCTTGGCACCATGCTGGAGAGGCAATTCAAGGAGTTCTTCAGAAGCTTCCAGACATCTACCTGGCAGGATCCTGTGGTGAAGTCAGCCTGGGAGGTTTCCTGCCAGCTGCTGGCACAGCCAAGCCACCAAAAACAACCTGAGAGCAGCCCCAGAATCTTTGTCTCTCCAAGAGGTGCCTCTCCAAAAACCCCTTTGGAATTTGCTTGTTTGTTTTTAGTCTCATGAGTTCTTTAGGGGACTTATCTGCAACATCCTGGCTAATTTAGCATGCTCGTTCAACGAAGCAGCCTTCCAAACCAGCCTCTGCTAGACCAACTCAGAATCCTATTAGGTCCCTCAGCATTTCTCAAGCCTAGGTTTTCTAGTTTGCCTATGCTGATGAGCATGCGTTCAGAAGCACAAGAGAGCAGGGGTGGATAGTGTCAGTCCATGTGCTCACACTGAGCACTGCTTGAGCTCTCACAGCAATACAAGCAGGGTAGGAACTGAGCCAAAAGACAACCCGCTCTCTTAGTAGCCGTCCAATGACTGACCGTGTCCCCTACCCTTGATGGAAGAACCTCTTTGGGAGGGCTGAGATTTGGGCCAAACATTCTGTGGTCTGGCTGGATCTTCTCTGGTAGTAATAATACAGCCCGCCCTGTCCCTGTCCTCCCACTGAGGAGTCCTCTCCTTCAGCAGCTGCTTTTGATCTGCCTCCCTTGTTCCAGCATCAGGCAGGCTGCCTCGGTCTCCTGGTGATGCTCATGATGCTTCTTGATGAGTTACAAGACTGAGCACTGCTTTCCGCACAGCTGCTTCTCTGGATCTGACCACACCAGGCCTTCACCTTTCCTGCCTAACTTTCCAGACCCATTCCAGCTGGAGTTTGCTCGGCCTTCCCAAGTAGCCATGACTCCCCCAGTCATGGGCCAGGTGTTGTGCTCCACAGACTTCCCAGGCAGCCTTTCCACCATGTACTTAGAGCTCTTACTCCCTGTTCCACACTGGTACTATCAGGGTAGCGTGTATGTTCATCGTGAAACCTAGGTCCAGTTTCCCACTCCTTCACTCACCCTTAACGAATGCTAGCATAATGGTCTTTAAAGTACTGCGGGTTTTTTTTTTCTTTAGTAGTACTCATGCGTGTGTGCGCACGCGCGCACATGAGTCAATTTCAATGACAAACACGAGAATGATTCTAAACAAAATTCCACCAATGGCACATGACAGCTTAAAAAGTGAATTCTCAATATCTACCCCAGCGCTCTTAGAAGTCTGACAGACAGTTCATGGCCTGCACCATGAGCATGGGAAAGTTTGAGTGGTAGATAGTGTTCCAGAGATTTGCATCTCATCAGGTAGAACATCTTTCACTTCTTTTCGAGAGTTCTAGGTCTTCATAGGCCTGATTGACACTGCAAATTATACCCCAGAGGACCAGCACAGCTGGTGGGCACTTGCATTACCAGGACATAACTCTAGACACGGTGTTTAAGGCATCTGTTCTGTTTTCAGCCTTTTAAAATGTAAAGCTTGAAGGTGATGGGAAAGGGCATATATAATGGGCTTTTTCAGAGTTTTCACAGATTTTTAGAAAATTGCAGACAGTCACTAAAGGGGTGGGGTGGTGGGACTGGAAGCATTTATGGAAATGGGCTTTCTACCAGATACAAAGTTCTCAGCTAGGTAATGCGCATTGCTAATGGTTTTCACTTTTCAGCCAAAATAAAATAAGTCCCTACTGGGATTTGTTCTAAATGATAGTCCAGGCTGTCTGTTTTGCACCCACTGGGGTTAATTCTCAGTCTCAGTCTGCTTTAAAATGTCAGCCTGAACTCTCAGACTTAATTGTTACAGACATTTTATAACCAAGGCATTCAAAATCTTCAGGCTGCTCACTCCTGCTACCATAATTGATACTTAATAGATATGCTCAGGCTCCTTGTGCTTTACACATTGGGTGCTGTGCAAATAGGGGGAGGGACTGAAAGGGGGTAGGAAGAAAGAATGAGTGTGTGTGTGTGTGTGTGTGTGTGTGTGTGTGTGTGTGTGTTTTCCCTGTGAGTATCTGTTGCCAGGGTACAATGATGGGATCCTGGGATCAGCTGACAAAGATGAATTTTTGAAGAGCTGGCCGTTTCTGGAGTCACCCTTGTTTGGCCCCCTAGGGCAGCATTCTTTAGACATGGCCATTTCTAAACTTCACTGCAAGCATGTGGTTGGCCATTTGGATGTAACTTATAAAATGCCATGGTGCTCTCCAGTGTTCTGTTCTTTCACTATTTTGACATTCTGATGGATGGCCTGGCATTAACTAGGAAGAGTACAATATTATCCAGCCTGAATAACTAATCCCCTAAGAAGTACAAAGTTGAAGGATCTTGGTGCACATGAATCTTATTAAATGTGCTTATAAAATGTGTTCTATCCAAATAAGCTTAGTAGCCCCTAAAATAGCCTTTTCTGATCCATGTCTGGAACGCTGGCATGCCTCACAGATCTTTAAGCCAAAATTATTTAGTGAAATGGTGCCTGGACTCTGTGCATGAGAAAATTGGAAATGTTGATGTTAAATCTTCTGTTGACCAATTTTCAGTCATTCTGTCCATCTTTAGGGGCGCCCTGGACCAATTGGAACTCAAGGTCCAGCAGGTCCAGAAGGATTTGCTGGTCCTATTGGTTTATCGGGGTTGAAAGGAGAAAGAGGCTCCCCAGGCCCTCTGGGACCATATGGATCAAAAGGAGATAAGGTAAGATGCACCTTTGATGCAAGGGTTATAAGTACAAAAGTCAAATGTTCAGCCTCAATTCACAGGGGAATACTGTTGTCCTTAAATATTTTGGTGCCAGGGCAAATACTTTAAGAAGAGCTGAGCCAAAGTACAGTATATGTACTTGTGTGAAAATGTCTTTGTGAAACATGCACAATGACTATACTGCAATAAAATAAAACTAGAAGAAAAGAAAGGAAGGAAGTTAGGGAGGGAGAGAAAGAAACAAAGAGAAAAAGGAAGGAAGGAAGGAAGGAAGGAAGGAAGGAAGGAAGGAAGGAAGGAAGGAAGGAAGGAAGGAAGGAAGGAAGGAAAAAGAAAGAAAATGAGTGAATGAGTGAATGAGTGATCTGGGCATAGTGATGGACATCTGTAATCACAGCACTCAAGAGTCAGAAGCAGGAGGATTGCCACAAGTTCAAGGGCAGCCAAGCTACATAGAAACACCCATCTCAAAGAAAAAGAAATAAATGGAGTAAATGATGGGCTGGTGGTGGAGGAAACCATTTCTGGAGACTCTCATAGCAGACAATCAAGTGAATATATTGGTTACTTGAACCACAAGTTATCACACTCGTGTGAAGTCATGTGGGTTTGAGCTGTGCTTAGGTAGAGAATCTGATCAGCTGATCAGTAGATATCAAACATACAACAGATAAGACAAGCAAGCAAGAACTCAGACTTAGAAGCATTCTGGGCCACAAATAGAAGGGAATGCACTAAATGAATGGTAATAACATGGTGACTGGTCTACTGAATCTTAACAACTTAATTTTGACCCTCTGTATTATCATCACCTCCTGTTAATCTCGTATTGTGGAGAAGGGATTGCCATAGTAACTATAAGGGTAGCTGAAGTTTTAACACTTATCTAGATGCATGAATAATGTGGATGGCAACTCATGAGTCACATATATTCCACATCTGAAGAAAGGAATACATTGCACAGCATGTAAGGCCACCCAGAGTTGTACGTAGGAACAGAATGAACCAAGAGGCTGCAGTTGACAGGTTTTACCATCAAGAGGTTGTGGTGCCTGAAAGGGGGTGTGATTTGACTTGTTTGAATAAGTCTGTGGCTTAGCCTGCACTGGAACTGTCATTTATGGATAAGCAAGAATTGCACATGTCCTCTGATAAAAAGGGTTGTCTAGCTTGGGACCCTTATCTGAAGGAAAAAAAATGGAAAGAAAAAATTTGTTAGATTAGTCAAAGCTCTTCTGTTTTTATCAAAGATGTAAAGGTTCCCTGTAATATGGAGCATTAATTTTTAGGTCTTCCACTATACTGCTTAACACAAGAACATAAGCATGCTCAAGACCTTAGATCAATCCCTTAGACTTGGGGCAACACAGCATGAGGAAGGAGATATAAAACACCAATAACTTAAGTCCTCAAATCCCATCAGCAAACATATTGAACCTAACAGGCATCCGTTAGATTGTCTCACACATTTCTCTTCCTTCTCCTTTCTTTAGGGTCCCATGGGAGTTCCTGGATTTGTTGGCATCAATGGGATTCCGGTGAGTGTGTACACTGAAGCAACTTTTTTATTTTTTAAAAAATTATTTGTTTATTTTACATCCCAGTCATAGTTTTCCCTTCCTCCTCTCCTCCCAGCCCCTTCCCATATCCCCCTCTGTTCCCATGCTCCCAATCCACTCCCCCTCCATTTCTGTTTAGGAAAGGGCAGGTCTCCCATGAGTATCAAAAAATATGGCATATCAAGTTGCAGTAAGGCTAAGCACCTCCCCATGTATTAAGACTGGGCAAGGCAACCTAATATGAGGAGTAGGGTCCCAAAAACTAGCAAAAGAGTCAGAGACAGCCCCTGTTCCCACTGTTAGGATTCCCACAAAAGGACCAAGCTTTGCAACTGTTAACATATATTCAGAGTGCCTAGGTCAGTCTCATGAAGGCTCCCTGGTTGTCGGTTCAGTCTCTTTGAGCCCCTGTGAGCCCAGGTTAGTTTATTCTGTGCATTTTCTTGTGTTATTCTTGACCCCTCTGGCTGCTACAATCCTTTCTCCTTCTCTTCAGCAGGATCCCCTGAGCTCAGCCTAATGTTTGGCTATGGTTCCTGCATCTGTTTCCATCAGTTGTTGGATGGAGTCTCTCTGATGACAATTGGACTAGGCACCAATCTATGTGTATAGTAGAATTGTGTTAGGCATCATCAAATTGACATGTTTTCCCCCCAGTCATGTTTGGTTCTATCCTATGTCTCTGGGTCACCCAGCCTGTGTGTCCTGATGCTCCAGTCAGTGTCAGGCATGGGCTTACTCTCCTTGCATGTGTTTTAGGCTAGACTGGTCATTGCTTGGTCACTCCCTCAATCTCTAGGCCACCCTTACCACAGAACATCCCATAGGCAGGACAGACTGTAGGTCAAAGGTTATGTGGCTAGGGTCTTGTATAATACTTGGCACCTACTGGCTATCACTTTCTACTTTTTTCCCTACCACCTTCTTTCTATATTTAATACATAACCTTGGCCATGTTTGTCTACAAGGCTTTTCAGTCTTGTTAAAGAGACTTGGACTATTCAGTAGAAAAAAGGAAAGTTCCTCCACCTGAGACTTAAGCTTGCCCTTATCCTTCTAACAAGCCCTGAAAAGTTCTTTGAACCTTATCAAAACACTACTGGGGAAACTCTAGACTACCCATTGTCTTATGTTATGCTATACAACCTTCTGGTATCACCAGAGATAATTCAGTTCTCTTTGTTCCAATCTCTAGGCAACAATGTCTTGAGCTGCTATGTGCTCTACTCTACTCTAAGGACAGGAAGAATATGGTTTTCCCTTCATAAATATCATCATCTGATCTATTTTTCTCTCAAATCTAGTAGACATTTGTAGATCTAAGAATACAAGACTCAGTTTCTTTGTATTTCTTACTTAAATCACATCACCCATCAGATATCTGAATTTTATTCAACTACAGTGTCTAGAAAATGACCAGAAACAGGCCAATTGAAAAATTAAGTGGAAGGTATAACCACCCTTTTTTGACATCCACCTACATTTTTTTATGGCTGTGTACCTATGGCTGCACAGGGCAGAATCCCTGCCCAGAGTGTGTCTTCCAGGCTCATGAGATAAGTGTAACTGCCAAACTGGAGGGCAGCCTTGCCCAATCATCCCACAGACTTGGCTGGGCCAGAGATGCACAGATGAATGGAACTTTTGATGTCACTATCCTCCCCACACCCATTCTCTCTTTTGAGCTGGAACAGAGAAGAAGTGAATCTTGTACTGCCTAGGCTATTTCTAAATCTAACATGGAAGTGGTCCCCAAGTCCAGCTGGCCATGGACACCTCCACCTTATGGCAAATTCAGGCATTGATCACTTCTCTTTGTGGTTTCATTGTTTAGGAGAATGAGTTGCAGCTCTCCAGAATCCTCTAAATGAGCTGGCTGCTCCCAAAAGACACACCAACTTTCTTGCCTTTTCCTTGACCAAAGATTGTCTGTGTTTCCTTTAGACTTTTGATTTCTCTAGTTTCTGACTTTGCCTCTCCCAACTATCTAAGACATACCTGTTGAGTATCTTCTGTGCAGTACTTACCTCTTCCTTCCTTCCTTCCTTCCTTCCTTCCTTCCTTCCTTCCTTCCTTCCTTCCTTCCTTCCTTCTTGAAGATCTCAGGAGTCCTTGGCATGCGATTCGCTACTCTAGTTCCTTGACGCATACAGTTCCCTGGTGTTGATGATTTTCTCTAGCTCCTTTAAAGTACAGATAACATCTTCTGTTCCCCCTGAGTCCCAAGAGTCCCAGTGAGCTTAAAACATTTTGAAGAATTGACACCTACTTCTAGTGTCTGTAAAAGCCAGAGTTCCCAGATTGATGGAGCTACCTCAGACAGAAAAACACAGACCCCTCAGGCTTTGTCCAACTAATCTGTTCAACTTTTAGCAACACATATTAAACCATTCGACTAAAGCCAACAGCTTCTCTGACACCTCTCACTATGCAGATCTAGTTCCCCTCCTAACAATGGCTGATCATTAACATGTGCCACTGGTTTGGGTCTCCAAATTCCATTTTTTACTATTATGTAGACAACTTCAACATAGAGTCAGTTTCATGATAAACCAATTCATTGCATGAAATGGCACACGAGCCAGTGAAGAGGGCAAACAGAGCTTGCCTACGACTAGGATATTCAACATCAGCTCAAAAGGCACTGGGGATGGTACAACTCAGGACTTTAAGATATCCCAGTTGTGAGTTCGCACTGTTGGCACCTGTCACAGATGCGCATTTCTAAAATACTTTCATTTAAAATGAGTTGAGAGCAGAAGATTGCAAGATGTCCTTTGACATGAGATTTAGCTTTTCCCAGGGTGTCAGCAGCAAACTTTTCCCCTAGTTTAGAGGTTTTTAAATAAGCACACTAGATTTATATCCTGAAAGTGATCACATAGTACTCATCGTGGGAACTTCGCCCTTGGGACTTGAGTCTTAGGAACACAACTTTTCTGGAACACAGCAGATCCATTCCCTTATAGATATATAGAGCCATGAGATCCACTCAAAGAGGCCCTTGGAATCTGGCACGCTCCAGTAAAATCATTAGCTATAGCCAAGGAGGGCAAAGTGCCAGAAATTCCGTGGTCCTGATCATTAAAAGGAGGTAGAACTCCACCCTATACCTTATCCTTGCTGACTTTCCTAGATCAAGACTTAACCATTTACTCATTTGCTACTTAACAACACTTGAAGTTAAGCGTAGCACAATGTTGTTTCTAATGTTGACAACCCCTCTATAAGTTATGTATTATTCATCACCAATTTACCAAAGGAGGAATTGAGTGCTCCAGCTAGAAAATAGTAAAGCTGGATTAGAACATAAGTCTGACTGGCTCAAAACCTTCACTGCCCATTGTATCAGTAGAATGAAAAAGAAGCGGTAAGTCTGAGTTGGTGGTCAGAGGTTAATTCCAGAGAATTTCACTAAGGTAGAGAAGGGGTAAACAGGTTTCCCTACCAGTGAGAGGTATTAGGAGTTTAGATGAGAAAACCAGAGAACCATTCCATGAGGATACCAAAAGCTAAGAGTCTAGATAAAAGTTTTGATGGCCCAAGAGTAAGGAAGGTCTTTAGTACTGAGATAGACTATTGCTTTAACTTATTCCTACAACATGGCTGAAAGATAACCCTTATGAAATTGGGAACCCCACACATAGAGCTTGACTAAATAGAGGTGGGTAAAATAGATTTAGAGGATGTGGCAGGATTACAGGGAAACACCAATGGATGATGAAACAACTGACTACAAACCATTAATACTGGAACATTACAGAGCTATTATAGAGCTGTTGTCCAACAGATACTGTAGGGAAATCTGGCTATTTCAAAAAAAAAAAAAAACAACTTTCTATATGAAAGCTCTACATGGGAACTGATGCTGGATCTTGGTTAACAGAACGGAATATGTTCACATGGCATCTCCTCTACAGAAAACTGATTGGCCACAAATTATCAAGTCTCATTAAAATCTCACCTACACTCCCAGTTTGTCACAATCACATGTCAGGTAATTGTTTCAGTTAAGGATCCATCTCTTCTCTTCTCCAAATGCACTACCAGGGAGGGCAATTGGTTAGCTGGGGAGTTAGTAAGCATTTTTTTAATAGCTCATATGAATTCAATAAGTTTCAGATTTGAAGAACATAATGTTTTAGTCTAATAAAAGCCAATTGTATTGGGGCATGGTGCAAACAGATGAGCTTAATAGATTATTGGATAGGTTAATGAAAGGTAGACTTCCACCTTCTCTTAAACATACTTTCAATGGAGAAATGTGTATTTAATGATTTGAGGGAAACATTCAAAATAGGCCTTTCAAATTACCAGTAGTCCCTCCTTATCCATGGAAATAACTCATGAATTCTAAATTGCACATTGTTCTGAGTGGTATAATGAACTCTAATGCCAACCCACTCCATCCTACCTGTGATGTGAATCATCCCCTTTTCCAGCATATCTATGAATATTTATGCTATATTCTCTAACAGCCTATTAGTCACTAAGTAGCTATCTTTAGCAGATCAATTTTCACAGCAGTATCACACTACTTGTGCTCATATAATCTATATTTTACTTAATAATGGTCCTAAAGCAGAAGATTAGTGATGCTGGCAATTCAGATGTGACAAACAGAAGTAAAACACTTCCCTTAAAGAAGTGAAAGTTAGCTTAAAGAGCAAAGAAAAAGATTCATGTGCTGAGATTACTACAATCTAACCTAAGACAAAATCTACCCATCAAATTGTGAAGCAGGAAAAGGACATTTGTGCTAGTTTTGAGGTTTACCATCAACCTGCAAAAGCTATGCCAACAAAAGAACAGATCTGGGGCTCATCCCAGTTGGCAATTAAGAGTTGAGGACTCAAGCATGCAGAATGTTTCCCCTGCAAAGCTGAAACCACCATTTTAGTAGTCTGAACTCACACATTGGTATTAATGGTCTGTTTACCCTCTACAACTCTAGTACCAATAAAAAAAATGAGATGGAATTCTGTGGCACATTTTCTCTACAAGAGTATGGTAAATGAGTCTTTCCTCTGATACAATAGTCCCCCCTTATTTATTTGGGATGTAGTCTAAGATGCCCAATAGTTGCCTGAAAACATAAGGAAAGGCATGGGGTTATAAAGTTTGCTGCTATCTAGGTTTTCAGGCAACTACTGGGAACTGTACTTGTGTTGGTAGGAGAAAATAGTATATACCAAGCAGGTTCCCTTTCCCTTTATCTTCTAGTTGTATGTAGACTTCTGTAGACTTGGGTTGGAGGAGGAGCCAGGCAAAGAAAAAACACAGGTGTCTTAATTCTCCTGTTCTCCATCCCCAGAAAGTTATTCCAGAATCTGGTCTGAGGAATCTCAAACTTTGGCATAGTTCTCTGTTGATAGCAGATCAGCTGCCAGATAGCTAAATCCCATTTTGGTATATCTCTATTCTCAATGAAGGTGAAGTTTAATACCTTAACTATCGTATCTATCCATGTTTGAGCCCTTTAGTTTCAGCTTGAATCTTATTAAAGCACCAGATGTCTTTTTGTGGGGGATAACTTAAGCTGTGATTGGCAACATATATCTAGGTACAAAGGAAAAATTTGAGAACATACATGATGAAGCTAAGGGAGTAACAAACCAGAATTTAGTGGTGCACTTGGCTATTCTCATTGTGGAGCCTTTTGAATTCGCTGACAGTCCTGTACCTGATTTGATCCCTTCTTTTCTCTTTGAACAGGGACACCCTGGACAACCAGGACCCAGAGGTCCACCTGGCCTAGATGGCTGTAATGGAACTCAAGGAGCTGTTGGATTTCCAGGCCCTGATGGCTATCCTGGGATTTTAGGACCACCTGTATGTTACTGGATCTTTGTATCTTACTGCAAATGCACCTCCAAAAGTCTTCCTTTTTGTTTCTTTGGGAACTTCATTAAGTCTCTACAGAGAGTCACTGTACTACCTTGTCCAATGCAAGAGTTTACACTGACAGCACCACAACAGCAAAACTCTTCATAGATGCCACTTGTGGGATGCGCACTCTACATGACTTTACGTTACTTTTTAATGCTACTTTTGGAATCGTCAAGATTCTTAAAACAAGCAAACAAATAATAGCTATAGTACATTTCAGAGTAAAACATGCACTTGGGCCATTTGGCATGTTCCCATATTGGGTAACATTGGGATGTGCTTGGAAGACCTTCATGTGATCATGAGCATATTAACAAGAAGCTAGAGGTGTGGCAAGCTTGGTTTATACTAGTTATTCTTAACCAGGGTTAATTTTGCTCCTTGGGGGTATTTGAATTAGTATTGATAACTTTAGATGTCACAACTAGGGACACAGGATAGCACACACTCTAGAACATCAACAAACCAATTTGTCCAGTATCAGTGATACTGAAGTACAGAAACGCTGTTTGTTTCCCACCCCACATCATTACCCTAGATTATAAGGCTAATATTCTATTTTTTTTTTTGGTCTCATGTCTCCACTTTTGTTTAATTTCATTCATTCAGACCGAGGTCCAATATTCAGATATCATGCCATTTACATATGTCATGTAAACAGTAGAAGTAATTTATGAGTGGTTGGAAAGAGAAAAGCAACACATTTCAAGCTCAATATTAACCTAAATTGGAAAAACCTAAATCTATAAGAATTGTGGTGAGACTTTTATGAAACTAGAAATCATGCCACCAATTAGACAGATCTCCTATGTATATGAGTTGCTTTCAATAACCAAGTTGTGGCATATGAGAATACTTGTGAAAACGTGACAAAGAAGACAGGCAAAGTACAAGCCCCAAACTGGCATAAAAGACCCTGACACCAAACCATTATACGCCAGTGGGATAACATGGAAAGCTGTGGTTAATACGGGATAATCTGTATGAGTCATGACAGCTCCTGAATACTGTCGTGGCAATAGAAGGGGGGGGGGGTAGAATAGATAATGGAAGTCTAGCAAAGCTGGAGTTCCACCCCCAAGAAATGAAATAAATGTCTGAGGTAACAGACATCCTCTGAATGACAGAACCCCAGAGTAGAAATCGATTCCATGCCTAAAATATCACCTTAGGCTTAAATAGAAACCTGAGTATGTGTTTATTAAGCTGAACTTACCTCCTGATGAATATCCTTTAACTAAGTGTCTTTGAAGCTTCTTGGAAAAGAATAGGGACCACAAAAATAAGGGGAAGGAGACAATGTTAAGAAACTAATTTGTATTTCTAGGCCCTTGTTTTAATATACCAGTAGTCCCTGAACTTTAGGAATTCATCGTCAATCCCCTAAGTGTATCCCCAATACTAATCTGGACTCCCCCTTAGATGTAAAATCATTAATTTATTTCCCCAAGGGGGCCATAATGGTAGCAGATATGAGTCAGCACTTACTACTAAGACAACAGAAAAAATCTGGTTGAAAGACTGGAATCGGGTACACTGAACTGTTTTCCATGATAATAATGAGACACACTAGCCTCTCCAAAGGTTCAAAGCTGAGTTTCTGTGGCAGAAATACAGGATGAAGTTGGTTTCATAGTTATCTTTTAGACCCATAGCCTACATATTGGCACACAAAAGCACCTAGTCTCTAGCCTGTTTTTAACATTTTAAAAAATGTGTTACAGATCCCAGATTTGACTCACAAAACTTAAATTACTATCTTGATCCATTACAACTTTTGTTGACTTTTGACCTAGACCAAGACCCTGTTAGTAATGCATAACTAAAAGGGGTAGAGCTTTACTTAAAGCAGTGCTCTGAATAGATATAGTCTGCTGCTTTGTAGCCCTCATCCCTTCTCAGGCCCCAGACGTAGAGACAGAAGAAAGGCAGCCAGCCTTGAGATGAGCTCTTCAGAGGTTGGGCTTTGCCCCTTAACAGAGCCAATTTTTTCACAGACTAAGACACATAATTTCAAGTTCTCATTGCCTGATCCTCTGTCTAATCAGGTCATATTGCTAGCAAAACTCTGTCTGTGTGTGTGTGGAGGCGGGGGCGGGGGCGGGGGGTGAGCACACACGCGCATGCACAGTGTGAACATGCATTTCTCACCAGTTTCTCATATTTTACCCAGGGTCTGCCTGGTCACAAAGGTTCAAAAGGAGACTCTGCTCCTTTTCAAGGCAGCATCACAGGAATGAAGGTAAAAGCTCCTACAGCAGGCGGCTGAATGGGTGGGATATGAGGTTCCCCAGGGCTGGGCCCCACCTCAGACTGAATTACTTCCAGAACTAGCTGTATCCCTGCTTAAGGGGCAATCCCAGCTGCTTTAAGAAGGACCCCAAGCTTTCTTGTGGTGGAAACATTAGCAGAAATGTTTGCAACTGTGCTATCAAGAGATTTGCTTTCCAGAATCTGCACCAAAAATAAGAGACAAATTGGCAAACAGTTTTGCATGGTTATTATTTTCTTTGACAGTCCAAAACATTTTCTAGAGGCAGACACGTTTTCGTTTCCTCTGAAGCCCTTAGTGTCTCTGTACCTTGGTTTGGATCCATATCATTACACAGTTTAGAATGGCTATCACCCCAGCATCCTTGCCCACTTCTTCTCTAGATTCCCGAATGCCTAGAAAAATTTGCCAGTCCTCATTGCAACTGACTGGAATCTAATCTCTTGTCAGGAATCTTCCTTTATTGAGGCTTACTCTCTCTATGTGCTAGCTGGTGACTTTGTGGAGCCTCAATAAACTCTGGTTTCAAATGATTCCTCCCCAGACTAGGAAAAGAACCCTCCACTGCCCTGGTAGCAAATGGGAATTTATGTGCCCACAACCAGAGGGGAGAATACACCATGCTTACTGTGAAAATTGACACCACTATTCTGTCTTCCATTTGGGTACAGGGCCAAGAAAGATCCTTGGAAACTGGCTGTAAAAGCAAAGATGGGGGTGGAACAGCTGGATAACTAGAGAAGAAGCAGGGAGATTTGGGTTCTTGACTGTGGGTGCCATAGCAGAAGATAGAACATTAAATCTGACAAGGGCCTCATGTTTTTTGGAGTCATGTCACTCATTTTACTGATTGAAAAACCTAAGGCTATGTGACTTACTCAGAGCCAGATGGCCAGTTCTCTGAAGAACTAAACTTCAGGCAGTGTTCTTTCCATGCTACAGGGAGCTTAGAGATTTTTTACTGGAAGCCAAGTGGGGCAAGACTAGCAGGTGTCAAAATGCAGCCATTGTCTTAGCAAACATTGATTAAATGGTTTTGCCAGAAATCAAAGAAACCTTGGATCCAATGGAACACAGCAATTTCCACAAGATGGTTATATTACAGATTCATACAGTGGCTTAAGATGCTGCAAAGTAATTAAAACGTAATCAGAGTCTGTATGCTCTGTTGATTTTCCCTTGAAATGTCTGATTTGCATTGTATACATATAGGCACAGATTCTCTGGGGATGAAGGCACATGGGAAGGTAGCTTTGCTTTCCTCCAAAAAGAGCAGAAAATCACCAGCCTGCAGAAGCCATTTCTAATTGATAAGTTCCTAGCAAATGTGAAAATTAATTAATCTAGGTAAAATAGGAAATCTTGTTCAGCCAAGGCTATAATATGTATTTTCTAGAGTCCAGAGTGTTCACAGGGAAAAAGTAAATGGTTAGATACAGGCGATTCATGCATTTTAAAACACAAGACCTTGACAGGGGCCTAAGTTGCAGCAATCTGTTTCTATCCCCATGAATCTTAGGTTGGTTGTCTGAAACCTTGCAGGCTTGATTTATTAATCTCTTCTGTGTGCTTTGTCTGTTTCTCAGGGGGATCCTGGGCTGCCTGGACTGGATGGAATCACCGTAAGTCATGCTTCTTGTGTTGACCTCTCTGTGTTTTGTCAACTCACAAATGGTTATCTTTTTCCTCTTCTTGGTGGAATTCAATAGGCCTCATAGACTTCATCATGGAAAATCCAGAGTGTTGAGCTAGAACAAGTCACACTATCTGCATTTTCCAGATGATGAACTGCTCACCTCAAGTTTTAAGACAGGCAGTCTTCAGACTTAAATCAGGGATCTGATGCACCCCTTATTGGCAGGAGATATTTCCCAAAGCCCCCAGTGGGTGCCTGAAACCGAAGATAATACTAAGTCCTATATAGACCATGCTCTTCCTCTGTATATAGATGATACAGAGGAAGAGCATGGTCTATATAGGACTTAGTATTATGTACTTAAGTCTATGTATGATAGAGTTAAATTATAAGCTAAGCATAGTAAGATATTAGCAACAGTTGCTAATAAACTATAACATACTATATAATAAGATAAGTAATAAAACTAATGTTAGTGTGATCCCTCCCAACAACAACAACCTGAATCCCTTCTCAAAGTAAGTTAGTGTCCTGTACTCAGCATTCCTCTTCCTGTGAAGATGTGACACAACACAAAGCCTCTGTGATGTGATGAAGTGAGGTGAATAATGTAGGCTATGAGACATAGCATTGGGACCCCTAACAGGTCCTTGAACATAAGCATTTTCATACTTTTCCTGTTCACTGTGGTTGATGGAGTGACTAAAACATGGAAAGGAAAACAATGGATAAGGAAGTCCACTCTATTCTCTTGTGTGTATTAGGAAGGTACCATGCCTTTCATTCAGCAATCATAGAAATGTTTTTCTGTGTGTCCAGTGTTATGTACACACTCCTTTTAAAGGTATCACACACAGCAATTTATTTTTGGGCATTGATGAGAGTACGTGAAAGTCCACAAGTTGTACTCCTAAGAAATTTCTTTTTCCTTGAGATTCCATGTTGCCACTGCTTACTTTTGAAAAAGCTTAAGAACTGTCCCCTATTTCTTGTATTTGCTCTTCCTTATTTTCTTCTGTCTTGTTAGTTCTCAGTACATATGGAGTACCCACTATGAGCAAAGTGCTAGGAGTGATCCCACAGGCAATATAGACATTGTCCCTCCCACAAAGGAAGGAAAAATGTAAGGGTAGGAATGTGTCAGAAAAATTCCAGAAGCCCTTAGGGAAGAACTATGTATCTAAAATTCTAGTAGGAGATATGTATCTATGAAAGAGAATGTAGCTTCTAAGAAGTATGGATAAAGTTTAGACTTGCTAGCAGTGGATGGTTGTTTATACAAAAATATGAAGTATGTAAGCCCACACAAAAAGACAAACACAACTAAGGATCAAGGTATAGAGGGTCTCCAGAGCTAAAAAAAAATTGGCTTTAAAAGTGTGTTCATTAAATTCATATAATACTAACTACTCTGTTTGCTTCACAATTTCTCTTAAGGATTCAGTCCCCTGCTCACAGACGTAGTGTTTACCTGTCAATACAGACACGATGCAAAAAGGACTTAGCTTTGAGGACAAGGTTTGTTATCAATAAGGAGACCATGGATTGTTACTGGTTGTCAATCTAAAATTTTATTAAGTCACAGAACATTAGCATCACCCCAGAAAATTCCCTCCTACCTCTTCACAGTCAATCCCTGTCCCAATACTGCCCTAAAGGTGAACACCATTGTGATTATTCTTCTATGCAGATGAGTAGATCATAGCATCTTCATTTCTAGAGAATCCTCTAATTCTTTTTTCTCTTCCTATTGTCTAAACTTTGACCTCTCTTAGGCTTTCCATCCCTTTCTTGGGCACATACCACCTGCATCCTGCTACCCCACTGACATGGAGCCTGACATGTCCCCAGACCAGCTTTCTCCTAATTTCAATCTTGCTTTAAGTATTGATACTCAATTCTATACATTTTCTAAATTTCCATGTGATTTTTTACTTTCTCCTTGACCTGTGGAATATTTAGAGTATATTTTCTTATTACCAAGTATTTGGCTACTTTCTAGCTACCTTTCTATTATCAATTTCTAGTTTGATTTTAGCAAAATTAAGAGGACACACTCTGGTGTTTAATCCTATTAAATTTGCTGGAGTTGGGTTTATGATCAAAACTTGCGAAAACACATATCCAGCAGGTGGTGACTATAATGATTTAAGTAATATTTATTCTGTCAAGATAGATGATGGTATTGTGATAGTCAGTAACCTGACTTTTTTTTTAAGTTCTACAAGTTACTGAGGGAAATATATTGAAACTTTTAATGATAACATGTTTTATCTAGCTTGCCTGCAGTTCTATCAGTTTTTGCTTTGTGTGTGTTGAAACTTTTTTGTTATGTATAGATATATGTATTACTATGATATCTTCTGGAATTGACCCATTTATCATTATAAAATGCCCCCTTTTTATATCTGGTTAATATCCTTAATCTTGAAGTATGTTTTATCTGATACTAAATAACTTGATTTTTTTCTTTTAAAAAAAACTTTAATAGTAAAAATTCAAATACAGAGCCAAGTATAATAAATTTTAAAATAATCATTCATAACTTTAATATTTTGCTAGAATCTCTTTATTACTCTCCTGTTCATCTATCTATCACTGTCTATCCATCAGTTCATCCTGTTTTGATGCATTTCAAAGCATGTCACTGAATTACTCCTAAATACAATAGTATGCCTAGTATCAGTTAAACTTCAATGTTTGCTTTTGTTTCCTTTTGGTTTATAATGTATATGTGTATATGCAAAGACAACCACAAAAGTTAAATGTGTGTTTGCTGAAGTTTGACAGATGCATACTCCTAGGTAACCCAAAATTCTATTAAGCCACAGAACATAGCATCACCCCAGAAAATTCCCTCTTGCCTCTTCACAGTCAATCCCTGTCCCTACCCCACCCTAAAGGCAAACACTCTTGTGATTATTCTTCAGTGCAGATCAGTTTTCAATTAACCTAGAGACTCATATATAGGGAATAATATAATATATAGGCTTTTGGGTCTAGCTTCTCTCACCACAGTGCTTTTGAGATTCATCCATATTGTTCCATATATAAGTAAATTTGCTGCTTTTCACTGTTGTATGTCACAGTTCATTTATCAATCCCTGTACCAGTGACTTCTTGGAACAGTTCCAACATTTTCTATTATGAATAAAAATGCTGTAATAACTCTCATACAATTCTTGTGGACGTATTTTTTTGTTTTGTTTTTGTTTTTTGAAAAGCTATCTTGCCTTTTGATCTTGTTAAAAATTTCTTGTGTCTCCAGGGTCCATCAGGATCCCCTGGATCTCCTGGAGAATCAGGACCCATAGGACCACCAGGCTTACAAGTAAGGCCACCTTAAGACTAGTGTGTGTTTGCGGTACTCACGCTCTTCACAGGGCCAGGGATCAAACACAGGCCTATGTAATTCAGGCTCTCTCACAGAAGGGCAAAAGCCATTGCTGGAAGATTATACCAGAACATGTTCATTCTCTTTATCCTTCTCTCCCTCCCTTGTCTTTCTTTTAGACACAGGCTCTCACTATGTAGCCCTGGCTATCCTGGAACTCACTCTGTAGACCAGGTTAGCTTTGACATCACAGTGTCCACCTGCTTCCACCTCCTGAGTGCTGGGATTAAAGGCATATCAGCACTCCAGGCTTGAAACTTGCTCTTGCTCAGAGATATTTGTTGTCCTTGTTGATAGGGTTTTGGGGTTTTTCCCTAACCATCCATTCTGTGCCCCTAAAGCTTGCTAGTATAGCTCAACCTGAGGTGTAACCAAGAGAAAACAGATACTTGACACATCTATTGATGCCGTCTGCTCCCTAATTATGCCCTGCATTGCTAATTAATCATTCCAACCATTACCATTACCCTTCTAAGGCTACTTCTAAATCTTCTCAGCCTTGTATCTTTAACAGCTGTACCTACCTATTTTTTTTTCTGACACTGAAACTATGTATCACGGGTAAAGGAAGAATATAGCTAGTCAACTCTGCTTCTGGGAAGGCCTGGTCCCCAGGTCAGGCTCACGAATGCCTAAATCCTGCTACTTACTACTATGAAGTCACATTGAAACATTCCTAGCATGTTATAAGGAATAACACATGCTATTTTTACTGCCTTCACATAAATGTGACTACCAGGCCAATTTGGGAGATTTCAAAAGAGCATAAAAGAAATAAATAAAGAGAGGGAATGGAGAGATAGATCAAGGGTTAAGAGCACATGCCACTCTTGGGGAGGATCCAAGTTTGGTTCCTAGCACCAACACTAGGTAACTCACAATAACCAACAACTGTCTGTAAACTCCAGGAGCTCCATGGGATCCAATCACCATCTTCTAGCCTTGGTGGGCAGTCACTGCACTTGTGTACACAACCCCACACTCAGGCACACACATGTATACATAATTAAAAATAAAAATCTTTTCAAAAGAAATCATGAAGGATGGAGCTAAAAATCCACTATTCCAGAGCTGGTTTGCATTAAGCAGGGAGCCAGCATATTCATACTATTGCCCAATGTGGCCACGTTTTTTGTTTTGTTTTGTTTTGTTTTGTTTTGTTTTGTTTTGTTTTGTTTTGTTTTGTTTTTGTCTGTAATGAAGAAATACTCACTCTTTTCTTACTTGTTAATCCAGGGTCCCCCAGGCCCACCTGGACCTCCTGGTCCTGATGTAAGTATGCTTTGGTAGTATTTACGTCCTGCCACCAAGTTCTCTCATTTTTTCCCACAAAGATACTGGTTGAAATCTATTTCCTAGTTAAAAAAATAAAAATAACACATTCCAATTTAAGTTGCCAGAGATTATTAGTAATTGATTTTTTTTCCTCCCTGTACCCGTGTGCCCCAGGGAAATATGGGGTTAGGTTTCCAAGGAGAAAAAGGAGTCAAGGTAAACAGATTTTGAAAATACAATCTGCATCTCACATACTCCAAGAAATGTCTCTAGATACACATATATGCATGCTTGAATAAACAGGTTTCTTTTCTGTCTTAGAAAATGGCCATTTCCCACTTCACATAGTTCCCCTGTGGGAGCCATTGAGAGCTACATAGCCACATGCCACACACATGGGCTTTTGGAGTCTTTCCTTTCAAAAATTTTTGCTCTGCTTCCTATGTATAAGCCTATATTGCCTACAAATATATTCTCTTAAAATGTATTATTTCCTTTTCTTCCACCTAGGTATTTATCTGTGTTTTGCTTATTCTATTGCCTGCTTTTTCCTTTCCTTTGCTTCCTGTTTCTCTCTAATCTTCTTTATCTTTTCCCCCTTACCCTCCTACACACACACACACACACACACACACACACACACACGCACGCACGCACGCACGCACGCACGCACGCACACAAACACTCATACACGTATTTTCTCACTCTTCTGTCTCTCTTAATGTCTCTTTTACTATCCTCTTCTCTTCCCTTCCTTCCCACCTATGGACCAATCAGACATGTACAACCTTTTGACATTGTGCCACAGTTTTACTAAAAGAAAATCACAGAAAAAAAATCTCATAATGTTTTTTAAGAGTTTACAATTTTGTGTTGGGACACATCTATAGCTACCTTTGATTGCGTGTGGCCATAAGCAGCCTATGGACTACAGGCTACACAAACCCAATAGAGTCTGACCACTGTTGGCAAGAGGTAGCCATTCCCCTTGCCCAAATCCTATGTGGCTCTCTCACTACCCTTTTGTATATGAGCATGCAACTGTGAATCTGTTTTTCTCTCATCCATTTGCTTTATCCCTCTGCGGTGATAATACAAAACTCACTCTCAAGCTTACAATTCTTCTTATCCCTTATCAACGAAACTGGTTTTTCTCCTTGGCACAATGTAGTAAAAAGACCAAAATAATGGGCAATTTATTTGTGGATCACAACCAGAAGACAAGCTTACCTTTTGCTGGGCTGCATAACTATCCTTTGTTCAATGCTCTCTTTGATTTTACAGGGGGATGTTGGCCTCCCTGGCCCTGCAGGACCACCTCCATCTACTGGGGAACTAGAATTCATGGGATTCCCCAAAGGGAAAAAAGGCTCCAAGGTAGCAAACATTTATTATAGGAAAATTAACTGACCCTTTCCTGTTAATACTAGAATTCAAGTCTAGTAATCAGACTAACCTGAGCCAATTCCAAAGTGGGAGTAATGGGTTTTGGAAGGGAAGGCAAAGCCTTCTTTGTTTTGTTCTTGATGGAAAGAATTCTGAACATCCTGAGTTGTTTTCTGGTATGTAGATGTGAGTATACCTGTATCTGACTATTCATGTAAACATTTTTTATCTCAGGCGTGGACATTCAATTTTAATATGCCAAATAAATTAAAACAAGCATAGCATGCTTGGATATTTTTCCTCTGAACTCCAAACCTCTCAGTATTTAAGTTGTCCACCAAATGCATTGAATAGAAATGTTTCCTTTTGAGTTATCATTTTGAAGACATTATTTGCCCTCTAAGCTTTATTCAGTGGTAGAGAGCTTGTGCAAGGCCCTGGGTCCTTTCGCAGCACTGGGGGAAAGAAATAGTTGACCTTAAATATAGGGAATATTGTTAACAAGTGGCAGTGGATGATATAATTTGGCTTACCTGAACCACCAAGGCTGGAGGTTATATTTCATAATCTGCCCATTTCTGTTAGGATAAACTGTGTTCATGATTGTGTTTCAACAGTTCTATTCTGTTAAAGTGACCTGATATCTTTCAGGAGCCTGCATCTCCTTCCTTCTTGGGGTTCCTTTGAATTTTGTGATTCCATTTCCATGATGAAGGCACCCAGGTGGAAACATACAGAGTCTCATTTCTTTAATGTTGTCTTTGTGGTCAACTCCATTTCCTCTAGCTCACTGGTTCTCAGCCTTCCTAATGCTGTGACTTTTTAATACAGTTCCTCATGTTGTGGTGACCCCCAACCATAGAATTATTTCATTTCTACTGCATAACTGTAATTTGCTACTTTTTGTGAGTCATAATGTAAATATCTGATATACAACCCCTGTGAAAGGGTTGTTTGAGCCCCCCCAAGGGAGTCATGACCCACAGGTTGAGAACAACTGTTCTAGCTTTATATTGGAGAAATTCTTGATTTGGGACCAATCTAAGAGTATGTAGGAGATTATTTGCTCCTCCAATCTGTCCTAAACCATAGGGAGCTTTTCCACAGTTCATGTAAGATAAATTAGCACTTCAGGAAGAGAGATATTAGAATGTTATATGTCTCTTTCCAAATTTTGATTCTTAGCCTTGGCTTGAGGTCATTCTTTTCTTTGTAGCCTGTATTTTTGAAGCAGCTTCTTCCACAAGAAATGAAACAACTAACCATTCTTCTGTCTCAATTCAACTGAGAATGTGTATTATTCATTGACCTACCATAGGCCTAGGGGCTCCCTAAACTAAGACAACCTGGCAAGCATATGGATCTATACCACTGTCCCATGCTGTGATACTCAGAATTATTGGTTCATTACTTAGTGGCCCAAGTACTTTGAAGGGGCCTCTATCATTCATGTTCATTCCTTCTTGCTGCTACTCATTAGCCTTTGATTAACTTTCCAGGGTGAACCAGGGCCTCCAGGTCTCCCAGGCATGAGTGGCCCTCCAGGTTTCCCGGTAAGTCTTCACACTTGGTAAACATGTATTCTGGGGTCTTGCTGTATAAAAAGCACCATATGGCTGACAGGAAGACCTCCACCCATGGTTATTTCTGTGAATGCTACCGTCTTCACTGAATGTCTTGAAGGAAATATTTTTGTTTCCTGACCTCATGGAACTTTTAGCATGGCTCTACATGCTCAAACTTTAGAGTTAAAACAGACCTAGACTTGCCTTCTGAGCCAAAAATCTCTTAAGATTTCTGATTTTTGTTCTCCTAGCCAGAAAAGAGGACAGTGATAGAGTATATCTGAAGATGAAATAAGATAACACACATGAGAGAAAGCTTTGTACATAGCTGGAACTTATCAAGCATTCAATAAACAGTATCTGTTCTGAGTAATCCTAGCTTTACTTTCCTATCTGCCTCCCCAGCTTAGATTCTTACACTCAGCAACTGTTTTTGGAAGGCTCTATGTGCCACGTTTTCCACTGGACTCAGAGGCTATACGAGCAACTAATAAAATTTCCTCTCTGTCTTTGAGATTACATTCTAGTGGGAAAATTATAAGGAATGTAGAAAACAAGAGATGAATCAACAGCAAATTCATGAGCTGTGATGTGGCTCAGTGGTACACTGTTTGCCTAGCACCCCCGAGGCCCTGGCTTCTATTCCCAGTGGCACAAAGAAAACTGAACAAAACAAGTCCATGCAATGGTGACATACAAAAGAGAAAGGATGAGTGCAGTGATAAAGCATTGGGAAAGAGTGGTCAACAAAAGCCTCTCTCATTAAGTCCTAAGTAAGCTGAAGCCTGTATCATATGAAGGAACACGTCATGTAAATATGAGAAAGAGTGCTTTTCAACTGAGGGAACCTTAAGCTCCAACACCCTGAGGTTGAAAAGCTCAACACTTCAGAGGCACAGCAGATGGGTGGTCAAGGCCTGGCATGGTAGCATATAACTCTAGTCCTACCAACTAGGAGGCTGAGGCAGAAGGACCGTCATGAGTTCTCATGGGCTACACAGCAAGACCCTATCTCAAAAACCAAAATAAAGCAATTGAATGGAAAGGAAAGAACAAACTGAGAGACATAGGACTCGGGTCATAGCCAGTTTCAGAAGTCAATTGTGGCTTTTATTTGAAGTGTCATGAGAAGCTATTTGTGGGTGAGTATGTGTGTTTGTGTGTGTGTGTGTATGTGTGTGTGCACAAGTGTGTGCATGGTGTATATGTATGTTTATATACGTGTGAGTGCACCTTTGTGTGTAAGTGCATATTCATGCATGTATACATGTGTGTGGAAGCCCAAAGATGACATTGGATGTCTCCCTAGATTGCTCTTCACATTATTTATTGAGACAGAGTCTCTTGCAGAATCCAGACCTGTCCCAGGGATCCCTGCCTCTGTCTTCTGAGTGCTGGGATTATAGGGTGTCACCATGCCTTCCTATCTTTTAAGTCAGTTCTGGGGATCTACACTCTGCTCCTCACACTTACATTGCAAGAATTTTATCCCATCTGCCCATCCCCGGATTGTATTACTAAGATCATTCTGGCTGGGGGAGGGACAGATGGGAGGATCTGGAGCAGTAAGCACAAGTTACTACAGCAGCCGAGGCAAAAGATGGTGGTAATAGCTCAGGCCATGGTGATAGCAATGGAAATGGAGGAAAGTGGAAAGATAAACATACTATATCTTTTAAGTTTATTTTTTTTCATTTTATATACCAAGTTCCCCTTCCCTCCCTTCTCCCTCTCCCCTCCCTCCCCACCTCCTCCCTTCCTCAGAGAGGTTAAATCCTCCCATGTAGAGTCAACAAAGTCTGGCATATCAAGTTGAGACAGGAACAAGCCCGTTCCCCCTGCATCAAGGTTGAGCAAGGCATCCCTCCATTCCATCCCTGGAATGGGCTCCAGAAAGCCAGTTCATGTATCAGGGATAAATCCTGGTTCCACTGCCAGGGCCCCACAAACTGCCCAAGCCACACAGCTGTCACCCACATTCAGAGGGCCTAGTTTGGTCCCATGCAGGTTCCCAAGCTGTCAGTCCAGAGTCCATGAGCTCCTACTAGCTTGGGTCAGCTGTCTCTGTGGTTTTCCCCATTGTGGTCTTGATCCCCTACACTTGCTCTTATAATCCTTCCTTCTCCTCAGCTGGACTCCAGGAGCTTGACCCAGTGCTTGGCTGTGGATCTCTGCATCTGCTTCCATCAGTTACTGAATAAAGACTCTCTGAAGACAATTAGGGTAGTCACCAATCTGATTACAGGAGAAGGCCAGTTCAGGCACCCTCTCCACTAGGATTTTATTGCTAGGAGTCTTAGCTGGGATCATCCTTGTGGATTCCTGGGAGTTTCTATATAGTAAAAGTGGCAATCTTACCAAAAGCAATCTACAGATTCAATGCAATCTCCATCAAAATCCCAACACAATGCTTCACAAACCTGGAAAGAATAATACTCAACTTCATATGGAAAAACAAAAAGTCCAGGATAGCCAAAAGAATCCTGTACAACATAGGAACTTCTGGAGGTATCACCATCCCTGACATCAAGCTTTACTATAGAGCTATAGTAATAAAAACAACTTGGAATTGGCATAAAAACAGACACGTAGATCAATGGAATCTAACTGAAGACCCTGACATTAACCCACAGACCTATGAACACCTGATTTTTGACAAAGAAGCTAAATTTGTTATTATGGAACATTGCAAATACATACAAAGACAATGGCATAGTTACTCATTACCTTGCTTCCATAGTTAGCAGCGCATAGTCCATCGGAAGCATGGAATCAACAGATTTCATCCTAAACACTTCAGTATTTCTCAAAAATAGGGAATTTTGAAAACTTGATAATCAGTTCTCATTTAACATCAGTTAAGAAGGCAGAAATCTATGATCATAAATAGATCCAGTTTTCAGGTGCCTTGTTTGCATAAGAACTGGAAAGAAGCCACTGCATTGCATTTTCTTGTCTCTTATGTGACAAAATGTGTTTTGAAGAAGCTGACAAAATTTTCATGGGTTGGGGTTAGAGACTGGGAGAATGTGGACAAATCCAGGACAACAAGGCCTGCTCCCACTTGCTGGCACAGTGGGAATAACTGTGGACTCCAGTTCTTCCTGGTAGTACTGTGAAATACTCTGTGTCTCACCGCGTGGTCAGGAAGCACAGCCCAGGAACCAGTGGCACAGATTGCTTCCATCAGGATTCCTGTTACCCCACAAACACAAAGGGGCACAGAGAATCATTTGTTCTACTCCCTTGATTCTAATCAGTTTTGCAGCTAGTGAATGGGAAAGGAAGGTAGAGCACCCTCACCTTGGAATCAACTCCAGCTCTGGGGCTTGGGCAAACTGCTGGACTACTTTCCAGCAATGTGGCGGTGGCCGTAACTAGTCATCCTTCTGAGGTCCAATTGCACTGTATTGAAGACTTTACAACGCTTTCCTGTACGACGACATAATCTGTAGCTACAGATGACTATGGAGCTCTTGAAATGTGGCTCATCTGAAATGAGATGAGCTGTACCATAAGCAAATACACACTGGATCTCGAAACATCAGTGTGGAAAGAGTAATTTGAGACAACTCGTATTTATGATGGATTTGGATAACTGTTAAAATTGCTATTTCATTTTTGAAACATAGATACTAAAAAACTGCAAGTACCGTACTGGCTCACATTATATTTCTATTAGATGGCATCTTGCAAGGAGGTTTAGGAATAACAATTGTACCTTTCTTTGTAGAGCATTCTGTACAGACTCTTGTCACTTGGCATCATTCTTGTGAGATGAGCAAGTGAGTCGAGGTTTGTCCCTTCTGTCCTGAGCAGGTGAAGAGGCTTGTCCAGAGTCACGCAGCTACTTACCCAGAGAGCTGAGACTGCCATTCAGGACAAGGTTTTTGTTTTCTTGGGTTTTTTTTCGGAATGAGTAAGTGTTGTTTGAGCATTTCTTAACCAATTCTTTTTTTTTCCTTTTATTGAAAATAGTTTTTTTTTCCTCAACATAATATATCCTGATTACAGTTTCCCTTCCCTCTACTCCTCCCAGTTTCTCACCACATCCTCTCCCCTTCATATCCACTCCCTTTCTGTCTCACATTAAAAAAACAAATAGGCTTCTAAAGGATTATAATATAATAAGATAAAATAAAAACTAACACATTGGAACTGGAGGAAACAAACAGAAGGAAAAGAGCACAAGAGAAGTCACAAGAAACAGAGACACACTCGTTCACACACTCAGGAATCCCATAAAAAACACTAAACTGGGAGCCATGATATATACACAGAGCACCTGGTGCAGACCCATGCAGACCCTGCTGGCCTTTCTATATTGTTGAATGCTAGCCAGTTCAGAATTTGTTTCTTCATACCATACTGCCCCCTGCAGTCCAGTTCACGAAAGTCACCCAGTGGAGGTATTTTGGCTCTCAATCGCCAAGATGTTGTGATCTCTGCTGCTCTGGGATTTGGGATTCACTGGCTCATGTTTCCTCCCTCCCTCCCCGTTTCTTCACTTAGACCTCAGAGGGTTTCCTCCGCGGCAATATTAACGCGTTTCCTTTCCTCCTGTAAAAGAGACTGACTGATGGCAACACGTGATGAGAAAGCATAGTACTGTTCCCAGCTCCGTCTTTTCAAGGTTTCACGGCTCTGGTTGAAAAACCAGAAACCCTGACTGGAAAACAAAAGTATCAAAGTTGGGAAATGCTTCCTTTTATATTGCACATTGTATTTCAAAGAATGGAAAAAGGGAAGCAGTTTTCAGCTTGCCTCCACAAGGATTTAGTGCGTGACGGTAGCCAAATCGTAGACCCGCCTTCACTCCTACACATCTACCAGCTTAATGTGGACATTCATTAATACCTTAATGTGCCTGACAGAAAAGTTATGAGAGGAAAGGTGGTAGCATATGTGAGGCATCCTGAGCTTTTCAGAAGAAGCACAGTTCTGGAACCTAGAGCCTCTATCACGCCAGCTTTCAGTTACCCATGCTCACTGAAAAGCAAGGCCTTCAGAGGACAGAAATCTCTAGGGAATCTAAAGGATTCCCCCTCCCTTCCTATTTTAGCCCAAATCTTTGCAGGAGAGAAGATGCACAATCTGATAGATGTATGCCTCACATTCTTTCTCTAGCACCCTCTGTGGTTTAAAAATAACTAAACTAACTAATTAATTAATTAATTAATTAAAAATCCCTGACGTTTTGGCTTGGTCCCAGCTTCGCTCATTTCACCTCCCTTGTCCCCAGCAGCACGCTCACACTTGTCGGCCACAGTTCCCTCCTTGGAGGTTGTCGGAACTGTATACACATGTGCCCTTTGTCCCAGGAACATGCCCCCCCCGGGAGAAGGTAGAATGACAGAGTGGTTCTGGGTGAGAGCAGAGATGAATCTGACAAATCCTGAAGGTAACTGTTCAGTAGATCTGAGGGGACTCCTGGGTAGGTGGAGTGTTCTGACTGCATCTCCTCCAAAACAAAACAGCAGCAAGAGCCCTGACGCCTGGAGAACGAGGCTGAAAGAGTTAAGCTAGTACTGTAAGAAGGCTTCTGGGCCAAGGGTGAGTCGACGGGTGGGGGGCTGCCATGACAGGACTGTGCGCCAAGGCCAACTGTAATGGATCAGGTCCCAGGATTTCTAGCTAGAACAGCTTGTTCAGCGAGGTCTCTGAACAGTGCCTCCCTGTGCCGGGAGACAAGCTGAGTCCCGCAGCACAGTATCTTGCCAAGCCATTTATCATTTATTGGCTCTAACATAGAGAGAGATTTCCTTTTTTACATTTTTTCACGTTTGTTTTTGTTCATACTTTTCACAAACTCAAAATGGTGGGGAAAATGCAGGTTCTCTCAGTTTTTGAAGAAATAAAAGACTTTCTTGTATTTATCCTCCTGGGCACTTTTGTTCGTTTGTTTGCTTGCTTGTGTACGTTGTGCCGTGGTTACATTCTCTGCATCATCAGCAAGTATTTACTGGATCACTTTGCACAAGTGCAGTCGCCAATCACTTGCTTCAGAGGGAGACAGGAAAGGCTGTGAGAGAGGTCTTCCACTTAGAAAACTTTCTTTCAGAGAAGTCTTATGTTTAAAGAGTTTGGGGCAGCACTAGCTGCCATAATATTTTTTGGACAGGTCAGGGAAGGTTATTTGAATTATTCAACTTGAGAGAACACTAGACACATTCTGCTGGGTGGCAGCATGCTTCCGTTTCCAATTTGAAATATGGAGTGGAAGAAGTTAAGTTTTCAAACAAATTTGAATTCCATTTGATTTTTAAATTATATTTTTATTTAATCTTTGAGAATCTCATAGAATATATTTTGATCATATTCATTCCGTTCCCCCCAACTCCTCCCAGATGCTCCCCCACCTCCCTATACACCCAACTTCATGTTCTCTTTAAAAAGTTGGGGGGGGGAGTCCAGATGTGTTGGCTGACCACAGTCCTTTTAAATTATACACTATAGTCAGCAGAAGGACTGAACTCTATAGAAGCAGAGAAGGAAAAAGAGAAGTGGGAACCAAAGCTCTATTTAAACTGCACCCCCCAAAGATACCATTTCCACAATGAACAAGCAATAGAAAATCCCACGTTTGATTTTTTTCAAATTCTTGAACCTATAAAGCCACAGGAATATTCATCCATGTTTCAGTACTTGTGATAATACACAGATTATTTAAGAGGAAAAAAAGGATACAGATGGGATCAAGACAATGTCCTCATACCAGCTGAATCAGGGAACATCAAGGAAACAATGGGAGATGTGCCACAGAAACATTTGGCATCTTTAGAAAAGCTTATATCTGAGAAAGCTTCATTTCCTCCTTTACTCTTACAATAGGAATAAATGCTGTTTGCTAAAACAAACAAACAAAAAACCCATGGTCCAATATGTACAATTTTAAGCAGTTACAAATGGCTTCAGGTAAGCTTCACGTGAAAGATTTTATTCACTTTGGTAATAAATATTTCTATAACTTGGGGGCTGGATGTTGGCCCTGGACCCAGACTTGACAAAGTTCTCTCTCTGTCTGCTTCTTAGATTTCCTGCTTGTTTCTAGAGAGCCCAAAAATCAAACCCATGGCTATAAGTCCTCACTTCTTGTAGCAATGAAAAAGGAACTGATTAACAATCCCCTTGGGTTTACTCCTAGGATGTGACAAGATAACAGTACCAGTGAGGGACTGTAGGTAGAAATATTCCTTTCCCATGGAAAACGATGCTGTGGTTCTCATTTGTATCTAAAGGGTAAAATGTCTTCCTTCTAGTATAAATTCCCAAACATCCATACAACCTTCCATTGTTCTGTCAGAGTCAAGTTCCTAGATGGCAGAATGCAGCTGGTTCTTCCAGAAAGGGTCTGGAATCACAGAAGACTCGGCTTTCTTAGTGATCTTACCCTTCCTGGAAGGTTTTCCTGATCTGTAAAATCAGAGTGGGAGTTTAGGCACTTTATTATTCCTGTGCTGTTAGCTCATGATGGTACAAGTGCATGCAATAGTGTTTGGGGGGAGGCATTACTTCTAGAACCACAAAGCAATGCTGTATGAATGGTCTAGGGCATACTCATTCTCTATGTGCTTTTTGGCAAGATGTTCAATATAAGGAGCTTCCCTAAGGACTCGGTACAGGTGGTTTGAAATTGCCTCTTTCCCTTGAGAAGAGCCATGCAACCAATGAGAACATAAGGGATTGATTGAGATAGAGTCTTGCAAAGTAGCCTTGGCTGACCTGGAACTCACTATGTAGCCCAGGCTGGCCTCAAATTCATGAGAATCTTCCTGCCTTAGCCAGAGAACTGAAATCACAGGTATGTGCCACCACACCATCCAATGAGAAAATGAGTGTTATAATTTCTGGCTTCTTTTTTTTTTCAGGAGTTTGGGTCTATTGGAGAAAAAGGAGAAAGGGGAATCCTTGGTTTGCCAGGACCTAGGGTATGAACCTGGAGTGTCACTTGCCTGTGTCCATCAAGTCACCTGATCCTTTTTCTTTTTTGAAAGAAATGTTGTAGCTCTCTTTCTTGTCTTCATTTTGTCTTGTTTGGTCCCTTGCTCATGTAATTTGATAGCTAGCTAAGCTTCTTTTATTTCTCATCTCAACTTTCTGGCAGGCTTACCTCTCTACTTGTCCCCATTCTTTTGGCTGATTGGCTCCCTTGAACAAGGAATGATGTAGCTGCTACACTTAGGTGGCTCCCCAGCCTATGTGTTACTTCTGACTTTCACATGTAATTTTCTTCTGAGCTAAAGAGTGGTGCACATGGTTTCTTGCTTTTATTCTTTTATACTCCAAGGGAATATGGGCAAGAAGTAGAATAGGAATGAAAGAGAGCCAGGTGTAATCTCTATGGGACATAAACAAGACTGGGAACTTCTAGAACACAGTGAATGGCATTTGGAGTTAGCATTTTCCAAAATAATCTTATTTTGAATGGAGAAATAATTATCATCCCTTCTGATTCCTAGCTTTCAGGAACTGAGACCTTGGGTTATAAGAAATTGGTCAACTTTTACCTTACATAAGCACATTTTAGAGAATTGTGTTTTTAGTTTGTCCATGAGGATGTTAAGTCTCTGAGTACTTAGCACTATTTAGTTATTGCTCTTCCATTTCTTTCTCTCCTTTCCCTTATCCTTTGTTTTTAAACTCATAATCTCCAACAAAGAATATGTTTGGGGTAGCAGAAAAGAGGTCATCCAATAGTCTATTTAAAACCTCTGACTTGAAACCAAATCAGCTAAGTATAATACCATCCAACCCTTTGACTAAATTCCTCCTAATACTTAAAATGGTTCCATTTATTTAGTTCTTTAAAAATGTTCCATGAAGCTATTCATCCTGGTGGGTTAATGCCTAGAAAAAAGTCATTAAGCCAGGTCTAGGAAGGTTTTCTTACCTGACTTAAGGAGCTACTAAATCCTGAACTCAGGTGGATAACTTTGTTATATGAGTCTAGAAGCTTTTTTTTTTTTTTCTGGTGTGATCTATTCAACTTTCCAAGACGTGGTTTTTCACTTTACAGGGTCCCATGGGTTCAGAAGGAATACAAGGACATCCAGGGAGACAGGTATTTTGATTAATATCTATAAAGCATTGGTTTACAAAATCCTAATCAAAAGATCTTGCTTTACTTAACATGGCCAAATGGAGACATCGCCTATAATGCAAATATAATGCAAACTGTCTACTCTCTTTAGTAACATAACTTTATAATCCCATTCTCTCTCTCTCTCTCTCTCTCTCTCTCTCTCTCTCTCTCTCTCTCTCTCTCTCTCCCCACCCAAGATGATGAACAACCACTGTTACATTACCTTTTGGTTTTTGCCATGCCATAGTGTAGTAATATACTGTGGCATGTTATCAAGGGTCAGCAAAGCTAGCCTGCTTGTATCCATACCCTTGTGACGCTTATGCACTTCAATATGCATATTGACTACCTGATGCTATATTATCATCTGGAGAAATTTGCAAAGCTGTCCACACTCTGAATGACAGCAAGATCCCTGTACTATCCGCCTTGGCATAATCCACAAGGCAGGCCACCTTATGTACTTGTACTTGAACTTAGTGATAACTATGTTTCTATCACAGGGAAAGAAGGGGACTTCAGGTTTTCCTGGAATTAATGGGTTCCCAGGAATTAAGGTAATACCATTGAGAAGTACAATTCCAGGATTTGAGATGTGAAAAAGTGAAGGATTCCTATAAATGCCTACTTGTGGGGTATTTTTAATATTTTGATGTTATAGGTGTCAAGAAATGCATGTGCCCCATGCTGTACACAAGGCTGATGAACATTCATCAGATGCCACCAAAATTGTGTTTAAAATTCTCTATTGACAATGCATCCTATTATTGACTACCTTAGCACCCACTCTGGGTATTCCCCGGAATCAGATTCTAGTCACTGAGCCCGTCTTTGCAGAGAATTACGACTCTTTCGACTTCCTTTGTCATCATTCAAACAATAAAGGCAGTAGGTGTTAGAATCTTAAGCCTGCTGAGAACAGAAGGAAAAAATTGAAATCTGGTTGCTTCCTTGGTTGTGTTATCTGTGTTTGTAATACACTTCCAAGGCCCAGAAACAGAATGCCTTATAGTGGTGTTGCAAAACAAAATTGAGATCCCTAGTCCTTGACAAATTTGTAGATCTGGCTACCTTGTGTCACCTTCATCTTCAATTTCTTGTTTTTGAAAATTAACCTCTGGACTAGATTACCCTGGAAATCAGGAGTCAAGGAGGAAGGGACTTTTTACTTTCCTGGTGCTTTGTGTTCAATCTATTTAATCTTTACAGGGTGAAAAGGGTGGCGTTGGTCTGCGAGGCCCAGACATTTTCACTGATGCAGATGGTGCCGTGATCTCAGGTGCAACTCTTTGTTGATTTGATTGGAGAAAAAAAAAACACAAAGTGTTAGAACCAATATCTCCTGTAATTGTTGAAAGGACACACTGTCATCCACTGGATGACTGACAGTATCAAGGGCCACTCATGAGTCCTGAGCTTGGAGAATGAATGGAATTCCAATCTCTTAGACAAGACAAAACAAGACAGCTTCTCATTTTTGGGTTGATCCATCAAGACATGAATCTGGGCTTTCCTAGGCCTGAATTTGAGTAACATAAAGGTTCTCCTGGTAATGCTTAGGGAAGGATTGACATCCTCCTCAGCTGGGCTGCCTTCAGCCTAAGACTAGAGAATATTCAGGGTTTCAGGAAGACGATCTCAAGCATGCTCCTGATTTAGTTGCTTAGGCCCCTGGGCAGTGTGATACTTAGAAAGTTCGTCCTCTTCTGTCCTTACCCTAGTTACTAGGTATGTTCTACTCTTCCTCTTTGCCTTCACTATTCATCTACATGCCCAATGTTGATAGTGCCCTCCAGTGTTCTACTCCAAAGAAACCTATAGCAAAACTGTCAAAAGTGTTGTTAATCATCTTAACATCAACAATAAACATTTAAGGCGGTAACAGTAGCAGTAGAAGAACCTTCCTAGTAATTTCTAGGTTTTGTCAGAAAAGTAAGGCTCTAACAAGACCAAGTTTTAAGTATTAGTAGTAACTTGGTATGATGGTACCTGCCTGTGATCCCAGAACTTGGAAGCCTAAAACAGGAGGAGAGTAAGCTCAAAGCCACCCAGGGTTACATAGTAAGATCCAGTTACAAAATTAAATGCTAGTGGAACCTTAGCTCTGGAAGGCCCATTATCACTTAAGACCATCAGCATCTAGGAGACCAGAGAATAACAACAAAAACTGCCAGGCCGATGACAGTTCCCTGCACCTCTTCTCCAACATTTTGTGGCAAGTGTGAGCATCCATTTTGGTTTTTCACTTCTTTTTTCATTGTAATGCCAGGTTATCCTGGAGATCCTGGTGTGCCAGGCCTCCCAGGCCTTAGAGGAGATGAAGGCATCCAAGGCCAACGTGGCCCTTCTGGCGCCCCTGGCCGCCCATCGTTAAGAGGTGAAGCAAACTAATCCATTCTCTGCATTGATCAGTCTTCTCTGAACTCTATTTCCTAGCATCTCCCTCTCTAACTCAGGATCCAGGCACATACCTACCCAAGGTGAAAGGAAGGGTAGACTGGTCAGTATGTTCTCCCATAGTTAGCCTAAAGCTAGGGTATTGCAGAGAGGGCCTAGGTCAGTAGCTTTCCTTTGACTTCAATGAGCACCACGGGCAGAAAGACAAGTCCAGACTGCCACTGAGGCTGGAAGTAACTGCAGATCTGGACTGGGTGGTTGGAGCACTCTCACTCTTCCCCTGGATGTGTCATTTGAGTTTAACAAAGAAGAATCTGTCTATGCTGGATCCTCAGGGTGGCTGCTAAAAGCCTTTATGAGGGGTGGCTAAAGGTGTAAGCCAAGTGGAGAGAGTTTCTTGACATGTGCAAAGCAATGTGTTCAATTCCCAGCATGAAATAGAGAGACAGATGATAGATAGAAGATAGAAGATAGATAGATAGATAGATGATAGATAGATAGATAGATAGATAGATAGATAGATAGATAGATGGATGGATGGATGGATGGATGGATGGATGGATGGATGGATGGATAGATAGACAGACAGACAGACAGACAGACAGACAGACAGACAGACAGACAGACAGACAGACAGACAGACAGATAGATAGATAGATAGATAGATAGATAGATAGATAGATAGATAGATAGATCTGCACCCGGACCCTCTTCTAGGCTTAACTCTAGCACAAAATGTCCCCAGGATCCTATGGGTGATCCTATATGTGATACTAATGAACCAATCACGGAAGGAGAAAACCTATATTCCATTCTATAGGGCAGCGAAAGAGCATGCCAGAGTCTGGAAGGCAGGACTGTCCCTAGTATAAAAGCTCAGACATGTCTATTAAAGTCACTAGTTTCTAAATTCCTTGGAGAGGAGCCTCTGTAAGGATAGTTGTGTTTTGAAGGCAGCCATTCATAGGAGATACAATTGGACCCAGCACTGGAGTAGAACAAACGCAGCAGTCAGAGGCTGAAAACCTAGCTTTTCCTCACAAGTTAACCACAGTTTCCTAGGCAGTTAGGCCAATGGATTCCCAAGGGACTTTTCTAACTGTCATGAAAGAGAGGAGCAAATTATTTCCCTAATTCTTCCCTTGTGTTGTTCTGTCTATTCACTGCTAACTGGAATATGCCCAAACAGTGGGGTGCTATAGTGAGCATTTTGTGTGTGTGTGTGTGTGTGTGTGTGTGTCTTTCCAGGTCTTCCAGGTGCCCTCGGGCCTCAGGGATTTCCAGGCCTGAAAGGAGACCAAGGAAACCCAGGACGCACCACCTTTGGAGAAGCTGGCCTGCCTGGCAGAATTGGTTTGCCAGGCTTACCAGGTTTACCAGGTCTACCAGGCCCATCAGGCCCACCTAGTAAGTTATTCTTTTTTGATGTTGAGACCCAGGTATGGTTCAGGACCACTAGGATTTTGACAGGGCCCCTCACAGGAGAAACAGCTCACTGAGGACAGCTAACAGCAGAGGGCAACAATGAAGGCTCTGTCCCATCGGCCTCAGCTCCACCTCTACAGACGGGAACAGGAGTGGAGTGCCTGTTTCTTCACGAAATGAGCAAGCTGATGATGAGCAAACACTAACTTCCTTAGTCATCACCCTTCTGTCCTACACGGCTCTCAATGCCCACATCCCCATCACCCCTGCCAGGACTTTGGCTTTTCAGATTCTAGGGAAGCAGAATTGGATTTTCAGTTTCCCGAGCTCTGGTCAGGTAGGCTAAGAATCTGAGAAAGGAGAAGCCATGCTTTGATCCTCAAGGTGTCTGCTAAAAGCCTTCATGGGAAGGTGGCTAGAGGTATAGACCAGTTTGATAGGGTTTTGGCATGTGCAAAGCAATGGGTTCTTTTCCCAGTATGAGATAACTGATAGAAAGATAGATAGATAGATAGATAGATAGATAGATAGATAGATAGATAGATAGATAGATAGATAAAATATGCATATCTACACAGTGCCTATTCTCCTTAGATGGGATTCTGTATTGTGAGAGAATCCGAAAGGCTGGAAGTATTGCCCAGCATGTTTCTATGCAGCTTAATTCCCCTGACCACTGCAGCTGGCACCTGCTTCCTCTTTGCCCAAATGAAGCGTTCTGGGCTAGAGACTGGCACTACTGAGTTATTGAGTTACTTTGTTCATCTCCGAATCCAGTGCAGTGTGTGGGCGATAACAGTCATTCTGCTGGTAGAGTGAATAGAGCCAAACGAGAGTCCGGTTGGCTCTTCTGCAGCAGACTTGGCAGGTATCCCAGGCTGGGATTTTTTTTCTCCTACTCTACTCTGTGTGTTGAGCCTCAAGGACCCAGGCCTTCGAGACTGAGATGTGTTCTTTTAAATCCTGCAGATCGCACATTTGAGACGGGACCCTTGCCTAGCATGGAGCCTGGATTCCCTGGTCTCCGAGGAGAACGAGGTCCAAAAGGACATCAGGGCCTCAAAGGAGTAAAAGGTGATGTTGTCCCTTGAATTTCTTAGTCCCTCCTCCCCCAAGCCCTAGAGAGACTTTAAGGGGATTGATCAAGACAATAGCCTGGACAGAAGTATTCTGGGCTCTTGAGAGAAGATATAGGACTGTTGGAAGTGCTTTAATTGGGGCTCTAAGAATGAAGTTAGAAATTGAGGTCACACAGGACAAAAAAAGAGGCTTATGGGCTGCTCTTTCCACCCCTTGAGCCTGCTGAAGCTATTGTCAGCATTCCAGGGTGCTAACCAGCACAGATAATCCCAGTTTGCAAAGCTTTGTCTAGACACTGCTTCCCAATACCATTAGCCTTAGGACTCTGTGTAGGTCAAGACCTAAGGTATTTGCTCCAGTAAAACAAGCAGGGACCCAGGAGGCTGCCTCATACACCACATCCCAGGTGGTTCATTTGGGAGGTCTAGGGCCACACTAGAGAAATACAAACTGTCTTTGCCTATTCAAAATGCTTAGGATCAGAAATGATTCCGATTTTGTAGTCTTTGGATTCTGCAATATTACATAGACTTTGACAGATAATCATCCCTAATCTGAAAAATTTAAAATCTCCCTTGCTTAGGATTTCAGAGCATTTATGCTCAGTTTTTACTAATCCAAGGAATAGACCATTCTCTCAGAGTTCCCAAGATCTGTTTCTAAAAGTAAGAAGAGACCCTTCAGGATCATAGGGAAATATAGCCAACCACATTTGTTACCACCTGGCGTTCTGCAGACTGTGCTCATAGAAGCATTGTAATTGGTTAGGTCATATAATTGTGACTCCTTGGTATGTCTTCAGAAGTGCTTTGTTGACATTGAGCTCAATGGCACATGAGTTTGAGGCTAACCTGCACTACATGCGACCTGTCTTTAAAAAGGCATTTCACTGACGCTCCTATCACCAGTCACATCAGTATATGTGAACTAATTAAATTCTAGACTCTCAGTTGTTTAAGTGGCAATCGGTGGTTCTCAGCATGAGACTCAGTGATAGCTGTACCTCACCCAAGACTAGTAAAAACTGACTCACTAGCACAGATGTCTTCTGATGGACAGTGAACTTAGGCTATCTGAGTCTCTGAAAGTCTTTTGATTTTCCTCCAAGGGAAGCCTGTCAAGTCATAGATAACCACTCTTGGAAAAAGAATCTATTTTATTTGTTATTGTCATTTGTATTTGTATATTTGTTGTCTGTTTTTCCTTCAGGGGACTCTGGGTTTTGTGCTTGTGAAGTTGGTGCCCCCAACATTGGACCACATGGTGAACCAGGCCTGCCTGGGACACAAGGTCCCATTGGCCTACCTGGTATTAAAGGGACTAGAGGAGATCCAGGCTCTAGGGGTGCACCTGGCCCAGCAGGGACTCCAGTAAGTCTTAAATTAACTTTGGTACAGAGGGGGGAATGGAGGATTTTAAATGTTCTTCACTCCCCATCAATCATTTTCCTAATGAAAGAAAGAGAGGGATAAAATAAATATATGATAACAATCTCTGAAGATTTTGCTTAAATTCATGCAGTTAGTCAAATCATTTCTTGTTTACCATTGACAAGTAACAAATCACAATGATAATTGGGTGCACAGGAAATTTCCTCAACAATTGAAAAATCAGGAGTACTCCTTTTGTGAGTCTAAGCTCTAATTGGAAATTGTGCTGATGAATTAATGGAGAAAATCTTCTGCAGAGAATAAATTAAGAGCACCTTTGAAAACAAACAAAAACAAAGTAAACCATGGGCCTTGGTCACATGCAGCAATCTGACCAGAGGGTCTCGAAAGCAGCAGCTTTCTGATTTAACCTACCCTTGTCCCCTCCTTCCCATCCACACAGTAATCTAGATTTGCCTGGCTGGGTGATATTGCTTAGAAATTAAGATGAAGCCCAGTCTTCAGAGATTTCAAAATTGGAAAAGATACGGAAATGTGAAGTAATTATCCAAGACAGAGACATAATCACATGTCCAGAACACTATGAAATATTATCTTTAAAAACTTACTTTAGGTCATATCTTTGCTAAGCACCAGAATTCTATGAAGTCTGCATCTCCTGGTTATTGACATTTGTTCCTTTCTCAGGGGTTATTTGGATCGAGAGGTCATACAGGCCTCAAAGGAAAGAAAGGAGAACCAACCATCAGTAGAGAATCAAAACTGTCAGGAGACAAAGGTGATGCTGGTCCCCAGGGGACCCCAGGTATGGCAGGAGCTCCAGGCAAGGATGGAATACCAGGTTTACCAGGGCTTCCAGGCATTCAGGTGAGTAGATCATTCCTGGATGATTAGCTCTATAAATCATCATACTGGACTTAGGGGAGATCTACTGGTCATTACATTATGGAATAAAGTAGAATAGAGTGTCTGACTCCCCCCCCCCAAACATGTTGACTCCATGCTTTCATTTTGTGTAAAATAAGATTTTTGTCTCAGAATACTTATCTCATTTGATAAGCACTAGGAATAATTAACCATATCCATATAAAATGATTCAGCTTCCCAACAGCTCTGACCTCCAAGCAATCCAGTTGTTTTCTTTGACCTCAATGGTCATTGCTGCCATCCTCACTTCCTACTTTCTTCCCCTAGCCTCATCTAGAACCTTTTGTCACGTCAGATCACCCAGAGTTGGCAAGACTCATTTCCACTCAGCAAACTCAGAGGCTGATCAATAAACTAGAATGACGGGGAATGTTCACAAAACACAAAACATTGTTCAGTGACTACCTCATTACTGTGGTTAGAAGCCTTTTCAGATAAGTCTTTAAATGACCTTTCAGTCTCTTTTTCTTTGTTCTCTAGGGAGACAGTGGATCTGGCTTCCCAGGTGAAAAGGGGTCACCAGGACTTCCTGGTGAAAAGGGCCATGATGGTCCAACTGGACCACCAGGAATTGGGCTGCCAGGACTTCCTGGGCCACGTGGACTTCCTGGAGATAAAGGAGTAGATGGGTTACCAGGGCAACAAGGGCTCCGTGGAGCTCAGGGTGAGTCATACAAAGAGATAGTTTTAGACTTGGAAAATCGACCTTTTGTAGAGTGGCCATGACTCATTAGGCATGAAATGCGTCATAAAAAGAGATCTGGCTAGCTGTAATCACTACAGTCAATCCTCAAGGGTTTTCAAGTAGGAAATGGATCATAACTGTATTTTGGTAAGTTTATAAGGTAGAACAATGTGTATTTCAGCTCTTCTTAATGAAAACTCTCCTAATTGAGCTATCTGAAAATGTCACAGAGCCACCTAGATGGGCTATGAGCTCATAGTCCATAGAAAAGTTCAAGGAGAGGATGTATGACTCTGTTGTAAATACCATCAAAGTAATTAGTGGGAGGTTTGATAAATAGTTCTCTAAGTTGTATGGTTATACCATCAACAGACAAAAATCTTTCCCAACTGACACAACCTCAGATTACTCAGGGATTCTAACTTAACCCTTGTATGATACTTAACTCCCTTTCAATAAGTTACTTTCCCTCATGAATTTCAAGGATAATAATAGGCAACATTCCTGCTTATATATTATGAAGGTCCCATACCATAACTTGTCTTTTGTACAGTCAGAAAACCTCTTCATCATAGCCCTTGTGTTCTGTGATTTCTGTGTTTCTATTCATGGCACCACACTTCTCATAGTCACCGAAGTTTGAAAATTTAAGATTATCTCATTCTTGGAAATGCCTCACATTATTTCTTTTCTCTTCTTGCTTGGTAACTTCTCATTATCTCATACCTAGTTTATCAAATACCTATGTGCTTTTGGAAAAGATAGATGGATGGTTAGATGGATGGATACATGAGCAAAAGACCATTTCCTTCGTAGTTTCTCTTCTATTCCTTGCTGACTTTCCCATTCAATTCTATTTATGCACATTGCTGACAATTAAATACCCTCTACCATTTAGCCTTCCCTTGACTACTCCACTGTGCCACTAGTACTTCAATTATGCTTGCTTCTATTAATGGTTTTCCCTTTACTGACAACACTGTAAAGTCTCTGAAAGATACCGAAGAAGGTGATGCTTCTTACCCTCTCAACCTGCCTAGCAGAGTACAGCATCCCTTGAGACCAATATTTACTTGCAGAAAAAAAATACCTTCCTAAACCTTGAATGATTAACAAATAAAACTCAATCTAGTAGGAACAGGCTGGCCTTGAACTCACAGAGATCAGCCTGCCTCTTCTTCCTGAGTGCTGGGGTTAAAGGTGTGTGCCACCACACACAGCAAGTACTTCATTTAGAATGTTGTCGCTCTTTTTTCTCTTCAGTAGCTAAATATAACTCACTAAATGTAGTATTCTTTTACAATCATTTAAAAGCACCTTTATGTGTTATAGCCATTTTAGATGCCACAAAAATGTGAGATGCTGTTTCTAAATGTTGCCTATTCCTACCAGTGATAGCCCAGGACTAGACATCTGCATTGCCAGGGAAGAGCATGTACTCATCAGAAGCTGTTCAACTTAGTGGTATGAATTATTACAAACTCTGGGAACACTGACAACTGACAGTCCCTGTGGTGGCTCTGGCTCCAGATTCTCAATGTAATCTATCACCCATGTTATTACTGCAGGGGGCTTCTGTGTACTTGATTATGTGCGGGTGCTAGCACTGTACTCAATCCCCACGATGAATGTGGGGGGCCAGTATGTCTGCTTTGTACACAAGACCTCCCTTAGGACTCAACAGACGCATGTCTTGGTTTCATTTTCCGCTGTCCTAATCTTTCCCCTACTGTAGACTAGAAGAGACTGACACAGAGGGAGGTAAGAGCTCACTACGTCTTCAGGGTCTCAGACATCGATGTTGGCAAAACGCCTTTTCTCTTTTGTTCACATTTGTCTCTGACACCCAGGATATCTTAAATGCTACATTGCACCCTTTTTGGAGGCAGAGTAATTGTGAGGCTTGGATGCAGAGGCTGCCACTGGCCACTGATACTTCTTTAAGGGCTCCTTAGTGCATACCTCCAGGGGACTTCCGAAGAAAGTGTCATGCAGTCCCTGAGAGGGGCTGATTTCCTTTACCACATATGTTGATGGATTGATGGGTTTCTAATTGAATTTTCTGAACTTTTATTGGGCTATAACTTGCCTTGCAAGGTACATGTGCAAGGAGTCATGCATGTCTGATCTCTATTATTTAGTCTCAAAACAAATAGAAATACTATAATCTTGAAAACTAGAGGTGCTTTATATTCTAAAGATGAATTTTTGTATTCATGGTGAAAATTCTGAATAATGTGGTCATCTGTTGCACTTATAAAGCATAACATGGCTAAAGCTCACTTCTGCTTTATTGAGAATGGTCTGAATTCAGGAATGTGAAGCTAAAAACATGGCAATGTAGAGTAAAAGCCAGATACAATACAAATTGATGTGAAGTCCTTAACCTTCCCATCATTTTTAAATCCCTTCATGCAAAATACAATGCAGTGCAGTCTGTGTCAAAACTGTGAGGGGGATATTATGGAGGGAAATGTGCCCTTGGTTTCTTCTTGTTTCTACGTACCTTCCTCTGGTCACCATTTTTCTTCCCTAGAATGGATGAATGGCATCAGTTCTATCTTTTAAGAGCTTTGCTCTGATCTGGTTCTCATGGGTGAAAAGAATCTCTATAACTTATCTAATAAATTGGGGAGATGGGTGGCTTTACATTTACACTCCACTCAGGGATATTTGTATTTTCCTTAGTTTGTTCTGTGGCATATTAGTAAGGCAATAGAATTACAACAGTACGATACAGACACATTGAAACTGCTGGGCTATGGAGTTAGTTGGGTGGCAGGAAAGTCTTGTGTAGGGTTCCTTCACCACACCAGCTCCAGGGATTGTCTTTTCCCTTCATTCAAAAACTCTGGACCCCAGCAGAGTACAGGACTGGAAGCACCCTCCTGGGGAAGCATCTCCCTCTGAGGTGCCTGTCAATAGAACACATTTCCACAATGGGGAGACAATTCTCAGAGACAGCTAGCTCTGCCACCTTAGTGTCTGACATGATGGAGGTGGGTATGACAACACGTGGCAGAGGATTTGTGCTGATGGCCAGAATCTTTATACCTGTGCGGTATAGGACTAGAAGAACACAAGGTCTGGAAGGCCATCAAGTACCATCACAAGACAGACTCAGGTAGAAAGCAAGGGACTGACTGATAGGAGCGCCTCTGAACCTCTCTCAAGGAAGATGAGAACTGTTCGCTGAGCACGCAGCAGGGGGCTGGGCCCGGTATCAAGTGCTTCCATCTCACAGACACAAGTGGATAGGTAGTTCTCCTTTGGCCCACGAGGCTCGGAGAACTTAAGTAGTTGTGTTAATACAGATGTGTAATAACAGAAATAAGACACCAGCTTAAGGTCTGTCTGCCTCCTGAGCCCAGAATAACCAGTGCAATATACCATTCAATTCCTAATCTTGACTTAGGACTAAAACAAGTGAGTTTGTTTGTTTGTTTGTTTGTTTGTTTTATTTGTTTAAACAAGACTTTATATTGGAGAGCAAAGGTGAGTAAAAGGAGAAATGGCAGCTACTTGTGTAAGCAGTCTGAATCATAGGCTTTATACACAATTTTCAAAAATAATCCTGTTTTTTTTTAGAGCCATGGTTTTTTTGTTATGTTTTTTAACAAATGCTACAGATTTTTATTGGAACTATTGGCTGTGTGGCTTAAGACAGACCTTGGGGATTGTTTTAATGAATAGGAGAGACTAATTTTAATTAGCATAGCAATTGTTTATAAATGGCACTTGAGGAAGTCCACAAACAATCTGTCACCGGTATTTATTAAACCTCCCCTCTGTGATCCTGCAGACTATTCATTTGCAGTATGAATGAGCAAAGAATTTCCTACAGAAAAGGCTGTGAATGCTAATTTCAACATCTTGAATACCGAAATTGACTAACTCTATTCCCTGAGTAGCAGAGTTTACAGTTTCCAATAAGGAGCTGAGGAGTCTCAATTTGTCTGTCATGGCCAAGGGAGTGGTCTTAAGTATTTCCTTAATTTAGACATACACATATCTGAACAATGATGGCCAATAAGTTTTAGTGGACTCAAAATGAACTGCTTTAAAAGAGCCCCATGCTTTGAAAAAAACCCTCTTGCAAAAAAAAATGTGTTGGGGCTGGAAAGATGGCACAGTAGTTTGGAGCACTGGCTAGTCTAACAGAGGACCTGGCTTCAATTCCTAGCACCTATAAGGAAGCTCACAAACATCCGTAATTCCAGTTCCAAGGGATCCAACACCCTCTTCTGGCCTCTATGGGCACCAGGCACACATGTGGTGCACATACATACAGGCAGGCAAAACACCCATACGCACACAATTTTAAAAATAAATTTATAATTTTTAAAAAGGAAGAAGTGGAGGTGTGAACTTGAACAGTTGTAGCTTCAAATTATCCACTCTAATAACGGAGGTATCATGAACTCTTAGTGCTGAAACCTAAGTGCCCGTGCTGGGAAGAGACTCTAAGGGAATGGTGAGCAGAAAGTTGCTGTTCCTGCACAGGCCACCTCTAAGAATCCTTGTTAGGTAACACCCTTTGCCTAGGTGACTGCTTGCCCAGCAGGCACCAATGGTTCAATAAGTAATACTCTGGCACCTGAACACTAAGAACAAAGATAAGCAATTGCCCTAGTAGTTCCTCCCAAGAGTTTCGGATGTCAAGCTTTTTGTGTGTGCGCCTAGCTGCTGAGTGGGGACATAATGGTTGTCCACTAAATAGAATAGGAGGAAAGGAGCATGTGAGGGGAGACTCTTTTCTGACTCGATGAGTTCACAGTTCCATGTGTTATCATTTACAGGAGTCACCTTGCCTTGTATTATTCCTGGGTCGTTTGGTCCATCAGGATTTCCCGGAGCTCCTGGATCCCCAGGTATGGAATGAGGCCAGGGAAAGGAAGCACACATTAAGGGCCTTGAATCAAAGGAAGCAGAGGATCCCAATAGCACATGAGGGTTCTGCTGAGGGCGTTTATGGTGACTGAGGAAACAGCTGCTGGAGAGTGTGGTGTGGGGAAGTGAGACTGGGGAAGCCGGGCAAAGAGAGTAGAATTGTGGACTAAACATCATGTGTCGAGCCTATCTGTGCTAGCGTTCCTTTCTCCTCACTACCTTCACTTGGGGTTTCAGGCTCTAAAGGAGCTCGGGGCCTCCCTGGAATTCCAGGCAAGCCTGGCACTCATGGAAGCAAAGGAGAGGCCGGAAGTCCGGGCTTAATTCATCTCCCGGGACTGCCAGGTAAGGAAAGAAGGCATCCCTTTTGCGGCTGTTATGTTTGGATGGTTTTCACTCTCCACTGATGACAATAAGCTAGGTCTGCTCTCTGGTGTGGCTGAAATCCTTTGCTTCCACTTGCAGTAAAAATGCAATGGAGAGCCGTAGAATGAGGGCATAACACGACAATAAGGGCCATGCAAAACCAATGAAGGCAACCCCTTAACTCTCAGATGAGGCAACTGATACTTCACAAAGCCACCAGTGCCAAAGCCAGGACTCTGCAGCTGTCTGCTTACCAGTCACGTGGCAATATCCCACATGGACTTCTTGGAGGTCAGAGAAAGAAGTTCAGTTCAGTCCAATAGAAGCTACCCATTTCTTCCCCTTTGTAGGGTAGTTCCAACCTGAGCTTCAGGACCGCAGGGTGCCACTGCTTCTCCGCCTGGGTACCCTGGGTCAGCATCTGCATCACCTGGGAACTTGATAGTCACACAAACTCTCAGCGTGTTCACAATACCCAGTGAGCAGAAACTCCAGGATGGAGCCCATAATCTGTGTGTCACTATAAGTTCTGAACCGCCGTTGTTCTAGCGTTTGAGTCTTCTCCTTGGCTACCTGCTCTAGTGTCTAGCATTTCTTCTGTTCTTTCCCCTACCGTCTGCCCACTCACGAAGAAGGAGGGCATGACCACTGGAGTTTAACAACTGCAAGAGAGACTGAGCTTTGGCCAGAAGGCCTTGGTGTGACTTGGTACAACTACGGACCCCAGGAACAGGAGCAGGTTTCTAAGCTGTGCCTACTCCCAGCTTCCCAGAACTAGAACCTCCTTCCACTCACATGTTATAGTTCCTACCTCTGCACAAATTCTCCAAGGAATGGAGACTGCTGACTATTATTAATACATTAGCTTTTGTATTAGAAAAATCTGTCTCAGATCTCTATCTAGACAAATTGCTTCTAAACATCCATGGCCTTTTAATTTTTTTTCCTCTTTACATTTAGGATTTCCTGGACCTCGTGGAGAAAAGGGATTGCCTGGTTTCCCTGGGCTTCCTGGAAAAGATGGCTTGCCTGGAAAGGCTGGCAGTCCAGGTTTACCAGGCTCCAAGGGAGCCACTGGTGACATCTTTGGTGCCGAAAATGGTGCTTCAGGGGAGCAAGGCCTACAGGGATTGCCAGGGGACAAAGGATTTCTTGGAGACTCTGGCCTTCCAGGACCCACGGGTGACTCTTCTTGACACTTTACTTAACAATGAACAGAAAGCTTTATAGTGACTACTGTCTTTGCATGAATGCATGTATGAAATGCATGACCAAATCTGGGATAATTCACAAGAAAGCTAAAATGACATTCTAATTCCGGCTCTCTTTAAGGAAAATTTTCCTTATGTGGTTGGAGTCCATTTTCCTATCATAGTAATTCTGGGAGTAGCTGTAACCAATAGTCAAATTCTTGCAAAGCTGTTCACAAAAGAAGACAGTGTCGTCTGAGGTGAATCCTGGGCCAAGCCCTTCTATTGGAAGCTGGTTTGGTGACCCAGTGCCTCCCTGTGATCTAGGCTATGAACACCTGCCCCCTCCTTTTCATTAGGTTTGAATGGCAAGTCTGGTATGCTAGGCCCCAAAGGTGAGAAGGGCAACCCTGGAACATCAGGACCACCAGGACAGCCAGGACCCTCAGGATCTAGTGATACATTTGGCATCCAGGGCACATCTGGACCCCCAGGACCAGCAGGCCTTCCAGGCATTTCAGGTAGGTCCATTAGAGGAAGAATCCCAACTTGACAGACTTTAGTTAGGCTTCACTTAGACTCAGGCATCCTTGGGACTAATAGTGGCAGTGTGATATGGTCAGAATCTCAGAGATTTGACTTTCCTGACCTCTCTAGTGTCAAATCCCAAATCGCTCTGGCTGTGGCAGGCAGAACACATTGTTGCTGTTTAGCTTCTGCACTGTGACAACAGATCTCTACCATGTCTGCCTTCCATGGCCTCCTGCCCTTTGGATGCTTTGGCCTGCCCCTGGCCTTTCTCTGTTAAAGAATCCACCCTGTGTTGAGTTGTGTTGTGCCCTCACTGGGCTATGGTGAGCCTGATTTGAGCTACAGAGAGCTAAAGCTGCGCCCCCACACCCCAGTGGCCTGCCCGTCAAGGGAACATGCCTCTGAAGATCTATAGGCAAACAGTGGCTTTCACTCAAGACCATCATCATCCCCGCTCTGCCTCCTGGACGAAGTGACTGAAGCTGAGTTATTTGCCGAGCCATTAATATCTGCTTTATGTCCTTTGTCCTTCTGTTTCCGGGGTCTTCATATAAGCTGCTGACATGAAGAAGAAGGAAAACAACAGCCCACAAACTCACCGACTACGACTTCCCACTGGGGAATTATCTGATTATCCCCTATAACATGGCCTTGCTTACAAGGCCAGGGATCCCTGAGCCCCTGCTAGAGGGTTGGTTCCCATTGTCTTCAGCTCTCTGGTTAGAGAACTCTCTTCACAGCTTCCCATTGGAATCCTGGGGCTCGCAGCTACTTGCTGCTTTTCATTTCATGGAAAGCTAAGTCAGCCATTCATTGAGGTCCTTGGGAGCCCAAATACTTCTGTCGTCACTGATTGAATCCTTTGGTTTTTTAATTTCCTTGCTTTGTACCTGGACATTCCACTTGGGCAGCAGCTCAGGAGGTTAATCCCATTGACCAACTTAAAGCGTGGTGAAAGAAGACTCAGGGTATCTGGGAGATCAAATGGGCCTTGTGGGTCTCTACAGTACTTGGCACTAGGGGGTCTTTCAAACATAATGCTAAGGAACTGGCTGACTTAACCGCTTGCTTGAGGGATTAAAAGGGCAACCCTGTATCCAAGACTCCCTGGGAAGTTCGAACAACAGCTCAGCTTTAACCTCTACTTCACGAATTGGCTCAGGAAGCAACCATTGTAACTTGATTCAGAGTGTAAGTGCCGGGAAACTGGAGTCCAATTGCCGCCCTGGCTTCCCAGAGCTCCATTCAGAGGCTCCAGGGTAAAGCACATCCATAAAGGAAGAAGTTATAATCACAAGGGGGTTGCTTTTCCTGCCCATCACTGTGTCATGCTAGAAGCGATATGCATTTAGCATGGTGCTCTGGGTGGTAGGTCCTAATGCTCTGACCAACTGAGCACTCAGCTTGTTGGCAGCTCTCATTGGGTATTGTTAAAAGGCCATGAACAAAGTTTAACAAGCCTGCCAGTCAGAACCAATGGAAATAAGCAGTGACCCAAATCTGTCCAGAATCTCACTTAATAGCTGACCTGTGTTCTCTCTATTCAGGGCAATCTGGAAAGAAGGGTCAAAGAGGAGACATAGGTCAACCTGGGTCAACTGGAAAACGAGGTCTACCTGGGATAAAAGGCCTTCCTGGTTCTCAAGGGACAGATGGTTTCCTGGGAAGCCCAGGTTTGCCAGGAGTCACTGGGTTGCCAGGCATCCTAGGCCAAAAGGGTAAGTGAAGTAATTGGGAAGGCCAGTGAAATGGGCAGGGGCTACCCAAAAGGAGCATTTATTCTGAGCTGCCCAAATTGCTCCCTCCTCTCTGTCCAGGAAACAGAAGGTAGGCAGGGCTTTCTGTAGCAAGATATTTAGACCAGGCTGGTACTAAAGGAAGACAATCACCTAATGTGAGTCACTCAAACTGCTTGCTGTGTGGGACAGTGGAAAGATTAATATGGTCAGAAAGAGCCAGGGCAATAACAGCTACATATAGATCACTCAGCGTGGCACATACCAAGGATCCTGACAGCTCTCACTTTCTATGATTGCCATAGCAGTGGTTAGGTGTGTGGCATCTCTGTTTTAAACAGGAGGAAATGGCTAGTCTCAGGGCAGGGCATACAAGTGGTTAGCACAAAGGGGCAAGGTTATGCTCATCTCTTGGCCTCCTGGACCTAGGCTTTTCTTGACATGTGCTCTGAACTTAATGAAGTAAAACAAAAGAGCCCACATTTTTTCTGGTGGTTAATTATTACACATTCAGAGAGTACTGGAATATGTAATAACTAAGAAGCTTGGTTGAAAAAAAAACTAAGACTTCAGAGTTAGAGAAACCTGTGTTCAAATCCTTTCTCTGCAACTTCTTAGCTCTGTGGCATTGTGCAAGTAATTCAACCTTTCTTGGCCTCTCTTTGTTCTCGTGTATGTACAACAGAAATGATAATAAAAGAAAGTCTTACTCTTCAACAGGTGAAAAGGGGTCCTCTGGACCAGTAGGGTTTCCTGGCTTACCTGGTCTTCCCGGTATTCCTGGAGCTGATGGATTAAAAGGAATTTCCGGTTCGTTTGGAAAGGTGGGACAACCTGGACAGGCTGGTACTCAGGGTGAAAAAGGTGAGAGGGAGAGAAAGAGACGGGGGGGGGGGGGATTCCAAAATGACTATGTTGTTTTTCAAAGTGTATTTTGCTTGTCAACTTTGTCATTCATGTGATGAATGCCACCTCTGTATTAGACAAAAATTTGGACTTCTGAATTAAGTCCTTTGAAACCAAAAGACTATTCCCTTCAGAGTTAACACTACATGTTATGGACTGTGTCAGTCAGCTTTTGACTACTGACAACAGATCTCTAGCATAAACAGTTTATAAGAAGGAAAAGGTTTATTTTAGACCTTGGTTTCAGAGGATTCCATCTGTGATCAGTTGACCTTGTTGCCTTTGGGCCTGTGGTGGAACAGTACATCATAGAGCAGAGCTTTCTTCATGGCAGCTCGGAAGCAAAACTGAGAATGTGATAAGAACGAGAGTCCCACAGTCCCCTTCAAGAACGTGTACCCAATAACTTGACTTCCTCCCACTCAACTCCATGCATCAAAGGCTCCCCTCACCTCCCTATGAAGTCAATGGCTGAAAATCAAGCCATTACCACTCATATCTTTGGGGGATACTTATTCAAACCAAAATGAAGGCCTCTGCTATATATTCCCAGTGCATCGTTGGAAGATAATTTTGAGTAGGGTCTAAAGTTACTGATGTCTTTGGGTTTGGAGAAAGAGAAAGGGTATGCAGAAATGCAAAGTTTGAGGATGAGATAGGGAAGAGGACAGAAAGGCCTAGAAACTGGGCTGGGGGGGTAGTGTGGTAAGAAACAATATGAAAGGTCAGCCCTAGTGTGACTTTGTGTGTAAACTGTCTCTCTCATGCTGACTGCCTAATCTGCCTTCCTTCAGGAGACAGAGGGGATCCAGGGTCAGTCGGCGTGTCCGGTCCAAGACCTCCGATGCTGACCCTTTGGTTCAAAGGAGAAAAAGGCTCTCGAGGTTCTGCTGGATCAGATGGATTTCTTGGACCCAGAGGTGCTGAGGCAGGGGATGTTCAGGAGACATTCTCAAGAAAGGATTTACAGCCACCCTTGGCTTCCTTCCCGAGAAAAGCAAAGCTCACCCCCAAGAACAGCAGTATGGGAGACAACATGGGGTTCAAGGAGGCTATCTTCCCTCTTCCTGAGTGTCCCTTGATCTTTGAGACTATTGCCACTGTAGAACGGAAATTTTGACCCACAGTCTGCAGTACCCCAGAAAGAGCCTGGTAGATAGTGAGGCATAGATACTGAGCTACTTGTCAAATGTTTGAGTTGGAAAGACATCAACGGCACCTCCTTCCACCACCCTCTCCCCAAGCCAACTTCCCCGTCACCTGAGAGTGCATTTGGAATATGACCTTGAGCGCCTGCACCTAGTCAGATTGTTCGTGTTGCCTCTAGCCTTTTTCTAACAGGTTTTGCTTCTTTCCCAGGTGACAAAGGAGAACCTGGCATCCCAGGGTTACCAGGCCCACCTGGAGCTCCTGGACAGTCCAATACCATCAAAGGACTCAGTGGGATGCCAGGTTCCCCTGGATCTGTGGGAAGAAGCGGATTACCCGGCCTCAAGGGGTCCCTGGGGATCGCAGGTTTCCCAGGAATGCCAGGAAAAAGTGTAAGTTTATCCAGATTCTTGTCTCTTCACCATAAACAAACAAACAAACAAAAAAAAATCCTTCACTGCATAGGCACATGCCCTGGGTTCCCATCTTTCTGATTCCAGGCTACTTTCAACCCTTGCCCTCAAGATAACATCAAAGTGCTCACTCTCCGTGTGTGTGTGTGTGTGTGTGTGTGTGTGTGTGTGTGTGTGTGTGACACATCTTCCCACCCTTTCCCTCAGTATCCCCTTCCTCTGTGTTTTGGCTCCCATTATTGGCCCTATGAGGCAAAGCCCCTGCCTAATTTGCAGTCTCTGAATCTTGCCTGCTCTTCAAGGCACCATCTCATCATGAGTTGTGGGGCTGCTGCTGGCCTGGCAAGGCACTTTTCATTGCTCGTATCGAACTGCTCCTAGTTGGTTCTTCAGAGACTCTCACTTGCTAAGCAATATTTCTGGGACTTAAGAAGAATAGCCTTACAAACCTTTCTGTTTGCACCCCCACTGCCAGCACCCTAGAGTCCGCATTAAGCTGGACTTAATGTAAAAATTCACAGATTGTGGGAAAGGGTGTTCAGGCAGGGTCTTACTACGTTGTCAAGGGAGACCTTGAACCCATAATACTCCTGCCTCACCTTTGCAAGTGCTGGGATTACAGGTATGCACCACCACACCACAACTAGAAATAAGTGTAGGGTTTTGGGTGTTACTCAGTATTAAACTTGGGGCCTCAAACATGCTAGGCAAGTGCTCTACTGCTGAGCTGTATCTCTAAGCATAGCATTCGGAGATTTCTTGATGGTTTAATAGGAAGGTGTTTGAAGTACCTCAGAGGACAACAACTAGCAAAGATTCAAGTCTAGATTATCTGGGCTTTTGAAAGGCAGGGTAGGGGCTGTAGAGATGGCTCAGTGGTTAAAAGTGCTTGCTGTTCTTTTTGGACAGCTTACAACTCCCTGTGAATTACAGCTCCAGGGCATCCAAAGCATTCTTTGGCCTCCATGGGTACCGGCACACATGGTAGCATGGTAGTGGTGTGGTGTGGTGTGTGTGTGTGTGTGTGTGTGTGTGTGTGTGTGTGTGTACACACACATTTAAAAACATAAACAAGACAGAATAAACTAGAGTAGGTTTGACAGATGGACTTGAATTTGAATGTCAGCAGGCTTCATCTCTCATTTGCTCTGTGATCTTGTGTGCCTTGCTTAATTAACTCCACTGAGCCTTATGTTTCTTTCCATCCGTTAAAAAGGTAGACGAATAGCCAAACTCCTTTCAGACAGTAGTGAAGATTAAATGAGATGAGACATGCAAAGCACTTAACGTTGTGTCACATACATGGAATGTTCTACATAAATAGTAGTCTGATTCAATGATTAGACCCCAAATACCTGTACTCCCTACAAGCAAATTTTTGTCTTTCAAAAGCATTCGTCCATCTGGTAGAGAGGATACACTTACATGGCTCAAACATTCTCCAAGGAAATCATTCTAGGTTTAAAGTCCTCATAACTCACAGAGGGGAAGGGATAGAACGAAGTGGGAATGCATTGGGGGAGAAAGGGTTCCCAGCGTAAGCAGAGACTCACATTAGGAACATCTATATCTAAAGCAGTGTGCTATATGAAGCCAGGCCAGAAAACAGGCAGAAGGGAGGGGGTGCCATCGAAGGTAGTGGGCCAATGAAAATAGTGACCCAGCCCATTCCTCAGTCTTCTGTGCAATGCACTAACTGGCATGCATTTTTCCTGGGTACATCTCCAAATACCTCCAACCATACGAGATACCATGAGAACAGCTGAAAGCAGCTGACATAAACACTCCCCAGATGCAGAGTGTTTCAGAAAACTGCCAGGGAGTGCAGGTGGATTTCACTGTGAATATGGAAACTACTCATCCACATGCAGGCTAGCACCCTGCACACTTACAGCCTGCTACCTGGTAACAGGACAACCTCATGTTCCTTGTAGAGCCTTTAGCCCTGCTTAGGAAAAGCAAGACTACTGTTTGTGATTGTTTTGTTCTTCCAGTTTTGAGACAGGATCTCACTAGGCTGGTCGGGAACTTGTGAAGTTCCTGCCTCTGTTTCCTGAGTGCTAAATCTATAGACATGCGCCCTCACACCTGGCTGAAGTGATGATGATGCGACATAACTCTATAGCTTTGGCCAAAATGGTGGTGGCTGAATAGCTGCAGAGCAAATTGAGTGCCTGGCCTGGGATTCATGTCCTACGTTTTCTGAGACTCAATAATTAATGCAGCCATACATTGATGCATTGAGATTTCAATTCTGATAGGTTACGAATGACATGACTAGGAGTAATCTGCAGATGAAATATTCCCCACTGCAAGCCCTAAGTATGCATGTCTATCCCTGGCTCAGCACCTTCCCATCTACAGGATATATCTCCTGCCCCACCTAACACAAAGAGTGTAATCAGCATCTCTCAGGCGATGGCTAGGGCTTGGGAGAGAGGAGAAAGATGGTGAGCATCTCCAAACTCTAGGCATAAATAATGATTTCTATGTTGCCTTGAAGGGTTTTCAGGGTCGCATTGGAACTTCTGGTCCCCTGGGAGCAACTGGTATCCCAGGGTTAAAAGGTAGGGAACCTTTTCTCTTTTGATCCGTTTGCCTAGACCAAGGTAAGGTTTTCTACCAACCCATAACTCAGGGGGTGGCCAGAGCTGTGTTTAGAGGGAAAACGAATTTGTTTTATATTGCCCAGTTAGCCAAACACCCTCTGCACTCCTTGTTCTTCAAAGACAATACCAGCAACAATGGTACCTGCCAAAATCTCTTCCCAGGACTTTCCGGGCCAACAAACAAACAAACAAATGATACAAAGCCAAAGGAATGTTTTCAAAACAACAGCATAAAAGAACTTCAGCTCAGAACAACTCTTCAACTTATGAGCACAGCCCCCCTGGCCCCAGGCAGGAATAGGTCCCATCTTTACAAGAATCACTATTCCATTCTGGTCGTATTTCAGGTCCCACTTACCCTCTTCTCACGCATACTGGGCCTAGTGATGTGTTTCCAGCGAAGGAGTGCTCTGTATAAGAACAGCTCATGCCGGTAGCTTGGTAGAATCCCTGGTCCTTTTACTCAGTGAATGGTTTTGTCAAGAAGCTCCTATGGCCATATTGAATCTGAATTGAGGGGTAAAGATTGAAAGGATTCCTTTGGCAAAAGAAAATGAAAAACTGTTTCTTATACTTGCAGGAGACCAAGGCCAAACACTTGGCATTTCTGGAAGCCCAGGCCCCAAGGGACAGCCTGGTGAATTAGGTTTTAAAGGTAAGGCTGAGAAAATTTTGCATATACTTCGCAAATGCTTCGGAACTTAAGGACTAGAAGGAATTTTGGAGACCAGCCCCAAGTTCTTCAACTTCTATCCAGTGGATACCTGTAGTTTTCCCAGGCAAACTGATAAGGACCTTTAGCCTGGTGTAGCCCCTAAAACGTAGTTTCCATATTTTCATCTAAACTTTGGTGCATAAACATCTCAGTCCACCGTTCTTGCTTCTGGAAGACACTCAGAAAAAGTCTGTGTAAGTCTCAATTGGGAACAGCTTCCAAATATGAAAACAACCACCAGGGTCTTTCCCAGAGTTCCTTCATTGAATGAAGTTCCCTCAACATCTCAAAATGCTTTCACCTTCCCACTCCTGTTTTCCCACGGAAATGGGGACTAATCATTCAGCAATTTTCTTGACCTTACAGGTGTAAAGGGAAAAGATGGACTAGTTGGTGACAGAGGTTACCCAGGAAACAAGGGCGACGATGGAAAAGTTGGTATTGCTGGAGATCCTGGCCTTCCTGGGTCCCCAGGTACTGTGCTACTTGACAGCTTTTACTGAAGAAGTTAGCTTCCAGCCATACCCTATTCTCAATGTCTGCCTTCATTTTACATTTAGGACTTCAAGGGATTTCAGGTATGAGAGGAGACCCAGGCCTCCCAGGTTCCCCTGGCCATCTAGGGTCAATTGGCCATCCTGGACCCTCTGGCTTAATAGGACCTAAAGGTATGTGTGTTTGTGGGGGGGAAGTAGGAGGAGGTGTCTTTTCCTCATAACAGATGGCAACTACTTCATCTTAGAATGTAGCAGCCAGGCCTAAGCCATACTTAGAGTGAGGTGTTAAATGAGGATTAATGGGAAAGAAGAATGTAGAATGGGCTCGAGAGATGGCTCAAAAAACGCACTTGTTTTCTTGCAGAGGACCTGAGTTTGATTCCCAACACCTACCTAGTGGCTCACAACCACCTGTAACTCCAGTCCCAGGTGATCCAGTGCCCTCTTCTAACCTCCATGGGCACCAGGCACTTGTGTAGCACACAAATGTACATGCAGGCAAAATTCTCATACACATAAAATAAATAAATATTTAATCAGTAAAAAAGAAGGAAGAAGGGTAGTGAACAATTATGAATGGGAATAGAAGAATGTGAGAGCTACAAAGAAAAGTATTAACAAGAAAGACACATTAGCTTTCCAGTACTATAATTAAATCCCTGTGGTTGGTCACTTAGAAAGAAAAAAGATTTAGCTTATAATTTTTTAAAATATTTATATATTTATTATGCATACAGTGTTCTTCCTGCATGTCAGAAGAAGGCACCAATCTCATTACAGATGGTTGTGAGCCACCGTGTGGTTGCTGGGAATTGAACTCAGGCCCTTTGGAGGAGCAGTCAGTGCTCTTAAGCTCTGAGCCATCTCTCCAGCCCCTAGCTTATAATTTTTGAGTCAGTAATTCCAAAGAGCTCTGGCACTGGCTTTAAGGAGGACCATACCCTAACCATGTCACCTCATGGGGGATGACATCTATGTCACCTCATGAGGGGTTAGCATCATGACAGAGAGAGAGAGAGAGAGAGAGAGAGAGAGAGAGAGAGAGAGAGAGAGAGAGAGAGAGAGAGAGAGAGAGAGAGAGATCACAACTCAATAGCAGGTCAAAGTGAGGGGTAGGGCCAATCATACTCTTCTGAAGAAATTCACAATTATGAGAACTCAGGGTCCATGAGAACTACCTTATTCCTTTGGTGGAGAGTCTCAGTGACAAAACCTCAGTAAACCTCACCTCTTAAAGATCCCACCACCTCTCATTATATCACAGTGGAGACCTTGGGGAACACATTAAACTATATCCAAGTGAAATGGTTAACTTGATATTGTTAACTTGATAAAAATCTAGAATCAGCTAGGAGACAAGCTTTGGGGACACCTTTCAAGGGACAATGCAGCTTAGGTTAGCCTGTGGGCATGCCTGTGAGGAATTCTCTAGATTGGGTTTACTTAGGTGGGTAGACCAACCTTAACTATATGAAGTACCATTCCACTGGCTGGAGTCCTGAACTGAATAAAATAGGAGAAAGCGAGCTGAGAACCAGCATTTATTACCCTCTACATCATGACTATGGATGCAATGTAACCACATGCCTCAAGTTCCTGATGCCATGTTTTCCTCAGCATGATAGATGGTACCCTCAAATTGCAAGCCAAAATAAGCCTTTCCATTTTTAAGCTGCTTGAGTCAAGCATCTGATCACAGAAATAAGGAACGCAGCTACTATATGAAGCCCTAACAGAAAGTTATTGCCCTGGCATATGTTGTCTTTCCTTGCTTTAATTTTCTAGACCCAGTTTCTGGGAGAAGGCAACTCAAGGTCCTGGCATTGCTACTCCTACATTCTATTAAAAATACCTGCAGTAGTGGGGGGTGTGGCTCCGTTGGTAGATTGCTTGTCCAGAATATACAAAGCCCTAGATTCAATCCCCAGCACTGCATAAACCAGAGTGATGACACATACCTATAATCTCTGCCCTCTGGATGTGGATGCAGGAAGATGAGAGGTCGAAGGTCACGCTCAACTACATAGAGAGTGATAAGCATCCTGAGGTACATGAGACTCTATCTCAAACAAACAAAAACAAGAAAAGTGGGAGGACCTAATTATTTGGGTTCCTGGTTTTAGAGACTTTAGTCCACAGTTGTCACGTGGCTTCATTCTAGCTGGATCATTGGTAGGGAAGAATATCATGATAGGGAGTGTGTAGCAGAGCTGTGTCCTCAAGCTGTTCACCTCATGGTGATCAGGAAGCAATAAGAGTCAGTGTCAGGACAAAATATCCCCATTCATAGCATGCCTCCAGTTAGCTACTTCCTCTAATTAGGCCCCACTTCATACAAGTTCCTCTACCACTCAATAACTCATTAAGTTTTGAGTCACATTGAATTAGTACATTTCTAAAGTCAGAATCATTGTAGTCTAATGATTTCCTAAAGGCTCTGCCTCTGAATATACTATTACTAGGGAATACACCTTCAACACTTGGGCCTTTGGGAGACATTTTAGATCCAAACCTTAACAGCTTATTAACTGCCATCTTACTCTTAAAGCTGCAGTGGCCCTTATAAGAATCATGAGAGCCCAAGGTACAGGGTGTATGTTAGAAACTGGCTTTTTCTGTCCTCAGGATTCTCTGGACTACCTGGTTTACATGGACTGAATGGACTTCCAGGCACCAAGGGTACCCATGGCACTCCAGGTAAGAAAAGCCCTGAAGGTCAAGTTTAAGGACATAAAGCTCTTTCAGAAGCCTGGAAGAAATCCTCCATGTGTTCTTAACTGTAGCATATCCCATATACTGGGACTCAGTTATCCTCACCAGTCTTCAACTGGAGGTTCTTAACACAAGAGGAAAGAGGATGTTTTGCCTTTCTGTGGGAATGAGATTTTCTTCCAAGCCACAGGGAAGTCAATCATGCCTAAGGGCTGTCTCCCCTGAGCTCTGTCCCGTCCCTCTGCATTTCTTCCTAGGAGCCAGTATCACTGGTGTTCCGGGGCCTGCTGGCTTGCCTGGTCCCAAAGGGGAAAAGGGAATGCCAGGAATTGGCATTGGAGACCCAGGAGAACAAGGTTCAAGGGGACAAAAAGGTGACCGAGGTAAGTTGGCTCAAGTCAGACCTTATAGAAACTGAAGGAGGCCTTGGCAGGGGAACGGGGTTTGGGATTGATCAGGGCCATGTGGTTCACAGGGTTATATTATACTTGGCTTTGCATTTTGGAGAGTCTAAGAGTCCTTAACAGTGACTGCTAAGAAAAGGATGATAGGCTATCCCTGTGACTTTCCAGTAAAGAACGCTGGTGAGCGCTCTTCCAAGTGCCCTCTAGCCTCCCGTTGCCCCCTAGCTCTTTCCAGTTAAGCCCTGGACCTCTTTTTTCACACTTGGCTGGAGCCAGGATGAATGCTTCCAAGGAGCAGAGTTTGTCTATTTAGTGAGATCTTAGCTACAATTTCCTTAGTGCTCCACGAGGATGGGAGACACTGAGTGGCCAAAGAAAGCCAAGACTGAGAGAATAAGGGCCTCCTGAGGCCAGGCCCACAATCTGCACTCCATCAGGATCAGTTATATTTTCATAAACCAAATTCCACCCTGATCTCAGCTCCGCACACTGCTTGAAGTCTTTCTGGGTGTCCCTCTCTAAACATTCTCAAAAAGTCAGAATGAATTACCATTCTTCAGTTTCCTTAGCAATGTTCTGGAGACCCATAATGTCTTCCCACTGTATGTAAAGCAGGAAATGAATGCAGTATAGCCTCATGACTAAGAGGATGGCCTCTAGATCCAAATTTCAGTTCTCCCTCTCACTAAGCTGCATGATCCTAATCAATAAAGTTCCATGCCCCCCCACCCCTTTCTCTTTGATTTTTCGAGACAGGGTTTCTCTGTAGCCCTGGATGTCCTGGAACTCACTCTGTAGACCAGGCTGGCCTCGAACTCAGAGAGATCTGCCTGCTTCTGCCTCCCAAGTGCTTGGATTAAAGGTGTGCACCATCACCACCCAGCACATGCCTGTCTCTCAATGCCAAATGGACTCTTATTTTTTTCTTTCTGTGAAACAGATATAATAACAAAACTGTCTCACAGATTTTTCTGAGGATTCTATCAACAGTAGGATAATGTGTGTCAAAGAACATATCTCAGCGTCTCGCTGATGCCTCAGGAACACTGGGCACTATGCTATGACATGCTACTTGGGAAGTGATATTTGCAATATATTTGGGGCCTTAGATCTTACCACACTTTCAGTTTACATAGTGTACATATGTTTCCAGTGTACACATTAATTCATTTCCTGCTGCACTTGGAACTGGGGCATCTGTTGTTTCTGTGTTTAATCTTTCTGTTGATCAGGATAAACTTGTTCTTTTGGGGGAGCTGGGAGTTTCTCCAGAGGAAGAGCTCAAAGCAGGGTCTGAGCCTGCAGAACAACCATGGCTTTTTTCCCAGGACATAGAGAAGATAGTACCAGAGGGAAGCATATGACGTTTCTTCTTCTGTTTGTAAATCTTGACTGTGAATGTCTGGTTATGAAATTATTCATTTACTTTAGCTGACATGAAATCATAATTCCAATTACAGTAAATAGTACACATCAAGATGGATATATTATAGAAACATAATTATGAGGAGCAGCACATCACAAGGGAATACATTTGGTGTGGTTCTGTCATTAGATGTTCAAAATAAGCAAAACAACCAACATACTGTTTACGGTTGCAAATATTCATGAACAAATTACTATGAAAAGGAAGGAAGTGAACACAGAATTTGGGAATGGTTGTCTCCGAGAAGATGGGGATGGAGTCTATGGAGGCTGCACACATAATTAACAAGATAATTACATCTTCGTTTTTCTTCAGTGTGGCAATGGAGTGCAGATGTGCTCATCATACCTGGATTATTCTTTATTGGAACAATTTGTTTAAAAAGAATACAGCCTGTATTGTACCCACCAGAAGAAACTGTCTGTGATTTGCTAGTGGAAGGAAAACAGACTTAGCCTAAGAACACTTCATTCCCTGTGCTCACGATACCTTTAGCTAAATGATTTGCAATTATACTGCGGTATTCATATTTGCATTAAATCTTTAGAGCCTACATTTATATATTTAGAGTTCCTCAGGCTTTGCCATCAGAATTGGTTAGCAAAACGATCATTTTGCATTTGCAGCCCCTCAAGTAGAACATTTTAGTTTTCGTCAAAAAGCATATGAGGGCTGACTAGAAGGTTCAGTGTGTGAAGGCGCCTGAGTTACAAGCCTGAAAAGCTGAGTTCCACTCCTGGAACCAAAGTTAAGGTGGAAGGAGAGACCCAAATCCATAGAGCTGCTCTCTGAGTTCCACTCAAACACACACGATAATGGTAAGTTGTTAATAACATGAGATCTGGGTACGACTTTAGGTCCGTAGTGTATTTATTTAGTATCTGATGATAGATTAGCGTAACTATGAAGTCAAGAAAGAGGATAAAGGGCAGGCAAGTCTTCAAAAAACTGACATGGAGGACTCTTCGAATCTGTAGGCCGCCCACACTTACTCCATTACATGTGGTTTTATGGTATTTTCCTTGTCCGTTTTGCCTGATTTCAGTTGATATAAAATACGTACATTTTCTATATGCACCTATACATGTATAAAGCTCTATTTCCAGGAAAAAAGCATGCAATGTGTCTTTCTTTTCAGCTCCTTACTCAATGAAAAAGAAAAGTACTTGAGAGAGTCACCCCGACACAGCTGCCAGCGCTGCCAGGAGCAGCATGTAGCTCTTTGTGTGCTTTTTTTGTTTTTTTTCTCTTGTACAGACCTAAAATTAACAAGAGCCTTTTCTCCAAATCAACCTTTTCATCTCCAGTTTTCTTTGTGATTCAATGCATTGATGAGCTATTTTAAACACCTGCTCTGGCTAATCTCCCATCTCTCTTTCCAAGTTTACATGGACTTGCCAGTTTTCTAAGGCGGCTATAAGATGGGAAATTGAGTAATCATATTTTTGGATTTTTCTTCTCACATACAAAAAAGAATCTCCACCAGATTACACTGGCTCTTCTTATCTGCCCCTCCATTAGAATACGCCAGTTGGCACAGCTGTCCCACGCTTAGTGAACAGCAGAAACTGCCACATGTGTATAGGTAGTTTTGATGTTTCCCCATCAAGAGTGCCGTATGTGTACTTCACATGCATTAAATAAATATTGTGTCATCCGATGAAAGGTTTTGTTTTTAACTTATAGTAGAAATTGTTCCACAAATCAGAAGCATGGAAAGTATTATGAGAGTCTGGCAGGGGACTCTGTAAATGCTCTATCATGTAACTATTCACCTTGGCCAAAGGGGATCCGATATGTCCAGAGAGATGTGTTCAACAGGCAACTAAGCCGTCATCCCACTAATCTGACAACTATAAAAGACTGCCTTTTTGTTTGCCTTGAAGTATCAGAAGATATCTCAGAAACCTAGGACACACAGGGGGATTCTGCCTTCGTTCTGGATGGTCTGGGTTGAGTCATACAGCAGCCGTAACTTTAGGGCAGCATCACACAGCTGTTCGGAAAATTTGTTTGATGTACCAGTGTGCTTAATAACAAACAACACTTGGGAAACTTAAATTCCAGCTGCTCAGCCATGCCTTCTTTTATTTATGATTTGGAGAAAAACAGCCTAAAATATTTCCATCACCAGTGAAACTGGGAAGCTAGAAATTTCCATAGCTCTATCCCGATAAAACGAAGCTCCAGCTGGAAAGGAAGTCTGAACCTTCCCTAGTTACTGTTGTCTGGCTGCTGGGCAGATAGGATGAAGGGAGAAGAGCCCTCTGCTGGTGTCCGCTGGTATTGCAGCTACCTTAATGGCTTCCATTTTCCGAGTGCACCCGGGCCTCTCCTGGACATAGGAGGCCGACCAAGCCCCGTTTTATTTATTTTTTGCAGGTTTCCCAGGTCTCCAAGGTCCTGCTGGTCCCCCCGGAGCCCCAGGCATCTCTTTGCCCTCAGTCATAGCAGGACAGCCTGGTGACCCTGGGCGGCCAGGCCTAGATGGAGAACGAGGTAAAAACAAGAAGCTCTAAATAGAACTGGCCACCCTGCTTTGATGTTCGCGTACATGCTTTATATAATGCAGCCCTTTCCCTGTTGCTTGGCATGCATGGATATGCTTGTCCTCAATTTCTTCCCTTCCACCAAGATTTGAGGGACTAGAACTGGCTGCATTTTGTTGAAGTTTTTCAGAAAGTCAGGGCATGGGGACTCCAGGGACAGCAACAAAAAACCCTATGGCCACCTAAGTCCCTAGGCCTTCAGCACCTTCCCATATTCCTGCACTTCATTACTCTTCCAATCTTATCCCTAGGCCGCCCAGGCCTTCCAGGACCTCCAGGTCCCCCTGGCCCATCCTCAGACCAAGGTGACCCTGGAGACCCTGGCTTCCCTGGAATTCCAGGCCTTCAAGGGCTCAAGGGAAACCAAGGACTTCCAGGTTTCTCTGGCCTTTCTGGAGATCTAGGACTGAAAGGTAAGTCTGTTCCACCAGCTGCATCAGTCACCACGGCACTGTCCAGTGGCCCTGCAGAGGCCTGTGGATGGTGACCTTCCTGCCCAGTCTCCCTCATCACCACCATGTCAACACCTGACTTGTTTTCCTTTGGCCCTTGCCAGGCATGAAAGGGGAGCCTGGCTTCATGGGGACTCCTGGCAAGGCTGGGCCACCAGGAGACCCAGGATTTCCCGGGATGAAGGGGAAGGCGGGGCCAAGAGGTGAGTCCAGGGCAAGCTGTGGGTCAAGCCTGAGCTGTGGAGGGGAGGGGTAAGGCATGAGGTTGAGGTGCTTTTTAGAAGCCATGCTGTCCAACCACACCACAAAAGCAACTAGGGGATCATGCTCCCCAACCCACGAGATAGTTTCTCTACTTTGGAGACGCCTCTGTCCCCATCCGCTCCCAGGACCGAAGGTCTTTACTGCTTTGCTACCATGGGTCCGGCCACTGCCACCCCCTGTATTACTTCTGCATTGCATCTAGACCACTACTCTCATTTTCTCAGTTCAGAAAAGAAGCAACGTTCCCTCTATCCTCAAGCCAAATCCCCACCTAGGCGTTCAGTCCCTCAGCAGCCCCTGAGGGCTGTATTCCCCCCAACAGGCCTTATTCCTGCTCACTTCGCATCAACTCTGCTGCTGCCTCCAGGTCCAAGCCATCAGCATTTCTCATGTAGCACCCTTCCTCCCCCAACAACAATCGTTTTGTCACATATAGTTGCCAATAAAAACAAACCGTTATTCTATTCATGGCATAAAAATGAACTAGTGCCGGGCGGTGGTGGTGGCGCACGCCTTTAATCCCAGCACTCGGGAGGCAGAGGCAGGCGGATCTCTGTGAGTTCAAGGCCAGCCTGGTCTACAGAGCAAGATCCAGGACAGGCTCCAAAGCTACACAGAGAAACCCTGTCTCAAAAAAAAAAAAAAATGAACTAGTTAGAGCCCATAAAATCATGTGTGGCACTCCCTTTTTATCCTCATGCCAGCCTGTACCCTTTACTGTTCACTGGCCTCTCAAATATTCTCCCAATCGCCTTCTTTTTGCCCCTTTCTCTCCTTCCTACTAGTTCCCTTCTCCTCTGTTTATGTCGCATATATGTTCGTATGTTTGTGTGTTAATCTCACATTAACTGGTGTTCGCCAGTTGTATCCATTTGCTTGTAAATGACATACTTCTCTTTCCGTTATGACAGAGGAAAATTCCTTCGTGCCTATGTGCCATATTTTCTTTGTCCATTCATCTGTTAATGGATACTTAGACTGGTTCCAAACTTTGGTCATTGTGAATACCACAGGGATAAACATGGATGTGCAGGTCTCTCTGTGGTATGCTGACTTGGGAGGCCTGTGGGTATATTACCGGGAATGGTACTGCTGGATCCTATGGCAATTCTGTTTTTGTGAGGAGCTCCAATATTGATCTTCTTGGTGCCTGCACTAGTTTACATTCCCATCAATACTGTATATGTTTCCTGATGCTCTCTGGTCCTTCAGTTCTTTAAATGTCTGTCTGCGTGCGGATACTTCTCATGTTTCAATAGTTCCAGCTTAACAGTCCCTGGCTATGAAAATCCACTGATGACTCTAAAGCAGACCCCTCTGTCCAGACCACCCTATGTTCCCTCCCATCATCACGGCATTATTCATTTCCTTCAGAGTCCTTATTAAAATTTGAGCTAGGCGGTGGTGGCACACGCCTTTAATCCCAGCACTCGTGAGACAGAGGCAGGCAGATCTCAGTGAGTTCGAGGCCAGCCTAGTCTACAGAGTGAGTTCCAGGACAGCCACGACTACACAGAGAAACCCCCATCTTGAAAACAAAAGTCAAAAAAGAAAAAAGAAAAATCTGCATGAGGAGGTTAATGGTATTTGTCAAACTGTGCATTGTTCATCTTCATCACTAAGCACAATCTCCATAAATGTCCATCACAGCTCTAGTCTCACATCTCCAGGACCTCGGCATATAGTAAGCACTCAAGAGATACTTGCTTAATGAATCAGTAAGCAAGTTATTCTACTTGTAAGGTAGTTGACTTGGGTGGGGCTCTTAGGCAGGATGCCAACTGTACCCCTGGGTTAGATACATCTCTACAGCATATTTGGTACTGCATTGCGACCAGCATGTAAGTAAATAATTGCTCCATCGCTGAGCCAAGTCTCGGCCTACTTATATTTGCAGCAGACATTTCCTAACTGCCTTCCACCAAGTAGATTCCATACTGAGCTATGGGGAGCCAAAATGGATATGACTTGCTCCCTGCCTTGCCCACAAGGACCCACCAAGCCACTAAGAAGGAGATGGGGAAAGAAGGTCCCATCAAGGGTTATGTGATCTGCCCTGGAGGCATCAAGTGGGAATTGGGAGCCCAAAGAGCAAGAGCAGATAGTTGGTGACTGCCAGGCAGAGGGAGGGACACCCGTGGCCCTCCTCTGCTCCAGCCTGACACTGCTATTTCACCACCTGCCCTCAGGATTTTCCGGGCCCCAGGGTCCTCCAGGACACACACCAATTTCCCAAGCTATCCAGGTTCCTCCAGGACCTTTGGGTCTTCCAGGCATTGATGGCATCCCTGGCCTCCCGGGAGACCCTGGGCTTCGAGGTGCTGTGGGTCTGCAAGGTAAGGATGACAGCGGAGAAAGAGGCCAGCTGGGAAGCAGAACGGCCTCGGTCGAGAGGCTGAAGCCCCTGGCTCGGTAGAGTTCTGAGAAGGTGCCTTCATCAAGCATCTCCCTTGCTACTTCGCAAGGCTCTCAGACCTCTTGCCAGGGAAGGGAAAGGCCAGGGAGCCAATGGGGTAGTGTTTCCTTGTCTTCAGAGAACATGGGAGTTTCCCCCCTCGATAGCTTGCCATGGCTAAACTTCTGTTTGGAGATAGAGATGTGCTGAGTGACAAAGGGGACACACAGTAGTGGAGGAAGCATGGGGCTGGGGCCAGGACAGCTGGCTTCTGAGTCCCAGCTTTGCCCCCAAAGGGGGTGAGTTATTGCTCTCCCTGGGACTGCACATGAGTCTTAGGAGAGAGACTGTGGACCTTCCTTCCATATTGAGCCCTCCCCTACCTTGTGGATTTTCTCTCCCACAGGTTCTAAAGGTCTACCTGGCATCCCTGGCAAGGACGGCCCCAGTGGTCTTCCAGGCCCACCTGGAATCCTGGGCGATCCTGGTCTCCCTGGACTACAAGGACCTCCAGGATTTGAAGGTCAGGTGACCGAAAGTCAACCCTGTGGTGAATTTGCCACTATGAGGGGGCTCACAGGCTGAGTTCTTGTCTGTCTTAAAGTTCTATTGCTGTCAAGAGACACCGTGACCACGGCAAATGTTAGGGAAGAAAGCACTGAATTGGGGCTTCCCTACGGTTTCAGGAGTTTAGCCCATGATTATCATAGAGGGGAGCATGACAGCAGGCAGGTAAGCAGTGGATCAGTGGCAGAGAGGGCAGGGTTGAGCTTTTGAAACCTCCAAGCCCACCCCCAGAGACGCACTTCCTCCAACAAGGCCACACCTCCTCATCTTTCTCAAATAGTGACTGAGCAGTCAACTACAGGAGCCTATGGGGGCCATTCTTATGCAGACCACTACATTGTCCTTCTTCTCTTCCCACTGCACAGCCTCCAGCCTAAGAAGGAAAGTCCTGCATGATTCAAGAAGGCAACAAATTTTTCCAAATCCTTGTCCAGTCCTTGTCTGGGTTCTTCAGCTTTTTTTTCTTTTTTCTTTTTTTGACAAGTATCTTGCCGCATAGCCCTGTTTGCCCTCCCTCAAACTCACTATGTAGCCCAGGCTTGCTTCAAACTCCTGATCTTTCTGGCTTTGCTTTTCATGACTTTCTGTCTTACTCTGACATGAATGGAGAGGTAGCTCAAGATATAATGTTGAAGATGAGGTATATCTGCCCATTGCTCCACTACTTATCTTCCCTTTTATACCAAGGACGACAAAGCATTTGTCCTTGAGAGAGAATACTTCTGAGGCTCAGTAGTAAAATGTTGCCGTTCAATTCATATCCAGCATGGACAGGAGAGGCTAGTGAAGCCTTGTCCTTCTAATGCTAATGTTATGTATAATGCTTCTGATTCCGCAGCTAATTCTGTCCTGTGAGAGACTTCAAGGCTGGGCATGAAAAGGATTCCACTAGACTTACTCTTCAGCCCAAGGCCTAACCCAAGGCCAGGTGGCTGGAGAGGGGTAATGGATGGTGTTTCTCTTTAAAAATGGGAGCTCTGTAGCTGGACCCACGTGAGTTGGAGTTCTAGTTCACTGATCTTCTAGCTGTAGCAGCTGGCAGCCTCAGTTTCTTCATCTGCAGAGTAGGCTGCTAATAGTGCCAGCTCCTGGGGGACATCAGGATCACGTGGCTCAGCACATGTATATGATGTGCCTCACACAGTGTTTAGGGGCAGAGTGGCTAGTGTCGCTATCATCTGTGCCGTACTCACTTGGATGCTCTTTTCTTTCCAGGAGCTCCAGGGCAGCAGGGTCCCCTGGGGAGGCCTGGGAGGCCTGGGCACAGTGTGAGAGTGGGCTACACACTGGTCAAACACAGTCAGTCAGAACACGTGCCCCTGTGCCCTGTCGGGATGAGCCGACTGTGGACGGGCTACAGCTTGCTGTTTGTGGAGGGGCAGGAGAAAGCCCATAACCAGGACCTGGGTAAGTACTGGCTCGGACATCCAGTCCTTGTTCCCTGTCCCTACAAGGACTGACCTCTTCTCTTCTCACAGTCCTTTAGACCCATGGTTGCAAAGTAGACCACAAGCACTAGCTCTGGGGTCAAAAGGATTTAGGCTCAAAGTCCTACCACTTCAAAGCCACATACCCTAAGTAAATTATTCAACGTCTCCAAGCTTTCATCCTCCCTTAATGGGACTAAGATATTTCTAGTACATGTCACATAGAGTGGTGTAAGGAATTCATGAATCACATAATGTAAAATATATTTAAGCCTCCATTAAGTATTAATGATTAGCTGTAACAATAGTAACATGACCTGCAGGGCAGTAATGATTACTGCAGGATTAATTGCATTAGCAGCAGGTGTACCAACTCTTAAATGTGAATTCCATCTATTAAATGTTGGTTTTACAAAGCAGATTAATTAGGGAGTGATTATTCACTTTATCAAAAGAGTCTCATCATTATTCAGCTCCCTTGATACATTTATGAAATGATTTGATCCTCGGGCTCCAGCATGTACCAGAGTCACCAGACTGTAAGGAGAGAGCTGTCCTGCTCTGAGCAAGCATTTAGCTGGAAATTCACCTTTTCAGCTACTCTGGGCCTTGTGGCCCCGCCCTTTAGCCAGCACTTACCAGATCCTTGCCCATCTTCTCTTCCCAGGATTTGCTGGCTCCTGCCTGCCCCGATTCAGCACCATGCCTTTCATCTACTGCAACATCAATGAAGTATGCCACTATGCCAGGCGCAATGATAAATCCTACTGGCTCTCCACTACTGCCCCCATTCCCATGATGCCTGTGGGCCAGACCCAGATTCCCCAGTACATCAGTCGCTGCTCTGTATGTGAGGCACCCTCACAAGCCATTGCTGTGCACAGCCAAGACATCACCATTCCACAGTGCCCTCTGGGCTGGCGCAGCCTCTGGATTGGTTACTCCTTCCTCATGGTAAGACCTTGAACCATTCTGACCCTCCGTGCAGGCACAGAGATAGAAGGTAGGAGAGAAGAGCTCAGGGAAGGGTCTTCCCATTGATCCCAGGCTCAAGGGACACTTAGAATTTAACAGGAAGAGAGATGAAGATGTGAATTACAGCCCATTGTGGTTGTGGGGGATGAGAACAATTTGAACCTGGTGTTCTGGACTGAGAACATGTATGAGTCACAAGGCAAGGCTCTACTCTGTGTGTTCTTTGGTTTTGTCACTATCAAAGGAAGAATATAACACACTGTAATCTGACCAGATACTGAGGGAAACGCTGTCCTCACTTGAGGCCAGCACATTCTTGTACTAATCAAGTCGAGCATAACATTCTTTGCCTTGCCACCCACCACCCCCTCAGATCTGTCTAGCTTCTGCTGTCTCTTTTTGATCTCTTTTTCAAGATTCACATGAAGGCGCACTGTGCATGTATGGCTTTATGAGCATTTGTGTTGCCTCTCTATTTGTGTGTGTGTAAAGGCAGTGGCCTGATGTGCTGTGTGTCTAGCTAAGAAAGAGAACATCAGCAAATCCAAGGAGATGAGTCTGTAACTATTGGGGTTGTTTCTTTAAATAAAATCAGGAGTGGCTAAGACAACTCCCAGGAAAAGTGCAATGTGAAACTCACAGAAGTCCCCAAATTGGCCAGGACTTCTCCACGAATCACCAAAGGTCCCGGTGCAATTGTCCTCACCAAAATCTGCCATTTATCAAAAGCCTGAGCCATCGGCCAAGTATCACTCTCTGAAAGTTCAGCAAACTGGAGGGCAAATGGCCCGGCTGCTGGCCACTTGCTGATGACGTACCTGAAGCCTCATCTCAGCCTCCCAGCTAAGCTGAAGGGAGGCAGCTGGAGTGTAGACCAGGAGGTCTGGAGGTGCAGTGACTGGAGACTACCAGTCCGTGAGTGACTTAGAAACTGAACTCTTAGGAAGCCCTCTGAAGTGAGGGAGGCCGGAGACAGTTTAGGTCAAACATACCCAGGCCTTCCCTTAGCAAGGAAACATCAGGTAGTAGATATTGTATGTCACTCTAAAGGGTGTGGCACAGGTTGAAAATGGAAAGAATTCAAGTGTAGGTCATTTCAGGATGAGAACTATAGGGGGACATGCTGTTCAAAGAAAGAGCGTTTGGGGAGTATGACATTCTTTCTCCTTCTTGGAGGACAGTGCACAGTAAGGGCTTAGAGCACTGTTCATTTGCAAACCTAAATCCAGCCTTGCTCAGATGTATATCTGGGGCCAGGACGGTAGCTCAGCAGGTACAGGCGCTTGCCACTAAGCCTGAGTTGGCTCCCAGAACCAACCTGCACATAAAATAAACAACTATAATTTAAAAATCGTCAAGATGCGTAGGCCTGCGGAGAACCGGGGTAAGTGAGGGTCTGTCTCACAAAGCTGTGAGGCCTGCGTGATAGGAGCAGACAGGGAAACACTGGTTGACGTGTGATCACTGACCACGCGGCATGGAGGGCACAGAGGAGCCAGGAGGGGAGTGGCTCATCCAACAGCACCTCCAGGGAGGATGGCCAGCCGGGGCCTGCTCCCGAAGGCCAGGTTCAGCATGCTGCCTAGAAGCTGAGTGCTTTCGGGGTCCGGAGTTCTGCACTGGAGCCCATCTGCAGGCCTTTAAGAACAGGACATGGAGCACGTCCGTCGTGAGTTCTGGCCCAGCTCACAGAGCTCCCTCTCTTCTGTGTTTCAGCACACTGCTGCTGGGGCTGAGGGTGGAGGCCAGTCCCTAGTCTCCCCTGGCTCCTGCCTGGAGGACTTCCGGGCCACTCCTTTCATCGAGTGCAACGGTGCCCGCGGTACCTGCCACTACTTTGCCAACAAGTACAGCTTCTGGCTGACCACAGTGGAGGAGAGACAGCAGTTTCGAGAAGAGCCTGGTTCTGAGACGCTCAAAACCGGGCAGCTCCACACCAGGGTGAGCCGCTGCCAGGTGTGTATGAAAAATCTGTAGGGGGTTTGCCTGTCACGCAGCCCCTAGCCTCCCTACCCCCTCACAACCGTCACCTCACACATCTGGGCTGTCCAAGAAAGGAAGGCCTGAAGCCATTTGCCTGTCAAGTTGTACATCAGAGTCTCATTTGGACTGGACTACTGGACACTGGTCATCCCAGCCTTCAGGCCCAACAGATAAGTCCACTGTGCTAGGGTTTGCTGTTCTATGTCCATCAATCTGGTGCTAATGTTCCATTTGGATATGTGTGTGATTATTCATGGCTACCTCAGAAAGATGTGCTGGACTGCCATTTTCTAAGACTGCTAGAGCTTTCCTCACGGCTTTGACCAGGAAGCTCTTCATACCAGCTAAGTTATTTCTTTATGACAAGAAGTCACCACACATTTGACTTAAACTAGAACTCCGGGTTTCTACCCTAAAAGTATGGCTCTATCTAGACCTCCCTACTCAAGGCAGCCTATTATATCTAGGCAGGCAGCAGGATTAGAATGAGGAGCCAGCCGTTAGCCAGAACTGAGCTGTGATTCCTTCCAGAGTTTGTTAAGTCCATGCCCCATCTTGATTAGGAAAGGCTGAAAGGCCAACATTTGGTCCTAGGCAAATCACTGCCCCCTGGCTGGCTCTCTCCACCACCAGAGAGATGGACCACTTGGTCTGGTCCAAAGCAGAACAAAGGATGCAGTAAGCATGACCAAGTTCACAAGAGGAAACGAGAACCACTTCACTTTCTTCTTGGCCTAGGGCAGAGGGATGAATAGATGTGGAGCTGTCAGTTTTGCTTTTGACTCCAGGAACAAAAGGTAAATCTCATGTCCCCATTCCTCAGAAATCCCGGATTACTCCAAGTGCCACCCAGATCTGTGCAGGGTGGCACACTGAAGCTGCAGTGGGTTGGCTCCTTGCATTCTGAGGCTATTCGAGACTTTCTGATAAAATGACTAGCCACTACTCTTTCACACGTAGCCTTTTAAACTATTGGAAAGTTGTTTTTTTTTTCAAAATCTAGCACACACTACTGTTAGCAGACCCCAGGTAGAGTCTGAGTTGGCCATGAGGTATACTGTCTTCTGTTTGAAGCAATTCATTTTAATTACCAGTTGCATAGAACACACTCAGTTACGCGGACATGAAGCACTCAGTCCCCTCCGGGTGATTTCACTTCTTTAAGTCCTATGTAAACTGCGCCCACACAGGCAAAGCCTAACCCATATAGCCTGAGCTGCTGTCATCATCACCTCCTACATAAGTAAAGAATGGTGTTCGCTTTGTACCTAGCAAATAAAATCAAGGAAATGTGAACATTTGACTTTTTGAGACTCTTTTAAAACTTTTTTCTAACATCTATTCTCACTACACTTTATAACAAAACATTGAAACAGGGAAAATTAGAAAATGATTCAGTGGAAGGGCAGAAAGTCTTCTCCTGGTCCACAAACCCCAACATATTTTACAATAAGCATTCAACTGCTTTTATCCCTATCACATGCTGGAGTTCAAGAAAGGAGCTTTCATTCTTCAGTGGCCTCAGGATCATTTACAGATAAATTAAACGTAGGGAAATATTGAAGTCAATGAAATGAAATCTTGTGGCTGGCGAGATCGCTCAGCAGTTAAGAGTGCTTGCTGCACAATTGGAGGACTGGAGTTTGGATCACATTAAAAAAAAAGCCATGAATTCTGTGTATGCCTTAAACCCCAGCTTCAAGGGAAGTGGAGACAGGAGGATGGCTGGGCCTTACTGACTTCCAACCTAGTCAAGAAAATGTGAACCCCAGGTTCAAGGAGAACTCTTCTCCCAAATGATTATGGAGAGAATGATAAAGAGCACCCAACATCCTCTTCAAGCCTCCACCTGTGCTCAGAGGGTGTACACACATATGTGCATATGCTCACACAGGCACATACACACAAGTAAATATTAAAAAATTAAGTCTAAACTACATGTGTGCACATATGCATATGTTACATATAAGTTATATGTACATGCAACTTAAACATGTGCATATGTTTACATACACATAAAGCAATCCTGTGGAAGGATAAACAAGAATATCCCAGGAGTTTTCAAGGAAGGAAACTGACCTGTGGGAGGGAGGGAATTCATCGCATACCATTTGCATCTTTTGAATTTTGAACATAGGTAATACATAACATACTGGGGAGAAGGAGGAGGAAGGGAGGGAGGGAGGGAGGAAGGAGAGAAAGAGAGGAAGGAAAGGAAAAGATGGAACCTAAGGAACCACGTGAGTTGGTTAGTGCTGGCTTCGAGACTGCAGATACTGGCCTCCTGTGGAACTCCGTAAAGGATGAAGATGAACTGCAGAGCCATGGGAAACACCAGCTTAACGGGGCAGCAAAAGGAAGATGGACAGATACTGTGGAGAACTGCGCATCCTCCACAGCACATGTTCAGCACAATAACGAGTATGTGCTTCCAAACGTAGAAAGTTATTATTAGTCCTGAAATGACTTGGACATGTATTTTATGGACACAGTAAATGTCATCATATGACTAGTTCTTTCTAAATATAGTTATCATTCAAAACAGTATAATTCAAACAATTGATTTAATCCTTCAAACAAAAGTGAACACTAAGTGAGCGATTGGTAAGGCCATGGCCAGCCCTCCACTTGCTTTTGTAAATCAAGTTTTAGTAGATTACAGCCATGCTCAGTCACATGTATATTGTCTAGGGCTGCTTTTACAGCACAGAATAGTTACAACAAAGGCCACATGGCCTACAAAGCCTAAAACAGTATCTACCTACTCCTTTACAGAAAAAAGTTTGCTCCCCTCTGATTCAAGTGATCATGGTTTGACTTAAGGATGTGGTGATATCAAACAAAAGAATCAGTAAGGGTGGAGACTGTGACCTATTGAAGAGGTTCCTCCAAACCAGAAGACAATTAAGAGGTGGACACTTGACATTATCTCTTTGACAAATATTTTGGTAAAAATTATAGTTATGTAAACTACACATTCAAATAATTTCACAAGAGTATTTCTCCCTGATTCGTTTATTTTATTATTTGAGCAAGAAAACAGACTTCTTCTTAGTACTTATCCCCAAAGAGGTCACACCTGAAAGGATGAAGAACAGCAGAACCATCTCTCACCCTCTGGTACTTGCAGCAACACGGAAGCTGCTGTCTGTCTCCCAAATGCTCCCATTCCAGCTGCGGAAGACTTGCTGTCCCCATGCAAGACAAGCTGGAGGCAATGGATTCCGAATCCTTCTCCTAGACTCTATGATTTTCTCTTTCTTTTCAGGGAAGGGTTGATGCCACTGATCTTTTTTTTTTAATTTCTGAAAAACCATAATTGGCTCAGTCATAATTGCTATTGAGTTTGTATGCTGTTGGCATATTAGGCACTTGCTGACCAGAAAAGTTTTATGTAACAAGTTCTTGTGGTGCCGGATGGAAGGCAGAAGACCTTCACATTGAGTTCTCACTATCTTACACACTCAGAATCTCAAAATCTTCCTCCAGGTCAAAGTCCTCCAGGTGCTCAGTAGAGTCTATGAATTCTGTTGGAATACAGAAATGAGAAAGTGGAAAAGCTTCACACTCGGGCTGATGTTCTCAATCAAGATAATACCCAGCCATTGCCACTTTGTGGGTCTGAATCAATTTGCTAAAGCAAGGTTTGTCTGGAGGAAATGTACAATTAGGACTACTATAAAGTATAGAAATTTTCTGTAAGACTCAAAACAACCAGGCCTGTTTATAGAGGCCTGCTCCCGGTGATCTGGTTAAGGCTCGCTATGGCACTCTCTTTGTCTTTCTGCCAGTTTGTTGAGACCAGGTCTTGGGATATAGCTCAAGCCGGCCTGGAACTGAGGATCCTCCAGCCTTATTTTTCTGAGTGATTACAGGCATACAACTACCAACCCAAACCTCAAGGTACTTTTTGAGGTCCCATGCCTCTGATTTGTTATTCTGAAACAAATTCTAGTCATCTGAGTTTTGAATAACAAATCTTTTACACTAAGTTAATGTTCTTTTGTTAGTATTCTTTAAAACCAACAAATGTCAGCTTCTCCGAAGATTAAAATAATCAGAAGCACCATTCTTAGATCAGGCTAGATGAGTAGAAACTTCACTTTTTCATAAGTGATATGAGCCACAATTGTTTTTATCTCAGCAAATAGTTGCACCATACAGGGCTGCTGGCCAAGAGCTTACAGAAACAGCTTACCTGCGCCTGTGGTTGTCACTTCTGGCTTGGCTGGAGGTACAAAGGGAGGCCAGTGTGCTGGGTGTTTCTGAACTAATTCAAACATCCTCAAATTCTCCTTTAGAATTTCCTGAGTTGACAAAGAAACAGCTGTAAATACCATGGAGTCACTACACTTCTGCTTACTTGGCAGCCCAAGAAACTAAACCGTGAGAGTAGCCTGGTAGTTGATAGGTGGGCAAAAAGGACCTAGAAAATACATTCATCCTCTTCTTGAATCATCTAAAGACCTCAGCTGACGTCAATTCTGGGTCCAATTGACCAGGCAATAAGGACACTGGAGCAGACAGCTAATGGAGCCCAGTATGGACTGATCCAGTCAGGGGGCTCAGGGACTTCACCAGGTATACAGGTTCAGCTAAATGGAGGGGTGAAATATTCCAAAAAGTCATTTAATCAAAATAAATATGCCCCAAGAGAATTCTGGTACACATTTGCATGCCTTCAGTTAGAGACCAAATTTGTCTTAGTTTAAATGATAGTCATCATTAAATTGTCATTCGGGCTTTAAACATCAATGCAGCATTGCTACATTCTAAAATGGAAACATTTCCTTTAAAAAATAACTTTTAGAGCTGAAGACATTGCTCAGTGGTTAGGAGCACTTTCTGCTCTTCCAGAAGAAGCAACTTGAGTGCCGAACACCCACAATGGGCAGGTCACAACCTGTACCTAAGGCTCCAGAGGATCCAATGCCCTCTTCTGGCCTCCATTGGCACGTGTATACACAGGGCATACTCACACAAACACATAAGTAAAGGTAATAAATGTGAATCTTTAAAAAATAATTCTCTTGGTTGTGTGTGGGGTAGCCATATTCCTCAGTGGTAGCCACTGATAAGGCCCTTATTCAAGTAATTCAGGCAACCCTAATCAAATATAATGGGCTACAAACAACAAACAAAAAGACATGAAGATAGACGGGGGACTTGTTGAGAAGAAAGAGTTTGGTGGGAAGGAGATAAGAGAGGATAATGACAGAGAATATGACCAAAGTACATTGTGTGTGTGTGTGTGTGTGTTTGTGTGTGTGTGTGTGTGTGTGTGTGTGTGTGTGTGTGTGTGTGTTGAAAGAAGAAAAAAGAAAGGACATATATATATATGTAACACATTACATGCCTTATTTGTGAATAATATTTACATAGCTACAGCAATAAGACTACTTGTTTTTCCCACTACAAAGGAAAAATAATTCTCTTGGGCTGGGGATAGAGCTCAGTGACAGAGCACTTCCATGAATGTGCAAAGCCATGGGTTCAGTCCTCAGAATTGTGGCAACAGTGATAATAATAATAATATTTCTCTTGAACTGGGCATAGTGGCTCATATCTATAATCTTAGTATACCAGAGGTTGAGGATGAAGTATTACAAGCTTAATGCCAGCCTGGGCGTCATATTGAGTTCCAGGCTAGCCTGGGCCACATGGCAATAACTTCTCTCCAATAAATAAATAATTGGAAAATCTACATTTTGTTTCACTAAGCTATTATCTGAGGTTACAGATTCATTTAGGGACATCAGTGTTAATCATTTGTTCCTTGTAAAGAAAAATATTTCCTCCATTTGCATACAATACTCTGGGGTCCTGTAATCCTTTGGTTTTGGAAGACAGAACTTCATGTCTCTGGTACCCCACCAGATACTTTAAAAAATACTTCCTATGATCTCCCTTAATGCATTCAGTGAACACATATCAATATATGACATCTATTTTGGTGTGTTAGAGGCTGACAATGAGGGAAATGGATAGATATTAGGAAACCAATACAATAATGCTCTTTTACACACTATACCAAAAAGGAAAACAAAATCATTTGTCACAGACTTCTGCAAATGCTGATCCCTTTCAGTGGTCACAGGCCTGTATTTTAGATAAATAACCCAGGTCATAGAAGGAAAAGTCCTCTAAACCACAATGTTATATACTGAGTTGTAAATGAACCACTAAACACCTAGAAAACATGTTAGTCTCTTTAACCATCTCAATGTTACAACCATAGCAGGGGAGAAATTCGGGCTGAGCAATATGAAGCTGGCAGCTTGAGGTTAAAACAGCCTGAGCACTCCAGGTGCCTCATGGCCTTGGCGAGGTGCAGCACTCACTGGCAGTCACGGCCTTGGCGGTGAGGTGCAGCACTCACTGGCAGTCACGGCCTTGGCGAGGTGCAGCACTCACTGGCAGCGCCGAGTCTATCACTCAGCTGACACACTTACAGGCATAAGTCTTTCTTCGCCTGTCCCAAACTTATGCAGAGTTCTCCATATCCGACAGGTTCTTTGTTACCTTAGTTTCCTCCTCTTGTAACCAAATTCTATCAGACTGGTTTGCTGTTACTATGTAAAAGTAATCTTAAAAGGGAGTCAGATTTAGTAGCTTTCATGTTTATACTTTAAAAAAAAATTGTACATCCTTACCTTCTGGACAAGGCTACACCAATTATCAAAGTCTTTTTCTTCTTTGCAGAAAAACCCCTTGGGTGGAGGAAGAAGAACACTATTTAGAATTTCCCTTTACAAGATGGAGCTGTTGTCCCAGAGTTAGGAGGTGGGCCACTGTCTGGGCCACTGACTTCCTGGGCTCTCTCTCCCTGAAATCACTGGTTTACAGATGCACACACAGCCAATCTCTCTCTTCTTCCTTCCTTTCCTCTCTTTCTGCTTCACTCCCTCCTGTCTCCTCCCTCCCTCCCTTCCTTCCTCATTCTTCCCCTTCCTCCTCCTCTCTTCCTCCTGGTCTCTGTTTCTTTCTTGCCTTCTCCCTCTCCCCTCAACATTGTTAGGTATTTTAACTTGGAGATCAGTCCCTAAAGCATGGGGTTAATTTCATCACATTTAGTGTACACACACACACACACACACACACACACACACACACACACTATTCTATTACAGCAGGAGAAAAAAGTCCAAATAGTACTTTTAGCTAGAAGCATTACTTTTAAAACGTGGCTTTGACGCTTCAAAAAATTATCTATTATATTTGTGAGAAGCAGAAGTATCCTTCTGCCTGACAGTCATCCCTCAGTAGGACAAGAATGGTCCAAAACAAGAGGGGAGTGCTCAGTCCTTGATCACTAGTGCTCTGATGGATGAAACAGGAAATGAGGATGCAGAAGGGCCTAAGAAATACTGGCTACTTCACAGGCAGGGGCCCTTTCAATATATGTTGATAGCAATCACACTTTCTAGAACAAGCCCGAGACTTCCTGGATTTGGGCATCAAGAAGTAGATACTGGCCTCTCAGGGATTCTTACTCCCTATCTCTTCTTGTCATCTCCCACCTTATAACTCTATGGCAAACATTTGAGGGCTAATGTTATTACTAAGGTTTATACCCTGTTGGCTGTGTGCCTGATCCTGTGCTAACTGCCTCTATATATATCACACCTCATATAACCAAACAATGAGGGAAGTATCATTTCCCTTGTTCCTGATATGTGAAGACTGAGGCTCAGAAAGGTTGTGACTTTTCCTACCTAGTTAAGTAGCAGAGCTTGGGTTCTAACTTGAGCAGTTTGGACCCAGGGTCAGTGCTTAACTGCCGTAGTATAGTGCCTCATTTGGGGGTGCAGAGCAAATGCACTGTTGCTATGCTACCTGACAACTTGGGCAAGTGCACAGGAATCCACTTTTACCAGGTTAACCCCAGAGCTCCTTCAAACACCCACCAAGGCCACAGATGGATCCAAGTTCAGGATACTCATTCGCTGTGGAGACTGCAGGCAATGGAAAGTCTGATCATCTACTAGTCCACTCTCTTCAGAAGTGTCAACAAAGGTCTGGGTGGTGTGAGGGTCCAAGAAAATCAGCTCATCACCTGTTTTACAAAGACATGTTTAATCTTTGAAGAACCACTGGCCCTGGCCCCCCAGCTATCCTAAGGATGCACTTTCCCCCACCCTACCCGTAGTTCTCCTAACCCCTTCCCTTGCGACAATGAGAATGGGATGATAGGAAGCCCAGAGCCAGGGTAAGCATGCTGGAGAAAAGCCATCTGTACCAAAATCTAATCAAAGAGAAGACTTGACCTAACACATCTCCCCTGAGTCCAACTTCCAAAATGAAAAGGGATAGGGCTGGGGAAGGCGGGAATGAGAGAACACAGGATGACATGGCAGGCTCTGTGAGCAGCAGTTGCAGAGGGGATAGGAGAATCCCTAAAGCTGTGAGCTCCAAGGCCACTAGGGGGCGATCTGCATCTTCCAGCATTGGAAGGCATCTTGAGACACACCACTGGTTATCAGACCCATACTCAGAGAGCACCTCTCAAAATGGATAAAGCCTTGGCCTCCAAAGGAAATTCTACCCACACACAACGGGAAGTTAAGCTCTGTGGATCAGATCCCAGTATGCTGATGCCTGTTCATGATTAGCAATTAGCTAGTGGGTTAGTAATTATGAGCAAATCGGTCAGTTTCCATCAGAAAAGATAGCCTCTGTTAATAAACACAGATTCACTGGGGAAAAAAAACTACTTGGAATGCCTGACCTGTGGTGTGTGTGTGTGTGTGTGTGTGTGTGTGTGTGTGTGTGTGTGTGTGTGTGTGTGTGTGTGTGTGTTGCTGGAGATCAAACTCAAGACGTTGTGTATACTACGCAAGCATTTTACCACTGAGCCAAAGCCTAAGTCCAAGATGAGGGAGTTTCACACATAAGAGAAAAGCTATGTTTCACTAAGCTGCAAAAGCTCGACCTCAACACGACCCTGGAAGAGATTAGAGATGATAAAATGTCTACTGTGGTCCAATATTTAAAGGGCAGAAGTTCTTATGCTGGTAAGTAGACATAAATACCTCAAGAAGCATCTGGTCTCACTCTCTAGGCCCAAGACCATCTGGGTCTCTATGTCTTCAACTCAGGTGACAAAAGATTATTTACTAGCAGCAAGAAAATGTCCCCAAAGTCTTTGTAATTCCATGCAGGAGGGCACATCTCTGTGATTCCACTGGTAAAGAATATGTTACTGATGCCTGGTGAAAAGTTTCACTACTCTGTCACATAGACAAAGACAAACTACCTAACTCATTTGCCTTTCAAACACCGTCATTTTCAATTGGTGTCATGGGGCCTGGTCTAATACCTTACATGGTATATAAGAACCAGAAATGTTCACCTCTGCAAAATATATGCAATACAGTACCCAATATAAAGCTATTTTAATGATCTTACTTTGAGTTACATATTTACTCACATACAGCTATGAGTATAGAAATCAGCATCTCCGTATGATTTGAAACATGAAAGTCAAGGCACAAATTCCTCACTAGACCAATGTGAGCGAGATCAGTAGCACAATAGCTTCGGCTCACGCTGAAGAGCAACACCTAAGATGTTCAGCATGAAGCTTGTCTAAGGCCTTACAAAAAGGTAGTTGGAAAGGGAAGTTGGGGACATAAAGACAGAAATCCCAAGAGGGATAGAACCCAACCATCTCCCAGAGTGCTTTAAGTTAAAACATTAGAAATGATGATAGCTTGTCAGACTGTAGCCATGACCTTTGTCCATGAGTGGAGAGGAGACAGCTTTGCAGGCTGCTTCTTTTCTGAGAGTATCTATAAGAGATACAGCAGAAGACATGACGTCCAAAAACTGACGGTGAGACTAACTAAGGGTCGCTACTGCGGCCTGTGGAGAACAGGCCGGCTGGTCAGCCATCTGCACAGATGGGGCTAATGCAGATCTCCACATGGCAACCTGTACCCAAGAGCAAAGAACAAACAGTTCCTTCTCTCCAAGCAAGCAAAATCTGACAGCCACAGTATCAACATGGCCAGAGCCTCCCACAGCTAGATCTTCTCCAGCTGCCCACTTGGCAGGAGGGCCCTAGGAAAAAAATGGGAGGTGGGGAGGGCAGACAGAGATGACCAAATTGGGATCAAATCCTGACTTCTCTGTTTGTTAGCTGAGTGGCATTGAGTAAATAATCTCTCTTAATCTTCATCTCACTATGTGCAAAATGAAAGTAACAGTCTCTCTTGCAGGGGTGCTAATGATGATGAGAAAAGTATGGACATGTTCAGTACAGACTTTTCCCAAAAATACTTTTGATGCATGTTTAGTCAGATCTTAGCCACGGGAAACCACAGACACTAAGTGATAGTGATGGCTGTATATTTTTATACCACTTTGTTTGACAAGAACTCCAAAGCTTAGACAAAAAGGGCATCTGAAAGTTCATGGCTCCAAATACTGGGTTTTGTACTTAGAAAAATAAAAGGTACTATGAGCTCCAGATTTCTCCATTAAGTTGTCATTTTAAGGCTGGATCAATAGATGGCAGCATTACAGAAACAGAGGCAGCTGTGTGGCAAGCCCCACAAGAAAGCCAGGCACAAAGAACTAAGGAAGGACAGTGGTATTGGGTGGGGCCATCTCTCACTGAACACTTACTCTATGTCTAACTCTTTGCCAAGTAGTTTACCATGAGATGACCTAACAGAGAGTCAAGAGCTGGCGTCTTTTAAAGGACAGAAACATGAGCCTGAGTTATCTTTCTCCAGCTGTCAAGCCACGACCTAGCAGGGGACTCGTGTGCAAAGTCAGCAGTCATGTGTGTTACCATCCCACCTCCCTGATCTCCAAAGGAGATCTGAGGAGATGATCGGTGCCCGCTCTACTCTGTTCTCTGCATATTCTCTCCTGGTGCTTGTTCAGCTATTCTAGCTCTTCTTGCCTGGCAAGCAGTCTAAGTTCATGACTTTCGTGAATCCCAGTGTCTGACCGCTCTATTTCCAGAAGAGAATGTCCTGTGCCAAATCTCTGTAGCCATATCCCTCCTTTTCTCACAATCCCCAGCATTCATCAGGTGTCTGGCTGGGCTCCTGGTTCTTAAAGCGTTGTCTGTGGGCAGCAGCGGCACTGAAAACCCTTAGAAGAGCAAGTTGCAGGCCCCATCTTAGACTTACTGAGTCTGTATCTTAACAGGTTCCCAAAGGGACATGTGAACAAACAGAGCATAGATGGACCATCCAGCATGCCATGTGCTAAGGGCCTTCAATGTGTCTGATCACAGCTAGAGTAAAGTGGCATGAGTTCCACCATATGCAGAAAATGACGGACTAATCGGAGGGCCCACATTAGAAGGTTAATAGGTTTGTTTTGTTTCATTTTTGAGACAGGATCTCACTATGTAGCCCTTGCTAGCCTGGAACTCACTATTAACCAGGCTAACCTGAAACTCATAGAGATCCACTTGCCTCTGTCTCCCTAGTGTTGGGATTAATGGTGTGCTCTACCACACCCAACTATAGAGGACTACAGAGGTTCCTATTTTTAAGGCTTAGTCACACTATTGGGAAAGGGTCAACTCTGCCTTTTCATCTAATTTCTACCCATCCATGGCTCTGAATAATGAGACAGCAAGTCTATTCATGGTGACCTGGGCAACCAGTGGATGCTTCAAGGCTGTTGCCTGAACTTCAATAGAAAGGAGATCAGCGAAGGCAAAGTACTGAAACCCAACTGTTCTGGGACCCACATGCAGGAGAGGACCATTCTGGAGCAATGCTGGGACCTTGTGTCCAACCAGAAGAAAAGAGCAAAACTATCCCATCAAGAAGCAAAGAAATAGAAGCATAATGGGGACCCCGGATCCATCAAGCACAAGGAAGCAAGAATTAACTGTATAGGTCAGGTTGGAGACAGAAGGAGCGGACCAGAGGCCACAGTATCCCTAGGCTAAAGCAATGCCCACTCACTGGAACTTCCTATAGCCCAGGAACACCTCTGCCCCACACCCTTCCCTAGCCCATGACAACTTACTTGCAATTCATCCTTTCTTACCTAAGAATCCTATGAAATAATAGGCGTTATTTGGCTTTCCTCCTAAAGCCCCTAAAGACTGTGGCATCTTAAAACACTCCTAAAGGGGAAAGAGAATGCAAGATTCTCAACTCACTTGTGGACTGCTGCTCACGGATCTCTGTGCTGACATGGCGGTGTGATGGGCAGGCAGCAATGGGTTCAAGAAAAAGGGAGACTTACTTTGAATGCTTCAATATACACAGGATTGATTTGGTTTATGCCCAGGCGAAGGGGCACGATGAGCAGCAGGGGTTTCCAAGCTGGGCACGGGGCAGAGGGGCCTTGACTCTGATGGGAAGCGGTCAGAGAATCAGGAGGGCTCTCATCAACTGTGTCAGCACCCACGGGAAGGACACAGCACATTTTCTCTAGAAACAGAGGGCAAGAGATCTGGATGAGGCAGGAGTGTGTAGGAATAGGAGCTTTTTCAAAGGTAAAACAGAGGGACCTTGCATGCTGCCCTTCCTGCCTGGAAGGCCCTCTCCTTTGCCACCACGGACCAGCCAGCCCCACTTCCCACAGGAATGGCAGGCTATTCCTTCCTTCAGCTTCTTGCTCTTCATATTGGCCATTGCGCACTTTCTTAGTGTCCATCAGATATTCTAGACTCTTTCCAAGAATCTCATTTCTAAATTAGTCTTTGAGGGCTTTGGATTCAGGGACTATGTCTTCGGGTTTTCCTAACCTTCAGGGCAGAAAAAGTAAGCCTGGGCAATGGCAAGCCTCTATGATCCATCTACTTGTGATTCAACAGATCATACACACTTTTGCTCCTGTAGCAAAAGGTGTGGCGCATCTTTGAGAAAACGTTTTCCCCTTCAGAAGACTGCAAATGAAGGGAACAGAGCCGCTCTGCTGTCCTAGGCTCCCCTGTCCTTGTAGAGCAGGCCACAGTAGTTCTTGAACTCCAGATTTCTGAATTTGAAAAGGGACTACACCCACCAATGAGAAGGCTAGCAGCCTATAGACTCACTGATATCTTCAATGACCACTGTGTTGTCCATTGAAACATAAACAGCCAAGGAATTCCATTCGTCAAATAAAGCGAGTTTTCTGTGAAGCAACATACAATGAAATCACAACTGGAGAAGATGAAAATATCAGCTGGAAATGGTACAATATACTCCCAGCATTCCTAATGTCGCCACACGCTGAGCCACAGAAAAGCCTGCGTTTGGGTTAGCTCTGGCTTGACAGAGTTCTGGGAAATTCCATGCCCAGGGATTTGGAGAATACCACAGAATCACTGTATCTGAACTTCTAAAAGAAGGTCCTGCTTTATAAAGTGGAAATATCTACCTCATCAAATGACAGTATTCCTATTGGAGGAAAAAGAAATGGCATCTATGTATCTGTCCCAAAAAGTCCAACATATTTTGTTTCCTTAAATAGAAGACATTCTCAATTATTGATTTTCCTTTTAAAAAAAAGAAAAAAATTATAATATCATTAAAAGATATATTGGGGACTGGTGTGGTTCAGTGGCAGAGTTCTTGACTAGCATGACTTGACTAGCATGTATGAGGCCCTGCATCCATCCATCCAATCCCTAGCACCTAATGTGTGTGTGTGTGTGTGTGTGTGTGTGTGTGTGTGTGTGTGTGTGTGTGTGTAAGTGAGTGATGGATGTGTGTGCATGTCTATACACATGTGCAGAGACCTAAGGATGATGTCAGGATCTTTCCTCAGTTGCCTCTCCATCCTATTTTTTTATTCAAGGTCTCTCACTTAACCTGAAGCTCATCATTTCAGCTACATAGTGAGCCCCTGAGACCCTTCGGTGTCTGTCCCCAGTGCCGTGGTTATAGACACATGTTCCTTGCTCTTTATTTCATTGCACAGTTTCTGGTGATCCAAACTTAAGTTCTCATGCTTGCTTGCACAGTAAGAACCTTATCCATGGAGCTACATCCTCGGTCCTCATTATACTCTTAATTTACTAATTTTAATTTCATTACCTTTCTCAGAACAGCAATTATGTGATTATATGGTCATTGGGTTCACTTAGTTTTTTTTTTTTTAACTTTAGGATGGTGTAGAAATGACATGTATTCAGTAGAAACCAGATTTTGAATTCTGGATTGGAATCATTCCTAGGGCTAGTCACACACAGTGTAAGACTCTCTGGTGATGCTGAGCAGGGAGCTAGAGCTCCAATCAGCCAGCTGATCGTCAGAGGAAACAGCTCATTTGTTAAGCTATACTGTTCAATAGTTTAGATATAGTAAATACATTTTGATTTCCAATATTTTCAAATTATGCTATCTGAAGCCGGGCGGTGGTGGCGCACGCCTTTAATCCCAGCACTCGGGAGGCAGAGCCAGGCGGATCTCTGTGAGTTCGAGGCCAGCCTGGGCTACCAAGTGAGCTCCAGGAAAGGCGCAAAGCTACACAGAGAAACCCTGTCTCGGAAAACAAAAAAAAACAACAAAAAAAAAAAATTATGCTATCTGTCGTTTACTGTGTTAAGGAGCATATGTGCTATTGTTATCAGAGGCAATCACAACAAATCTGAACATACTTTAATGCTTATGAGAATGGAGATGGATGGGAATGTATAAGGACACATGAGACATAAAAGAGGAAAAGAATCGTGGGGGTCAGGCTATCAGGGGAAGACAAGAATAACCACGGGTGGAAGAAAAAGCATAAAACACTTTGATTGCAAATGTCATAATCATATCTATCACAATATGCTGATTTTAAAAATAAGTAAAAAATAATGACCTTCCATTTGTTCTTTGTTAAAAACATCAAGATACAAAACATGGAAGTAAGAAAGAAATTGCATTTGAAACCAGATTTGGGACTCAATTTAGTGACTCTAATAGTTTATACATTCTTCTCTGGATGTGGCCCTATTGCACTTCCCGAATGCTGCCACTTCCTCACTCAGCAGAGGCAATGACGCCCAGAAGGTACTCTGACTAAGGCAAGAAAGTGGATTCAGTGAAGTTGCACTGGTAGCGGGGGAATAAAGCCAAGATACAAGTTTTCCTGGGTCCCCAGGAAATCCAGACTACTCACCTCATATGCACAGCTCCAAGCATGCTATTCATTGAAGACTGGTTAACCGTTGAAACAAAGCCCCTTCTCTACTTTATATGGAGCCATAATAGCGAGGAATTGAAATACACTATACCAAAGGAGGCTGAATGATCTCCATTTGCTGATCCCTACATCCAGCCCCAGGTTCTGGCTGCCAATTTCCTTTATTTATTGAGCACTTACTGGGTGCTTACATGTAGTAGGCAGTTTTCTGGGCTACTGTTACAGAATGAACAAGACAAATACAGTCTGCCTGCATGAAGTTTTCCTCCATTGGCAGATTGTCAGGAAGGAGAGAACTACAAGAGATGCCCTACAGATGTAGGTACTGATGACACTCACCCCATTTACACCTTGAGCCCTCTACCTCATCTCTTGTAGCAGAAGACAACTTGTGGACTATAAAGTGACTATTATGAAAGTATCACCTTAAACCTGCTAACAGATGACAAACTAATCCCAAGACTCCCTTGGAATTTGTTTCCTCCAATAGGTAGTGAGTTCCTTGAGGCAAGGACTGTGTCTTATCTCTGTGTACCCAGTACTTAACATAGTAAAGGCACCCAGTAAATGCTAAAAGAATTAGTGATGTTTTAAGAAAACATATTTTATTTAGGGGGAGGTACATGCTATGGTGTATGTGTGGAGGACAGAGGACAACTTGTATGGGTTGGTTCTCTCCTTCCATCACGGGGTTCCCAGGGATCAAACTCGGATCATCAGGATTGGCAGCAAGCACCTTTACCCACTGAGTCATCTTTCTGGCCCATTAATGAGGTCTTTATTACTATACAGGATAGCAGTCTATTTCTTGCCTAAGCCAGTTAAGCCTCTGCCACTTAGTATGAACCTATTAACTTCAAAAGACCCTCGGGCCGATGGTTCCCTGGCACATGAACAGCCATCTGTAGGGTGAGAAACAGAATGAGTCCTGGAGTACAGCCACATCTATTAATACCAGTGACTACAGCTCTGATATACCAAGACAGAGGTCTACACTTATCCACATCAAAGAAGTAGCTGAACAAAATGGGAGAGATGGCTGACGGCTTAGCGGGAAGATGGGATTGCAAGCATACACTTAAGCTGATGGGATTGCAAGCATACACTTAAGTTGGCTGCGGGGAGCGGGGGGAGGAAGCATAAGAGCAAGCAGAACAAGCAGATGCCAGACTTTTACTTACTTTAACACCTGTGCGACTGTATTTGGTCCAAACCATTCACCAATTGATTTCCCTTCTCCTACACCCATTTGTGCTGTTTTATATGGAAAAATTAACATGTTAGCAAAATACCTTTTGTGAGCCACAGACTCCTGATTTTTTTTTCACATGAAAAAAGAAGACCAACAACTTAGTAAAGTCACATATAAGGCAGGAAAGGAAAAAGCTCACAGGCATTACTCTGAAACTACAAATTTGATGATCTTACCCATCTGATGGATTGAATAGCAACAGTCCTTTCGATCTAGGAAACACTGCAGAATCCTTTGGTATTCTTTGGGTTGTTCTTTTTGTTTCTCCCAGTTCCAATCTTTTGCGGGGAGGGAAATAAAAAAGGGTTAAAATCAGCCATAACTGTTTATTAGCAGGCAACAAATTAGAACAAGAGAGCTACATCCAGAAGGTGGGAATGGTGAAGCTGGCACATTTCTAAGCATCTTTCCTTTCGATAGGAGACGCTGCGAAACTGACTTCTAAGGGTCTGGTGGGTAGAAAGTAAAAGCCAGGGCTGGGGAATGTAATCACTCGGCTAGCATGTGTGGCAAAGCTAAAAGCTGAGGATGAAGTTCACCAGAGAAGTGACTTGCCCCAAGGGCTGGAGCTGGCCAACAATCACAACAACAACAGCGTCACCAAGGTATTTCCTGGCAGCCACACTTCAAGGATATAACCCAGACGCCATAGTGTCTCATCCCTACACAAACAGCAATGGCTTTTGTCCTTACATTCTGGCAGCATGGCCAAAGGGTCTCATGAGGGGAAGTGCAATTCTGACACAAAAAAGTTTATGTGGAAATACTCTACACAATTCACTGCTAAGGAAGTGTTTTTGAAAATTGTATACTCAGAAGGGAAAGAAAAAAAATACTGTAATATCAGCATTCAGGAGGTTGAGGCAGGAAAATTTCAATTTCATGGCCAGCCTGGACTATATTGTGAGTTCAAGATTAGCCCATGCTATATACAACAAGACCTCTCTTTCAACAAAACAAACAAACAAACAAACAAAAACCAACCAGCCAATCAAACAAAAAACAGGAGGGAGATGATTCGATTGGTAAAGTGCTTGCCAACATGAGGACCAGAGTTTGGAAATCCAGCACCCACGTCAAAAGCTCAGTGCAGTGGTAGTAGTATGCGCCTATAATCCAGAATTGGGAAGACAGAGACCCTGGGGAGACAGGACACCCTGGGGGCTGGGTGGCCAGCCACTCTGGCCAAATCAGCAAGTCCAGGTTCAGTGAGAGAGCCTGTCTCACAAAACAAGGTGGAAAGGGACTTAGGAAGATATGTTAACCTCTGGTCTCCATAAGTGTGTGTGTGCGCACGCGCGCGCGCGCGCACACACACACACACACACACACACACACACCTGCATACATGCAAATAGCCACTCATGGTGACATATGCCAGCAATATAAATGCTCTGGGATAGGGGACAGAGATAGGAGGATAATGAATGAATTTGATGCCAACTTGGGTCACAGGATCAGTTCTAGGATCATGAGGGCTACATAGAAACAACATATCTCAAAAAAAAATACATGCTAACAACTTTTTTTGCACCAACCTTTTTCCAGTACTGGCTATGGAAGCCAGGGCCTTGTACACAACAAGCACTCTTCCACTCAACTGTGACCCTGGCCCCATTTTTATAACACTTTTTTGTTTTTGTTTTGGATGCAGATTTCATCATATAGCCCTGGATGGTCTGGAACTCACTATGTAGACTAGGCTGGCCTCAAATTTGTAGTGATCTTCCTGCCATAGCCTCCTAAGTGCTAAGATTATATATATTTTATGCCACTGCCCCTAACTTTCAACAGCATCTTAAGAAAAATTCACAAGCTTAAGAAAAAAAAATCTGATAGGTGTTCACAGTTTCCTTAAGATCAAAATACATATCACCATGATTCTAATGATCCCATGTGCCTTAAAAAAACAGAGCCCCCAAATGTGACAGGGCCCACATAGAACCTACTGAAGAGAACTGCAAAATGCTACAGAATCACCTCTCAGCTCTAGGAACTCTGTCTAAAGGGACAGGTTTGGGGATTTGGGCAGGGGATGGGAAGAGTAAGTTTGCATCCAAGACCTAAATTTCTCTCTGGAGGGTCTCAAAAGAGTCTGAATTAACAACTTTGGAAATGTAACTAAGACTACAAGCCATCATCTCTGGTTCCCTCAGTTCCCCTGTGCTCCTAGTTTCTCTGAAACTAAGTCTTAAGTTTCAGCTCTATCATATCCAATAGGGCAAACCACAGCCAACTTATTTCAATAGTTATTGAACTATCTGGTTCTGGGGAAATCTTGATTAACTGGCTGCTAAGGACAACCAAGTATTTTCTGATGACTGCCACATGAATACCTCATCTTAATTTTAAAGTGATTGAATAAGAAAGAATCCAAAAGACTTTTGCAAAATGACCTCTTCTAATTTATTTTAACTACAAGATCTATCCAAATCCTTCCTGCTACTTGCTTTTATGCTGAAACAACTGTGACTGATGCCTCTGGGGATTTTCCAGTATGCCCCAACTTCAAGAATTCACTTTCAGAAAAATCACCTTCAAGTTTTTAAATAATGAATTAAAAGGAGTAGCAAGATAACTCAGCAGGTAACAGTGTGTATTGCCAAGTCCAGTGACCTGAGTTTGGTCTCTGTGGTGATATTATGTTCCCCAAAATATATCATGCACCATAATAAACTTATCTGGGGTCAGAGAACAGAACAGTCACTAGACAGACATAGGGGCCAGAAAATGGTGGCACTCACGCCTTTAATCCTAGCCTTTTGGAGGCAGAGATCCACCCAGATCTCTGCAAGTTCAAAGCCACACTGGAAACAGCCAGGCATGGTGGCACACGCCTTTAATACTAGGAAGTGATGGCAGAAAGCAGAAAGTTACATAAGGTGTGAGGACCAGGAACTAGAGCTGGTTAACCTTTCAGGCTTTTGAGCAGCAGTTCTGCTGAGACCCATTCAGATGAGGACACAGAGGCTTCCAGTCTGAGGAAACAGGATCAGCTGAGAAGTTGGCCAGGTGGGGTTAGCTGTGGCTTGTTCTGCTTCTCTGATCTTCCAGCATTCGCCCCAATATCTGGCCCTGGGTTTGTTTTTATTAATAAGACCTTCTAACAATTGGTGCTACAGGTATCCAGGCCCCTCATGGTTGAAAGAGAGAACAGATCTCCACTGTGATACAGAGTGTACACACTCACATGCATTCACACACACACACACACAGAGAGAGAGAGAGAGAGAGAGAGAGAGAGAGAGAGAGAGAGAGAGAGAGAGAATAAAGAAGTAATAAAAAATAACTAGTAAGGATGTAACTGGGAAACTAAAAGCAAGTCAATCTCACAATGACAAGTATTGCATGCTTTCTCTCATACGTGGAATCTAGAGAGAAAACAATTAAGGCATGAAAATGAAACAGGGATTACGGAGGGAGGGTGAAAGAGGACAAAGGAGGTGGGGAGGAGGGATAAGGAATGGTAACAGAGTGTCTGGAGAGACGGCTCAGTGGTTAACAGCACTGTGCTGCTTTTGCAAAGGACCCAAGTTTAGGACCCAGAACACATGTCAGGTAGCTCACACCCATCTCTAACTCTAGCTCAGGGGATTCAATGCTCACTTCCAGCTCCTGCAGGCACTACACTCATGTGCACATATGCATGTACACACAAACATACATACAAATATAATATTAAAAACTAAAAAATGTCGGGCGGTGGTGGTGCACGCCTTTAATCCCAGCACTCGGGAGGCAGAGGCGGGCGGATCTCTGTGAGTTCGAAGCCAGCCTGGTCTCCAAAGCGAGTTCCAGGAAAGGCGCAAAGCTACACAGAGAAACCCTGTCTCGAAAAACCAAAAAAAACAAAAACAGAAACAAAAAAAAACTAAAAAATAAAATCTTTTCAAAAAGGAATGGTAATAGAGAAAGTGACTATGGTCAAAATATAAACAATGTATGGAATGTCACAATAAAACCTCCTACTTTGTACAATTGATATATGCTAATAAATGTGGATTTATCCCTTAAAAAATAATAAGTCTAGATTAAGAAGTATGTATAGAGTACTTGCTGGGCACAGAATCAGAGTATAAGAATTATAATCTCACATCTAGACTGCTTGACCCTGGACAAATTATCTCACTGCCATGAACCTCAGTTTTCTCACCAATGAACTAGAAATGATGATAGTGCACAGAGAAAGCAAGCAGAATAGCCAAAATTCTGGCAGGAATGCAAGAAGCTCCAAAACCTTCTCTAGCACTTTCCAGATCCTCTCCAAAAACTGGCACAGGACCTGTGAGTCTGCACTGTGAGATTAACAAGAGCCAGGAATTTCAGAAGCTTGATAACATGGGAAATTGAACTTTTACTTGAATGTCTGAACTGGTGTCTCTCCAAGATCATTCTACAGAGGTCCATGAAGAAGCATGCATATGTCCCAGAGAAAATAAGAACAAGAATTACTAGAAGGTTCTTAAATAATGAAGCCGCCCTCTGCGGAAGCTAATTTAAGGATTTCTTCATTACCAAATGGACATACTCATTGAACAAAACCCAAAATAGTACTAGCTTCCTCACTGAGCACTTCCTTTAGGTCACTTATATCCTGAGCTAGATGGGTATTTTAAAATAGTTAAGAAACAGACTCATCACCACACCCTTCTTCCTGTTTTCTTTGTCAGCTTTTCAGTTTGTTTTGTGTATTTCTTTTGTTTTATTTATTGAAACAGGGTCTTGCTCCATAGTCCAGGCTGGTTGGAAACTTAGTATGCAGGCAAGACTCGCCTCAAACTCACAGCAGTTCTCTTACCTCAGCCTCCTGAGGGATGGGATTGTAGGTGTATGCCACGGCCGGCTGAAGCTTTTTGTTTTGTTTGTTTTGTGTTTTGAGACAGGGTCTCTCTAGGAAGTTTTGGTTGTCATGTAGTTCTCTAATAGACCAGGCTGGCCTCAATGTCACAGAGCTCTGCCCACCTCTGCCTCCTGAGCACAGGATTACCATCATGCCCAGTTTAGAGCCACAGCTTTTTTATCTGACATTATCTGATATTTTTAACGACCCATTCCAACAGTAGTCAAAATGGAAATTCTAAATGGTACATCTGCCCCAGGTTAGTTCTGTGCCCGGAAAATAACTCTCGTTTGGTGAGTCATAAGGAAGTATCAGCTCTTTCCTTCTCATGATGGGCTTGGTTGACTTTTTAGCCCACCACTTGAGCTGCTAGAAAGCAATTTGGGATCTGCAGTTTTGTTACTGAATGTTCTTAAACCAGAGCAACAAGTGATATGGCAGATGTCTCTGAAACCATCTGTAGAACAAATGGAACTCACCCCTTCCCAAGTGTCTACAGATAAGGGCCTGAGCCAGCATCATCTGTCCACAGCGCAGCATACATCCCCAGCCGGCATCAGATGAAGGGCCTGTTCCCCCTGTTGGCAAAATGGATGGGCATGAAAATGTGTTCCCTAAATTAATCTTTTCTCAATCATATTTGAAACTACAAACACATATACATGTACATGAACTCTGAAAAGAGAGACAATAAATACACTTAGAGCTCATACAGGGTTTGAATATAGAAGTGAAACTTGTAAAGGCAATGCCAAATCAATAGAAACAGATTCTACAGTCGAAGACAAAGCAAACAAATGAACTAAACATGCCCCTTGGGTTTCTTGCTTGAAGACTTCAGACCATGCATGCTCTTTTGGTAAGTAACCATCATGGATAACTAGCAACAAGGAGATTACCTTGACTAAAGCACAAATACTACCACCAAGGATAGACATCAAAATGATCAAAGACATATGAAAGGCTCTTGACTATTCTAAATGTAGTTAGTGAAGTTCAAAACAACAACAAATAGGTGAAAGAACCCTATATTAGGCAGAAGACTGATATCTAGTTATACAAGCTAAGCCTCATCTATACGTTGAGGATAATAGCACATACTCTGCCTACTATCAGTGGGCATTATAAGAATTAAATGAGAAAATATTTAACAGTTCTAGACCTCACATAGGATACTTGGTATTTTGAATATGGTCTTACATAAAATGCTACTAATAAGTTAGAAATATATTATATCTTTAAAATATACAAAGCCAGTTAATAAATGAGACCATGGGTCCCATTTTAAGAAGATTTGATGTAAAGTTAAAGTCACACATGTGGCCAGGATGAGTTCTACTAGGGTCCTATTCAAAAGGACCAACATAATCAGATACGTTGATTTTGCTTTCCAACTCAGAAGTATGATCTCAGAATACTAGTTTCAAAAAAGTGATCACTCTTGACAAACAAGTGGGCCAAGTTATCCGCCCTCATCCCAACTGCTTTGTTGTAGGGACTGAAGCAGTATTGCTATGTCAACACTAAGGGGAGTGAACGGATTTTGGAGCTGGAAGGAGAGCCCTTAGGCTCTTGCTAATGCTGGGATTAAGGTTAGATCAGTGCAGAAAAGGTAGGGTGAGGGCCACATAAAGACAAATCAGCTCTTTACAAACACTGTCAGAGTTGACTAAAAAGTTGCCCAGCTTTGTAAAGGTCTCTTCCCCCAGTGAGCATTAACCGTTTAGGACCCCAGGACACTAAAGATTATTCTTTTGTGTTACTACTGCTTGTAAAGCAAAGAAAATGTTTGTGTGGACTTCAGGTTGGGCCCATCACAGAAAGGTTAAATTCACTCCAATTACTAGGTCCAACCTTGGTCAGACGAGGTTATTTTTTAGGAGAGTAACTTCCACCACTTTTAGACTCTTTCCCCATATTTCCATGACACTAGGGGATGACTATACTGCTCACATTTTACAAATCCTCTCAGATGGAGCAAACTCACTTATCGAATTGTCCTTTTCTTTTCCCCTAAATGGCAGCTAGGGACAGACTAGGATAAATTCTAAGGAAATCTCTCTTAATTTATCTCTGAATGTTGAAATGTTCTCATTTTATGAGAAAATAATAGAAGAAATTCTTTTCTTTCCTTCAAGGCCCACGCTTCTTTAATAGTCAAATAGTACCATATAGCAGTGAAAGGTAATTTAATAGCTAGATATTACCCAATTAAAGCTGATTTGTTTTTTTTAATACCATCTGTCGCATGAACACTTGAAGGTGGGTCAAAATGACTAACGGTTTAACACTACAACGCCATGGAACCACATGTGATGGGCTACTTCCATAATGACAGTTTTGGATAAAATGGTAAACTTACCTGCTCCCCTAAATCAAATTCTTTGCCACAGTGATCTGTTAATTCTGAGGTTTCTGTGATGTCATTGATAACCTCAGGCAAGCTATCTACAAGGAAGAGAGCACAGCACAACAAATGATATACCTACCAATCGGTGAAAATTTCCTTCTGTATGTAAACCATAGACGAGCACTTATATCAGACAACAGCTTAGATTTTTCTGTAATTAAATGTGAAATTAAAATTAAATCACCATATCCCATCTTTAAAAAAATGCCTACATTTGACTTCTATGCCAGCAGCAAGCTTATTTTCAGATAGCCAATCAAACGAATGTTATAGAACAAGGGAAATTCACAGGCAACCTAATCTCATTTGAGTCCAATAATTTCAATATTTCTTTTTACCTTCATTTTCACCAGTGCTACTCTCCAGGTTCTTCTAATGATATTAGATGCTTCCTGCCTCCTTCTCAATGATTTTCAAGACCCCAACAGGTATTACCACTGAGGTCATGCCCAAATGACAAGAAATAGGAAAAGCAAGTATCTTAGATAATCCACTAAGGCAGTCACCTCCAGCCTGAATGACAATAGTATCAGTGCCCATAGTCTATTATCTAAAACCAGGAGTTCATATGTTTGGAGGAGGTTCATGTGCAGAAACAGGGGTACAAATGCATACATTTAACTAAAAAGGAAATGCTCCTGCAAACTGTATAAGAACTTTATCCATAGTACCTAGGGTCCTATTTTCATATAAGTGAATGTATAATAACACAAATATCTTGCATACCTTTTCAAAGCATATTTCTTGCATTCTATGATGCAAATTTCCTTCAATCACTACAATTATGGCTTCTTCATTTCCTCCCATACTTGGATATGGTTCTGTCTTCTCTAGTCATTGCTCCCCTCTTAATATCAACATGCAATGTGTATTCAGGATAGCATCGATATTCATTGTATTTTCAAAATATCATCTCTTTGAGTAAATAAAAAAATTAGAGCTGTATGTATTTTTTTTTTCATTTTGTTGTCCCCAGTGCCTAGCCCCCATTTTGGGAGATGGATAATGTTTAAAAGTAAGAGTTCTTCGGCCTTGAAAAATGGCTGAGTGGTTATGAGCACTGTCTGCTCTTCCAGGGGACCTGGGTTCAATTTCCAGCACCCACATAGTGGCTAACAGCCATCTGTAGCTCCATTCAAGGGCATCTAATGCCATCTTCTGGCCTCCTAGTGCACAGACCTGAATATAGGCAAAATACCCATACACATAAACTAAATAAAATTGAAAAAGAAAATGAGTTCTCTTCTTGTCTTTTAAAGCACCACTTTCAACAGGATCTAATGTACTCTAAAATGGCTTCAGAATTGCTGAGGATGATGTTAAATTTCTGATTCTTCTATCTCTATCTTTCCAGTGCTGAGCTAACAGGCATGGCCACCAGTCCCAGTATATGGGGTGTTGGGGGATTGAATCCAATACTTGGTGCATGTTAGGTATTCTACCAACTGAGCTACAGACCCAGCCCAAGAGTATGGTGACACATTCTTATAATCCTCGTACTCGGAGCCTAAGGCAAGAGAATTGCAAAATCAAGGCCAGCCTGGGCTACAGACTGAAACCTTGTAGCAGGGGTGGGACTTAACTTGAGTCTGCTACCTACTATATATATAAATTTATTACTCAAATTTTCTGAGTGTCTGTCCTCTCATATGTAAAATGAGGAGTAGCAATACCTGTTTCATTGAGATGTGAGTATCCAACAAGATAATTCGAATAAAGTCAAAATATATACATACACACATTTATAAAGCACTTAGTTGATAATCTAGTATGCAGTAAGTTTATGCCAAACGTTGCTATTATTATATGCCTGACCCTTTAAACATTCACACATGCTTGCCTCTTCAGGCGCTATACGTCCTTCTAGCTTGGCTCTATGCTAGGGAGGAATTTGACAAACAAAAAATTCATTTTGAAAGGCATTTCCCAGCCAGGCATAGTGTCAAATGCCTGTAATCCCAGCACTTGAGAGGCTGAGGTAGGAGGATTGCTGTGAATTTGAGGTCAGCTTAGTCTACATAGTGAGTTCTAGAGTTCTAGGTAAGCTTGAACTATAGGGTAAAACCTTTTCTCGGGGGGGGGGGGGAGAGAGAGAGAGAGAGAGAGAGAGAGAGAGAGAGAGAGAGAGAGAAGGAGGAGGAGGAGGAGGAGGAGGAGGAGGGGGAGGAGGAGGAAGGGGGAGGGAGAGGGAGAGGGGAGGGGGAGGGAGAGGGGGAGGGAGAGGGGGAGGGGGAGGGGGAGGGAGAGGGAGAGGGAGAGAAACTAAGTATCTGAATAAGGACATATGTGGCACCCTAGACTTTCTTGTTGTTTGGAAAGTAGAACTAGAAAAGATCCTCCTCAAGCCTTCACTTTAAGTCCTGGAAAAGGAAGGGAAGATTCAGAAAGAGAAAGCCCCTTTCCCAAGTTAGAGTTAAACAAAGTCTCCCTAATGGGTGCAGTGGTTCTCAACCTTCCTAATGCTGCAACACTTTAATCCGGTTCCTCATTTTGTGGTGACCCCCCAACCATAAAATTATTTCATTGCTACTTCATAACTGTAACTTTGCTAGTTATGAATCATAATACAAATATCTGATATGCAGGATATCTGCTATGGGACCCCTATGAAAAGATCATTTGTCCTCCAAAGGGGTCGTGACCCACAGGTTGAGAACCACTGGGATAGAGTTAAAGTCTCCCTAATAGTTAGCTTTATGATCTCTCCACTGTTCACAATAAAACACTGGAGCAGGAAGAGCAAGGCCTTACTTCTTCTCCTGCCCTTTAATCAGCTTCCACCTATCTCTTACTCTATGCTAAGGACTTCTATACATCTCTCCTTGGGAAGTAATACCTCTCGGAGCTGCCTCTTTCCCAGCTCAGGCTGTATACAGATGTAGAGTCCTTATCAATTTCAGAGCACTGGGTCTTTCCCACTCTTTAAGAATGCTGTGGTAAGTGGGAAAACTCGAGCCTCCTTTCCATCTACTGCAAATAACTAGAAGTTATATACAAAACCAGAATCAACTAGGACGGTGCAGTCATTACAAGGAGATCTGAAAGAGAAGATTTCTTGTGTCTGATATTGTTTCTGAAAGCCGTGGCTTATGTGGAAGTCCTTGGGTGTTTTGTCTAGAAGCATGAAGATATGATAAGAATAAGAAATGTATAGCCCAATGACTAGATACTGGTTAGTAATACTATGAATAAAGGCATGTTTTTTTGAATCTCAAGTCTTCTGGAATGGGAGCAGGGCTTCTTTACAGAAAATAATAAAAATACATTGCTTTTGCAAATTGTGCAAATAAAATCCCATATCATGTAAATGCTTGGTTAAGGCTTCTCGAGGCCTTGCAAAGCTGTGCAACAACAAGCAAGGTAATCTGCCTCAGAGCAGTGTTAGCCCTTATCAAGACAATGTTTTGTCAACCCAAGAAAGAAAATGAGAAACCCTTAACCCCAGGCACCCACCTCAGCTGATCAGTGCTACCCAGCTTACCTGTCTTAAGAAGATGCTGCTTCCCCAAGATCCATACCAGCTCATCTGTATCCGGGAATTCTTCTAGGTAGTCAGTGAAAATAGTAATCTGGTTTTCATACTTGGACATAACTAAAGGAAAATGAAGGAGCATAAATATCATTTCATATGGGGCTTATTTCTATGATGCGCTGATTTCTACCATTGCCCTGAAAGTAAAAAGGTCATCGGCTTGACTCCAAAAGAATATTTAAATAAGTGGGCACACAGCAAGCACTTTACTGAGCTACTTTCTCAGCCTATTTGTGACCTATTTCTCATGGTTCCATTTAAAATGATATCTGAAAAGCCACATGCCCAGAATGACTTTAAAATTCTTTCCTTTCATGAGCCTCCTTCATAAATATCCACTTACCTAGCTTCTCCCCACAAAAGCAGACCAAGGTAAGACAGTAATGGCTCCTGTCTGTTCACAGAGAATACGAAGAACTTTCTATGGTGAGATTTCCAGCAGCCAAGACCTTGGAGGGGGCTGTGACAAGCCTGGCGAATGTACTATTGTCAGGATGATAACACTGTAGCTAGAAGACTCGATATTTTTACAGTGCTTTTATTTTCCATCTTACTCACATATGGCTCCTACAAAGAAGGCTCTTGAGGCTGACTATAAATAGAACTTGTTCTTGAGATTCACAAATGGCTATTGTGATGTTGTGATATAATAAGAACTATATATTTGCTCGCTGTCCCCATTTTCTGGCACACAGCTCTGAAAATCCCTGTAATTTCCTGAGCACTGGGATGTCAGATGCATCTCTTTTTTTGTTCTAGTATTTGCTCTTAAATCCTAGTTCCAGACATGGAGCTCCTAATCCCTTGTAATTTCATAGGTTATATATAAGGGATGATTCCTATTTCTGATTATTTCTTGTAACTGAATAAGTAACGGTTAATTCTGACTCATCAGGGATAAATTCTTCAGTCTTAATATGTAAGACCACTCTTTCAGCATACTGACAGTCAGTAACTATGTTGAGATTCCGAAAAGTCCATTAATACCATCAGAATAGCACACAATTCCGATTTTTGGACAGAATTATAAGGACTTTGAACCACTTTAATTTCATTTTCTGATTTGTAACCAGCCTTTCCTTGTTTGTTTGCATCTGTATAAAATGTAGAACTGAAGAGTACCTTCAGTTCTAATAAGACCATTCTTGGTGAGCACTCAGATGGGTCTAGTCACCCGCAAGACTCAGCAGTGATTAAAAGCATGAAAGATTCATTCCACCCCACACCCTGCAGGAAGGGGAGAGAGGATAGAGATTGAGTCAAAAATAGCTCATGCCTACATGATGAAGCTTCCATAAAAAATTCTTGCGTGCTGGGGTCTGGGGAGTTCTGGATATGTTAAATACATACTGGTGCCTGCAGAGGAAATAGAAAGCTTCTTGCCTCTCCCACTTCTCATACATATCTTCTGTTTGGCTATTTAACTGCATCCTTTGCAATTTTTTTTAATAATAAATGGGTAAACGTCAGTAAGTACTTCCCTGAGCTCTGTGAGCAATCCTTGCAAATGATTAAGCCACAAGTGGGGAGGAATTTGGGACAGTAGTAGTAGGAACCACGCTTTATAGTCAATCAAAAGAAAAGGTCACAACTGGTATCTCAAGTGTGGGCAATCTTGTCAGACTGAAATCTTGGACCCTAATGCTAGGCAGATGGACACCATAAAATTAAATTAAATCATCAGACACACAGTTGGTGTTTGCTAAGGAATTGGTATGCTGAGAACCTGTGGGGCGTTTACCCACCACCCCCACAGCTTCCCAGAGTTTTCTTGAGTGCGAGCAGCAGGAAATATTAGAAGGATTTATAGCGGAGCATCTTGCGGAGATAAACAGATAGAAAATAAAGGACAGCCTCGAGAGGGCCTGGAACCTATTCCAACAGTCCCCGACTGTCTCTGGCCCAGGGTTTTTATAGAGACGCCAAGGGGTGGAGCAAAAGACCTCCTCCCCCAGCACAGCCAAGTGCAGACCATCTCAGACACCTGCACTCAGGCCTGTGGTCCTGATCATCCTCTATGTGGACCTGCTGGGTAAAGCCACGAGGAACCCGAGAACGGGCTCCCACAAGAACCCACCCCTTTCAGACACATAGGCTTTCAGAGGTGCTGAATGCTGAATGTCAGTAGCAAAAGCCAGTTTTCCTAATATATTCATCTATAGTTATCTCTCAAGGTAAAGCAACCAAGTGAAATCTAGCTAAATCCCATGAGTTACTCTTAGAGCTTACAACTCTGTGATCTGAGAGGTGTTCAAGTGGACATTCACATCTGTGGGAGGGAGGAAGAGGTATGCTACATGATTCAAGACTGACATGGGTAGGTATAGGGGTCCTGCCTCCAAATTGTTTCTAAGTAATTTTCTTATGAAGCAATAATAATATTATAGATAGTAAATGTTTCTAAGCCAGAATATCAAAATCTGTTTTAATGTAACCAAATAAATAAATTGATAGCTGTATTTCATAATTTGTTTCTATCTGCATGAGAACTATTTGCTGTGAGTTAAAAGCAAAGGCATCCATTACATCCCATCTCTCAGCTTTTGAAAGTTCCCTAGCCCCTCTCCAAAAGGAAGCTAAGAGAGAATAGGGAATCTTTTGTTCAGCTACGAGTAGCTACAAGGACCCTTCTAAAGCAGTCCCTAAGCGTCCCATGGGTGTATTTTCCTGTGGGAGTGGCATTGTGGGATATGTTTAAGTCACCTGAAAGGCCAGATTGTTTGCCAGATTTGTTTTCTAAATCAGAATCATGCTGTCTTCATAGAAATAACTGCTCCTAGGTATAAAGGAGACCTTGCCAAGTATGAAGGCAGGTGTCTCTGCTCAAAAGACTTTGCTGGAGGTTGAAGTCACAATCTGTGCAAGCACTTTTAGAAACACAGTTAAGTGGGAGTATTTTCTTGAAACATATTACAGAATTCTCATCTTTCAGGAATGTAAGTAGCCTTTCTCCATCCGTTTGTTTTCCTTACTAAGATTACAGTCTCTGTAATAGGGTTTCACACTTAAAGAAGTTAGCCATGGGACGGCTATCTCATTCCCCAGAGAGCATTCTGCCAGAGAACCTGTGCCCTCTTAACCTCTCTGCCTCTGGCCTCAGGCCCTGGCCCACACACAGGAAATACCAGGCTAAAAATGATCTTTCAGGTCAAGCCCTTCCCAGGGGGTGGTGGGTGACAGAGGCGGGGTAAATCACATGGTGTACCTCTCCATCCCACCCGAGATCCATTACAGACAAGAGAAACCAGGTAGAAATGAACACCCAGTGCTCTTCCACAGTAAGAAAAGATAATTTTTGGAGTAGCTTGAGAGGAGCATGGGAAAATGCCAGCCTCTCAGGCATACTGGATAGAGTGAGGATAGGTGACACTATCAATGTACAGCATGTATGCACAGAAACTTTAGATCTGTTTTTAGTGTGGACTGAAGGAAGGGATATCTATTGCCAACTCTGCCACAGTGAGTCATTGGCCAGCTATCTGGTCAATTTGGTTCAGCCCTTTAAAGTCTGTGACAACTGCCCTGCTTCATTTAGGATGGCTCTGAATGAAATGGTAGCCAAAGAATTTGACTCTGGCTCTTCACCCATTCTCAAGCTGTGCTAGGCCTGCAAGAAGGTCATTAGAGCTTCTATTTGTATCCTTTCTCCTCTTAGAAGACAGACTCCCAGAATGCAGTGTGTCTGTCCTCAGCAAGTCCTGAGTCAAGGCTGCATGTATACAACAAACAGAAGATGAGTTTAACAGAAATGGCAGGAGTGGCCCAGAGTCTCTATCTGTAAGTGCACCTGGGAAAGGAAGACGAGGTCCGTCACCAGGAGAACTCAGACAGAAGGCAAAGCCACCTGGAAGTGCTTGAAGTAGTAACAACAAAAAATCTCATTTCTGACACAATTTCTTTGGACTACCAGCAAAGCCTTTAACTCTCCTCACTCCACAAACTCCGTTTGGCTAGCCCTTCAGGTTTAACAAACAAGATACCAAGCTCATAAAGCCTTGTTCTCTCAGGCTGTTTAAAGGTGAGGATCCAAACATGCCTCGGTTGACCAAAATGAACTGATATTAGGCCTAAGGAAAAATAAACTCTACCTTGTTAGAATAATTATTGTACTGACGTCTCTACTGGATTAGCTAATGATTAAACCAGGATTTCCTTTAACTCCTGTAACCAAAATGCCTTTCATCCTTGACCAAGGGGATTTATACATATGTTAGGGCATGTCTTCGCCACCAACCCAGCCAGGCAATCTCTCTGCCTTCCATTTTCTGCTTGTGTAAGGCTCAAGAATGAGAATTTATGACCTATACAAATGTGTCCTGAATATGCACACAGCCTTGGGAATGCAACAGCCCTGTGTATACATGTGTTTTCTAGATTCTCAGGACTATCTCAAGCTTTTAGAAATTCCCGAGGTATCTTAGCCCTCTGTTTTTCCTTGGAAGCTTTCTGATTAGTTAACTGGAAAGGTTATCTACTGCCTCGAGCAACTGAGAAGGTAATTGTGTCTAATGGTTTAAAAAACAACACCCTGGGTAAAAGGCTTTCTGCAACCCAGAGTTGAGGTCAAGTAAATAAGACTTTAAGTGGGGCCTTCCAAAGAACAACTGGACAGAGGACATGGGGACAGTTCTTCAGAACTGAAACTATAGAGGAGCCATGGTGGCTGCTAGGCAGCGGGAGTTTCTGTGACTGGAAGCTGGTGATTTTCAAGGATATTCTAGCTACAAAGGACAAGGCCAAAGATGGGGCCAGACAAGAACTACCGCAAAACTCTTCTGCTGCTGCTGGTTTTCTTGACTATAAGGCCCCTAAACTGGTACAAGCCTTTTCATTTCCAGAATTCTGAAATATTGACTCTGACATGTGCTGCCTGGTTTTTTTGGGGGGAGTGGGGGTTGCCATTAAGGAGAGAATTTTCAGAGGTCCTTGCTCTGCCATTTTTGCTGATGTCATATTTTTCCCAGGGAATGACTGTATTTTCTCAGGGTTGTTTTGGAAAATTGCAAGTAAGTGAAAAAAAGAAGATTGCCTTGAAAAAACAAGATTTTTTTTGCTACAGTTTAACAAAGACACTTACAAAACAAGGCTCCAAGATACTGTGAACCTTGTTCTAAAGAAAGAAATGCCACAAATTTTCTAAGGTGGAGTTAAAGGCCAGGGAATCTCAGGGCCAGGAGGAATTTGTGACAGAGGTTAACTCCTTGTAGGTTCCCCTTTCTAACTGCAAGCAAGGACCGCTGGTTCCAAACCAGCCTCCTCAGCAATACATGCACATTTAACATACTGGTAGGTCACATCTTCACAGTCAAAACATTCACAGGAGCAAACACATACACATACCTGAATAGCTATCCCTAGTTCTTTCCATCAACTTTACAGGATACCTACTATGTGCTAGGCATGAAGAAACAACAATCAGTGAAAAACAGTATTAGTCCTTCAAAGGATTTTAATCCACAAGGGAAGATGTGTCTGGAATCAGATAATAGCAGAATGTAGAACATATAAAGGAGAGGAGGATAGAAGGTGAGAAAAAGAAGGGATGCAAGACCAACTAGGGTGTGAAAAGACTGTTGAAATGTAAGAATTACAAATGCAGCCCTTGCAAACTGCTAAGCTGGGGCTCCATGACACATGGGCATATTAAAAGCCTATCAGAAAACCAGGCCCAGGAACTTACCCAACTCACCAGAAGGAACAGGTTCAACATCTTCACCAAGACCCCAAAGGCCATCTAGAATTGCTATGACAACAACCCCTAGTGACACAGGCCATCTGATCACCTGGGATGCTTGTCAAGGGATTAGCAGGCACGCGTGACTGTCCCCAGGGCTTCGGGCTCAGCTTGGTCCCTACAGCTACTCAAATTGTTGTCCATAAGTCTGTTAGTCCATCTGTTCCCGGTACTAGACCTTGCCTCTGCGGTTCAACTCAGTTCAGCCTGCAACCCCTGTAGTCCAACAACTCAGCCTTAGCAGCTCTCCAGCTGGGTACCTTACCTTACCATTGAAGGGATGCTCTTTGCGTCTGCACTGGATCTCTACCTTTATCCAGTGAGGCCTTTCTGAACTCCTTGAACTCCAACCTTTCTATAGCTATTCTAGAACTTTCACACATAAAAACAAAACTACTGTTTGTTGTACAATGTATGATCTGAGATTTAAATATTAGTAATTAAGATTGGAATAAAACCAGGGCTGCTTGGCAAATTGTAGCTGGAAGGCTACCAGTATAACTTACGAATTTGTTGTTGTTCAATAAATTGATTTTATTGAAAGACATAAACATGTCCATCTGTTTCTCATACAGTACACTCACAACAATGGCAATAAGATAGAAGCTGTAATGGGGAAGGGAGGAACTTCCTGGTTGAGGAAACACTGGATGGACTTGGCAAGCTTCTCAGTGTAGGGTGGGGTAGGTAAAATTGAGAGACTGAAAAGTAACTAGGAGTTTTCAAGCGTGAGTGATGCCATGTTGACGGGAAAACACAGGACTGGGTGGGTGGGTAATAAGCTTGGAGAAACCAGAACAGTTGAGACTCGCAGGTGAGGGTGCCAGATTTAAAAAGATAAGGAGCAGCCAACCTCCAAAGGGATTTTGAAATGAAGAAGCACAGTAGGTGGCACGTTACTTAAAAAGGCCAGAAGTCAGAAGAAAAGTCCAGAACACCAAAAGTCTGGCACATTGGAGAATGTGCCTTCATTTCTGTCTGCCTGGATTTGTTTATTGCTCTGGTCTCCCCCAGTCTCTGTTGACCTCTGGACAGGTCCTGTCCCCTCTTCATTCTTTTCCTTCCCTGTGCCTGACCCTTCTGACAATCAAGAACTTAGAAAATTTGAAACTGGGCAATGACAAGTGTTGCTCTGAACATACCACCATCTGTGTTTGCTGGGAAGAGGGCAGCGCACTGGATACACGGATGCAGAAAAAAAATTGAGTGGCCATATAATGTAAGATTTGAGGTCCCTCTTCTACAACGGAGGTGAGAAGGACCTTGATTCTTAATGCCTTGTCGCTCTTAATCCAGCCACTCAGTGGCTGCCACATGGAGTGGGTTAAAAGTATTCTACCTCCATGCTGTTACAGCAGTGACATTGGACAGTAGAAGACAAACTAAACCTAGGCAGCAGTGACCCTCCATTACTGAGCTCATGACTCATGCAGAAACCATGAAACTGACACTATCCAGTCAAATAGCATGCTAACTGGCTTTCTGATTCTTAGCTCTGATTCTCCGTGATTTTCCATACATAGCATGGTAAAGAGAAAGAAGTGCTGTTGGAAATGGTTCTAGACTAGGAACTCCAAAATGTAAGTTCTAGCCTCACTCTGCCATTTAACTTAACCTGTGACCTTGGAGGACTCACTGTACTTCTTTGGGCCTCAGATTCTACTTTAAAATGTATGATGTATTTTTTTAAAACCTCAGGCCATAATTTATCATGGGTTATGAAGTCGACATAGTGTGTTGTAGCCAGTACTTTTGGTGGGCATGGCCACACCCTGACAAGGACTGCTTAGATGTGCATATTCTTGGCCCTCAATTTAAACTTTGATCTCACTTCAGGACCCAAAGACAGATTTGCGTGTGTGTTGAATGTCCTTTTCCTTCTTCCCAGCGTGGCCATATTGAATAAATCTCCTTTTCCTGTTTTCCACTTAAAAAATAAATAAATAGCCGGGCGGTGGTGGTGCACGCCTTTAATCCCAGCACTTGGGAGGCAGAGCCAGGCCGATCTCTGTGAGTTCAAGGCCAACCTGGACTACCAAGTGAGTTCCAGGAAAGGCACAAAACTACACAGAGAAACCCTGTCTCGAAAAAAAAAAAACAAAAACATAAATAAATAAATAAATAAATAAATAAATAAATAAATAAATAAAATTGAGAGTTGGAGAGATGGCTTAGTGGGTAAAAGCATTAAAGTCTGAGTCTCTAGCACTCATAACAACAAAAATAAAGCAAGGCATGGTCTTGCTTGTCTGTAATCTAAGTGTTGGGCTATGGTGGTTGGTGGGGGTGGGGGGCAGTGTGGAGTGATAGGCAGATCCCAGGAGCTCAATGGCCAGGCAGCCTAGCCAAAAGAATAAAGTTCAAGTGAAATGAAAGCCCCTGTCTCAAGAGACTAAGGCAGGCAGCAATAGAGAGAGACACCAAACATCCTCCTTACCTCTATATGCACACGCACACACAAGCATATACCACACATCCCCACCACCACAATCAAAAAGGGAAAGTGAATCTCACAGAGGGAATTAGCTGATCCTGCTTACATTTATATAAACTAGATTACAATATAAAATGTATTTTTTCATAGTGTGATGATCAAGGTTAGAAAGGTTAGAAAGCCACTTGTCCAATACAGAAGCTACTCGCTACAGAAGCCTTCTAAATTAAAAGCAATTAAAAAATCAAGTGGTTGGGTGAGTAGCTCAGTGAATGGTAAAGTGCATGTGTAGTGAGTGTGGGGCTCCAAGTTCAAGCTTCAGCAGCAGATTGAAAATCAGTCCTTCATAGCACTAAGCTACATTTCAGTCACTCAAAAAGCACAACGGATAATAACTACTATGCAGGGCAGCATGGACATGAGATACTTCCATCATCTCAGGAAGTTACTGTAAGTAGTTATATTCTAAGGACTCGTCTGTGGTTCTGTAGGAAGGGGAAGGGGTGGAGCGAGCTGACAGTAGGAGTACTCCAAGCCCTGGAAAAAGATGAGTTCACATGTCTCTTTTAAAGTCTACATGTAAATTTTGAAGTAAATGAACTAATAGTTCTTTATTGTGTTATGAACTTGGTACTATGAGGAATACAGAGAAATCAGAAAACGGTTTGTAAATATTCACTAAATGTTAAGTGAACCAGCTAAGGATCATAAAATGATTTAATGTGAGCCTTACATGAAAGGAAGATAAGGATAAAGGACAATTCACAAGGCAAGTGTTGACAATCACTAGGTGTTGTCAAAATTTAACAAAAGGGAAATCAATGGGTACTGGAGGATGAAATTTGAATTGGTGTTTAAATTTTTGCTTGAATTTAGCAGAGATGAAAGAAGCAAATACTCCAGATGAGTGCAACACTATGTATATTTGCACTGGAGAGAGGGTAGGTCCCAGGCAATATTGAACTGTGAGAGGAAAGATGGGATTGCATCATGGAGTGTAAAGCTAGCCAGTGAAGCCCAACTCTTGGTAAAGGCATTGACCATTTTTAAAGTACTTGCATGTATCCCTGGTCACAGATCCTTCAGAAAGACAGGGCAAGGACCACTATTTCCATCTTAGAGATGAAAGAACAAAGTCTTGGGAGAGGTGATACAACTGCCAAAGGCCATACAGCTAGTGAACAGCATAACCAGGACTTAACACAAGTCACTCTTAGTCTTCATTCATCATTCTTTCTGCTCTATATTGCTATTATGATGCAAACTCTATTCAAGGTACAGAAGACAGAGACCAATGAAAATGTAATAATTGAGGCCTACAGTGTTCAAGGCCTGGCTTTACAAAGCTAGAAACCAGATGCCATAAAACAACCGGAATGCAATACTCACTGCTTATAGAGGAAGTACACAGACTGAGGTTAGAAGAACATAGTTGTATTTAACTGGAATGACCTAAAACTACCCGGAAAGTAACAACTACCAGCAGTATAATTCATCTGTATCTAGAATTTTCCAGACAGCTAAAGGCAATGTTTTGGAAATGGTTCCTAAGCAAACAATGTTTTATATGTTTCTGCATTTATATAAGGCATTTCTGTCTTGGTAGTGTTTTTTCTCTTGTCAGTTTCAATGTTCACTTCTTAGACTGTATTGGTCATGTGATCTGTTACTTCATATAAGTTTTCACTGAAAAAAGTATGATATGAAAAGGTCAAAGAGCTAAAGGTCATGGGGGTTTTCTATACTATTGGCTACAGAAATTATAACAGTTTCCTTAAAAGATCCTAAGACATTTCATTCATACATTAATCATAAGGGACTCTCTGCTAATGTCACTAGGCTTTAAAAAAAACTGCCCCAGACTTTTAAGGCTATTGCACTTGAGAAAACAACAAATACAAACTCATCAGCTTAGTAGGCTTCTCCAACAGGGCTACTTCACACAGTTCCAAGTGTTTCCTACTGCTCATTACAACTTCATAGTATCTGCTCGCTTTGGCCCAAAGCTGTATGAGACATGAGAGATTCTTATCTTTGCTCACTCCTGTCTTACCTGCCCTTAATTCCTTATCTCAAATGCTACTTTCTATGTTTTCCCATTAATTGTCTCTTTGTCTTCTAAACTCACAGTACTTTATTTATATCTCCTTTATGGAACCAAGCCCTTTGTACTTTAGATTACTGTTATTTGTGGACATCTCATGTCTCTGTATCAAAATGAACTCTGTAAATTTCAGGGCATGTAGCAATCATCTATTCCCTGTAGTTTTGGTCATATAAAAGGCCAGATATAGTAGGACATGCCTGTAATCCCATCATTTGGGAGATTGAAGCAGAAGGATCAGGAATTCAAGGTCAGCCTTTGCTACATATCAAGTTTGAGGTCATCTTGGACTGCATGAGACCCTACCTAGAAAAAATTAGGCTGGTTGATATATTCATCTACACATCAATGCCAATCTTTAATCAGTACCTACCAAGTGACCAGTCTGGGACTAGGCCATGGAAAATTTTCTGGTATGCAAAATAAAAAGTTACATTTTGTAAAGTACGGTGAGCCAAAGGGAGCACAGATGTAGTTTGCCTAACCTAGTTTGGTGCCTAGAGGAGGCTTTGGAAAGAAAGGTGACGGTAACAGAAAGGAGAGTTCATCAAATTAGGGAGGGAAAAGATGCTGTAGGATAAAGAAGTGTGAACCAGGGCCAGAGGGAAATGGCTCAGTTGGTAAAGTGCCTGTTGCACAAGCATGAGAACCTGAGTTCAAATGTGCAGCATCCACACCAGAGCTGGGTGCAGGATGCGTTCGTGTAATGCCAGTGCTGGGAGGCAGAGACAGCTAAATCTCTGGAACTCACTGGCAAGCCAAACTTAGCCCAGTGGTGAGGTCCAGGTTCAGTGGTAAACCCTACCTCAAAACATAAGGTGGAGATTTATTGAGGAAGACACCCAGTGCCAACCTCCGGCCTCCATATGCATACATACATGTGTACATCCACCACATGTATTCACTCACCTGAACACAACCACACAAACATGGACACAACTCTCTCCCTCCCTCCCTCCCTCCCTCCCTCCCCCCTCTCTCTCTCTCTCACACACACACACACAGAGAGAGAGAGAGAGAGAGAGAGAGAGAGAGAGAGAGAGAGAGAGAGAGAGAGAGAGAGAGAGATGAACCAAACACTGAGGACAGAGAGAAAGAGAAGGAGGAGAGGGAAAGGGGAGCTGGAAAGACTATAGTAGTGACATCATGCGGGGCCTGGCAAGAAGTGAGGCTGGGAAAACATTGAGCACCAGAAGATGCTGACCTTGGCAGCCTTAATAAGGATTCTGGATTTGACTCAGGATTCATGGGGCCTCTGAAGGATTTCTAACACCTCCATAACTACATACAGAAATTTTTAATTTACAGAAGTAGTATATCAAGTCATTGTCTACTAAAAAAAATCCCTCATGTCATTTTTAACTATTCAACACTTATTAAATGCTATTAATAAAACAAAGACAGTAAAACAAAAACAATGTTGTTTTTTTTTTTTAAAAAAAAAAAAAAGATGGTGTTGTGAAAATGGCTAAGGGTGGTCTCCTTCTGGTCCCTCTGGTAACACACTAAGTGTCAGAGCACCTCAGGAAAACTAGAGTTTTTTCCAGGAACTGTAGTCCTCATTTTAAGCACTTTTCCAGTTTTGTCCTCATTTATAACCACCTCCACCTCCTCCCAAACCTCAGGAATTTTCCCCATACCCTTGCAATATCACACTTCATTAGGAAATGTTGCCAGCAGACATATGATGTTTAAAAATTCTTTACCTTTGAAATAATGTAAAATTAAGTTGCCAAAGTCAAGTTTGCGGATTACATAAAATTGCAAGTGTACTCTCACTTTCAAAACTGAAGATGCATTCCAACTTGATCCCAAGGAAAAATTCTATAAAGTAAACTTGGCTTTCCTGTTATTTTATTATCATTTGAAACATATTGCCCAAGAAAAGACAATTTGACCCTATCCAAAAAAGATAGACCTTAAAAGTAAATGGCAATATGCTCAGTATGTACCAGACACCAGGAAAATAAATAACTCTCCACAAGCATGAAAGATTCAGCTTACTGGGCAAAGAAAAACGTTCTCTAATGTCTGCAAGGCAGAGAATCTCAAATTACTAAAGAAAATATAGTAAATTTTCATCTTTAACTCTGATTCTTCAAAAAGTATGTCTCCTTATAAGATGTTCAGAGGAAAGTTCCTTCATTAAGACATTTCTCAAAGAATTATTAATTAAATATACCAGAACAATTCTACATTTAGACTTTAGTTCCAAGAAATCAATGCCTTTTGTGAACCAAAAATATGTTTTAAAATGCCTAAAGCATCTGCAATTTATAATACCATAAACTTAGAAATAAATCAAAATCAATCAACAAAGGAATAAAGTTTAAAACGTGGTCTATCATACACAAGAATATTGTACAGCAGTGAAAAAAACCTGGATATGACAGATACGTTAAGCAAAAGAAGCCAGAAGCACACAGAATAAGCACAGTGGGATTCTGTTTAAATAAAGCTTAAATCAAGCAAAATGAATATATGATTATAGAAATCAAAACAGTTGTTACCTCAGGAGAAGATATTCACTAGGAAGAATATCTACACTGCTTAAGTGACCAAGAACAGAACTCTCTAAGGGGCAGAAAATGACTATATCTTGATTTTGGTGGTATTTACATACATAAAATTTCTTTGAACTATGCATTTAAGATTTGTGTACTTAGTATGCTATGTACTTGAGAAACTGAGTCAAGATTATCACAAATTCAAGCATAAACTTGGTTATATCATAATTTCAAGGATATCCTGGTTTACAAAGCAAGCTCCAGGCCAGTCTTGGCTACATAGTGAGATTGGTTAAAAAAATCGTACTGGGGCATTTGAAGTGTGGTATGGAAACCTGGTGCGGTGTAAACTTCCTAAAATATATGAAGGCAATCCCAATGAAGTCTTCAAGTAATTGTGGAGATGAAGTCCCAACTGACTATCTCTTGTCACCAAACGAAGCTTCTAGTACTGGGACTGGGTTATATTCAATTGGGTTGTTGGCCAAGCGAGTCCTGTGGAAATCCCCAAACACCCAGGCTGTTGCCAAGACAATAGGTTGCTCTCCACAAACTGACAGCAGGCCCCTATTTCTGAAGACAACAGCCATATAACTCACTGAACATGGAGAGGTTGAGCTGGTGAATACATAGAACTTTCACCCCATCTTCCAGTGTCTTTGATGCAGGAAGGTATTCTTCAGGCTATCAAAAGAGAAATGTAAACACCACCGCACCACAAAACCTTTGATCTACAATCTGTTCTGCCTACAAAATATGCTGGGGCAATGGTGGCACAAAACTCGTGGTAGTAACCAAGCAATGTCTGATGTGACTTTAGGCCCACTCCATGAGATGGAACCCATACTCCACACTGCTTAAGTGACCAAGAACCAGAGACCAGATATCCCAGAGACCTAGGGCAAAACCAGATTGTAGCATGAATCTTAAAAGTTCTTATTAATAAAATCAAACCTGAGGTGAGTTATTGGGGTCCATGCTGGTAGATCAGAGAGACAGAACAAGCCACAGCTATCTCACCTCGCCGGATCCTCAGCTGGTCTTGTCTCCTCAGACTGGAGGCCTCTGAGTCCTCATCCGGAATGGGTCTCAGCTGAATTACTGCTCAAAAGCCTGAATGCTTAACCAGCCAAAATCTTCTAGTTTCTGGTCCTCACGCCTTATATATCTTTCTGCTTTCCACCACCACTCCCTGGGATTAAAGGCTGGCTTTCTGGGTTTAAAGGCGTGTCACCATGCTTGGCTATTTCCAATGTGGCCTTGAACTCACAGAGATCCAGAGGGATTTCTATCTCTGGAATGCTAGGATTAAAGGTGTGAGTGCCACCATTTTCTAGCCTTTGTATCTAGTGGCTGTCTGTTCTCTGACCCCAGATAAATTTATTAGAGTACACAATATTTTGGGGAACACAATACCACCACACCAGATACTACTTATCTTTTAAAAACAATAAAATGACTCCTAATGATATTCTGCTGTACTCATTGATGAGTGCCTTGCTCAGCCATCATCAGAGAAGCTTCCTCCTGCATCACATAGGACTAAATACAGAGACCCACAATCAGACATCATGCAGAGAGAGACAGAGACAAAGAGAGACAGACAGAAACAAAGACACACACAAAGAGAGACAGAGACAGAGACAGAGAGACAGACAGACAGACTGGCTGACCTTGGAACACTGAACTCTAAGTGGGATGCCTCCATAAAATCTCTCCCCCTCAGAGTTCAGGAAACCCCAGAGAAGAGGAGGCAGAAAGAGTGTAAGAGCCAGAGGGAATGGAGGACACCAGGAGAACAAGACCCTCCAAATCAACTGAGCAAAGCTCTATGAACTCTCAGAGACTGTAGCAGCAAACACAGGGCCTGCATGGGTCTACACCAATCCTCTGCATATCTATTTTAGATTTCAATTTAATGTTCTTATGGGACTCCTGAATGTGTAAATGAATGGGTCTCTGATTCTTGTGCCTTCCCTTGAGCTCTTTTCCTTCTGTTGGTTTACCTTGTACAACTTTGATGTGATGGTTTCTGTTTTATCTTATTATATTTTATTTTGCCGTGTTTTGTTGTTATCTCTTAGAAGCCTGTTCTTTTCTAATGAGAGACAGAAAGGGAGTGGATCCAGAAGGGAGGTGAGGTGAGGAGGAAGTGGGGGGGGGAACTGTAATCAGGATATATTATATGAGAAAAGAATCTGTTTTCAATAAAAGGGAAAAATAAATAAAAGGCCTCATACATTCATATAAAAATGCACTTTACTCTTTTAAGGTATAACTTTATAAGAAAAAAGAAAATGCTAAGTTTCCACATTAGATTTACTTCCAGAACTTACTAGTGATAAACATCAAAATTATATTAACAATATCCTTTGCCAATATCAGAAAATAAAATATAATGAATTTATTCTATCTTCCTGTATACATACACATCAAATCTAAATGCAAACAGTTAGGAACTTCAGATATTAATTATAAATCTAACTATGAGATTTTTCCATTTATATCATTCTAAATCCTAGCTATATACATGGATTTATTTTGACCGTGAATCATGGCTTTATTGAACATGACAGCATCAGTTGGTTATTATCAGGGAAATGTATTGAATTTGTTCTTTAATAAAAAGCTGATAGGAGTGGCTAGGATGTGGCTCAATCAGTCCAGCACTTGGCCTTGCAAGACCTGAGCTTGATTCCTCAAACCCAAGTAAGAAAGCACCATGTATGGTAGTTACATTTGCAATCTCAACGTTGGGGAGGCAGAGAAAGGAAGATCCCCGGGACTGGCCATCCTCTCTTGCCTAGTTAGAGAGCACCCAGTGATGACAGACCTTGTCTCAAAGGAGGCAGACAGTGTTTTTGAAGATGACCACTAAGGTTGTCCTCCAGTACCACACACAAGAGCACACACATGTACGTTCACTTACATACACATGTACACTCATACACACACGTGCATAAAAAGTATGTGGGACAGGCTATTAGGCTAAGATGGCTCCAGAGTCTTTGATTCCTACCTCAGCAAACCAGGCTCCAACAGTGTAAACAGGAAAATGAAAATTAATTTTAACCAATCAGTAAGAGAATTTACTAATTAGAAACTATCAACTAATCTCTGGGGGCTTTCCATTACAATCAATCAAACATTTACTTAGTCTTACATCCTCTCATGCTCCTCAGTGAAGCTTAAACCTCCTGTGCCTTGGAGCTATGTTGTTGTTGGTATTCTGCTCTTTGGGGGCCCACCACCCAGCTCCCAAATAAATCACACATGGAGGCTTATTCTTACTTATAAACACTCAGCCTTAGCATGGCTTGCTGCTTGCCAGCTTTCCTCATCTTAACTTATTCTGTCTACCTTTTGTCTCCAGGCTTTTCCTTTTCTCTTATTTTTACTCCATGTTGGGCTGTGTAACTGTGTAGCTGGGTGGCTGGGTGGCTGGGTGGCTGGGTGGCTGGGTGGCTGGGTGGCTGGGTGGCTGACCCCTGAAGTCTTCCTCCTCCTCTCTCATTCCTAGCTCCCCCTTCTCAGATTTCTTCCTCTATATATTCTCTCTGCCTGCCAGCCCCGCCTATCCTTTCTCCTGCCTTGCTATTGGCCGTTCAGTTCTTTATTAGACCATCAGGTGTTTTAGACAGGCACAGTAACACAGCTTCACAGAGTTAAACAAATGCAACATAAACAAAAGTAACACACCTTAAAATAATATTCTACAACAGAGCTACCCAATTTATAAATCAATACCCACTGAAACAGACTCTTCAGAATTTTAAAATGCTCAAATGTATATTTTAAATAATTTTGCTCCCTAAATCTTACCTAAAGAAAATACAGTAGAATTTTACCCATAATCCAAAGAGTTAGATTCTATCTGGTCCACCAGTGATAATGTCATCTCAGACCACTCTTCCAAGTTCTGAGATTACCTTTCCCCATCCATAAAATGTTGATAATGCTTTCCCTCCTGGTTCTGCAATGAACAGGCAATGAGAAAACTAATGGGAAAGTGATTTATCACATAATCTTAAAGAAATGATAAGATGCATCAAAGGAAACACGTGTACCTGGGTGTGGCCAATGATAACTGAACTTAGATTTCAAAGCTTGTTACACATACCTTGCATTTCAGTTGAGTCGGGCAATACTCAAAATTTAACATGTCTGAGATGTTGAAACAATTATACTATACATACTGACAATGGATGCATAAAGGGAAATGCAATTAGTAACTTCCTTGCTTGCTTTTTCCAGTTATGAGTTTTAAGTGTCTCTTTAGCCATGCAACAACCATTATATTAATTTCACACATGAACTTTGAACTGCTTCTGTACTACCCATGCAATATACATAGTACAGTAGGGCCCCTTGAAGTCTGAATTTCACAATAACTGCCCCTTAAGGCCATTCTCATTTCTACCCTTTGCCATCTACCATGAAATTGAAATTTAAAAATATTCCTCACTCTGTACTCCTTGTCAACACCCCAAGTACTCTTTTTCGGTGCCTCGAATGGAAGGTGCCTTTTGTTATATCACATTTTCGAGGATTTTCTTTGATGAGAGGAAGTGATGCAGGCTAGAATTACCTCAGAATACTTCCTGTCACCATTTGCTCTTTTCAGTAGCCCTAGCAGACAAACCTCAATTGGATAGCCCTGTAGTATTAGGTTGAAAGAAGAAAAAACAGGGTGATCTGGTTCCAGGAGCTTCCAGAGCTCCTGTTCCTGGTGATGTAGTTCTCAGTCCCATAATAAAGTCTTCCAAATAAGAGCAAGCTTGCAGATAGCCAAAGAAAATACCCAGAGACAGTGTATGCAGACCATCCCAAGATCCTTGAAAAGAATCCCCTTCAGACACTAAGTCCAATGAAGAAGCTTATTGATGAGCCTAAGTAGGTAGGAGGTGGAGGTAATTTTGCAAATGTAGGTTGAAAGCAGCAAAAAGGAACAAGAGTCAAAAATTATAAAAATGAGTCGGGCAGCAGTGGCACATGCCGTTAATCCCAGCACTCGGGAGACAGAGCCAAGTGGATCTCTGTGAGTTCGAGGCCAGCCTGGTCTACAGAGCGAGATCGAGGACAGGCACCAAAACTACACAGAGAAACCCTGTCTCGAAAAACCAAAAAAAGAAAAAGAAAAATTATAAAAATGAAATATGGGTCTAGGGAGATGGGTTGGTGGGTAAAGTGCCTAACTCACACCATGAAGATCTAAACGCCAATCCTCAGAAACCATGTTAAAACCAAGCATAGTGGCATATGTCTATAGTCTCAGCCTTCGGGGAGAGCAGGAATGGATTTCTGAATCTTACTTGCCAGCCAGTCTAGTCAAATCTGTGAGTTTCAAGGTCACAGCATTAGAAAGATTGAGAACCACTGATATGGCTCATGCCTATAATCCCAGCACTTGGAAGTCTGAGATGGGACTGCCATGAGTTCTAGGTCAGCCTGGGCTAGAGAATGAAACCCTATCTCATAAAAATCCAAAGCAAAGAAATCAAGTCAAGAGAGTAGGGTTTTTTTTCAATAAAGAGAATTCTATTCAGGCGATTAAAATGTTAGAAAATCATAATCTCAGATTGGAGGTGTGTGTGTATGTGTGTGTGTGTGTGTGTGTGTGTGTGTGTGTGTGCGCACATATATAACGTAGGTCACACAAAGACAAAGACCATTTTTTTTTCTTCCCTTATATTAGATATCTAAAGATCTAAGCAGTCAAATTAGTTGAAATAAAATAGAATTGTGCTTGGTGGGGACTAGGAATGAAGGTCAGAGTGATTTTATTTATTCTTAATTAACTGAATTAACTGGGAGAGAGGCTATAACTAACACAATATCCATGTTTTCTTTAAGCAACCACTTACATGTTCTGGTTCTACTAAAACATGAAGTAGACTCACCTTTCTCTGTTCCTCTTATGAAATTCAGCTAAAACCACAAGGCATCATAAATAAATATATTCATCTCTCTTATATGTCTAAAAGGTAGAAAGGACAAGGTATTCTGGTTGCTAGGGTCCTTAGGGCCTAAGTAATACCATGAAAGTCAGTCAGTCCTCTAGGTTTTGGGTTTTAGTAATATCTGTTGAACCTTTTTTTTTTTTTTGGTTTTTCAAGACAGGGTTTCTCTATGTAGCTTTGCACCTTTCCTGGAACTCACTTGGTAGCCCAGGCTGGTCTCGAACTCACAGAGACCCGCCTACCTCTGCCTCCTGAGTGCTGGAATTAAAGGCATGCACCACCACCGCCTGGCTCTGTTGAACCTTGTTACAGAGAAGTCAATAAATGTCCCTCAAAAAAGTTAGCTATCTCCAGCCAAAAGAAAATGAAAGTGACAACCTACAAAGAAAACTTTTATTAGACAATAATTATCCTGTCAAATACAATAGAAATTTGACCCCAATTCTCATCACAAAATTCGATAACTAGATTTCTACCTTCATCTGGCATTAGTTACACACCATCTCCCTGAAATAGTTTTAGAAAGACAAAATGGAGATCCAGCACTTTTATCCATGCCAGGAATCAATGGCTCCTCCAGTACATAATGGTAGTAGAGACCTTCCTCTTAAAGTCAGGGTAGTGTCTGTGGAGACCTATTGAGGGCCTTAAATTTCACCCCTGCCTAGTAATAGTCGCACCCCTATCCCTACACTGAGGATAACTGGATCATGAAGGGAGAACTTGACTCCCATCCCTACCCAGAAACATAAAAGTAATTCTCTCTTCCTCTGACTATAGTGGTGTCAAAGTAGGCTTGTCAAAACAGGAGAATGAAATAAGATCCAGGGAGTCACAATATAAAGATTCAAGGACACAGCACAAAAGTATTCACGATACAAAGAACTAGGAGTATACCAACTTGAGTGGAAAAGGGCATTTAACAGACACCAACACTGAGATGACATAAATATTGTAATTATTCCACAGTGATTTTTAAGCTACCCATCTTAAAACGATTCAAACAAGCAACTCTCAACACTGCAGAACCAATTTTTTTAAATGGAAAGTCTCAGTAAAAAATAAGAGGCATAAAGAGAAGCACCACTTTTTTTAGAATGGAGAAATACAATAATCAAGATGAAAAACTCGCTGACTTATCTCAATAGAACAAAAGAAGGTGACATGGTGGGGATCGGGGGAATTAATGATAGAATGATAGAAAAGACTCAATATGAGCAGCAAAGAACAAAGAAAAGGTAAGTTGGAAAAAAGTGAACAGAGATTCAGGGGCATATGGAACCATAACAGTACATTAAATATCCATGTCATTAGAGTTCTAGAAGGAGAAGAAAAACAGTGTGGGGTTTAAGAAATACACAAGATGTAATTGGGAAAAAAATCCACATTTCAGGAAAAGGTAATTTATTTTTAAATTGACAGGCACATATGCTTTACATTTATAGTATAAAATATGTTTTGACATATATAAACATTGTGAAATGGCTAAATAAAGCTAATTACCACAAGATTTGGCAAAAAAAAAATCTGAGCAACAATAAACCCACCAGATACAATTGGGATACACAGAAAATTCTACATAATAGCAGAATATAAATTTTCAACCTCCCAAGAGACATTCACATAGAGTCCATATCCTCAGTCCTAAAACATACACAAATTATAAATATTTTAAATTATGCAGAATATATCTCTGATGACAATGGGACCAAAGAAAATACTTCCAAACAATTAGAAATTATGCATCCTGTCTCTAAATAATCCATCAGTCAAAAGGGAAGTCTCAAGGGAAATTAAAAATACATCTCGAAATATAGAACATACAGACATAATGACAGAAAAGAAGAACAGTTAACAGCTGTCAGGGAATTGGTGATGGGTAGTGACTGTAAAGGGATAGCAGAAGAGAGATTTTTGTTTTGTTTTGTTTTGTTTTGTTTTGTTTTTCGAGACAGGGTTTCTCTGTGTAGCTTTGCGCCTTTCCTGGAGCTCACTTGGTAGCCCAGGCTGGCCTCGAACTCACAGAGATCCGCCTGGCTCTGCCTCCCGAGTGCTGGGATTAAAGGCGTGCGCCACCACCGCCCGGCCCAGAAGAGAGATTTTTATACTGACAGAATAATTCCTGGTTGTGGTATTTGTTAAACAAATCTATATACGTCAAAACAACGTGGCCTGGCTAGAGAGATGGCTCAATTAGAAAAAGGCAAGTATGGGGACCTGAAGTTCAGATCCTCCGGAACCCACACAAAAAGCTGGGTTTGGTGATCATCAGTCATCCAGCACTGGAGAGTCAGACAGATCCTGTAACTCAGTAGTCAAACTGGTGTGCTCAAGACCAATGAGACATCTTTTCTCAAAAACTCAGTCAGAGAGCAACTGAGAAAGCCACTGACATTGACCTCTGGCCTCAACATACACATACACGCCCATGCATGTGTACCTACGTATATATGAATATGACTGTGTGCATACTCATACACTGTACATATGAATGCATACACATATGTGCACACACACACACCTTGAAGCTATTCACACACATTATTCCACATGTTATTATTCTACCATTATGACAAATACCTGAGAGAAACAACTAACTGGAAGACAGCTGATTTTGCTTTCAGCCCATGGTTGGCTGGCTCTATTCTTGGGCCTAAGGCGAGAATGAAACATCATGTGAAAGGGCATGACAGAGGAAAGCTTCTCACCTCCTAAGCAACCAGAAAGCAAAAGGATAAACAGGAAGAGGCAGAGATAAGGCGTAACCACCAAAGGCATACATCTCCATTACCTGTTTCCTCCAAGCAGGCCACACTTCCTAACAGCTCATTCAGTACACTCTCATCTAATGAATTAACCCTCATGGTCCAATCACCTCTCAACCAGGGAATGGAGCCATCAATACAGGGACCTTTTGGTAGAGTGACAGTTCCTATCCAAAACACAACATTTCAATATCAATTTCCTGGTTTTGATATTGCATTTTAAAAAATCTATGGCCATACCACCCTGAATGTGCCCGATCTCATCTGATATTGTATTATAATTCTGTACAGTGTAATGGATGAGGTAAACATAATGCAGAGCATAGAAAGCCCTTCTGTGTTCTTATAATTTGTTGTGATTCTTTTATTGTTCATAATAAAAATTAAGGAAACCACGTATAAATGACCTAGAAACAAAAAATGTAAGTAGTAAAGAGTGGTAAATAAAATGCCTTATCAAACTGCTATAACAGTATGTCAGTTTTATGATGAAATAGATTTTTTAATGGGAATATTTTGAATAGACCAATGACATAAAATAATAGGGACATTCTAACAGTGGCATCAAAAACAAATATTAAAATGTCTCATCTTGACACACATAAATTATATTTTCAAATAGTGAAAAATCAATTGCAGAAAGCTTGGGGTAGATTATTCGGGCCTTAGCTAGTCAGTAGTAAGAATGGAGGAGTTTCATGCCAGAAAACTTAAAACCTATTCCCGTGGTTGTCCTGTAGTTTTGTAGAACTGCATATGTTCCCTGTATGGTATTCCCAGGTTCCTATCACTGTTTTCTCATTTCTGCCACAGAAGGAATATTTACAGTGAGTAAACTATTTGGTGATAATTAGAAAGAAATAAATGAGGGATAATTACCTCTCTCTACACAATCCAAAATGGTAAACACTAGCCATAAGAAGCTATTTAATTTTAAATTAAACAAAAATTAAAAAGCAATTCTTAAACACACTTTAAGTGCTCATTAGTCCTGTTTGGCTAGGGGTATCAAAGTAGAACAGTACAGATGTAGAGAGTTCGGTTGTACAGCACAAAAATCATGTCATTTCCCCCACAGTTATGCAGGTACAGCACAGAGCCCTCCGACGAAATTGTTATTGCATTATCTGGGGTTTGCATTTACACATAATTGTATCCTCAGTAATATTTAGCAGTACGTTATAGCAGTTACATGCTAAAGCTTGGGAATAAAACTGTCTGAATTTGAATGTTAGCTCCAAGTTTTACTAGGCATGCTATTTTACATCTACAATACTAGTTTTTATTGTTGTTGCCCATTTGTTTAAATTTTCATTTTAAAAATGCAGGTCCTGGAGGTCCTCAAAGAGTTAGTGTATGGATTACATGAGACACACTATCTGATACATGTGCTCCATAGATGCTAATTATTAGCATATGCTTTACTTAAGTCTGGAAGGCTAACTTGCTTGTTCTAGGACCTAGAATCTATGTGGCCAGCAGAAAAGGCAATAGGGAACAGTCAATCATATGAGTAGCAAAGAAGTCAGACCCTAACAGGGCCCCTTTGTCCCAAGATGAACATAAACAGCAACTGTATTGTTCCTCCATAACTTGGGGCCAGCACCACAAAAGACAAGAACTTTCCTGTAAGATCTATTTATCATCTATCTTTCAAAACATACAGAAGGAGCTTACACTTAGTGTCAAGGAACTCAGAATCCAAAGTTAACTACCACATCTACCAAATAAAATAAAAGCACATCATACTAGCTATAAAAGAATATGCAAACAAATAACTCAGCATGGGGTATGCTGGGTGTTGTTCTTTTCTAAGCTTTTTCTAGCAATCACATCGCATTCCTTGATGGATTATTATGATTAAATATCAGTATAACAATTCCTTTGGTAAATACAACAGGCCTCCATAATAAACTGAATAAATATTTATAGATCACCTACTACACATGGAGCACATTCCTCTACAATGATCATTAGCAAACTACAGTTACAAGACTAAATTTAGTCCATCTGACATGTTTTCCGTGGAAAGCAAAATAAAAATGGTGTTTACATTTTGAAACAGTATGGGAACCACCTTCAGCCACAATTGCTGAACACCAACTGGCATTAAAAATTAACTTTTGCTGCTGACTTGATAATTTGTCTTAATCCAACCTAAAGTTAGAAAACAAAACTTCTAAGTGAAGCAGGAGTAAAGCCATTGTAATGCTTAATATTGTCTGAGCTATCAGGGATGGCAAGATGTTTTATATACTTCTGGTGCTGGGACAAGTCAAAACGATGGACTGTCACTTCATACCCACTATACAGGCTATAATAAAAAGAAAGATATTGATACATGTAGTTAATTGTAGAAAACTTTTCATCCAAATGCACTGTTGTGGGAAGATAAAATAGCCACTTTGGGAGAGCCTGACACGCCCTCAAAAAGTTAAATGGATGCCAGGCGGTGGTGGCACACGCCTTTAATCCCAGCACTCAGGAGGCAGAGCCAGGTGGATCTCTGTGAGTTCGAGGCCAGCCTGGGCTACAGAGTGAGATCCAGGATAGGCACCAAAACTACACAGAGAAACCCTGTCTCGAAAAACCAAAAAAAAAAAAAAAAGAAGTTAAATGGAGTTGCTCATATGGCTATGACCCAGAAAATCCACCCCTAAATATGTACACAAAAGAAATAAAAGTACATGCCTGAACAGTAACTTACACATAAAGTATAGCAGCCATATTTAGACGTAACAAAAGGTAATAATAACCCAAGTGGCCATAAACTGATGAATGGATAAACAAAATATGTAACTATCATAAAACAGAATATATTCAGTCATAAAAATAAATGGAGTGATGATATAGTTGTATAAATTTTAAAATGATTATATTAAGTGAAAAAAGCAAGCCATAAAAGGCCACATATTTTTATTATCTTATTTGTAGTTAATACTCATAAAATGAAACCCTATAGACTAATGTTTGTATAAGGACAGCGAAAGGAAGAGTGACAGGAGACATAAAGCTTCCTTCTTAGTTAAAGTAGATGATTTCAAACAAGCTTTTGGTAGTGGTAACACAACCCTATAAATGCTTATAATCAATAAATGTACTTAAAGAATTACAAGGTCAGAAATCAGCTTAGTAGTTGTCAAGAACAGTGAGTGGGGGAAAAGAGTGGCCATAAAGGAGCATGTGACAATTTAGGGCAAGTAGGGAAATGTTTTATATCTCGACTTTGGTGTTGGTTACACAACAGTATAGATTTATAACCAAGTACACTGAACTTTTAATATCTAGACACAATGAGATTTATTGCATACAATTTATACCACAATACAGCTGCCTTGTAGCAAAAGTTAAAACAGGAACAGTATCCCCAGTCACACACAAATTTAGAACACATTGTTTTTGAGTTCACACTGCAGTTCTAGCAGCAGTCTTTAGACCTTAAGGCAAGTGGAAAGGTTATTTCTGTAGCCCAAGAGCCACTTCCCTGTGCAGTTGAGGATCTTTCACCTAACCTTCAGTTGGAAGTGATTAATCTGCAACGTAATGACATCCCCCAAAGCAAATGTGACAATAGACTTATTTCTCAAGCAGCAAATATGGTCAGTTAAAATCCTATGCTCCTGTACCCCAGTCCAATCATAAGAAAAATAGGCCTAAAAAATATCTAACAAGTACACTTCAAAACTACCAAGGTCATCAAAGCAAGCAAAATATGAGAAACTGCCACAAGCGAAAAGCTTCTAAAGATACAGAAATGCTGTGTGATCATACTATCATGGAGAAGACACTGCCCAAAGATAACTAATTAAACTGGAACAAAGTGTGGAGAAGAGTTGATTAAAATATACAATGTATGTTTGTCAGTACACTGATAGAAGAGAGAATTAAAATTTTAATAATAAAAGAGTCAGCAAATGCTGCTAGAACAATCTGGATAACAACCTTAGCTAACCTGACGTTACACCACAGAGAAAAGTGAACACAAAATGAGTCATAGACTTAAATGAAAAAGAGAAGAAAATATGAGGAAATAACTCAGCAGAATCTTAGATTCTGCAGTCTAACTAGGTACAACACTAAAAAGAAAAAAAGAATAAATTCAGACTTACCAAACATCAAAATATAAGTGAGGCCTGGTGTTGATTCCAGTAACAGCAGCACTTGGGAGCTTGAAGCAGGAGGATCACTATGAGTCCTGGGCAAGCCTGGGTCACACAGTAAGTTGCAGGCCATCCTGGACTACAGAGTGAGCCCTTGCCTCAAAAAAAAAAAAATTGACAAGCGGTGATGGTGCACCCCTTTAATCCCAACACTTGGGAGGCAGAGGCAGGCGGATCTCTGTGAGTTTTGAAGCCAGCCTAGTCTACAAATCAAGTTCCAGGATAGCCAGTACTGTTACACAGAGAAACCCTGTCTCGAAAAACAAAAACAAAACAAAACAAAAAAAATCAAAACCTTTCCCTCCAAAACACATACCATTGTGATACAGAAAAAGCTGAATACAGAGGCACACACCAGTAATAGTGACTCGGGAGTCAAAGGCAGAAGGATTGCAAGTGTGACACTAGCTTGGGATGCACAGTGAGACCATGTCTCAAAAAACAAAACAGCACAAACAAAAACAAAATAAAAGCAAAAGGGGAAAAGACAGACTATGAATTGGGGATAAGTATTTACATATCATATACAGGGACTTGGATTTAGACGATGGAAATAATTGTTACAACTCAACTGTTAAATGACAATCCGATTTTCAATAAGTACAGAAGCAGCTCCTTATGTATAGAAGATCCAGCAATGGCTTATAAACACTTAAAAAGATGTTTTCTCCCACTAGCCACTCCATACGGAAATAAACATTAAAACTATAATATATCATGTCATACCAACTTCAACAGCTATAATCTTTTTAAAGAGCAAGGCACACACCTGAAATCCAAGTATTTCGGAGGCTGAAGCAGGAGGATAGTGAGTTTGAAGTCATCCTGGGCCTCATAATAAGACTCTCAAACAAAACAGCAAGAAGAGCCCAGTTGATAACACATGTGCGTGAGGATGTGGCGCAACAAGAAGCCTCATGCACAGAATGTGACTGCTGCCTTGGAAAACAGTTTTGTAATTACTTTAAAAGTTAAACATCAATTGTCCCATTACCCAGGAATTCCACCTTCAGGTATCTAGAAACAAGAGATGAAAACAAATGTCCACACAAAGATGTGTACATTGTGTCCTAAGCAGCATCAGTCATAGTAGCCAACAACTAGGGGGGTTGGGAAACAACTAAATTTCCAACAATTGTTGAGTAGATACCCCAAAATGTATTACCCACACACTGTAGTTTTTTTTTTTTTTTTTTTTTTTTTTGGTTTTTTCGAGACAGGGTTTCTCTACGTAGCTTTGTGCCTTTCCTGGGACTCACTTGCTAGTCCAGGCTGGCCTTGAACTCACAGAGATCCACCTGGCTCTGCCTCCCGAGTGCTGGGATTAAAGGCGTGTGCCACCACCGCCCGGCACACTGTAGTATTATTAGACAACAAAAGTAAGGAAGTACTAACACATGTAACAATATGGTTACGTCTCAAAACTATTATGCTGGGTAAAAGAAGCCAGACTCAAAAGACCACATCTTACATGATTTAACTTATGTGAAACATTAAGAATGGGCAATTTTATAAAGACAAAGAGTACACTGGGAAGGAAGTGGAGATAAAGATGAAGTGAAAATGGGCAAGAAATCTTACTGGAAGGATCAAAATGTTCTACAACTGATTCATTGTGATAGCTGCATAACTCTGAAACTAATAATCAATTAATATTTAAATAGGTGCATTTCATTCGGTTTTTGTTTTTGTAATGCTGAGGATTGAAGCTAGGGCCTTGCACATGTCAGCTAAATGTTCTACTACTGGGTACCCCTAGCCCCAGTTGACTTTTATGCTATGTAAGTTATCATAATCAAATTGTTATATAGGGAGGAAAAGGTAAAACTGGGTAGAGAATATGTAGGAATTCTGTACTATCTTTGCAACATTTGTTCTGAGACAGGGTCTTGCTTTATGTAGTCCCGGATGTCCTGGAACTCACTCTGTAGATCAGACTAGCCTTAAACTCACAGAGATCCGCCTGCCTCTGCTTCTCAAGTGCTGGGATTAAAGGTGTGAGCCATAGCACCTGGCTTTGCAACTTTTCTATAAATCTAAAACTATTCTGGAAAAATGTTTAAATTTATTTAAATCAAAATTAGAACTTATGACCTTCAAGATAGTTCCACAATAAAGCCTGATGACCTGTGCTAAATCCCCAGAACCACATGACAGAAGGAGAGAATCAACTCCCAAAAGTTGTTCTCAGACTTCCACATGCATGCCAAGGCATGTATGTACACACACACACACACACACACACACACACACACACACACACACACGGGAGGGGGAGGGAGGAAGAGGGAGACACACACAATCAATAAAATAGTCTTTAAAATAATGTGTTCGTGGATTATCAATATTTGGTAGTAGCTTTTCAAAGACTTTCCTATAGATTAAAATAGATTAAAAATCTCATTAACTAAAGAACATCTAGAATTGATTTTGATGACAGAAAATATTAATTTTAAACCTCAATTAAGCAAAATAGTACCTCCCTCAAATAATTCTGATCTCAGTATTTCTGTGTTAAAAATATATTCCACTATTATTATATTTAGATTTTCATCAATTAACTTGTCTTCTAGACTTGGTTTTACCATTTGCCCGCCAAAAGCCTAAAATATCTATAACCTGGCATTTTACAAGAAGTTTTCTAAACCCTGTTCTATATCACAACAGGAGAGACATAAACATGATCATTTTTAAAATTATATTTTTAACATAGTTTCTAATACCCTTTCAGATATGCTCTATAAAAGATAAGACTTGCATCTCTTTTGCTACAGCACTATTTGGAATTTCCTTTAAAAAAAACCCACATTGTTAGCTTAACATTCTAGCCAGCCTCGATGTAATTGCCATTACCATGATATTAAAGTGACAACATCATACCCCGGTATCCCTAAGGTGACCACAGTTGAGTAGCGATGTCACCAGGCTACAGACTCACTGAGGTCTCTTAGGTATCAAGTGGCTCCTATGGCATCACACCCTGTCTTTAGCATCACTCTGGCACATCACCTCTGTATGGTGTCATGTGTAACCGCTGCTGTGGCAGAATCCTCCTCGGATGCCACTCTGCCGGGAGGACAGGGTAACTAGCCCGTGCTTCTTTCCACTCCTTGGACAGTGGTAGGGAGGGGGAGGGTAGCTACAGTCCGTGGTTCAAGCTCAAGAGGTAGTACTCAGCTCCAACTACTGTCCCTTCCGCCTGCCACTGCAAGTGAGGGCCCAGAGGAACAAGATCTTTAGGATCAGAACTCTCTTGCCCCGGTACAGTTTCCGTTTCATGTGGCCGATTTACTGGCCCTCCAACGACCACCCACCCTAGCTCTTTCACACAGTGCCTCCAGAAGCCGCTCCCATTACCTGACTCCATTCTCCAGCTGTCATCCTGGGCCAATTCCACCGGCAACTTGACTACGGCTTTCTCAGAGGATTCTGGGACTTGTAGTTCCACATTGCTAGGAGCCGGAACTGAGTAGCCGGCGAAGATGCCTCCAGGCCCGGAAATTCTTTCAAACTGCAACTCCCAGAAGCTCCGGGCTATTGGACGGGCAACACAGAAAACAGAGAGAACAGTGATTGGAGAACCTCTAGCTCTTTGATTGGTTGCCGGAGCAGGAGCCGTGAACGGGCGGGACTTGAGTTTCACGGAGATCCTGGGAAGGCGAAATGGAGGGGTGTGTGTCTAACCTAATGGTCTGCAACCTGGCCTACACCGGGAAGCTGGATGAGTTGAAGGAGCACATTTTGGCCGATATATCTCTAGCTACTAGAACCGATCAGGTAAAGCAGCCCGAAGGCCTGTCGCCTAGCCGCGGGCGTCAGTGAAACCCTGCGTGGCTTCCCGGACTTGACTTGGTCCAAGGCCACTTCTGAGCTCCTCCCGCCCCTTCCTCCCTCTCATAGCTTTGGGTTAGCTCAAGACTTGCTGTCCAACTCTAGCCCCCAACAGACTGTTTTGGGAGGGGGAGAGGGCAGCCGCTTTGCTTGCTGAATTTCTTAACGTTTCTAGAACATCTCCCGCTTTTCTCAGAAATGCCCAGGCTTTGAGAGACTGAGAGTTTTGTGAAGAAAGCTTTTCATGTGGATTTCTTTTTCTTTGGTTGTAATCCTATTTAATGGACCACGTGTAACTGAATGCCTATTTTGTGCCAGGAAGTTTGAGAGGAGCCGGGAATTTTAGTTAAGTAGAAAAAGTAGGCACAAATGAAATATTATGTATTGTAACCTCCCCGCCCCCCCCCCAAAGAACTTTACGTATTCATTTCAGGATGGAAAGGGAAGAATCTATAGAAATATTCGGAAAGGTCTTTGTTTAGAAAGGGAGGTTATTTATACCGTGAAGAAAGAATGGGATTTCCACATCCAGTGGAACTCAGTGAACGGAGGCAAACAAAAGGAAATGGACAGTGGAAAGTGATTCTATTCTGATCAACAAAATCTCATGTTTTCTTCATGATTTTCTAAATCATAGATTGTCTTCTGTTGGACAGACATGGTGTTAAACACTAGTAACACAATGCATAACACTTCAAAAATCTCCATGTTGTGTCTCTTAGAGGACAGCTCAAAATGAAGAGACTGTTGTCTTTGGAATTTTCCTTTATTACTCAACAGGAGAATTCCCCTGTGTCCACCCAGTTTGCTTTTGTTATTGTCTGGTAATACAGCTTAAATTTAATAAAATGGATTATATTAAAACTTAATCCGCCGGGCGGTGGTGGCGCACGCCTTTAATCCCAGCACTCGGGAGGCAGAGCCAGGTGGATCTCTGTGAGTTCGAGGCCAGCCTGGACTACCAAGTGAGTCCCAGGAAAGGCGCAAAGCTACACAGAGAAACCCTGTCTCGAAAAAAAAAAAACCAAAAAAAAAAAAAAAAAAAAAAAAAAAAAAAAAAACTTAATCCACTGAAAATGTAGCCATTCTTCAATCAGTCAATGGCATAAAAGGGAGCATTAGTCAGGATTGTGAAACTTAACACAACAACCATATGCAATTAATTTATGGACTTTATTTGCATCCAGCTTTAAACCACTTGAAAAAAGGCTTGTAGGAGACAAGGAATTCTGAATGTGAAATTGGCTATTAGTTGTTTTAAATGAGTTAATGTTAATTTTATTTATCTTACTTCTTTTGTTCTTTAAGATTTGATCTCCCTATGTAACCCAGGTTGTCCATCTACTCGAGAGCCTCCTATCCACCTGGAAGGTTTGCATTCCACCCATGACAAAGAGTTAACATTAATTTTAAAAGTCTAATAATGGTCTTGTGGGTTTTTTTATGAAATCCCTTTTATTTTGTAGGTGTTGAAATAATTAGAGGTGAGCAATCATGACATTTAGGGTTCTGTTTTCAAGAAACCTCAGCAGGGCCAAAGAGGTGGACCAGTGGTTAAGAGTACATACTCCTTTACCAGAGGACCAGAGTTCAGTTCATCTGGCCTCCTCATGCACATGTGGTCATGTACACAAACCCACACACATGCACACAATTAAAAGCAAAATTACTCTTAAAAATGGAAACTCAAGTAACAACAATCTAGAAGTAAATACAGCAAGATATTTTTCATTAAATCTAGATAATGGACGCATGTGGGTCTGTCATATTCCTTCTATTTTATGAGTTTGAATTTTTCATAAAGTTTAACTGCTCTCTGGGGACATTGACAGGGAAGGCCACAGGTATCCACAGCAGTGAGACTTCTTCCAGCTGTCTCCCTCCCTGGGCACCAACAGAAGTATCAAGTGATGGCGGTTCTACCCCTCTCCTTTTCATTCTTTTTTTGATTGGTTGGTTGGTTGGTTGGTTGGTTTTGGTTTATTTCGAGACAGGGTTTCTCTGTGTAGCTTTGGAGCCTGTCCTGGAACTCGCTCTGTAGACCAAGCTGGCCTTGAACTCACAGAGATCCGCCTGCCTCTGCCTTCCGAGTGCTGGGATTAAAGGTGTGTGCCACCACAGCCCGGCCCTCCTTTTAATTCTTAATAGAGCCTCTACCCGCAACCAGGCAACTCCCAGAGTGTCACAGTCAAGTTGCTTTACAGGCTCAGTGGTAGAGCACTTGCTTTAACGTGCAGGAGGCCCTAGGTTTGACCCACCAGCACCCCCCCACACACACACACATTATACATGCATACATACAATCACCACACTATATTACTCAAGGCTAAGAAGTATGGCAAGCAACACAAATAGGGACTCTTTGAGAGTCATGATTCCTACCTTGTTATTTAAAAAACACAATTTTATTGCACTGATTCTGTGGGGTATGTGTATATAAAATAATCTCAACTATTTGCATGAACATTTCTAATTTCTTTCTCCGTAACATCCATGTGTTCACCAGATGTAGTGGTGTATATGCCTGTAAACCTAGCACTTAGGAGATGGAGGGAAAAGATTGAGAATTTGAAGCTAATGTTGGCTACATAGCAAGACCCTGACCAAAACAAAACAAAAATTCACATCTTCTTTGTAGAACCTCTCACTTGAAGTTTGTGTGGTCACAGAGATTTCACAGTCACAGAGCTTGGATTAAATTATGTGATAAATAAATGCTGGATAAGTTGCTTATGTGAAATAGTCTTGGTTTCTTTATGTGTAAAATGGGGGATAATAGGGACCATATAGAATGGTGAGAGTCAAAAGAAATGATGCATATAAAAGTGGCACAGTGTTTCACAGAGGCATGAAAAACGTTGGAATTGTACACAGCAAATCTCCATTTCTGCCACTGTTTTGAAACCACTGCTTTTATCACTCTATGCTGCCCAGAATTCCTTACATTTATTGGTGTTATTCTCCCATGTTACTAATACCTGGGCCTCTCAAATGCTGGTAAGTAATATGGCTTAAGGTTACCTACCTGAGGACCTGGTGCTCTCCATTTCTTATGTGCAAACTAGAGGTTTGCCAGCATCAGCACTTTTCTGCTTATTGGTCTTCAGGAATTGATAGCTGTGCTCCCCTGTTTCCCATCTAGGACAGCAGAACTCCGCTGCACTGGGCATGTTCAGCTGGTCATACAGAAATTGTTGAATTCTTGCTGGAACTTGGAGTGCCAGTGAATGATAAAGACGACGTAAGTACTAGGCAGGTTTGATAAACCCTGGGTTATCTTTACACCCCAGCCTTGTATTTACTGATGTCTGAATATTAAGCTCATAAACAAAATTGGAACCTTTATAAGTAGGAAGTTATAGTATGGCCTTAGTGAATAGGCAGGAGGCTAATGATTACATTATTTTAGAATGGTAAGGAAACTCTGTAATTCGGGGCTTATTATTATGAACTCAAAAAAGACTGTTAACATATTTATGTTAAAATTGTTGGTGAATATTGCCTGAATAATAAAGGCCTAGATGTATATGTGTTACGTAGAAACATTTATTATAATGATACTGGCTATATTAAGATAAGACTTGTGAGAGCTGGAGAGATGTTTCAGTAGTTAAGTTGCTGCTCTTGGAGAAAGGACCAAGGTTTGGTTCCAGTATGCTACAGGCTGTAGGAATATATCATAAGAACTCAGCTGGTTATGGCAAAGTAACTACCTGGAGGGATCAGGGAATTCCTCCAGAGGAAGCCAAATTCCAAGGAGTTTTTGGTGTTATTTGACTTGTTATATATTAGCTGTATTCTGTTATGAAAATCATGTGTGCCTTCATAGCTTTCCCAATTGACTTTTCCCTTAGAAGGGCTAACAGTGTGGACTGATCACTCTTTGAACATACACATTCCAGGAATTTGGAGAACAGCCTTAGGAAAGGCTTTCTCTGGAATCAGATTATCTCCCTTAGCCACTTTCAAGGACTAACAGGAGACACCGCCCAGGTGGGCGCCCAACTTTCAATGATTAACAGTGATAGCAGCCCACATGCAAGTCTCCTGACTTAAGGTAAATTCCACAAGGAGACACCGCCTAGGTAAGGTGGACGTTAAGTAATAGCTTTACACAATTTAGCTTGGACCCTCCCTTCTTATACCAGGACTTCCAGGGCACAGGTCGGAGAAGAGAAAAGATAATGGAAGAACTAGATGGGTAAGAACTAAAGAGGAACAAACTGAGATGGGGAAGAACTAGATTGAAGGGCTAGAAGAGAGTACTCGAGGAACAAAATGGAAGATGAGGAAGAGCCAGAAGGGAAAGAACAACATGAGGAAGAGCCAGATGAGAGAGAAGGATATGGGAGAGGAGCTGATAGGGGAAAGAACTAGATGGATGAGAACCTAGAAGGGACAGAACTAGATGAAGGAATTAAGATAGAACCTAGAGGAGACAGTAGATAAATATAGAGAGAAATCAGGCAAGAAAGGAGCTAGACATGAGAGCAGAATAGAAGCTGTGTAGAGAGACAGCTATCACAGAATAATAAAGTGTATGAACTAAGGAGTTTCGTGTACATAGATTCATTTCTTTTCATCAAAGATTAATTATCAGCTGGTTGTAGATTCTTCCTGGATCCTGGGAGGGGACTATCCAGGGGCTGGACCCCCCTAGTCCCCGATACCAGTACCCATGTCGGGTGGCTCCCAACCTCCTCTAATTCCTGCTTCAGAGGACCTGACACCCCATTTTGGCCTACATGCATATACATATAAGTAAAAAGATAAGACTTGTAAAAACTGAGAATGGAGCCTGTTTTGTAGGCACAGGTTAATTTTCAGAGATGTTTACTAAAGTAATATTTATAAGAGGAAATAAAAATTTTAAGGAAGAATGATTGAATAGAGCATGGTATACATACTTTGTAAGTTAATGTGCAATCAATCATTCCAAAGAATGGCAGAAAAAGTCTTATGATGCTAAGTAGAAATTGTGGAAAACACACCTGACAGAATTTCATATACTCTGATTATAGTTTTTATTTTTTTAAGTTATTGTATGGGAGAAAAATGTATTAGAATTAGTCTTATATGTCATATCTGTGTTCTAGGATTGTGGCTATTTTTTTTTTTTTTGGAGTTTTTCAAGACAGGGTTTCTCTGTGTAGCTTTGCGCCTTTCCTGGGACTCACTTGGTAGTCCAGGCTGGCCTCGAACTCACAGAGATCCACCTGGCTCTGCCTCCCGAGTGCTGGGATTAAAGGCGTGCGCCACCACCGCCCGGCATGGCTATTTTTAAATGATTGATTTTATTTTTATTTGTGTGTATCTGTGAGAGTATGCCATCTATGTGCAGTTGCCTTTGGAGGCCAGAAGAGGGCATCAGATCCCCAGAGGTGGAATAACAGACCTTTGTGCTCCATCTGAACCAAAGGGAGGTCCTTTGAAAGAGCAGTACGTGCTCTTAACCACTGAACCATTTCTCCAGCTCCTTTCTTCTTTTGTATAAATATTTGTTTCCAAATTTTCCACAGTGCTTAATGGAGTGGGAGGAGAATGTTGTTAAGTTATCTATACAACTCTATAAACCTTGAACAAATGTTAATGTTCATACCTCTGCCCCTTCTCTCCTTGGCGTTTGTAAAAACCCACCTTTTATACAGGCAGGCTGGTCTCCTCTTCATATTGCTGCTTCGGCTGGCCGGGATGAGATTGTAAAAGCCCTCCTGGTAAAAGGCGCCCAAGTGAATGCTGTCAACCAAAATGGCTGCACACCCCTCCACTATGCTGCTTCAAAAAACAGGCATGAGGTGTGCTTCTGTCCCTGCGGTATTTCCCTTTGCGTTCTAAACGTGAGCAGAAACAGACTTCCGCATCGTTTTCCTGTCCTCCTTTCCAGATTGCTGTCATGTTACTAGAAGGTGGGGCTAATCCAGATGCGAAGGACCATTATGAGGCTACAGCAATGCACCGGGCAGCAGCCAAGGGTAACTTGAAGACGGTTCATGTCCTTCTGTTCTACAAAGCATCCACAAACATCCAAGACACTGAGGGTAACACTCCTCTGTAAGTGACCAATAGCAGTCATTTTTATTCTGCTTAGAAACGCAATACATGCTAAGAGCAAAAAAACAAATTGAAAGGATGCCAAAGCATAATGACAAAAACTAAAATTGATTATCATTTTGCTATCCCCCCAAAATACTAATAGCATTTTTGAATATTTCTTTCCAGTTCTTTATATGCAGATATGTATATGTAGCATATAATAGCAAAATTTGAGATGTAATAATTTTATGTTTTCATCTCATGGCACATTGTGAGCATTTTTCAATGTCATTAAATACATTTAAAACATTTATGATAGCTGTATACATGTGCCATGATTTAGTCATTCCTGATACTGTTTATTTAAACAGCTTTGAGCCTTTGACTATTTTAAGTAATGCTGCATTGACCGATTTGTTTAAGAAAATCTATGCCCATATTGCTGATTGTGACCTTAGGATAGACTCTTAGAAGTTGATTGTTTCAACAAATACACATGCTTCAAGACAAATTGCTTCCAGAGGAGTTGTCTCATTATACCCTCCCAACAGCATCTTAACAGTACCTAGTACCTCCTCATCAGTACTAAATTACCCTCATGTTGTACACAGTGTGACCTTCATGGTTAGAACTGCCATTTTGTTACTGATTTTGAAATTTATTAATGCCTAAAATTATAACATTTTGCGGCCTTTCTGTTCCCTTCCAGGGGAATTCATTCATTTTGATAGACTCTTTTGTAAAAACTTCTTTATTAATTCTTTGGGAGTTTTACATCATGTGCCTCAATTCCATTTACCTCCTGATCCCCCTGTATCCTCCCCTCACCCCTATAGTGCCTCCCACAAAAGAAACAAAACAAAGTAAGCAAGCAAACAAACAAAAACAGTAACAAAACAACAAAACAAAGCTCTTTGCTCCCGCCCCCCACTTTCCAACACTTCTTCATTCGTCCTGGTGGCTTTGGGGGGCCTCAGTGTGCCATGTAGTATATATACCCTTTTGTCGTTTTGACAGACTTTTAAGTGCTCTTGACACAGTAAAAATAGGAGCATTATGTCATAGCAGTTGAAAATATTTTCCCAGTCTGTCTATTTATTTGTTCCTGATTTTTCAACTATCACAAGTGACCAGTTACTATGTAGCCAAACCTATTCATTACCATCACAAGTAGAAAGCTTTTCTCTCATCCTGAGAGGAATGAAATATTCACTTCTGTGACTCTTAAATCTACCTGGGATTGATTGATGTGGATAACTTCAAGCCAACCTTTACCTTGTGTTTGTGTGTGTCTGTGTCTGTGTGTCTGTCTGTCTTTGTGTGTGGTTTTTACATACCCATTTTTCTCCTTTGTTGAATAATGATCTTTTTCAAGTCAGAAATTCTGGGTGTTTTTGTAGTCTAGAATAAGGCTGAACCTTTTCTCCTCTGACTTTAAGACAGCTTTTGAAAGTATTGTTTTCAAGGGCTGAACATGGTGGCACATGCCTTTAATCCTAGCCCTGGAGAGGCAAAGGCAGATCTCTGTGAGTTTGAGCCAGCCTGGTCAATATAGCTAGTTTCAGTGCAGCCAGGGCTCCACAGTGAGACCCTATTTAGAAAACAAAAACAAACAATACTGACCAGCAGTGATGGTGCATGCCCTTAATCCCAGCACTTGGGAGGAAGAGAGACAGACAGATCTCTGAGTTCAAGGCCAGCCTTGTCTACATAGCAAGTTCTTGTGGGAGCCAAAGTTACATAGAGAGATCCTGTCATAAAAATATTGTTTTCTTTATTAAAAATAGATTCTTCTCTTACACATTTTTCTCTTCCTTTACTCTTCCTTGCTCCCCGCTACTTCCCCTCTCCCCCAGATCCACTCCCCCCTCCATTTCCTCTTTATTAAGGATCAGGCCTCCAAAAGATATCAGCCAACACAGCAGAACAGAGTACAATAAGACAAGGCAAGAGCCCTCACAACGAGGCTGGCTGAGGCAGCCCAGTGGGCAGAAAAACTTCCTAAGACCAGGCAAAAGATTCAAATACACACCTGCTCCCACTGTTTGGAGGCTCACTCTCACAAGCTAACAGCCATAACATACACACCTAGGATCTGGTGCAGACCCCAGCAGGTCCCAACTTTCTGTTTACGTCTCCCTGAGTGAGCCCTGCTTCGTTGGTTCAGTGGGCCCTGCTCTCCTGGTGTCCTCCATCTCCTCTCACTACTACAGTCTTTCTTGCCCCTCTTCCACAGGGTTCCCCAATCTCTGAGGGGAGGGACCCAATGAAGACCAAGAAAAATAGTGTTTTCTTAATTCTTAATTTAAAAATCTTTCTCGTAGGCCTAAGTGACTGTTTTTTTTTTTAAATGAATAGTCTAGCTTATTTCGCCATGTGTCATTAATCACATTGGCCTGGAAATAGTCTAGGAATTAGATAGTATAGGGTCCTTGGGAGAAAGTAGGATTTAGAATTTCATGGATACTGTTCTTCAGTACAAGTGCTGTCCCTTTGCAACTACATTAAGTATGCATATTAAGGAACTTAACCATCCTTCCCCTTAATTTCCTTCTCTGTAATTTTATAGTCGTAATTTCTTCCTCACTGGATTACTGTGAGGTTTAAATAAAATGCTGTATAAAGTGCCTAATACTTTGCCTGTCAAACTCTATATAAGTGACTGGCAGAGGTTGGTGTCTTTCCTCAGCAAGTTAACTGTTGACTTCTGTCATCAGAACAAGAACTTTAACAAACTCTGTGACAACTTCTACTGTAAACTGGTGCTAATTGTACCTTGATTTGTCAATGGACATATACGAATCAACTGAGATCAGATCTTTTTAAGTGTTTTTCCAAAAGTCACGCATTATTATAGAAGCAGAACATGAATTGAAGCTTCCCTTAATTCTAACCCTGAATTATTATTACATTAAAGTGCTTAGAGTAAGTTACCATTAATCTCCATCAAATGAGGAAGTTGTGCCTTAGGCTAGCATTTAGAGCCAACTGTGTGTTTTAGTGGGACCAGGAGTATGATTTATGATCTGGTTTATAGAGCTATTCTAGTTAGGTTTAATTTCCAGTCTTTCCCATGCCAGTTGATTTCCCTTTCCTGATGAAATAACTTTCCAGTATCACCACTGTCCAGGGATAAGCAGTTTAGACTGGAAATCCTAACGACTATACAGAACTGGTAGTGACTCATTCATCTTTGTGATCCAATTTCAGACACTTAGCCTGTGATGAGGAGAGAGTGGAAGAAGCAAAATTACTGGTGACCCGAGGAGCAAGTATTTACATTGAGAATAAAGAAGAAAAGACACCCCTGCAAGTGGCCAAGGGTGGCCTGGGCTTAATACTCAAGAGACTTGTAGAAAGTTAAGCAGCTTGGGTTTATTCTTTGTGGGTTTTGTTGTCCTCACTGTCCTGGAAACTGTTGTACTGCGCACAAGGCATCTGGAATGACTGAAAGCATTTGTTCACCTTCAGAATCTTACATGTTGTATCGCTCCTGCTCCAGTCCCTGTTCTAAGCTTACAACCCACTGTTCCGGCAACAAAACTCCTGAGATTGTTCTGCTGATGTCACTTATTGTTCTCCATTAAATCTTGCTTAATTTGGAGTAAGTGGTCCTGTGGCTGTCATGAGTCTTGAGCATCCTCCCATCCACCTGCTGTCCTGCTGCGGAACAGAACAAGTCCCGAAACAGGCAGCCAGTTGGACTGTCAGGGGGTTTGAGGCGGGTTCTGTGCAGGTGACACAAAGCCTGACTTGTCTTTCGAGGTCACACAGAGACCTCTGCCAAATTTCTCTTCCAACTGTGAGGTTAATTTATTTTTGTTACGGGGGAGGGGGGAGTTCTATATTTTAGTGGACCAAATTTTAAGTTGAATTGTATGTTCCTAAATAAGGAAGAGCAACAACCACGGCCTATGTGTCATGTACTTTTTTTTTGACTAGCCATTTTCCTCCACAATAAGACATACCGTTTTTAAAAAAAGAAATTGAAAGTATCTATATCAACTCACCTTGTATTGAAAAGAATTGTCAAGCTTATTAAAGGGATACATAACAAAATATATTTTGATTTGTATTTCAAGCATTACAAAACTTGTATTTTAGTGCCAAAAGCAATAAACTGTTGAAAGAATCTCCCAATTTCTTTCAAGTCAGTTACACATTCACTTAAACCTTAAAATCTTGAGCTAAGATCTATTTTTCAGTTCAAGATAGTTCTGAAGTCAATAAAATTAATGGAGCTTGAACTGCAACTAAAATCCATAAAAAATAGTAATCTTTTGAATTGCCAAGTTAATGTAGAGTGAAAGAAAATTAATAATTATAAACTTGAACTCTATTTAGCAAAGCATCTTAATTGATAAGTAGTCAGCAAATGTAGTCCAAGTGACTCTTTGAATTTTAATTTTGTGCTGCAATTATTGCTTAAAAGATGGGATCTAAGTAAATCTACAAACTTTCATTAATTTGGGGTCAAAGACTTAAACAACCAGTAACTAAAATGAGTCTTATACATATGAGCTGCATTATTGTTAACAAAACTTTTTGACATGAACATTCTGAGTGCTAATCTTTATTGGAATGAGTAAGGGAAGTATTTTCTTATGAAAGCAACATTTGTTAAATGTTGGTGGGAAAAATGATGAAATTATTCATTTCTAGTGTGTTTTTTCCCCAATAGCATCAGAAAAGTAAGTCTTATCCCATAGGGTCCAAAGTGGGAGGAGGTAAAGGCCTTTCCTTTTTACAAATTTTGAGATTTCTTCAATAAGCAGTACAGATTGAACCAAACTTCAGGAAATTGGTAGGCTCTTAGTATTACTTATTTAATTATCTAAACCAGGATATTAATTATCTCTGACACTGATCAAATTGCTACTTGTTCCTATAGGAAACCAAATAGCAACAAAGCTCATTCAGGTCAGTAGGTCTTGTAATAACAAAATCAACTCAGAGAATAAGATAATTCAATTGTGACACTAACCAAGAATATAATATAGAAGAAATAGGTTAATTGAGACAAAATCTAAGATCTTATTTTTATGTGTGGATGCATTTGTTTTGAATCTGGGTTTATGTATGTGAAAAAAGGGCCTGCTGAGACCATAAGAGATCATTGGATTCCCTAGGGCTGGGGTTAAATGCACTGTGAGCTGCTTGACATGGGTGGTGTGAACTGAACTTGGGTTCTCTGCAAGAACAGGACCTGCTCTTAACCACTGAGCCATCATTCCAGCCCTGAAACTGAAAGATATTACATGTTTAAGTTTCTATTATAGAAAATATAACATTTAGCATAACATATACATTTAACATTTCAGTTAGGTTCTATATTGAGGTAAATTTGTGTCTCAATATGATAGGATATCTTAGTTTATCTCTCTGACCCCCAGGATTTTCTCTCCATAATTCCTCAATTACACCAACCATAATGAATTTCTTAACATGGTTATATCTGGTTCTTGTCTGTTTTCATACTCTTTGATCATTTTTATTGAGCCCTCAAATCAGTCTGTTGGTATGTTTGTTATAGTATAAAAAGTTCTTCACTTTGGGGATCATGGCTCCAGCTTTACAGTCCTATTGACTGCCTAAAACTTCGTGTATTTTTCTGTGTTTATAGTTTTAATCAAACCCTCAAAGGGAGCCATGATTTCCCCCAAAAGTTCCCCTGAATAATAATAAAGAACACCAAATCAATTGTCAGAAGATATAGTTCAACAATAGTAGTAAGTCTCCATTATCTAAGATTTTTTTATATCCATTCTCACTTTAATCTTTAAGACAGAAATCATTTCCATTTTGAAGATAAAACACGGAGAGCTGCAGAAACAGCCAGTCACAAAACCCAGCTTCCCCAGAACCCAAACTATTTTTTGTGTGTATACTCAAACAATGAACAAGTAGATGGTACTCGGGCCTTTTCATAATCACTGGGATTAGTTGTAATACCTACCCTGTACTTTTCTTTAAATTAGCAGTGGCATGCATTTATTGGTTTCTCTCCTGTGTTCCTAGCATACAGCTCCTAACACCCTCTGGTTTCCTAAGTGCTAAAAGTAAAAGAGTACCTTAATACATAGCTCCTACAGCCTTTTGAATTTTCTGGGAGTCCAGAGCAACTTGTTTCAGTGATCAGATCTCAATGGGCCTCTGGAGCTTCAGGGTAAGTAGGGACTGTTCACTATAATGGACTATGATCAAAATCTTGGAACTTTGGGTTCCACCCTTCTAATACTTCCCCCATCATCTGGCACTGTGCTGTGGAATAATCCTCTTGTACACTGTAAAGATTTATCACTCAAATTGGTTTAATAAAATGCTGATTGGCCAGTAGCCAGGCAGGAAATATAGGCAGGGCCACCAAACTAAGGATGATGGAAAGGAGAGGGGCAGAGTCAGGAGTCACCAGCCAGATGCAGAGGGAGCAGGAGATGAACATACTATGCTAATAAAGTTACCACCACGTGGCAAAGCATAAATAGAAATATGGGTTAACTTAAAATGTAAGAGCTAGTTAGTAATATGCCTGAGCTATTGGCCAAACATTTAAATTCATATTCAGCCTCTGAGTCAGTTATTTGGGACTGGGCAGTTGGGGCCTGGAAACATCTGTTTACATATGGCGTTCTAATGTGTGGCTGAAATTTCCACATAAATCCTGACAAAGCTTAAAAAGAGATTCTAGACACACAAGAATGGAGTCAAACACGGCTTCTTGGTAGCTGCCTTTTCTCTAGTAGACTCTGCTGCCAATGAGCAGAGGTATGGCTCCTTTAAGAGATGGCTTCCCGGCAGCAAAAATGGGGCGGCTCTTTTAAGAGGCCTTGCTACCAAACACTGAAATGGTGTTGATGAACAGCCAGCAGCATGATACTTGGTGGCAGCATAGACCTAGAAAGTTCCCTGAGTTGGGGTGGTAAACATGGCTCCCAGAGCTGGCAGTAAAAATGCCACCACCACGAGACTAGACTCTCGGGGAACCAAGGGGAGAGGAGCCAGCACCAGCACACCATGATCTAAGTTACACAGCAGGGTTTTTGCTCATGCAGACAGAAATGACTACAGATGTAAGGACAGATTCAGACAAAAAGAGCCTCTAAACGGGTCACAGTGTGTTTAAAAAATATATGTAGGCTTGGGAGAGAAAAGAAAAGAGGTAGAGAAAGTCCTTGTAAAAGGAATAGAGTAATAAAAAAATATAAGCCATATAAAGATGGAAAATACACAGAAGTCTGGATACCATATGCTACTGTGCTGTTTTTAAATTTTTTGATTGGTAATGAACAACCAATAACTGCTGAGAGACATTTGATTATGAAAATGGCTAGATTAAACCTACTTATATATTTTTAAACTATCTTGACTTCAAAATTTAAGTCAAAAGATGTGTTACTTTGGGAAAGAGATTTTGCTTTTATTTACACAGGAAATAAGAGGCTGTGGATTCATTCTGGGTTAAGAAAAATCAGGTTTGATTGAGGAAGACCCCCTGAAAAATCTCCGATGGGAACAGATGGCCTAGATGATCCAATGTTTCAGAGCGCCTCTGTTGCAGTTTCCTCTGAGTTCTACATCCAGAACAACTTCAAGGCTGCTGGCTGAGATTATCTAGCCTCACAGAATACTCCAGTCAGGATTTGACCATAATCCTAATTTTTCTCAGCGTCCTCCAAAGATTACCAGTGCCCCCAGTCATCAGGAAGCAGTTACTTCTAGAGAACTATGCCCACATTCCCAAAAATAAATTATGGATATTTGTCATTGTTTAGGGGGTTGGTTACAACTTGTTATTGATAATGATCAGAAAAAAAGCTGAACAACGGAGATTAGATCCAGGGATCTCACACTAAAAAGAAAAAAGGGGGATATAGAAATAGGATAAAAGGGTAGATTATTGAATCTACTTTTAAACCAAGAAAGCAACTACTAGTCTTAAATATTTTATATTTATGGATTTTTGTATATTGATACAAATTTGAGGTTATTTTTATTACACTGTATATATCTTTCTACTCTTAAGATATGTTTGTATATTGATACAAATTTAAGGCTATATTTGTTAGAACATACTGTACATACCTTTCTACTCTTGTTCAAGGTATTGTACCTATACAGCTCATTTAATAATGTAATGTAAATTTCTAGTTCTTGAAAGTTATTATTACAAACTATTTAGGATAATAAAGAAATGCAGGTTAGTAGTTAGTCACCTATTACAATCAAACTTGTAGTCATGTGAGGTATGTTTTCAAGGTCAAACATATTTTAGATAGACAGGTGGTCTTCATACACTTCGGAGATCTACAGAATATAGAATTTATGATGTTTTAATAACATAAGGTTCTTTTTTGAGAGGAAGGGAAGAAAGAAGCAATTTGTTCACTATGTCCTGACCTCCACATAGCATGCCGAACACAGACCCACAGAGAGAGGGGGGGTGGGGGGGGAGGAGAGGAGAGGGAGAGAATGATAAGCTGGAAATAGTTGTGGTTCACATGTGTATTACCGATACTCAAGAGGCTCAATCAGGAGGACTGTCAGAACTTCAAGGGCAACCTGAACAACATAGTGGGCCCCTTCCATGAACAAACAAGGTAAAAATTCTAACTCAAGGTGGTGGAACACACCTGCAGTTGCAGCTCCTCAGGAGGAGGAAGCAGGAGGATCACTTAAGCCCATGAGTTTGAAGCCAACCTGGCTACCATAGTGAGACCCCACTTCAAAAAAAAAAAAAAAGAAAACACCAGAGTAAGCGAGCAACAGCAAGGTGTGTGTGTGGCAGGGGGGGGGGGCGGAGAACACACCCTACAGTTCCCTTAGCTACTGACTCCTGAAAGAAACTTCTACCCACTAAAAATGGATAATTATGGGCCTTCAAAGACTCACCCTAAATGGTTTAATTATATGTATGGTATAATTCTGAACTCTTAGTGTCTTACAGATTTATGAAGATATCAAAAATTGTCATCCAGACAATCTTGCTAATTAAAATGTGGGCATATACTTGTTTACTCTGACAAAATAAGTACTTGTTATTGTATATATAAAATATACTTGTACATAATCTGTGCTTAATAAGAAGCACTGTTTCCTCAGTTTACTAAGAGATTAAAATTTTTGGTTGTCATTGCTACAAACTTATTCTACTAGAACAGACTCTAAATGTTTCTTTAGAAGTAGTTGTTGTATAGCTCTGTGTCATGGTGCTAATTGTTGCAGGTTCCATGTGTAGATGCCTCTTAAAGATTGATAGCTATCAATTATTTGTAAATACATGCCTGGTTACTTAATTGTCAAGTTTGCCTCTTGTTTCTATAAAGCCTTCTAGCTGACTCCAGTGCTTTACTTCTAGCTGTTTCTGTAGAGCCTTACAACTGTCTTCTAACACTCTACTAAGGACCATAAACAGCACAGTTGAGATGCTAGGACGTTACCTACAGGAGTAGCAGAATGGATTTCAGGGATGCCTGACCTAAGACACTTCATCTATACCCCAGTTCCTTAAATTGGGCTTAGAGGGATTATTGGCACTAAGTCCTTGACACCTGTCATTTACTCCCCTAATGTGGGATCAAATCAGTCCAACCAGGACAAATCTCTCCCTGAAATCATGGGACTATGGAGAGCAAACCAGTAGTTGGTTAATTAGGAGTGTCTTCAGATAATTTTGTTCAGAGACAATGGCAGAAGTTGAGAGAGCTAAAGTAAAGTCTCAGTGGGCATGGCAGCACTTGCCTGTAATCCCAGAATTTAGAAAGCTGAAAGAGGAGGACTATAAATTTAAGGCCAACCCATGATGAGACCCTATCTCAAATCAACAAACTCGAGCTGCTTATGCCAGCCCTTTCAAAAATAACTAAATGTAAAGAGGTTATGAAAATTGCTTTTTATGTATGGCTACCTAGCATTAACAAGTGTTCTAACCTTGGTCCGTACTTAGTTTATTTTGTTTCAGACACAGACATATTCCACCTCAAGGTGGACATATTAAGGCAGAGAGTGGGGAATTATAACCAGCCTAACAGAAATAAATGTATTCTTAGAGACACTTGTGTCTCTCAACCTGATAGACACTTGTGTCTATCAAACTATTGAAGCAATGGACACCAAAGACATTTCTGGGAATTTTCCCAGGAATCTTATGTTGTAGGAAGGAAGGAAAAGGGTCCAGCCAGAGGGAGAGTATTTCTCCCAGAAAGAGATTTCATATGGTTCTAACAATATAGCAGAACACCTTACAGGATGAGACTAAAGTCCAGTGATGAGCCAATCATAGACAAGAGCACACCTTGATACAGAATGCTTAAATGTGTATATGTGTATATTTAAGGTGTGTGTTCCTTCATTAAAATTTTCACTTCACTTCAAGACCCTAGAGAGACAAACCTGGGGGATTTGCTAGATTTCTTTGTCTCGATTCTCAAAGTAGCTACATTGAATACATCTTCCTTCTCTGGTTTCTACTTCTTAAAAAAAGCAAATACTTCTTGAGATGATTAACTTATTCATCAACCTGAATTCAATCACTGGATAATGAAATTTCATGTTCATCAGACAAGAAGAATTACAGAGAAACCCCAACTGAAAAGGTGGTAAGGAAGGATGTAATTCCTGAGAGCTGAATCTTGCCTAAGGCATTAGCACCCAAGAAGTTCCCTAAACTAACAGGAGTATGGATACTCACAGTTCCACAAAGGCCAGGAAGATAACTGACAGGGAAGACTGAAATGCCAGGGTTTTCACATGGACAACATGTACTCTGTATTTTAAAATTCTGGCTTTTCCTTATACTACTGTATAATTCCTTTGTTGACTTCAATGACTTTCCAAGCCACCAAAATCATTTTGAATCAGTTTTGTCATACAGCACAATAGGCATTCAAATCCCCCAGGAGAAAATCATCCACAAATTTACTCATTGTGCCTTCTGTGTTGATATTAAAGTTAACTGTCAATATTTGGGCTCATGGATTCTATAAGACTATTAAAACTCTATGTGACACCCTGATCTTGGCTGCCAATGAGAACTCAATGGTTATTGTTGACGATACCATAACACTTTAGTCAGAGGACATGGAGAAATGAAATTGGTACTGACAAGGACCCCCTCCAGGGGTAGATCTACTACTAGTATTTTACTAAGTGGATATAATATCAAATTTCCTTCTAAATATGTATCTGTCTACCCACAGATTAGTGCAGCTCCTATACCTCATCAGAGAAGTTTCTTTGTGAAATGAGGCTAATGCAGAAGCACACAACTAATAAGAGGGCAGGAATGCTCACTACAAATGGGATGTCCATATCACCCATACCAGGGCTTAGAGACCATATTAGAAGAGGGGAACAGAAAGATTTTAAGAGCCAGAGGTCAGGAAAGCCTGGAGTGAAACTGTATCCTCTGGATATGATAAGACCACTGCATTCATGAACATGCAACAGCTATGGTTACCTACATGCAACAGCTATGGTTACCTACATGCAACAGCTATGATTACCTGCACAAGACCTGTGCAAGAGCAATTCTGAAATCAGTCAGCATTCTAGCATAAAGGGGAAATGGGCTCATGAGCCCCCATCTTTAACTGAAGACCTTCAGTTGATGGATTCTGGGAGAGGGAGATTTAGTTTTAAGGGTGTAGCCTCTAGTAGGTTGACCATACTCCAATAGATGGCCTCACACCCAGGAGTATATAGACAGCACAAATTGAACTTTGTGATTTTTTTAAGACATATTAAGTTAGGAGAGGGGAGATGAGGGTGGATCTGGGAAGCATTTGGGGGAGGAAAAAGGGGTGAACATTATCAAAATATATTTCATATTCTATGAATTCCCAAAATATTAAAATACTGTATTAAAAACATAAATCAACTGTATGTGACATCTTATGTGTATAAGCATTTTCAAAGGCTAGGGGTCCATAGTCTTTATCAGACTCACAAGGTGATCTGTAATCTCAAAAATGTGAAAAAATCATTAATCAACTATTCATCAGTATTCAGATGGAACTGTTCTAGTAAGTACAGGACTATTTAAAACCACCAACGGTGGCATCCTTCCTAGTCAACACTGATCCATCAGAAATTTGGCCCTACGGTTATTGACTATTATAGGCCAATCTCTTTTCCTGTGATTTACTCCATAATAGAAATGGGCAAGAAATAGAAAAATAAATTTCAGCTACTTAGCCATTTTGGTAATTTTGGTATTTAATTTACACTAACTAAAATTTAGGTCATTCTCAGGACCTTCAGCAGTTTTCGTCCTATACCCATCAGGCACTTTATATTATAGCATTGCATTCTATTTCACCTGTTAACGGAAACATTGGTGCTTCAGAAATCCCCAAGAGTAGCTACTAATTGACACATCAAAGAAAATACACAAGTAAAGCTTGCTGTCTCTTTTCATGACGTGGCACAAGTAATAAACATTAGTTTACTTCACCTTAAAAGGTATGTAATGTCTATCTCAATTGATAAATGGGCATTAGATAGATAGATAGATAGATAGATAGATAGATAGATAGATAGATAGATATAGATAAATAGATAGATAGATATAGATAGATGATAGATAGATAGATAGATAGATAGATAGATAGATAGATAGATAGATAGATAGACAGATGATAGATAGATAGATAGATAGATAGATAGATAGATAGATAGATAGATAGATAGTTTAGTCAAGAGAATCCTTTACATAAATCCTACATGTGATGGAGATCCACTGAAAAGTTTTTAGTTGATAAAATATTCAGATATAAAAGTACATACTATATGATACCATTCATATAAAGGTCAGGGAAAAGAAAAGCTAACTTTAAGAGATCAAAGCAGACCAGTGGTCATCTAGGTCCAGGGCACAGTGGAATTATTAAAGAGGACATGAGAAAACATTTGGGGCTGGTGGAAATGTTCTGCATAGATATGGGGGTTCCATGAGTGTGTACAACTGTCAAAACTCACCAAACTGTACAGTTAAAATGGGTACAGCTTATAGTACATAAATTATACAATAGTTATTTAAAAAGAATCTTAGTAATCACTAAATAAGATTTGATTGCATATTATTTATTGAGCCTTAAAATAATATTTCAGATATGATTGATTACACAAGTAAAAAAGTAAATCTACCTGTAAATTTCTTCAGAGTGAGGTGTCAGTGAAATATGATTATGGAAAAGCTTTTGGAAAGTGAAGAAAGGATTTTATCAAAGCATTTACTTATTGTTTATCATTTATAAGAGTGATTCTTCTCTTAACATGGACTACAGAAACAATAAAACAGATTATTTAAATCGCCAGTTTAGATTATCTAAAATAGACTGTGTTCACTGAGAACACCATCCTAGCCTACTGCCAAAATGGATAGCATCCGACAGTGATAACATAATAGCTTATTCAAAGGCATATTCAAAATTGCCTCCAACACTTTATGTTCACCAAGAAAAAGTTTATTCTGAATTGTTTGTCTGTACACCACTTGGCAGTGAAAAAAATAAGTTATAAAAAATTGCTATGCTCAAGTGTTTGACACTGAAGTGATTTAATAAAGATTTAATACGATAAATTGTAAAACTTAGTTTTAAATTGTATATACCAATTGATACATACCCTCTTATTTTGGGGAAATGTTTTTTTCCTAATTTCCGAGCCAATGGTGTCATATTGTTTCCTTAGTGGTAAATATAAAAAATGAACAGGGAAGACAACTAATCCTAAAATTAATATTCAAATGAACTCTATCTTATTGTGTGCACATGTGAGCCATGAAAAAGAGTGACTACAAAATACAGAACATACTTTTGCAAATGCTTTTCCAACTGAATTAGAAATGAACCACTCATCCCGGCCTTGTCATTTGTTATATTTACGTATTAGTACAGTTTTAAGTAATCTATACTAAGAACAAAGAAACCTGTACATTTCTTTAGTAGTTGCCTTTATTATTTTGGATTAATGGTGAGTATGAGCAATGTTGTTAGATGAGGGTTGTCCATGATGGAAGGACAAACTGGAGGCTGGTTAAGTCCACCGAATTTTAAAAGCCAGGAATAGGTTCCTAAGTAAGAACTGCCACACTTAAGGCCATACCTATCTACGCCTATGCCTTAACTGGATTTTTTTCCTCATCACGCAGAGGCTCAACTATAATTCCAGACTGAGGCTCGAGCTCAGGCTCGATCTCAGGCTCTGTCTCTGTCTCCAGCTCCACCTCCAGCTCCGGCTCTAGCTGGATCTCCATCTCAGACACAGGCATAGGCTCTGGTTCAGGATCAGGCTGTGTGTTACTTTCAAGCGGGGGGTTAGGCTCATATTCTGGCTCTACGATGGTGGTAGCAGGTTCGGTGTTGTGGGTATCATGGATGGAAGATGGCAGAGTTGCTTCTAGCTGGATGTTTTCAGCTGGAATCGTTTCATTGTCTCGGGAATGGCTTGCCTTTGTCATTGGTCTATAAGAAAGGATTACCAGAAAAACATTAGGGAACTTCAAACTTGGAAATTTCACATGACACTATACAGTAGAGCTTTAGAGACAAATAGGCCCTAATCCAGTGGTTCTCACCTTTCCTGATGCTGTGACCCTTTAATACAGTTCCTCATGTTGTGGGGACCCCAACCATAACATTATTTTCATTGCTACTTTATAACTGTAACTTTGCTACTGTTACGAATTGTAATGTAAATATCTGATATGCAACCCTCAAAGGGGTTGTGACCCATAGGTTGAGAACCAATAATTTAGGCCATCTGTTCATTCTGATATTTTGACTTGCTGTCAGCCCATGTGTGCTGTTTTGGAGTTTAGAACATTTAGATTTCAACAATATGAAAGTCCAAGAAAGACACACCAGCATTTAAAAGGTGGAAAACTGATATAAAGAATCTGAGACGCTGATAAGATATTTGAGGGTCAAAGCCATGGCTCAGTTGCATCTGTGTCTCCAACTCCTTAGTACAAGACTTGGCTCCTGATTGGTATAGAAAACTTATTTGTGGAATCAATTAGATTAAATTAATTAAATCAATTAAATATAAAAAATTAAATTAAATTAAATTCAGGGAAGGATACATCAATTCATTATCCAATACCAAGTGGTCAGTCACAAAAACGGGCACACGGGTAACATAATACATACTGAGCAAGTTGTATTTAGGGATACATATGTACATTATTAATGATAAACATATATATCCCTAAATACAATTGGTCTATAAGAAAGGATTACCAGAAAAACATTAGGGAACTTCAAACTTGGAAATTTCACATGACACTATACAGTAGAGCTTTAGTGACAAATAGGCCCTAATCCAGTGCTTCTCACTCTTCCTGATGCTGTGACCCTTTAATACAGTTCCTCATGTTGTGGGGACCCCAACCATAAGATTATTTTGGTTGCTCCTTCATAACTAACTTTGCTACTGTTTCATTAATTTCAATTAATAAAAAAAAAAGAAGCTGTGAATTTGAAAGAGAGCAGGAAGGAGGAGGACATAGGAAAATTTGGATGGAAGAAAGGGAAAGAGAAAATGTAATTATAATCTCAAAAAAAATGAATGTAAAAAGAAGAGGGAAGGGTGAGCAAGTGAATGAGCATCATCTACACTGCAGAAGAGACTGCAGTATGGCTAAGAGCCCAGGCCATGGTCTAACCAAATTCTGATTTCCCTGGGCCCTATCTACTTTTGCCTTCATAGGTTGCCCGTTACATCAAAACATGCTTGTTTTTTTTCCCCCAGAGGGGCCATCACAAATTAATTTAAAAATAAAGGAACTGAAAAAAAAACATTCATGATTATGTTTACAGTCATGTCCGTATGAAGATAAATATGTTAATATTATATCTTAAAACATTTTGTCCCTGACCTAAAAGGACTTTTGTGATGATTAAATTCGTCGATATAAATGCTTAAAACAGAGTCCAGAACACAGGGCTCACTCATGAAAAAGCAGTGAGAGCAAGCAGAATGTTCGCCTTGCTATGTTATGCGGAAGGAGTGCTGAGGGAGAGAAGGGTGATTGAAAGTTACTTCCAAGGAGTGTTTGTATTCAAGTAAAGACAGCAGTGGCAATGTGAATGTAGGTCACTAAAGGCTTACTCAAGTTCCGTGCTGGGGGTTAAGTCCCTCTTCCTTTGCTGTGATTTCACTTTGTTCCTTGCAATGTACACCACCGAGATGATGACAGCAGCACCTATCAGGGCACCAATCAAGGCCCCAATGATGATTCCAACTTCTGGATCTGAAGGACACAGACAGATAGCGGGTAAATCAGAACACATTTTCTTCTCATATGCATGCGTTTGAGACTAGTGAAAACGATCCAGAAGACTCACAAAGCAAGAAAGTGGCAGGTCTAGGTGGAGGGGGTAGAAACCCCCAGAATTCTGCTAGTTAGATCCTGATGGATGAAAAGTATGAGGCCCTTGGCTGTGTAGCTTAATGCTGACATGTATACAAGTGAAGAAAAATATGGGCACTTGGCGGGCAAGTTTGTTTTTAAAGAAGTATTTAGGGAATAAAATTTTCAGTGTGCATTTATGTGGCCAGAGACATGCCATGGCAATCTGGAAGCCAGAAACATGCTCCATTACAGGCAAGGACATTTCATCAGCTTTCCTAGGACCTAAGTGAAATAAAAAAGTTTCTCCACACACTCCTTGCTCATGAAAGAGATGCCTGCATTCTAGCCACTGGGAAAGGATATGGCCATCTGGATAAACAGGCATCTGGTTTATTACATCAGTCTATGGAAAAATTGAATGAGTGTGAGACAATCCAGCTGAGCACCAGACCTCCAAGTCTGGAAGTGTCTTCCCTGACAGAACATGTCTGGGTCATAAGCCAGCCCATACCCATCTATTGCCCCTTAAACAAGGATCAACAGTTTATATTTTGAAAAGAGAAACTAAGTTTATATAATAAGTCCTTCACATTTTTATGATTGAAGAAATCCATGTAGCTGGGCAAAGCAGTGCATGTCTGTGATCCTAGCACTCAAAAGGCTGAGGCAGAAAAATCAGGAGTTTGAGACCAGCCTGGGCTATATACATGGAAAGAACTTGTCTCAAAAACACCCTAACTAGGACAACTCAGCTATATCACTTAGGCTCTGGGAACACTGTAGAAGCGGGGATGGAAAGAGTGTAAGAGCCAGAGGAAGGGGGGAGAGGCAGTCGAAAGATGTCTTCTGGGTATGGCACAGCTGCGGCACTCATGAACTCATCACAGCTGTGACTGTCTGCACAATATGGGGGCCCTTTAACATTTCGTCATGGATGACTGAAGGACCCATGAGGTTCAACCCCTCTCTGAGAGACCACTGGCTATCAGCAGCTGCTGGAGGAAGGAATGCCATTTTCTTCAGTGGTGTAGCCGTTGATAAACGGACCTCTCTCCAGCAAATCATCTCCCACCGATGCTTAGGCAAGAAAGTCTAAAGCCAGCAGGCTACACATAAAAAGAAGACATGAAAGGAGGAGGGGACTTGTTGAGAAATGGGTTCTAGTGGGCAACAGGCGAGTGCGAGAGGGGGATGGGCGGAGTGAAAAGGACTACAATATAAAACAATGAAATTAAACAAAACACATGTGAATAACTTTAACAATTAAATAATTCTAAACTTTTACCAAAACAGCATTCTCTTGACCCACTCGTTTGGGTGGGACTGTTGGGATGTTTCCAAAAGTGCTCCTGCCTCCATATTTTTATTATGCTTGCTCTTAGATGGCCCTCCCTTTCCCCATGTTCATTAGTCCTTTCTGAATTTCCGAGCACTCCTCATCTCCCACCTCACTCTCCGAATACAATTATAGTGCTATTTTTAATTAAATATTAAACGTATGAAAATTAAATACTGCTCACAACTCAGAAACATCCATACTATGATTCTCTGCTGTACAGCATTTTAAAAATGTTTTCCCAAAGGTTATTAGCTGCCTCATTTGGGGGTTTGTTTAGTTTTTCATACATTATCACTAGTTTTGAAATTGGGAGGAAATAATAAATTCCTTTCAATAGACTCAAACACGGCAGCTCTCTCTTTATTGTGGTTCCATTTCTGGGTGATATTTTCTGTGGCTCTCCCTCCTCTTCCTTCACCACGAGCCAATTGTCTTTCTACAGCTGCTGCTCTGCTTTTGTTCCCCATCCAGCCTCTCCATTTGACAGAAACAATAGCCTTTGCTAGTGCCTTCAAGTGCCAGCTCAAATAGTACTTGGTCAGCCCAGCTGCTCCAGATCTGTACCCATAAGTGTTCCTCTTATCTGTAACCGCAAGTGTTCCTCTTTTGGGTGTCTATACCTGTGTAGATCTATAATGTAGCATTTAGCGCATGCAGTCATGGTTTGGCCCTCTAGCTAAATGGGGAGCTCCGTGAGTGAAAGGCATATTTCTTCTTAACTTCTGTCCCTGCATCACTTATGATGATCCACAGTTGATATCCAATGGGTGACTTAGGAAGAGGACAGGAGGGCAAAGAAAGGAAAGGAGGCAAGAAGGAAGAGGAGAGGGCGGGAAGGAGGGAGGAAAGCCAGGAAAATGCTGGAGATGGTTGGAAAGAAGATGTGAGTACTAACCTTACCTGGCTGAACATCTGCAGTGTGAGTCTATCTCTCCCTGAGCAGACAACAAAATTGAGAAATAAGAAAGGCAACACAGAGACAGCCACAGGAAAGAGCTGAAAGTGATGGGAATGGAGGGCAGATAACATGGCTCTAAGTATTGTCAAGTGGTCGGTCCCTATGAGGTTTGGCAAGACATCCCTCATGAGGGCTTGTCCCAGGATTGGTCTAATCTGTCAATCCCAAGGCTCCTAAATATAAATCTCAGAGAGCAAATAACTGCCTTTCAACGGGAAGATTGGGATTTAGAGGCATCCCAGCTGTGCAAGTTAGTAACTGGATGAACTTGAGCAGGCAAGTCATTTACCTCCCTGAGCTTCAGTGTCCCCTCCAAGAAAACAAGACCTACAATATATTTATTCTGCCTCCATAAACAGGGTAGTAGGGATGGTCGAGGGAGATATTACTCATGTAGCACCTGGCCAAGTGTCTGGGAAATAATTTAATACTAATAGTAATAACAGTAATCATTAGGTATTGTGATTGTAGATGAGACTGCCTGGTTATTACTATAGGCAGATTTTTGTCTTTAAACTTTTGGTTTTATTTCTCATTAGAACATAGACATTGAATTATGGGTATCAATATGTTTTCCTGAATGTATACGTGTAATTTGGATCATATCCACATCCCTGTTACTTTCTCTCATTCCACTTCCATTCTTCTCCTACTGGTCCCTTTCTCTTCCCTAAACAGCCCTGTCCAACTTTCATGTTTTCTTAACAAATCTAGGTTCTGCCTATGAAAGAAAAACTTGTGATATTTGTCTCTCTGGATCTGGCTTATTTCGCTCGATATGGTAATTCTCACTTCCCTTTTCCTGCAAACAAAAAAAAATGCTACTGAACTGGAGTGTTTATTTATGGCTGAATAAAACTCATTCATTAGGTGATAGCAATCTATGAGTCTGGAACACTGAAACAAACATGTTTATCCCACTATCTCTGTGGCATGCTGAGTTGAATTCTTTTAGTTATAGACCCAGAAGTGATACAGCTGAGTCATACGGCAATTCTATTTTTAGTTTCTTGAGGAACCTCCATGCCGACTTCCATTGTGGTTTCTCTAGTTCACATTCCCACCATCAGCATATAACGGTTCCTTTTCCTGTGTATCTTTGCCCATATTTGTTCTTTGATTTCTTGATGACGGTCATATGACTGGGGTGAAATGGAAGTTCACCGTAATTCTGATGACATTTCCATGATGGTGAAAAACACTGAGCATTTTTTTTCATATACTTGTTGCCTGTTTGTAATTCTTCTGAGACCTGTCTGTACAAAACATCTGCCTATTTATTGATTAATTGATTAGATTATTCATATTTAATTGTTTTTCAGTTCTTTATCTATTCTGAGTGTCAATCCTCTGTTGGCCAAGTGGCTGTAAAGGACTGCCTTCCATTCTCTAGGTTACCTCTTCATTCAGTTTGTTGTTTTCTTTGCTGTGCAAAAGCTTTTAAATTTCATGAAAGAGCAAGCTCATTTATCAGCTCTTGCTATTATTTCCTGGTCTATCAAAGTCCTTGTCAGAAAGTCCTGCCTGTGTCTTATCTTGAAGTGTCTCCCTGTGGTTTCTAGAGGCCGATCTTAATAAGGCAGTCAAGAAGCAGGAAGTCTGTAAGTTGTATATTTGAAAAAGATAGCTGAGGGGCTAGCTGCATTTATCAACTGCAGGAGAAAGAGCATCCTAGACTGTTAATAATACTGTTGTTTTGATTTGTCAGAGACTAATACCTACTTTCTAATGTTTGTGTGGTGCTTAAATAAACTACTTGGCGAACAATTTGGGGAAGAGATTATTATGTAAAAATGAGAGATTTGGATTCATTATATCAACTTACCAGTAAAGCTCAGGAATCTCCAGAGGCAGGAAGGACTAAAGAGAGATCCTAATAAATCTGTTCAACTGGTAGACCCAGGCTACTTAACTGAAGGGTAAAGTATGAAAGCCGATGGGTAAAGTATGAAAGCCGTATGGTCAACTCACGTGAAGAGGTTAAGTCAATTTCACAGGAACTATTGCCAAGACTGTTTATGGCAGTACACTGGTAATAACCTTGTTCAAAATTTGTCAGATTTCCGATAACCAAAACTCCAGTGGCCGAGTCTGTCAAAATCAGGAAACAGATCATTAAGATCTCGTCATGTCAGTTTGCACTGTTTAAAGCCCACCTGCTTTCTTACAATGGCCTCTCTTGAGAGGAATAGGATCCAACTAGGTCTCTTGCGATGCTCTACAAGTAGCCCACCAAAGACCCGCCATATTCACCACCTCTCCGCTGAATTCTAGACTCTGGGAAGCAGACACATCACAATCATCATGTTAGCAGATGGCTATCATTTTAAGCACACGTCCACTCCACATACACACATACACACACTGACATCAAGGAAAGATGCTTGAGAGCTTCAGACAGGCATCCAGCATCACATACTGTTAAGTGACCCAATCACCAGGCCAAGCCAGCAGTTATGGAAGGCAATACTCACTGAAACTTTCTTTTACTGGCACAATGGTGTTTCCCTCAATCTTATACCAGTAATACACAGGAGATGGTGTTCCAAAGGCAGAAAAGCAAGACAAGGAAATAGGGTAGCCTGCTTCTGGTCTTCCTTGGATGGTACAAAGGGGCTTGGAAGGTTTGACTGTAAGGCAATAACAAGAAGTAAGATTCCTGCAAGAAAATGGCAGCCTGTGACACTGGCAGCCACTTGCCTGCTTTCATTGTACAGAACTTATGTTTATTTAATTTTATTCTTTAAAAACCTTTTGGGGGCAATTTTCTGGTTGGGCCACCAGATGGCAGTAGAACACTTCAGCTTCAGGGACCATCTAGTCAGGAAGCCATTAGGATTCAAATAGTGTCTCTTCTGTCTGCCTCTTCCCCGGATTTATAACCATGCATTTCCTCATTGTATCCTAAAATATGCCTTTATTAAAACAGCCAAATGTAAGCAAACTCTGAGTAGAAACATAGCTTGTGTTTTAAAAAGCCATCTTAAATGAAAACAGAGCCCTTAAATACTTTGAGATAAAACCTTTTTAGAAATTCTTTTAAAATATCCCATTAATACTACCTTTTTTTTTTCTATTTCTTTGTGAGGCTAAGGCAGTTTTTCATTTATTCATCTATAGCTGACCTGAAATGGCTAGAAGGTTTGAATTTGCCTGTGTCCCTCCTCAGCAGAGGAGACCCATTTTACATCTGTGCTATATGATGATATAGTCTTAATTTTTCTGCCACTCCACAAGCATTTAGCTGTGTGTCTTCTGTCTATCCAGCACTGGACTAGGCACTGCAGGTTCAACAGCAACGTTGTCACTTCCGAAGTGGGATTAAGGGTAGTGAGAGATGAAATCACAGAGCACTGGGGGCTGTGTCAGGGAGGGCTCTATAGTATACATGTTTTGCAGTGGGAACAGGGAGGCCATGGACGGAACTTAAGAAAGGTAGTAATGGTGGTCTTCCTAATACTTCACATGGAGCTCTCTCTGATACCGAGGGTTCTTGAACCAAGGGAAAGGTGACTCAAGAGGTATGAAGAAAATAGAGTCACAGGAGTTAGTGAGTAGATAGCTACCGGGGATGACGGAGAGGGTAAGATGTATGGTGATTCCCAGGCTTCTGATTGTGTCCATGATCCTGCCACCACCCAAGAGAAAGAATTCATGTAGAGGAACATGTTTTAAAGGAAAGGATGAGGAGGAAGGAGTGATACTGGGGCAGTTTGGAACGTGCCATTTTTTCAGCTGTTTCTGACAATACCCGGATGGAGAAGTTCTGTGAGTAGCCGTGAATCACAATCTCCCCATTCTCCTTTCTTTGTGCCATTAGTCTGTTCTTAATAACTTAGACAGATGATGATCGTACGTTCTTTACTTTCCAATTAACAGTCATTCTTTACTTTTACGTTTGGCTGGTTAATTGGTTGGTTAGTTTGTGGGTTTGAACTTGCTATATGGCTGGAGATGAAACCTTCAATTCATGATCATCTGGCCTCTACCTTCCAAGTGCTAGAATTACAGGCATATGCTATCATGCCCAGCTCTTCTTAAATTGGATTCTAAGCCGGGCGGTGGTGGCTCAGGCCTTTAATCCCAGCACTCGGGAGGCAGAGCCAGGCGGATCTTTGTGAGTTCGAGGCCAGCCTGGGCTACCAAGTGAGCTCCAGGAAAGGCGCAAAGCTACACAGAGAAACCCTGTCTCGAAAAAACCAAAAAAAAAAAAAAAAAAAAAAAAAAAAAAAAAAATTGGATTCTAAAAACCATCCCTCTAGCAGCTAACACTCTCTAACTTATGAAATTTATACCTTAAATGCTTCAGACTACTCTTTGGTTCTCCTGGGACACATGATCACAGATCTGGATCCACACAGAACACCAGCTCTCCAACTTAACCCTATTAATATTTGGACAACGAAACCTCAAACTGTCTCATCTATAAAATATGAATAAGAAATGATCCAACCTCTGGCCAGCCTTGCACACAGAATTGCTGTTGGCTGTGGACTGGACTAATTTTTGCTATGGAAATCAGTCTTCTAACAGCTTCTGCTCTGGTAACCCCTTTCAGACTCAAACCCTTGTACACATGAGGAAGACGGGTGTGTATAAGCACAACTTTTCAAAATGCTTCCCTAGCCTTTGAAAACTGGTGTCATCTGATTTAGAGCATTTTTTATTTAGATTTCCATCCTTTCTTCCTTATCAATGGCTTTCTGAGATAGGAAAAACTTGATTCACCTACCTTAAACTAGGCCATTTAACCATGATCACGCTTAGTGTCTTAAAAAAAATGGTCTGAATGTTATAGTCCCTGTATAAGAACGGAACAAACTGAACAGAAAACGAGTATTTCACCATTAAACCTCAGGCACTAGGACTAAATTATAGACAGCAACCTAGAATAACTTGTACTCATTCACCGAGTCTAGATTTAAATCCAGATTAGGCCTCCTCTTCTTGTGCTTTTTTTCCTTCTATCTCTCCTTTGTTTATTAGGAACAAAACACTAGGTGACTCATTTTGAGACAAGCTGCAAACCTATATATCTTCTAAAACTACTGGATCAGAATCGAGCTGACATCTCATCCAGTTAAAACACCCCCAAAGAGCTAGTATGTTTTACCGGCTAAGCCATTGATCTACCCTTTGCCTTTATTGCTTTCATCAGAATCGGGGTGGAAGGAAAAGGCTCATCTCAGAAGATAAATGAAAATGCTTCTGTGTGTTCACAAAGCTCCTCTAAATTAATGATTTTTATGTGCCAAACTGCAGAATGGAGATAGTGCTCATTCCAAATGTACACATAATAATTATTCAGAGTCTATCTGGGTGTTTTTCAGAGATTGATTTTCCAGGGTTGTCATAACCAATGGAAAGCTCTTAAATGAATGGCCATCCAAACCACCTGCTTCTTCGCCCACTGCTGCTGTCTTCATCTAAATTGTACCCTGCCATTTCAGCCTGTGCTCTGCTTGACACACTCTTGAGCATCCTTCCTCAACCAGCACAGAAGTGGCTTTCCCTGAGAAGCCTTCTCTAGTTCCCCTTCTCTAGCTTCCCCTACTGAAAGCTTTCATGCAATCTGTCTCTTTCACTAGACTGGGTTTTTGGAGGGCCGGGACCCTATCTTTTACAGCTTACTATTCCCATTGCTTAGAACAATAACTGAAGCATGTTCTCAGGCTTTGATTAAGACTCTTGAATGCAAAGCAAATACACGTGATTGATAGCTATGCTGGGTGAGAAATGTCTCCCAAAGATGCATTGCTATACTCTGCCCATGTTCACAGCTGTTTACCTATAAACATATATGCATCATGGATGTAGTATAACATTTTGCATAACATACCTCTGGGTGTAGTGTAGCATTTAGAAAGGTGACCAAGAAAGGGTACTATTAGGTGATGAGAAAGGATGGAATGCAGGCAAAAGAACCCATGAATCATAAAAGAGAATGTAAAGCTAATTGTTTTTTCTAGTTTCAACTCTCTCATAGATTTTTTATAGTGAATAAGTTCATAAAAATGTAACTGAGAGTGAAAGAGGAAAGGCCTAAGCATGGCCATTCTAACTTTTCATACGTTCATTGGGTTGCACTGAGTTTGAGCCAGAACAAGTGTTTGAGTGGTTACCATAATCTAGCTGTGTGGCATTGTTGTTTGTGAGTTCGTTACAATAAAGGGATTTTGAAAATGTAGTGCTATAAAGAGCCTTCCTCAATGGGGCATCAGTAACTCTCCCTACAACTGGTCCCCCTGACCCACCCATCTCTACTTTGCCCAGACCCAATCAGGGTGCTCATATGCAATGGGATTCACGAACTGCAAACAGACTTTGAAAATTTAGAGATTATTTGCTATCACTAATTTCTGGAAAGTTGAAATTCATAGGATAATTTTGTTCTTTTCTGAATTAATAGGAATAGAATTTTTGAGTATTTCTGTGGAAAGAAAGCCATAGATTGCTCAGTATCTTCATTTTATGGATTCTGACTGCTCCAAGAAAAAGCATGATGAAGTCATGGCAAGACTTATCTGACCCAAAGACTCATAGAAAACAAAACCAAAAACAGACTAGCTCAAGCTATCTTTAGCTTGTGGAAATTCACTGGGAATCCTCTGAATTTCCAAGTTAAGAATATTAACCTTCTTGTCTAGCTTATCTCAGGGCTATTTCCAAGCCTTTTCATGAAAATTGCTTCTGCTCAGATCACCCCAGAGACACAGGGGCAACAGAAAATCATTAGAAGATTAATCCCTCAAATTACTTGAACATTAAAAGGCTCTTTAATCCCCAGCACCTAATTGGATTCTCATAATAAATCAGTAAAGAAGACAGACTTAAAACCTGTCTTACAATGGTGGCCTGCATTGTATGAGGTCACTGAGAACAGAAAAAGGCCTAGAACCCAAGTTTACTGATTTTTCAGTCTCATGGTTTTTGGCAATCTTGCCACACTATTTTTCCCCGAAAGACTGATCTTCTGAACTGCCACATAAGCTGTCCTAGGAATAGGTGCATCTATTCCTACACCATACTGAGCACAAGGCTCAGCACAACAAAATACAACTGACTGAGCAAACCCTCTCTTAAACATTAGCCCCGGAGCAACATTTCCCTCTCTTTTAGGAGGGTAAATGCAATGGCACCCCTCATAGTAAGCATCAACTGGTTCCTTTTAGAATCACATGGGTAGCAAGGCAACTGAGGATAGTTCTCGGAGATGTGCATCTTGTTGTCGTTTGTTGTTTGTTTGAACCACTTAACTAGTTAGTCACTGATTTGGCCTAGTGCTTCCTTTCCAATGATGCATATCCACGTGGGCTGCTGGCAAGGGCTTCAAGCCTTTTCCTCCTCCCTCTAATACTTTCTACTTGAGAGTCTGCAAATAGGTCCTTAGCCCCTGCTGGGTTCTCAGGTGTAGCTGGAGAGCCTCTCTCTAGGTCCCACCAAGCCCTGCAGTCCCACACCCACGTATAAAATAATCACTCAGACACTTATATTACTTATAAACTGTATGGCCGTGGCAGGCTTCTTGTTATCTACTTCTTCTACCTTAAATTAACCCATTTCTATTAATCTATAAGTTGCCACATGGCTCGTGGCTTACCGGTATCTTACATCTTGTCATCGCGGGGCTGGCAGGTCTCTCTGCCTCAGCCTTCCCAGAATTCCCAGAACTCCCAGAATTCTCCTCTCTCCTTATCCCACCTATACTACCTGCCTGGCTACTGGCCAATCAGCTTTATTCATCAATCAATCATCCACAACACTCAGGAGTCTGAAAGATCCCTAGAAATCAAGCAAATTGAGTACTCCTCAAGGGCAGAAGCCATGTCTCCGTTACTACTAAGCTTGTATTTCCTTCCACAAAGTAGGGACACCACAAATCCTGAATAAATGAACTGTTCCAAGTCTATTTTCAGAGCATATGTGACTTGTCCAATGTCATACAAGAAATATGTGTTCACCATAACTTAATTCTTAATAATGGCTTAACAAGTAACATTTTTCCAATAGCATTAGCATTTTTAAAAAAGAGAGTCCTCCTGATCAAAAGTCAAGATAAAAAGTCAGTTACATAGCAAGCTCAAGGCTAGCTATGGCTCCACAAGACTCCGCCTCAAAGTAAAACAAAACTAAATTAAAGATAAATACAAACAAAGTAGACTCTCTGCCTTTGTTTGAAAAAACGATTTCATGGTAAGATTAGTGGTAGGCTTGTAAAAAGGAATAAATAGGTTGACAGTTGCTTCTTGTAGCTAAGTGTGGCTCTAATTGCAAGTTCCTCCCAAAAGAGTTACTGGTGATCATTTGTTAGGCCAATATTTTTCTCACTCTATCCTTCTGAGCTAGGGATGCTACTGTTTCTGTACATTTTATGGTAATGTTTAGGTATCATTATATGGATTGAGTTGGAAAACTATGTCTACTAATAAGCTAAAACTTAAATAAAACAGTCTCTGATAATAAAAGGAGTAGGGAGGACAATTAGCCCCAGGGACATAATTGACACCATAACCCAGTGCTTTGACTTATTGTGGGGCATTTACCCACCAACCCCACAGCTTCCCAGAGTTTTCTTGAGTGAGAGCAGCAGGAAATATTAGATAGAAGGATTTATTGTGGAGAATATCGCAGAGATAAACAGAAAATAAAGGATAGCCTCGAGAGGGCCTGGAACTTATTCCAACGGGCCCTGACTATCTCTGTCCCAGGGTTTTTATAGAGACGCCAAGGGGTGGAGCAAAAGACCTCTTCCCCCAGCACAGCCAAGTGCAGACCATCTCGGACACCTGCACTCAGGCCGGTGGTCCTGATCATCCTCTATTCAGACCTGCTGGGTAAAGTCACGAGGAACCCAAGAACGGGCTCCCACAACTTATTCGCTGTCTTAAGTTGCTTCATGGAAAGAAAAGGCATGAGAATAATGCCCATACCTAACACAGTGACGTCAAGGATGCCTTGGTTTTTGCCGACAAAGTCTGGAGGATTGTTGACATCACAGATGTAAATTCCACTGTCCGCTGGTTGCATACGCAAAATGGTGATCGATGCATTACCTGGATTAGTCGACCTTATAATTCTATCCTTGAATTGCCCAATAGCTGAAGCTTGTCCACCTTCAGAGTAGAAAATCTAGGGTAAAAAAAAATAGTAAAACAGAGAACCTGAGAGTATCCAGGCTGAGGATAAGTTACCAGGAAGTCCCTTCTATCTGTGGTCCCTGTAGTCAAGATTTCTCAGTTCAGTGGGGCATTTAACTTTCTGACTGCTGTTGGTAGCCATTACCTCATTTGCCTCCAACAGCTCTGTGATGTCACTAGCGCAGGGACTGGGAAGCCTATTTTACAAAAGAGGGGACAATTGGAATTCAGAGGATTCAACTTCTAACCCTGGGCTAGGAAAACATGACACTCACCTGCTCACTCTACCTGGTAGAAACTCTTCCGCATATGAGGTATATCTCAAGAGATATTACCACTCTATGAACTTCTGATTCGAGTTTACCTTGCCCACTGAGACTGTGCTCCCTAAAAGTTCAAATGTTCATGTTCCTTTCATGCATACACACCTCTTGGCTAAGCACACTTGGATTTATTCTGTTTGTTAGAAGGATAAAGCTTCAGGACAGACTATTCCCTGAGAAATCAGTTGGTCTCATTCTCTCTTAGTGGCTGTGGTGGGATAAAACCAGGCAAACCAGTAAAAAAGGCTTACAAGGCACTTGGCCCATGTTAGCTACCATCTTTCTCTCCATGTCAAATAAGGGAACTCAGAACTTCAGGTGACTCATCTGAAGGCACAGGATTCACTTGTTGATGCTGTTGTTACATTTACAATGTACTGGACTTGAGGCAAGCAGTGATATATACCTGTAGTCTCAGTCTCTTGGGAAGCTGAAGCAGGGGCACCATGATTTTGAGGACCACCTAAGCTAGAGAGCAAGATGATCCTTAAAAACACTCCTGTGCATGCTCAAGCAAGACCAAATCTCCCACGGAAAGGGAAGGTGGGCATGAAGTCCACCCCTCCTAGCTGAGGAGCAATTGGAAATTGATAGCTGCTGGGAGAGGAAAAGTCAGTTTTAAGACTGTTGTCCCTGAGAAGTCAACTGCATGCCAATGGAAGGCCACCCATTCAGGAATATATATATATATATATATATATATATATATATATATATATATATATATATATATCACAAATTGATTTGATGGGTAGAAAATGAGAGGACACAAAATTGGGTGGGTAAGGAAGGGGAATGGATCTGGGAACAGGGTACAGGGGGCGAGTAGGATCAAAACACATTGTACAAAAAAAAAGCTACAAGGAGTTTGTGGCTGCGGAAAGAGGGAGAATCAGGATTCCCCGGGGATGAGCCCCCTAACTGGTTATTCAATAGCAAGTGGCCAGCCCTAAAAATGTACACATATGCACAACACTATATGGGCTCAGCGGGTTGTATTTATATGTTTACCCATATATATGTAATAATAATAATTAAAGAAAAAACACATGAATTTGAGAGGGACCAAGGTGGAAGGGAAGATATGGGAGAGGAAGGCAGGAAAGGGAGGGAAGAAATGTTTTAATACAGTACACATATACAAAAGTTAAAAATAATAAAAAGATACTATCATATAGCAAAATTGTTTAAAAAATAAATTTTATAATAAGATAACTGGCGCCGGGCGGTGGTGGTGCATGCCTTTAATCCCAGCACTCGGGAGGCAGAGCCAGGTGGATCTCTGTGAGTTCGAGGCCAGCCTGGGCTACCAAGTGAGTCCCAGGAAAGGCGCAAAGCTACGCAGAGAAACCCTGTCTTGAAAAACCAAAAAAAAAAAAAAATAAGATAAGATAACTGATTAAAGAAATATCTGAACTCTACTCCCATCTCCATTAAACTGCATGGATCTTAGGTATTAATGGCAAATGTAGGATAAGAATGATGTGGTAGAGAGAAGTCTGGCCTAGGTGTCACATGACCTAGGTTTTCCCCACAGCTCTGCCTCTGACTGTGATGTAGTCACATGAGGTATCCCCTAGCTATGCCTCCATAGCAACTTGCTGGGTGATAAGAAGCAGAGATAGCTAATCTCTCTAACCTTTTAGTTTCCACATGTGAACGAGGAGCCAGAGCAATGTTTTCCAAAGGAGGACATTGATTTTCAGTGATGTCTACGTGTCTACGTGAAAACCCTCTAACGTTAATATGTGCAAGAGAACACATCTAGCATACCAAATATGTAACCTTAGGGATATTATTGCTTAGGTGACACTCGGCTTTTAGGAATTTAAAAGCCTCAGTCAACATAAAAATTATTAACTAAAAAATCGTTTCAGGGATACACAAATATGACAAAAATTATGAGGCTGGGGCATGACTGACTACAACTTGGGAATCACTAGATGAGGTAATGAGACCTCAGTTCCCTTCACAATATACATATTCTGTGTCCACAGTTTGCTAAATTAATATAAATGTGTGTCATTCCACGGCTGCTGTTTATGTCTCATAAATTGGGATTGCTTTAGTCTAATGAGACAAGTTATTTTCATAAAAAAAGCTTCTAGATGGTTTTTCCATTTCATTGACTTCATTAGCCTCACTTCAAGGAAGAAACTGAAACCAGGGGAGGTTTTAAAAATGGCACAAAATTAACAGTTGAGGGATGGGTGTGAAACTGAACGGAAGAGCACTTGCCTAGCATGGATGATGTCCTCCATTTCACCTCAGTTGGAAAAAAAGGGGGTGAAACACAGGAACAAAACAAATTTAAACAGGAGTAAAACCAGTTCCCCTAAGTCCTTGCCCAGAGCTCTTTACCCACCCGATCTATTAAAAAGAGAAAGGAGTCAGAAAAACCAAAAGAAGATATTGTCTAGTGGGGTTCACAGCTCTTCTCCTTTACACAGAAAGGGGATACATTTGAAAGGAAGACCAACAAGCAGACTTTTAAGGGAAAATTTTCTAAAAAATAAGCATAATTAAAGTGAAAGCAACATACTCTCTCCTCTGTTTTCTCTAACATTCTTTCCTGCCCTAAGCACAGTGTCCTGTACTTCATTTATTCACGCCTCCTAAACTTAACCCTGATGTGGCCGTATTTGACTAGAAACCAGAAAGCCACAATTAACTCAAGGTATTCAAATGAGACAGATGTAGATTTAACTTATCGAAGGACTTGGCTACACAGCAGGCAACACTAAGTCTACTTATGTGGTAACGGCAGCATGAGATCCAGCCTCTTACCTGAGACACAGCCTGCTGCCATCAGGACAGCCCTTCCAACCCAAGCCTCTGACCAGTTCCTCTGCTCCCAAGAGGAGACAGGCCAGCCCTGCTTTATGACATTTGATGATGTCACAATGAGCTACAGCGTTAATCCTGCCACAGAAAGCAGGGCTTTCTCTCAATGTCTCCTCTTCTTGCCCTCTTTGCCAAGCTGGTGGCCGGTGGGTAGAGTCACCGAAGCCTATTAGTGATTAGATCCTCTTTGAGATCACTTGGTTCACGTCACTAAGGTTCAGGAGCCAGATGGATATTGGAAATATGAGAACAAGGTGGGGCAGGGTCTAGAAGTAAGGGTAGGCTTATAAAGGCCAAGGGGACCATGGTATACTGAAGAGCTGGCATAACCTGTGGAAACAAAATGCTGGCCCAGCCAACCAAAATACATCTGCTGGCCAAATCAGCCCCGAGCCTCTAGTTTGTAAATTCTGATTCATTCTCATCTATTACAAAGGACACTGAGGCCCTAATAGAGGAAATAATTCTTTCCAAGGTCACACAGTCAATTTATAGTCAAATGTGGAATCCGAGCCTCATGATTCCCACCGCAAGCATTAAGTAGCACTCTCAGTCCTGCCCAAGACAACGGTGATGATTTACCTTCCCTTTGGGACCGTTCCATTGCCTAGGACCACCTCCCTTTCCTACCTCATGCCAGTTGCTGCCATTCCCTGGTCTGCTGCTTCCTATCCTGAACAGTTCGGCCACACGGTGCACTCTGCATTCTCCAGCTGCACTGCAGGCTCCTTGGTATCTTTGCACGGCAGCCTTCCGCTGCCTGCCATGCCAAGTTCCTAGTCACACACGGCTGCAGCTGGCAGCCAGTTGTTTCCTCCATTTTGCACCACCCACTCTCAAACTAGAAGCTTGATGTGTGAGCAAGAAGGCTTGAAAGGATCCCATCTGCTTTCGATTTGAGTGAGAGTTGGCTTTACTAAATGCCATGAGCTTTCAGAACTGTTTCCCAGGTTCCTTTGGGAGATATGGAAGCCCGGGAGTCCACAGCTAAACCACACATTCTTTCCTTTTCCTCCCTTCCAGCTTCTTGCTTTCCGGCATTGTTCCTCAAACAGCTAGACATGGGTGGGAAAGTGGCAAAGGTTTCAGGCCCAGAATTTTGTCTTTCTGTACTGTGAAGGCTGGGATTGTACACAATAGAAACAGAATACTGTCAGAAAGGCTCTCTTGTTATTTGCTTGAGCTGTCCACTGTTTGAGTGACTGTTGAGAGTGCTTTTTGTCTGAAATAATGGGAGATCCCTGCGTAGGTGCACTTCTTCAACAGAAATGAAGCCCAGAATAGAGAAACATTAGTGAGAAGAGATGGAAGACTTATAGTGTTCTTCCCTGACAGCAACAGTAGCATTTGGGACAATTGGTTGTGTGGCTCTGTGGCATGTATTACAGAGCATAGCAGCTCTAAGCCAGCACTCAGCAAATGTCACTAAGGGCTGAAGGTCCTCAAAAATAAAATCAATGCCTCTCCATTATTCAATTCCCCTGAAGAGATGGAATACACACACACACACCAAGATTGCTGAACCATTTGAAGTAATATAACCAACAGAAAGGACAGAACAGTTTTAAAAATGTAAGAAGTCATAAAATATGACATAGACACTAGGTTCTGGGGATGAAATTGTCCAAAGTGTACACATGTCATGGATATGAGGATGGTGAAGGATTTCTATTGTAAGGACTCTAGTGGAGCACTGTCTAATGGACCCATGCTAAGCGTGCCAGTGTGCATTTTATTCATGGCTAAGTATTGTCTCTAGCTCTAGCATAACAAGCCAGATGGAAAAGGGAAGAATCTATGGCCAGAGGAGCACCAGATCTCCCCAAACTTCCTTGGTAACCTGCTTGTGTCAGGTGAGTTTTCAGAGGAGACTGCCCCCTGAGGGATGGTGTAAAGCTGTCCATAGTTTTGGACACAGGAAATTTCTGAAAGGAAGACCAAAAGGATGCTCTTTGTCCTCAGGATCAGAGGACTTGTGGAAAGAGCATTTTCCATGCACCAAAGGGACCTCCCTAGAGAGGGCCTTCAATGAGACACAGTATGTGGCCCTGGGTACTGAGAAACACCATCCCCCAGAGTCAATTGCTATTTAATGCAATAGTTTTGAGGAGAAGGAGAGAGACATGTGGCAAAAGCTGTCCACCAGCTTGATCAGAGCAGCTATAGGGCCCTGAATCTTTTGGGGGAGGATTGAAAGAATTCTAGGCATGGGCATGAGAAAGTGAACGCAAAAAAAAAAAAAGAAAGAAAGAAAAAAAACTTCTCTAGGCTTTATCTCATTTTTAAAAAACTATTTATGAATATGCACATGTATCTGTGTGTGGTTATGTGCATGGGAGTGAAGGCGCCCAAGGAGGCCAGAAGAGGGTATTGGGTCCCCTGGATTTAGGCAATTATGAGCCATCTAACACGGCTGCTGGGAATCAAAGTCAGGTCTTCTGTACTATCAGCAAGCTCTCTTACCTGCTGAGCCATCTCTCAAGACCATACTTTTCTAGTTTTTATTAGCACAAATGATACACACCTATAATCTCAGTACTTAGGAGGCTGAAGCAGGAGGATCCGAAGTTCAAGACCATCCTGTACTCTATACAGGTCCTGTCTTAAAAGCCAAACCACAACAAAACAAACTTCCCCAGATTTATATAGGGCTTGCACTGATCTGTATTGTTACCAAACATAAACCCTTCCATCCCACTCCTAAGGCAGGTGCTAGTGTCCTAGGCTGCACTTAGTGGAGGGATCTAGTAGTACATCAATGGGTTTTCTTACCTGAGAGGTCCAGCTACATCTTCCCCGAGCGTCTCTTGCATGCACCATTTTTAGACACTGACTGACTGCCTTTTCCTCCATACCCTCAGTACTGGGATGCGAGCCATGCTGTGTTTGAGCAGAAATGGGTGGATCTGAGAGCTGAATGCTACATGCTATATTGCCACATCAACCCAGGAGTTGAATTAAATCACTCAGTGGTCAGTCTAGCAACACCTAACTCCCATATGTCACAGAATGTTCTATAAACAGCAGTCTCTATTACAGATACATGTAGGGAGATGGTGGCTTAAGAGAGCACTTCATGTATCACAGGCAGGCCTTGAACTTTTAGGAAGTCATTAATGACCTTGAATTTCTGATCCTCCTTCTTCCACCTCCTGAGTTCTAGCATTACAAGCATGCACGACCATGCCTGGTGTATGTGGTGCTAGGGAATTGAACACAGGGCTGCATGCACACTAGGCAAACATACTATCAACTGAGCTACCTCTACAGCCTAGTGATCTCTTTTTAACATCCACAAACATCCCACTGGCATTCGCTAGATGAACTTACAACGTATTCTACAGGCATTTAAATGTATGAAAATGGGAAGGCACCTGGAGTGAAAGCCACATTCTCTTTTGAAAAATACTATCTCAACCCTGCGAACTGAACTCTTAGCTGAACAAGTTCTGCTCAAGAATGAGAAGTAGCAGAGAAAAGGGTTTGGGCTCTCCCTCCAGCCATTAGGGACCTAGTAGGGAGAACAACTGGAGGTCCAAGGCCAGGAAATTCCTAGAGCACTGTCACAGCTGAGTTATATAGTTATGCTAAGTATACCTTGTTGGGCTGATATAGCTGGGGCATGGATGAGATGATTTTGAAAAGCCCAATTTTAGCCGGGCGGTGGTGGCGCACGCCTTTAATCCCAGCACTCGGGAGGCTGAGCCAGGAGGATCTCTGTGAGTTCGAGGCCAGCCTGGGCTACCAAGTGAGTTCCAGGAAAGGCGCAAAGCTACACAGAGAAACCCTGTCTCGAAAAACCAAAAAAAAAAAAAAGCCCAATTTTATGAATGGTGATATTAATGATAATAGTTCATAGTCACCGAACGTTTGCAGTATAGAAGGCTTCCTAGTGTTTCATAAGAACAATCTCCTCCAATTTTTTTTTCATTAAAGCTGTCAAGATAGGTGAGTATCCCCATTTTACAGGCGGGTAAATTGAATCTCTAAAAAGGAAAGTGACTTGTCTAGGGTCATCCAGCCAGCAAATAGGTGGCAGAGTGAGGAGCAGAACTGACATCCATCCAGAAGTTTCTACTGGGACCCCAAACTGATCCCAAAGAAAAGCCCATGGATGCATGGTAGAAGAGAGGAGAGGGAAGAAAGGGAAGAAGAGGAGAGAAGAGGAAATCCAGTTATCTTGAAGTAGAGACTCAAAGAGGGCTGTGATGGGGATGTGGCAAGGGTAAGTAAGCTGAGGTAAGATGGGGAAACAGGAGAGAAGAAAGTTTGTGTTGGGGTGGGTGGTTTTCACCCTCCTTGTCCTCAAGCAGCCCTGGTCCTCCTTGTCATCCTCAGCACAGGTATTGCAACGGTCTCAAGCATTTTTCATTTGATCTAGCAGCTCAGGGGAAAGAACTTCATGTGGTCTGGCAAGTAAAGAAAGCAATTCATCAAATACTTGTCAAAAGATTTTTAAAAGGCTCTTCTAAGAGAAGGCCCAAGCTCCACTGCAATTGCCTAAAGCTTCTTCTCCTGCAGTCTCTTCCTAAGAAAAGTTTATTGCTAGTCACAATCTTCTCCCTGCTTCTAAGTGGCCAGAGTTCAATCATGAGTGGCTCTGTAAATTCCAATATCGGGGCATACAAAGTGAAGAATCTGCACTCTTGAGCTCAGATTCGCTTGGTCTGGCCTCCAGGAAGTTGAGGACATCTTGAACTGACTATCAAGCACAAGACATTTCAAAAGATGCCGAGGTCTCTCTGAATGCAGCTACCACTAGAAAAATGAGAAGGACAATGTGTTGACAAGACTACTAAGAAATCAAAGTTTTAAAAGAATGGATCATGTGATTATTGCCATCTTAAGTGAAAATAACCAGTGGGAAAAAGCAATTATTTCTTAGTTGACACAAACATATCGGGACACTTTAGGTGATGGAAACTGGCAGCATTAGTGTTATTATTTGCTGCTGATGGTCCTGCTGTTGATGTTTCCATGGGATAAAAGTGAAAGAGCTTTATATTTTTCAAATGTTTTCATACGCCTTACAACAGATCATTCCCCATGAGTACTATCTTTCTATTGTATTTTAAAGAGAGGGAGAGGCAGGGAGTGATACCAATATTGTCTAACGATAACCAATATTAAACAAAACTGTTTAACTTTAAGTACAGGGTAGCAATGATGGAATATCCCTGTGGAGAGATAAGGAAACGTTCACACTCTCAAGTAGAGAAATTCTGTACCTACAAAGTGTCAGTGACAGCTGAAGCCAAGATGTGGCTCCTCCAAGCTGATACCTTCCTTCCCCTCCACTTCTTTTTTTTTGGGGGGGGGAGAGTTCGAGATAGGGTTCCTCTGTGTAGCTCTGGCTGTCCCGGAACTCACTCTATAGACCGGGCTGGCCTCAAACTCACAGAGATCCTCCTGCCTCTGCCTCCCAAGTGCTGGGATTAAAAGCATGCGCCACCACTGCCCGGCCCTTCCACTTCTGCTTCTAGGCCACCCTCCCTCATCTTCCTAATGAAAAAATCTCCCCTTTCCCCCAAAGCCCAACTCAGGTGCAGCTGACTATTCCAAACCACCGTTGTTGGTCTCTTCACTATTTGGGGTCACGAATCATTTTGTGAACCTGGTAACCGTAGACCTTATTCTTCAAGGGATGTATAGAGGCATGAATGGTAAATGTGTTTGCATACACATGTGAACAGATGTACACACACACATACATCTATGTAATATGATTTTAGCTTTTGGGATAATTTTCAGAAAGAGTAATTCTCAAAGCCAAACAAGGAAAATCTAGCTAGGCAGTTTGCCTGTGAAATCATCTTTCCCCATAGGTGCTCATCCACCCTGTTCTGGCAACTTCTCCCAAAACCTTTGTCTACCCCTTCCATCTTTTGTCTTCTGACCTCATGCTGCCCTTGATTACATAGGGTTCATTACTACCACAGCCCTTCTCCATCCATCTGGGGAATCTCAAAGTGTCAGGACTCAATCTGGAACAATGAGTGAATTCCCTTGACAGGCAGATCCCAATTATTACATTAGGCAGATTCATTAGGGTTTGCATGTGAACTAGAGTCTTCTGGAAATAACAGGGCGATATTTGGAAGATACCCTTTAAAAGCTACTGCTTACTTCACCTATGAGGAAGCCTGTGGTTATTCTGGAATACGTGGTACACATGATGCTGACTATTCAAAATTGAGATAACAGACAATCATAAACATGGGAACACAAAGACCAAGTCATTTAGATAGACTGCCACCCCTAAACAGCTATCTAAAAATTCAGTGTCTCAAATTTTGTCATTGTTCTCACTAGCTCCTTCATATTTCACTGTTCCTTCATAATTCTCATCCCAACAGTTTTCAGAGAGAACTACTAAGTGGGAATAATTTAGTTAGAGAATCCTTACAGAAACTGGCTCCGTGTCCTTATTGTGGAAGAAAGACCATTGGATTGTCAGCTTGTCCAGGGACTTCACAGTGGTGGTATAAAGGCAGAGAAGAGTAGCATTAGACCCAACAGTCACATTCACGAAAGTGTTTGGGATGGTCACTTGCACCATACGAACCTGACCTGAAAAGATAATCATCAGATAATTAGTAGTGCATACATTCTGATGGCGAAGAGAGTAGAATGCAACATACAGGAGACCTGAGGCAGACAATAGACACAGGAAAGACTTTCTCACTCATAATTTTCTAACAAATTATGACAAGAAGATGATCAAAACCTAGATGATGGTGAGATAATATCACTGGTATTTCATATATGGTAATTCATATAAGGGTCATGTTATACACAGCTTCTTAGGGTTTTACTCAGGAACACTAAAAGGTTTGAGTATGGAGATCAATCAACCCAGATTTCCCATGAGAGAGTGGTCCTTGAATACAGAGCACTTATTTAAAGAACTAGGTAAGTCAGAAGCAAAGGCTTTGCCAGGGCTTTCAAGGCCCAAACTAGGAAAACTCTGGACAAGTTAACTGTCCTATACCTACGAGCACTGTATGTGGTGGGGCTTACTGGGAGATCTAAATTATTCCATGGTAGTACGAGGATGTCAGTTTTCTTATACACTTTCATCCTTTATGAGTATATACTGAAGTGAACCAAAATCTACATAATAGGTAATAATGTTACTGATCTGGTGACTAAAGGAATATATGTTGTGTATTTTTCTAATTTTTTGTTTTAATTTTTAACTCAGAAAATGTAGGTAGAAATATTGTACATTGAGAAATCATTTTGAGGGACCTCCGTAACTTTTTGTGGTGTTGAAGCCAGAAAACAGAGGCTTGTGCATGCTTAAGTAGGCACTGTACTTCTGAGCTAAAAGTTCATGCTCTCATTACTGGTTTGTCTTTGGTCGCATTATACAGAGATGCCATGATTTGTATGATCTCACTTATTTTAAATTTAGGTTTGGATGGCCGAGTATGTGGTCTCTCTCAGTCCACATTTTGTAGGTGCTTGAAGAAAATGTTCATTATGCTATTGGTGGGCTGTGTGGTTTATACAAGAAGATGTCATTTACAGCACTGCACAAGGCTCTGAGTTCAATTCCCAGCACTGCAAAGTAAAAGACCAAACAAACCATGATGCATATGTGAAGCATAACAATCTACTACTGTCAATATTTTACTAGTTGTAGTGATATGTATAAATTTCACTTATGTTTTGGTCCACTTACCTTCTCAACATTTAAATGTCATTGTCTCAAATAGAAGATAATGGTATAAGAGAATGCTGTAGTTTTTCTTTCAATCATCACATATTATATACAGAACTCATAAATTAAAGCAGACAACTATATATATATTCATATTTCTGACATTTCTTTTGTTCCTTCTTCTATCTCCATAGTGCTTTAAGACCCTTCCTTTCATCAGCTTCTTTATTTCAGAAATAATTCATTTAGCTATTCTTCAAGGGTATGCCTGCTAGGTGAAGATACTTTTTCTACCTTTGACTGAGAATCTCATTATTATTTTCCCTTAATTTGTGAAAGATAGTTTCACTAGATACAGATTCTATTCTCTGTCATCTTTGCTGTACTACTGAGACTATCAGCATGTTTCTTATTTTTATTATTGTATTTTTTTAGTTCTATTATTTCCACTTGGGTTTCTTGGGAAGACAAATAATCTAATTTTACTTCAAAATAATTCAAAGTAGAGGAAAATTGAGGGTGAAGTTATACATTAAAAAAGTCTCCAGGAGTGGAAATACAGCTTGGGGGTAGAGTACTTGCCTAGCAGGTACAGAGCCCTGATTTTGATCACCAGCAATGCAGAAAGAAGTCTTCAGGGAAATAGATGACTGCAATGTCTGACTCTTATTTGACTTCCTTGTTTCTCAATTTAAAATTAACTGAAAGGTACTTGTACACATGGGGTGCATGTGTGGTATCCTTGGTGTCCTGATATATTACACAGTAATTGTATCATTAACTGATATAGCCATCATTTAACACATTTATCATTTTTTGGTAATGAGGACATTTAAAATGTATTCTCTTAGCCACTTTGAAATATACACTATATAATTACAATTAGTAAAGAAAAGAGTCATGGATTTGAATGAGGGGTAGTACATATGGGAGGGTTTAGAGGAAGGAAAGGGAAGGGAGAAATTATAATCTCAAAAAAATTTTTTACAAATAAATGCACACTATACTAGCTATGGTCACTTTGATATGTAATAGGTTTTTAGTTTACATTTCCTGTCTAACTGGGACTCTGAATGTGTTGAACATCAATTTTATGCTCAATACTGGAGAGATAATGTTGAACAAGAGTCCCAATCTCTGCCTCCCATGTCAAAGCAACAGAAAGCCACTTCTAGCACAGGTCAGAGTGGTAGTGACTGAAAGTTAATGATATAAGCAATACAAATCTGATTCAAACATTTCCTATTTTTTATAATAGACACATGTGTCTGTAATAATTTGAGATTTATAAAAGCTCAGAAATTACATATTGGAATTCAGACAGTATTTTCAAACTTTTAAAGTGAGACATTTTTAAGAACACTTCACCTTGCCTCACAACAACAATTGCAAAGCAAAATCACCAGACCACTTTATTACCCATATTGCCAATATTCAGCACCATAATTAATTCTCAAATTCTGAGAAACAGATAGTTTTCAGGCACTGGCCAACCTTAATACAGTGACGAAAAACATCAGAGCTTAGAGCTATGGAATTGATGTCAGTGTTTGATTTTTCAAATAAACTTCATTATAAAAACCTCAGTCCATGCCAGGGCTGGTATCTTTTTCTCCACCTGCTGCCTGTGGATCAAGATGTAAAGCCATCAGCTACTGCTCCAATGCCATGCTTGGCTGCTTCCTGCCATAATGATAATAGACTAACCCTCTGAAACTGTTCAAATTGTCCCAGCACTGGCTAGCTAGAGCTCGTTCAGTTTGGCTTGCATCTCTTTGACATGCATCAATCCAAACTTTATCAAGGAACATCATTTACACACTAGTTGTGAGATTTAACATTTTAAATATATTGTATGTTTGTTGTTCAAAGACCTCATACTCCAGAAGTCTCTGTAATAAAGGCAGGTGTATTGTTTCTCTACTCTACAGAAATCAATGAAACAAGAAGGATGCATGAATGAAATATGGAAAATGATTTAGTAGACGTGGATTTGAAAGACAGACAAAATGCTGAGTTTGTAAAGAAGTAAATAAGAAAAGAGAGCATAATAATGAAGATAACTTGGTTTTCTTAGACAATATAAAACTCATTCACACAACAGACACTTAATCCACATGCCTGAGACAGAAACACTTTTATCTTCTTGTTTCCTTAAAGGTGAAGTGGGGCAGTGGTGGTGCACACCTTTAATCCCAGCAGGTAGTGGCAGTCAGATCTCTGAGTTCGAGGCCAACCTGGTCTGTACAGGAAATTCCAGGAAAGGCAAGACTACACATAGAAACCCTTTCTCAAAAAACAACAACAACAAAAACCAACCAAACAAACAAATAAAGTAGAATTAGATCTATTTTTTAAGACAAAAAAAGAGTATTTCAGGTGTCAAGGTATCAACAACAGCATTAGACAGAGAACATATCTTTTATTCCTTTGCACTGGAAGATTATGCGCTGGTGGGAAATTTAAGGAGCTATGATTGGGAAAGATGTCATGGGAAGAAACTCTACTCAGACCAATGAGCACTAAAAAAAGCGGATATATCACCACAGAAGCAAGTGTTTAAAATCCCAAGTGTTAAATTAAGAATTAATGAATAGTCTTGTTTGTACAAACTGGCACTTTAAGGGTGAGAAGAAATATGTACAAAAGTTAGGAGGCCTAAGGTCCCAGGACATCAGAGAGAGACAAGTCAATCCCTAAATGATCCCATCACAAATATTGCCTGTCAATGACAGTAATACAAGTGGAGAAAAAGATTCAGGAATATTCCAAAGAAATCTGATGACATAAAATATCTAGAAAAAATAAAACACTGACAAACAAGAGTCTAAAAAACAGGTACCTATACTTACACTTCTGATGAGCCTTCAGAAATGGATTTTTCTTACATTTTAATAAAAAAACCCATCAATATTCTTAAAAGGCATCCTCATGGAGGCTGGAATGATGGATCAGTGGTTTAGAGCATTTGTTACTCTTGAAGAGGACCCCAGTATCCTTTCTGCACCCACATGCTGACTCACAATCATCCCTATCATTCCAGAAAAACTGATGCCTTCTTCTGACCTCTATAGCATCAGGAACATACATGATACACAGACATTCATGTAGGTAAATCATTCATGCACATAAAATAAATAAATAAATAGATGTAAAAACTTTACAAAATACTTCCTTCATGGTACAACTGTTCACTTCATCTGTTTAAGGAAATTCGATATTTCAGTGCTTTGTGAAACACTCTAAACCATCAATATTTTATCTATTTTTAAATGCATCACACTAATCTATACAACATGGCACATAATTTAGAGGAAATGCGCACATATCGGGTATTCTTTAACATCAATAGTATATTGAAAAGCATATAATTAAGTATAGCAAGCCTCTTCCAAACATAGCCTTGAGATGGGATTAGTTGAGTAGAGTGGCAATAGCTAAATGGAGTAGAGATTTCAAACAACTGCAATCATAGTAACTGAGTCCCTGAAATACAACTGCCCAAATCGCTTTGATATTCTAGGACAAGAAACATATATAAATATATCCCCAAATGATATAGTGGTTTTTATCCCAGAATATCAAAATGATTTCTATTATCATTAATTTTGCCCTATTCAGGAATTTTGGGTTCATGGGCATTTAGCTTCTAGTTTTAGTTATAATCTAAGTATTATTTATTAACTCATTCACTTTAATTTCACAATTTTTAGCATCTGGCCACTCTTTCAGTTGGTTCTTTGAAGAGCCCCACAAATGTGCTTTACTAGCCTGGGTCAGTCTTCTCTATTTTCTGTCTTGTACATAGAATAAACCACTTCTGTAAACAGCCATATATCTTTGGACTGGAGAGTGTGATTGGAAACAAAGATCTGGATAGTAAAAAAAATATGAAAGCATTCTGTTACTGCATATTATTTAATAATCTAAGATCACCCTCTAGCTCATCACTGTCCAGCAGAACTTTCTGTGATCATGAGGATGGTGGTGGCCATGGAAGTGTTCTGTCTCCGCCCCATCCAATTCAGTAGTCACTACTTACATGAAATGTGGCTTTGAAAACCAATGAAGTCATGCTATAATTTTACTTAGCTTGAATTAATTTAAATTTAGATAGTCACATGCAGATAATGAACAGGGCAAATGTAGTACTAACCAGGAAGCAGTTCTGCGAGTATCAGGAGAAAAAAATTCTTTCTTTGGATTAAATTTACTTTATATTGAAAATAATATTTAAAATTGAGAAAATAAAAATACCCACATTAACCAAATTGTGAATAAATTACAGGCTAAAGATTAATACCCAATTTAAACAAAACCCTGGCTTACAATCTTCCTCATTGACTTGACTGAATTAATAAACAAAGCAAAACTGCATATGTGGTTGAAATGTACATGACTGCTTCTAAAAATAAATGTTTATCATCTAAGGAAAAGAATTCAAGATGTGTATGCTTAAATTAATCAACATTCTAAAGAGTTTAAATGTGCTCTATTTTGGTGATGATTATTCATTCATTTATTACCTACAATGCGGTCCTTGCTTATTTGGAAGATTAGACTACTATGGTGCCACAGCAAAAACACTGCCCAATTGGATGTATTTACTAGGTGCATTTCAAATGATTTCATTTCTATCCCCTTCCATGTAAAGTTGCTTCATTTTTTAGTTAAAAATAATATAACTAAATGATCATACAATTTTTGTGTTTGATTTCAAAACCAACGTTCAAATATATTACTTCTTTGAAATGCATACCTCCATTAAATGAAAATAAGGGTGACATATCTTTCCAACAGGTGACAATTACATATCCAAGGAGCTAAAACGACACGCATCAATTTTGCACAAGAAAGTTTTAACTAAAATTAGTTTTGCTGAAATGGAAATTAAAGACCTTAGACATCACTGAGAGTATTTTGATTAAAATAACGTCTTCCTGATTAGCTGTGCAGAAATTTGATTTTAAACGTGAATATGAAAATCATTTACAGATGTTTGGGTTTGAGGGTGGCAAATTATTCTTCCAACATGTTTACTAGGTTCCTTGCAACCTGCCTGATACAAAAAAAATAGCCTTTTTAGGAAACAAATGCAGGTTGAGCATGGAACTATACTTTTATAGAGATTATCATTTTTCCTATAGCCGTATTATCAACTAATGGCTCAGGATCAGTAAAGTGACTTGGATCTCTGTGACTAACACGTATAGATTACCTAAAGCTTCCTTTATATGCCTTCCATATAAAGGTGACTACTGCAGATGATATTATATTTCCATGCCACCTGCTGTGCTTTGGCCAGCTAAAACATATATGCATAAATACACAGCATATATCAAACAGTGCTGACAACAACAACATCACACCATTAATTAAGAAAAAATACGCAGGTATTTGTGGCTCACTCTGATTGGGCCATCTACTGAAAGTTACAATCAAGATCCCAACATCATGCTAAATCATTGTTTAATAGAAAAATGAGGTACAAGGTATAGGCCCCATTTGAATGTAATATATATTCCTTTTTTGAAAATTTTTCATTTTACATACCAACCCTATCCCTCCCCTCCTCCTACTTCCCCCACCCAACCCCCATCCACTCCTCAGAAAGGGGCAGGCCTCCCATGGGGAGTCAACAAAGCCTGGCCTATCAAGTTAAGGCAGGACCAAGCTCCTCCCCCTGCATCAAGGTTGAACAAGGTATCTCACCATAGGGAATGGGCTCCAAAAACCCACTTCATGCACCAGGGACAGATCCTGGTCCCACTGCCAGGGGCCCCACAAACAGACCAAGCCACATAACTGTCATTCACATTCAGAGGGCCTAGTTCTGTCCCATGCAAGCTCCCCAGCTGTCAGTCCAGATCCCATGAGCAGCCACTAGCTTGGGTCAGTTATCTCTGTGGGTTTCCCCATCATGATCTTGACCCCTCCTGCTCATTTAATCCCTCCTCCCTCTCTTCGACTGGACTCTAGGAGAGCCATTATGGAGTTAGGGAGAAACCTGTGCTAGGGAAGTTCCCAGGAATCCACAAGGACAACCCCAGCTAACACTACTAGCAATAGTGGAGAGGGTGCCTGAACTGGCCTTCCCCTGTAATCATATTGGTGAATACCCTAACTGTCATCATAGAACCTCCATCCAGTAACTGAGGGAAGCAGATGCAGAGATCCACAGCCAACCACTGGGTAATATCCATTCTTATAAAGAAAAATAGATAATGTATTCAAATCTGAGTGGTAAGATTATATTTTATTTATAAATTTCCATATTCTCAAATATAGTGAATATCCATTATATTCATCATCAGTAAAATTATATATAGATATATGTACATACTTATAATAAAAGTCATTCATGTATCTGTTGTGATCCTATGTCTAATATAGAACAGAGTAAGGCTTTACATAAAGAATTATGCTGACTAAAGGTATGCTCATAGAGGGTTGGTACAGAAAACCTATGGTTTGACCCAAACTAGCTAACAAATGAAAAAGATGACCAAGATTTTCCTCACCTATTAAATAAAAACAAAACTCTAAGATAAAGTAACTAAGTAACATGTTTCCAGCTCTATGACCAGGATAGATCATGGAATAAATTCAAAATTGCTTTCTGGTGACTTCTGACTCCATATAACATCTTTGTTAAAACATTTAATAATGGATATTTAAAGATTTACTACTAACCACAAGACAGTATTACAATTAATGTTTTTCCAAATCATAAAATAGCAAGGAAATAAAATCAAAATTTTTAATCATATCACCCAGAAGTAATCATGATTGTTATATTATCTTCTTTTAATTTATTATCATTAATGTTGTGTGTCATGACTTTTCACATACTTTATCTTGAGCATGTTTTTGTATCATTAAATATGTTTATAAAATTGCATGCTAATGACAGCCTAACATTACTCATGACTTAAAAGAGTTCCCTTGTTTGATAAACAATATTATTGTAGCTACCATAAACTTAACTTACCATCAGAACAGATTCAAAATATACAAGGCATTAGCTTTAAAAACTCAGCCAAGGGACTTTCCAAATAAATTGTGTCTCCTGAGCTTAATAAACACCGGAATTTGAGGCTCTAAAAATGATTTTGTTCTGCTCAAATTCCTAAAATCAACCATATTGTTACATAAGTCAATTGTATAATTTCTGCAATCATTCCTACAACTCGAAAACTACTCTTCATGGGAAATCTTCGCTAACCGAGCACTCCATGAGCCTCTCTCTCCTCTCTCCACAAATATGCTCACGTAGTCTTGAGCCCCAGCTTAGGGGAAGCACTGAACTAAAACAGAAATCTTATCTTTAAGCACAAACTGTGCTTTCTGAGTAAATTTACATGTTTACCTTTCGAACTAAATAAAGAAAACGGGAAAACAAAGAAACTGGGAAACACATTTCAGAAGCTGTGTAAGCCAATTTTACCGCAGACTGACCTCCCAATCATCAACACAGAACATATTTGCTAAACAAGAGTTCTGAAAATAACCAGCACGCTAATCACAATCTCTTGGAAGTCTGGGAGAAGAAGATTTTTGTAAAAAATTTGCAATTTTAGTCTAAAGAGAAATTCGACTTCCAGTTGCCGTAGGTGGTTGTTAGATCCATTCCTTACCTGCAAGGCAGTTTAAGATCAGAAAGACCTTCCAAAATGCGAACACCATCATTCTGAGAATCGCTTGGAGCAGCAGGTGCCAGTCAGGAGCTTGCCTGAACTAGGCTGAGTTTCAGACTGGCTTCTTCAATCACACCGAGGTTTGCCTGGCTTATCTGCTGGGCATCATCAAGCAAATAGGCCTTTTCCAGCTTGCTTATTGGGTACAGACCTCTCTGAGCAGATCTGTGTTTATTTGAAACACTTTCCCCGGGGTGTGTTCCCTTGATATATTTGCTACTGTGTTAATAATAAACTCGTGGATTTAAATTCTTCCAGCTCTTTGTACAGATTCTCTTAGGTTTCATTGTTTAAAATCAACCTTATTAAAAACTTGTACTTGGAGGAGAGAAGATATAGTTGGAAGAGAACGTATGCAAATATAATTTGACAAGGCTAATTAATTTCAAATAGTTCCACAAAGATATAGTTGGAAGAGAACTTATACAAATAAAATTTGACAAGGCTAATTAACTTCCCATAGTTCCACAAAAGTCTTAGAGCATTGATCCACTAAGCACCTTTCATAAACTAGGTTAGTAAACTGGTGATACAGTTTTTTCAGGGGATTTGAGGTTCAGAAGAAGGGCCCAGGGACTATGAAGTAAAAATGTATTCATTCTATGGGATCAAATTCAAGGCACATGACTTTTTTTTTGAAGGACCACCAGTATAAACACCTTCTATCAAAATTGGAAGTAAAATTCCATTCTCATGTCTCCGAAGTTAGAAACACGGTAACACTCACTAACCTAATGTGCAAAATCAGGTAAGTGAATAGATGCTCCAAGTCTGGCATTAGGTGAGTCTGCATTTTTGCAGAATTAAGTTACTTCATAGATGCTACAGGGTTTCTTCAGAAATTAGAGGTTCACTAGAAGGGCATGGGAAAATGTGAGCATGAATTTCAGACAGAGTTCCTCTCATGCTTAAGGAACTCTGAGAAACCTAAGGGCCTACCTGAGTCCTGCTGCTTCCATCCTCACAGTGACTCTCAAATTTGTCCCTTCTCCAACCTGCTGCTTCCGTTGTGATCTAGTTTACAGCAGCAGCCTCCTGAATGCTCTTCTGGACTTTTTTCTCCTTCATCAGTATACCAGTCTCAGGCTAATGTCCCAACTCTAATGATGCATTTTCATTAACATTGTCTGTGGACTGCCAGCAAGCCTAGAGTCTTTCATCTGGATCCGCAGCTTTTCATGATCTAGTCCTCATTACATCTGAACTATAGCCACAATAAATGCTGCAAAAATTTATTGCTCAAAGTGTTTAGTCAGATGAAAAGCACTCATTTCAAATGATATGTTTTATGAACTTTAATTTACAAAAAAACTATTTTACTTCCAACTTTCTTTAGCGAAGTGAATTCCTCCCTCTTCAGAAAACCATTTCACGTCTATCAGACCTAACACCTCCTTCCAGACTTTTCCTATCCACACCCATGACTGAGACCAAACCTTAAGACTTCCATTCCTCAGAATTTTCTATTCCCTCACTTTGATGTCTAAGCATATTCTTAGGCTTTGTAAATGTACATGCCAGCTCTCTCTGGGATACCTCTGTCATAAATTTACATTTTGTTTGGAGGCAATCAGTATTGGACAGTTGATACTCAATTGTTCTCTGTAGTTTCCTTTTTATTAACTGAGTCTCACCTAAATCCAGTGACTGTGAACCCTTTGAGGGAGAGTGAGACCCTTAAGGGAGAAAGATCAGTCCTTATACAGGAAGGTCATAACTTAAGAGTGTGTCCAAAAATGTACCTAGTAATCCATTATTATTGCAGAAGCAATATGATGAGTCATATTCCCAGACCTATGCAGATGTTACTTGAGAATCAGCCTAATTCTGGGTATTAGGCAATAGAGAATGGGGAGAAAGAGAAGAAATAGCAGGTGGCAGAGTTTAAAAACATGTTTTCCCGTTCAAGGCAAGAACTGTGCACAAGACATTTTTCTGCAAATAAGTATTGCATGCCCCTGATACCTCCTTTCCTTTCTGAGCCCACCTTCACAGTCCCCTGGGTTCCTAGGTTGTCATTAAGGGAAAATTCACTCCGCAGATATCTCATACTCCAAATTTCTTTTTTCTTTCTATCTGTATTCCTCCAGGAAACAGTCCCTTCTGTAAAAGAAGATCCCAGCTTCAAGGCAGGAGAGAACAATGAACAATTTGCAACCTTTTTTTCACTATTTGATGATCAATTGCTTCTGTTCTCTGAATAAATTTTGGATCATGAGAATTAATCAATGTGATGAGGATAAAAAGTATAAGGAAAGTTCTGCACCAGAGGACAGCTCGTAGGGTGGCCCTCTGGAGGCCTTCACCAGTTCTTATGAGCCCTGGTTAAGCCTCGGCTTTTAGAAGTCTCCCAAAGATCCACCATTTTCATTTAGAAACCACTGGCATTTCTATTGGTATGGGAGTCAGGTAGAGAAAGAGAGCTTGTTTTGATTTAGCCATTTTCTGTTTTTTCTTTCTTGTTGAGATTTTCACTATGTGAGTACTGTATTTATATCATCTCCACGCCCATCTCCCCACTCTATTTCCTCCCATTCCCCCTTCCTCTCAAATTCGTGACCTAGTCTTCTTTTTAGGTATGGTGTTTTTCAACCAGGGGCTTTCTATGTTTCCTCCCATGTTCCATATGTGACCATAGTAGAGTGTCAATATAACTGATTGCCTGGTTGGTTTGTATCAACTGGACGATAACCTAGACATATCTGGGAAAAGGAGATCTCAACTGAGAAAATGCCTCCATATTTGGCCTATAGGCAAGCCTACATGACGCTTTCTTGATTAATGATTGATGTGGGGGGTGCACAAACCACTGTGGTACTGGGGTGTATAAGAAAGCAAACTGAGAAAGCCAGGGGAAGCAAGGCACTAAGCAGCATTTCTCCATGGCTTCTGCTTCAGGTCCTGCCTTAAATTCCTGCTTTGGCTTCCTCCACTGGACTGTGACCTGGAATATGTAAGCCAAAGAACACTTTCCCCGGGTTGTTTTTTGTTATCTTGTGTTATCACAGCAATAGAAACCCTAAGGCATTCATTATAACTAGGATACTTGGTGGAATGAAAAGGGCATTATTGGCAATTATACAAGATGGTCAGGGTAAACTGAGACAGACCCAGATAAACCTGGATATCTAGCCACCTAGCCATAGAGGAATGAATGCTAGACACTAAGCATGGAAAAGCTTGCTGACTAATGCTACATGACTAAAGTAATTGGCTTTAAGATTAGTGAAGTAGAGTAAACCTATCTGTATTGGGATAGTTCACACAAAACACTCTGGAACATTCAAGTGAAATATCTATACTGCTGCTACATAAAACTCAGGAGTTCCATTAAACTCTAGGAAATCATGCAAATCACCTACTTGGAACTGAATTTTTATGTTGCTTGACCACTGCTCAAAAGAAGTGGTCCGTTAACTGGCACATAAAATATGAGCCTTCACATTTTTAGAGGGCTCTATAATTTTTAAACTGCTTTTCCATTTTCTTTCCATAACTAGAGATAAAATAAGTAAGGCAGGTATTATCTACATTTTCTACATGAGAAAACTGAAGTTCAGAAACATCGTGTTTTTTCCCCAAGGCCACACAGTGCATATTAGAGGCTGTTCCCATCACACTCCACAGTGGCACACTGATTATATTGTAACAAATGTGCTGACTGTTGAGTTCTCTCCTGGGAACGTTCAGAAAAGTGTGGCCTTATCACTCCCTCATTTTCTTCTTAAAATTTTTCCTCCCTCCTCTTCTTCCATTTCTTCCCCCCACGTCCCATCTACCCCCCAACCAGTCCTCCTCCATTTCCATTCAGAAAGGTACTCTCTCATTTTTAACTTAAAAATTATAAAAGTAATTCATTTAGAATGCAAAGGAATTTTAAAAATAAAGGGACGTACAAAAGAAAATCCCACCACTAGTCCTTCACCCAAATGTTCAGTTTCATCCTCATACTCACAAGCAACAGGCTGTTAGCATTTTCTATGCAATTTTACAGAGAAACACACAATGAACTTGAGTGTGGTAGCTCATATGCCTTTAATCCCAGTACATGAGAAGCTGAGGTAGGAAGATTTCTCTGAGTTCAAGGCCAACCTAGGCAAAAGTCTGAGATTCTGTCTCAAAGAAACAAACAAACAAGCAAAACCTAGAAACAAAATCCTTTCAAGAGACACAATGATTTTTAACAGAAAATTGATCATGTTATGCATATTACTCTGTATTTTGATTTTCCTACATAAAAAGCATCTTTATTATCTTTGTCTTTATGTCCAATTACATCTTCAGGTGTGCCCTACTTGTTTTGAAGACTACATAATATTTCATAGTATAAGCATACTATACCTTTTTCTATACCAATAGAAAATGAATAATAGAATAAATCATTTCCATGTTTTACTACTATGAACGATGGTGCAAAGAACATCTTTTGCTTATATTTTGCCCATTCATATGACCATTGTTGTCAATTAGGTATCTATAGGTTGTATAATTGTTTCTGTAGATTGGGTTCCTAGTGAAGGATTGCTGAATGAAAGAACACTGGTATGTAAAGTTTTGGTGGACTACAAACTTGTCCACCAGAAACTGTTCATAAACCTAAATCTCTACCAAGAATGTGAAAGAGTGCATGTTTCTCAAAGCCTTGTTAACAATGAGAACGTTTCTTTCATTTGCGCTGTTATCACAGTTACAACGTGATACTGCCCTGCCTTCACAGCTGTACCTCGACCAATATGTTCTATGCTGCTGATGGAGCAAGATAGGTTCCAAGTTAAATCAAGTCTAGTGCCTTTTCTGTTTTTCTCAGAGCTATGGATTCTGAACTCTTGCAAGGTGGCTAGGAATTTTTTAAATCTTTTTCCACTTTTCATGTGTGTAGGCATATATGTGACATATGTGTCTGCGTGCCTGTGTAGACCCAAGGTTAATGCTGCGAATCACCCTCAATCATTCTTAAAATGGCTAGTTTGAATTGAGATGTGTTGTAGTACAACACACACATCAGACTACATGTTGAAATAACATCTGGAATCCATTGGATTAAATAAAGCATAATATTAAAAATTTTTAAAGTTTTTTTTTAAAAAAAAAAAAACTAGAGTATTTTAAAGACCCTGAAATTCATGTCTCACCAACCCCATCACCTCTGTGACCTCATCGACCATACTTGCCTCTCACTCCTCTGCATCAGCCACACAGCTCTCCTTATTGAGTCACCAGCCCATAAGGCAAGTTCTCACTTTTTAGAACATTCCTTCTGGTGGCTGACACTACACGGGAATATTTCCTCTAGGGTATAAACAGAGAAAATTCCTGTATTATCTTCTAGTCTCTGCTAAACTGTTTTTTTGTCCCCAAGGTGTCCATTTTTTACTCACTGTTTCAAAAGATAGGGTTTTGCTATGTAGCCCCGGCTCACATGGAACTCACTGTGTAGACCAGACTGGTCTTAAATTTTCAATGACCCTTCTGCATCTGAGGGCCTTCTGAGTACTGGATTACAAGCTGTTCACACAATTTTCCATTCTGACTTCTCATCAGACTTCCAATCCCCCTGGACCTTTTCGCTTGTTCTAACATACAGTACTCTCCTCTCTTCTATTTCTGCCTCTTCCCCCCATGATTTCAGTTACTCAGGGTCAACTATACCTCAAAACTACTAAATACTAAACTCTAGAAATAAAAAAACCCCTCATTAAGTAGCTTTCATTATATTGTAATTATTCTCTTTTAATTGTTACTTTTAATCAATCGCTTACTGAGCTTAATTTATAAATTAAACTCTGTCTTAGGCATGCATGTATAGGAGAAAATAGAGTGTGTGTATATATAATGTTAAGCAGTAGCTGCAGTCTCAGGCCTCATCAGGGGTCTCAGAACATATCTTCCATTAACAAGAAGGGGATACTGTACTAGTTTACTAGGAAGAATGTATGATTCAGAAAGATAAGAATTCACAGGTTTTGTTCACTATTCTGAGGGTTTAGAACAGTGCCTGACACATAGCTAATATATAAGAACTACTTTGTAAATGGAAAAACTTATGAATATGGGTTCAATCCATCTGAACTTTATTTTTCTGGATTATGAGATACAGTAAAACAATTTTAAATATTCTAATGTCTTGGATAGTGTTAAAACATTATCACATGAATGAGATTTACTCTTTGGAAACAGTTAAGTCATTTGAGGCCAAGTCTCATTTATAAGGCAAGTGATCATCAAAGTAATGCTGTTTTGTAGTTAATAAATGAGGTGTGATTACAGTAGTCTGTTACCTTTGACTGGTTTGTGAACTCTGAGGCAATCTGAGGTTTCCATAAGAAATCTATGCCATTCTTAGGAAAGCTACACGTGAATCAAAGAGACAAAGATCTATAGAAACAAAAGAATGAGAGTGGGACATCCTTAGCTAAAGCTTTTCACAATGTAGTGTTTATTCACCAAAACAGTTACCATGAAGAAATCAGAGTTTATGGGACTTTTAAAATATATTTTTATGGCTTGTATTTTTAGTTTTAAATTGTATATGAATAGGCATTATATTGTCAGTGCTTAGAGCCTACATATTATATTTCTGTTGAATGATTCCAAAGAAGGTGTTTCAATAATCATCTAGATGCCAGAGCCAGGGCTTCCAGCACCTGGCTCTGGAACAGGTGCTGTTAATGTGTGGTTAAATCACTGTGGCTTAAGGACCTGGTTTGATATTAGCACCCACCAAATGCTTTAAAGCAGTATGGTGAACTCTATTTTTCATATTCATGGTATCTCAAGCTCAATCTTTTGAAGGATAACACTCATTTAGATGCATTTGATGTATTATATTTGTTGTTTTTTTTAACATAATCAGTCCCAACAATAATAGCAGGTTAACACTGCTTTGCCTTGCAAACATTAAAAAGTACCATGTAATTTTTAGTTGTATCAACAACAAAATTGGAAGTTTCAGGGTAAGAACTCCAACAAATCAAACTCTCAAGTGAATTTTGTGATGTTGCTATACAAAGAGAGTAACCCTTGCCCTGCTGTGCACACGTACAAGGCCTGAATTCCTATCAGTAATGAACCTAATATGAAGTTGCAGTTTTCAAGTGTATACTCTGGGTATCTGACTGAGAATCATCCAGAAGCTTCTAGAAAAATGCTAATTTGTACTATGAAGCAGGGGGACTTCAGGTGTATATTTAAAGAGGGTCATGAGGGTTCCTGTCCAGTTGAATTTGGGAACTATTTGTTTCCTGTACCACAGGGAAGAACTATGCCGAAAGTTCTTTGGCAAATCATGTTTTAACAGTAAGAATGAGTCAGCTTCCATTGAGTAGTCTGAGATTGCTTACCTAGCGATAGTAGAGAGGCTGGAAAGGGTTAGTACCAGGAACTGTATGTTAACCGATAGTGTGACTCAACTGGCTGTGTACATTAAAGTGTTTGGGGACGCCTACTCCTAAGTAATTTGTATTGACGCACTGTACAAACACATGCCATAAAGTCTGCTTTGGAAAAAAAATCACACATATGAGTAGCTGCACAGAACCCACGTGGACAACACACACATGCACACGCTTATCCATATTGAACACAAAGGCGTCCCATACCACCCTCTCTGTTTCCATTTAGGAGAAGTCAAATGATGAAGAATCATGTTCTACTGGATGAGTGTGGGGCCTGATGTTTGAATCAGTTACATAAAATACTCTCTGAAAATGTCCTATCTGATCAAAAAGAATCTTCAAAACTGGAAATACTAAAACTGAAATGAAAATACTGAAACATTTCACAACTGCACAAATTGGTTAAGAGTATCTGAGCTACATTACAGGTTACCCAGTGATAACAGCTTACTAGATGACAGTAACCTGGGTAAGTATTTTATATGCAATGGTCACATAACTTGCCATGGGCAGAACAAGGACTTACACCCAGATGTTACTGATCCAAAGCTTATGCTTTTCCCCATTATGTTCTAAGACCTCTTGGTACCCGGAAAGAAACAGGAAAACATGTAGTCAATATACAGTCCCTGCTTCCCAAGCTTACAGTGTTGCCAAATACACACAGCATGAGGTTAATACTAAGTAATAGAGGATTGTGATAGGCTTTGTTAGGCGACACAGACAGCATTAAGTACAAAAAGGGTAATGTGGTCTGTATCATTGTTGCATGAGTACCATGGAAATCTGCCTGGCAGAAGATAGGGATTCTGGGAGGAAGGGAACAGGATATTATTTAATTGACTGACACATAGTAACTGTACATATTTATGAAGTACCATGTGTCATTTCGATACATGTACAATATGCAATGGTCAGATCAGAGCAGTGTTTTTGACCATGAAGATTTATAATGGACGACGAAGAAGAGATAGAGCTGTAGCATTTCTGAGGGCAGCAATAAGGCAAAGAAATAAAATCACTTATGTGAAAGTCCTAGAAAGAAACCAGGATTGAATATCTCAAAAATACGAAAAATGTTGGGATGGGATTCAGGCATGAAGAAGCTCACAAAGTACAAACAAAAGCAGTAGAAAATGGCAAAGTTGGTGGATTCCATTGAATTTACTTTAAAAGAGCGATAATCAGCAAAAGGCCTAGGTTTTTTGGGTGGTGGTGGTTGGTTTGTATATTGGATGTTAGTTCTGCATTGTGGAGGTTTTGGGGGTGGTGTGTATGCGTGTGTGTGTGTGTGTGTGTGTGTGTGTGTGTGTGTGTGTGTGTGTGTGTGTGTTTGCCTGCACGTCTGTTCCCTTGCATTTGGAAGTCATCAGCCAACCTTAGGTGTCATTCCATGGGCACTGACTGCCTTTTTGTTTACTTATTTTGAGACAGGGTTTTTCATTTGTCTGGAACATGTCTAGCTGGCTAACCTGGGTGGTCAGTGAGCCTCAGAGTTTGGCCTGTCTCTGTCTTCTTGACACTAGGATTACAAACACATACTACTGTGCCCTTTTTTTTTTTTTTTACATGGTGGTGCTTGTGTCATTAGCTAAAGTCATCTGAGAGAAAGGAATCTCAATTAACAAAATGTCTCCAGAAGATGAGGCTGTAAGCAGGCCTGTATTGCATTTTCTTTCTTTTTTTCTTTTCTTAACTTTTGGGGATTATTTTAATAATTAAAAAATCACATTATTGTAAATACAAATTAAATTCAATTTTTCTTAATTAGTGATTGATGGGGATGGGCCCAGTCCATTGTAGGTGCTGTCATCTCTGGGATGGTGGTTCTGGGGTCTCTAAGAAATCAGAGCTCAGGGAACCCTGCAGAAGAGGCGGTGGAATGAGTGTGGGAACCAGAAGGAATGGAGGACACCAGAGGAACAAATTCCTCCAAATCAGCTGAGCAAAGCTCACAGAGACCAAAGCAGCAAGTACAGGGCCTACATGGGTCTGCACCAGGTCCTCTGCATATATATTATAGCTTTTATTTTAGTATTTTTATGGGATTTATGACTATGGGAATGAGTAAGTCTCTCTTGTGCTTTTCTTGGGCTCTTTTACTTCTGTTGGTTTGTCTTGTCCTACTTTGATGTGATGGTCTTTGGTTTATCCTACTATATTTTATCTTGTGATATTTGGTGGTTCTCTCTTAGAAGCCTATTCTTTTCGAATGAGATAAAAAGGGAGTGGATCTGGATGGGAGGGAAAGTGGGGAGGAACTTGGAGGAGTAGAGGGAGGGGAAACTGTAATCAGTATATTTTGTATGAAAAAAGAATCTATTTTTAATAAAAGAGGTATTAATAATAATATAGAAAGCAAGCTGAGGAAGCCATGATGAGCAAGCCAGTAAGCAGCACCCCTCCATGGCTGCTGCATTAGCTCATGCCTCCAGGTTCCTGCCCTGCTTGAGTTCCTGCCCTCACTGCTTTTGATGATGAACTGTTATAGGGAACTGTGAGTGAAATAAACCCTTTCCTCTATAACTTGCTTTTGGTCATAGTATTTCATCACAGCCATAGTGACCCTAAACTAAGACACATAGAATCCAGGGATTGAATTCAGGCCCTAGCGCTGGCAAAACAGGAACTGAAATTATTCATTGAGCTACCTCTCCAGTGACTGTATTTAGTTTTGGATTTTTTTTTTTTGCTGTGCTTGAAGCAGCAGCACAGTAAAGTGACAAAGAGCACATACGGGTTCTGTCACTAATTGAAGGGCCATGGGCAGCTTACTTAACATCTTTGGCCTTCATTTTCTTAAACCTTAAGATGTAACAAGGGCTACTTCACAAGAATTTAAAAGAAGTTATTATTTGCAAAATGCTTATGGTTGTTATACAATTATAAATACAATTAATTACCAACACAGAAATGTGAGAAATTCTAAAATTTCTTATAAATATCTTTCCTCTGTGGATAGTAGAATAAAAGGATAAGAAAGCAGAAGGGGATACCAAGAGGAAGGAAGAGAACCAGCTGAAATGGGGGAGGAGTCATGGGGAGCAGTGGGGGAGGGGAATGAATGAAAAGGTACAATGACACATAGTCAGGAAGATGCCATGATAAAATCCATGACTTTGTAGGCTAAAGTTTAAAAGTAATCTAAAAAAAAAATAGGTTTGATTTTCTGGACCTGGGTTATCTCACTTAATATAAGGCCCAGTTCAAGCCAACGGGCCACAAAGTCAAAACAAAAACAAAACAACATATCAAAGTGGTGGAAAGGCAACTCAAGAGAAGAAGGGCTGGTGGGAGTGAGAGGAGGGAAGGAGAGACAGAGGGGAAAGTGTAGCCAGAACCTATCACACACATGCCTGCAATCGAACAATTTCAGAAAGCATTTAAAGGAAACACATTCAGTTTCAAGCATGAATTTTTATTAATTCTTTGGGAATTGCATGCATTATATTTTTATCATATTCACCCCTTCCCCAGTTCCTCCCAGATCCAACTTTTCTTCATTGCTTTCCTAACTTTATGTCCTTATGGTTGTAAGTCCACCGAGCCCAATTTGTCCTGCCTATGTACTATTGAGTGTGTGGCCATCCACTGTGAGGGAGGAAAACACACCAGGGACCACACCTTTAAACAAAACAAGTTCCCCCTCTTCTAACAGCTATCAATTGCCTCAACTTGAGGTGGGACGTTGAGCCCGCCTCCCCACTCTATCCTAGGGATTTGGTCTGCTTGAGCATGCTGTTATCACCACTGTGACTTCATGTGACTGCTGTGTCATGTATGGAATCACCAACTGCCTCTGCCTCTTACAGTCTTGCCACTTCCTCTTCCATGATGATCTCTGAGCCTTGAAGGAGGTGTGTGATATAAATGTCCCTTCAGAGCTGAGCATTCTACATTATTCTTTGCACTGGGATCAGTTGTGGGTCTCTGTGTTAACTGCTCTCTATGGCAAAAAGAAGTGTCTCTGATGAGGGCTGAGAGATGAACTAATTTATGGGTATAACAGTAAGTCATTAGGGGTCAGTTTAATATATGCCCATTTAGCAGAAAAAGTAGTAGTAGTAGGTTCTTCCTAGAGCGTGTGATCTGGCTAGTCATAGGCTCTTGGCTCAGACAATGGTGTATGTTGTGGGTTTCACCTTGTGGAGCAGGCCTTAAGTCCAAATCAGAAAGTAGCTGCTTCCTCTCATGACATTGTGTCACTACTGCACAAGTGGGGACATCCTGCCAAGCTAGGTGTGACAGGGTAAGTTTGACCATTTTATCTTCCAGAACATTCATAACATCTTCCAGCACTATGGAAAGCTGGCCAGTAGAGATGAAGCTTCCAGATATGTACAAGCTTGATTTCTCCATGTTCTATGGCACAAGTATGTGGTATATTCTGTAGTTGGAGCTCTATGGGATCTCACAGGCCAACAATTCCAAGAAGGGTAAACCATTCCTGGCTCTTAGCTTTTTACTTGTTAGCCTCTGGTGTCTAGTAGGAGTACTATTTCCCTGATATAGGGTAACTACATTTAAATTATTTTATATGTATATATTTTAAAATTCTCCCACAGTATATTTCCATATGGCCTTTCCAAAAGCTCTGTAATAATTTAAAAGTCATTTATAAACTGGGAATGGGGACACAAACCCCTTTACCTTGGAGGTATAGGCAGGAAGATCCTAAGTTCAAGGTCAACCTTGGCTACATAGCAAGTTCAAGGCTAGCCTGTGCCCCATGAAACCACACCACTCAACACACATTCACACACACGAACTCACACACACACACACACACACACACACACACACACACACAGAGGAAAAAGATCTTTGTCTTAAAACAACCAACAAAACAAACAGAAATGCGTCATCCAGGTGGACGGCAACATGGCAACGATGAGTGTAGCTGAATAGTAGCTGCTACCTCTAGATGAGACATGTACAGCTCCCACGGCTCCCACTAGCTCTTGGTGCTTCTACCAATGCCACTTCATACGACTCATGGTTTAAAGTGAAGTGAACATCCTGGTTCCGACTACACTTCAATATTTACAAAGAGAGTTCACAAAAAAGGCTATCTGAGCCTGTAACCTGGACCTGGCCAAATTCACAGGCTGTTTTAACTCTTAAGAGTATAAAAGAAAGTTCTGTCCTCCTCCCTCAACTGAGGTATGTCTTTGACTCCAGGTTCTGGACCACTGGGCTATCAATTGCATGCCAGTCTTGTGTCTTTCTGCTCTGTTTAGTACTTCAGATGAGATGGGCTTATGGGTCCCATAATGCTTTGCAGCCGCAACACAGGAGGAAGCCCAGAGCTGAGAGCAGCCAAGTAAGAACATGTGGCTTTCTTCTGAGTTGTCAGGCCCTGACAAATTGTGTCCTCCTCCATATGCTCATTTAGTGGATTAAACTGTGCCTCGAGGCCTGAAATACCCACAGCTCGGGAATCTTTTACACAGTAGCTTGTTCCAGAGCAAACTGCTACATCGAGCAAGTTTCTCTTTAGAACAGCCATCTGGTAAAACATATTCCCAGGCAGTGAGCTTCTTCTCTTGACTGATCTTGAGGGGGAGTCCACTTGAGGCTCTCCCGAGGAACTCCAACAGTCTCAAGAGTCTGTGTCCTACACCTTCCAGAAAGACACACTTCTTTCTGCTTTCTAGGTGAATGACTGAGGCATGATGACAGGTCTGCAGGTCTGCTGGCTCCTAGGTGTTACCCCTAGACAGCCTCCCACCCTTGTTTGTAGATATAACTAATGGGAGCATCAGGACAGGCAGGAGAGAAGCCAGGAAAGGGGAAGTTTAAGAGAAAAGACTAGTTCAGTTCAGTTAAAGCCCAGTTTCGGTTCTGCTTTTGAATAAACAGTTCAGCTTTGCTGAGCCACAGCAGGGGCAGCCTGAGGCAAGGCTTAGAAATCAAGTGGCCTGACATGAAACACAGACCTCAGGACTTTCATGTTACACACGGCCACATTTGTCCCGAGGCTCACAGCCTGTTGCTGAGGCAAAGTTGGGGACATAGAACCTGGGTCTCCTCACTACTGGTGTGACTTATTGAGAGAGAGTAGGTGTAGAAGTGGGAAATTGAGACTTCTTCTATATAGCAGCATATCAGATGAATAATAACAAGACTGGAGCCCTTTCCAACCGGGTGGAGGTAACATAACCCGTTCCCAGCCCTGAGCAGCAGGAAAGAACTTTGGCCACTCTCCACCAGCTCATGGTCCTCCCAAGGCAAACAGTTCCTGCTCTGCTGTGGTGCTTACATCTGAGAACCTGCTGGGGGATTCTGGGTAAGGAGACATCTAAGGGAAACATTTATCTGTAGGGAAGGCTGTTTGGGCCTGTGCATATCTCCCTGAAGTGGACACCATGCATTCTAGAAAGGTAAACATCCCTTATCCCAGTACTCAGCTAGGCCTTGTGTTCAGTGCAGGTTGGGTAGGTTGATGGTAACATGGTCTGACCCTTCACTTTCTCTCTCAGCTCTTCTCTCAACCACTCTACCATTTTCTCATTTCCATAACCATTCTGATGTTGTTGTTATTCCTCAAACATGATAAACATGCTCTCACCTCAGGGCTTTTGGACTTGCTGTTCCTGCTTCCTGATATGCCCTTCCTCAGCTAGCAGTTTGATGGGCTCCTTCCTCTCCCTCAGGCCTTTGTTTAAGTGTTACCTGTTTCAAAGAGCCTGTCCCCAACTCCTTTCTCTGAAAGTTCACCTGCAAACTCTACCTTCTTATTAGAAACCTTTCCACCTTATAGGTTTCATTGCCATTTTCCATTATAATACATTCTGTGGTTAGCATCTTACTGTTGTGTGAGAGTCCAGATATTTTCTGGTATGATCAGTCCTGTATCCCCCCTACCAAGAATAGTCCACGGCACACAACAGATTCTTCAAAATTGTTACTGAATAAATGTAGGAGTTGCTAGAGAAGGGAAAGTTTCTGTATTTTTCTTGGTGCATGTTTGCATATAGCAGATAACATATTTATTCATTTGTTCATTTTCCAAACAAATACTTCTTACATGCTCTTATGAGTCACACTTATCCATTCAGTGTAGTGGAGAAAAATGAGTAGACAGGAGATGACAAAACAGTACAATAAACACTACATGGCTTTTTAGAAACACAGGAAGAACTGGTGGAAGCTTTTCAAAGGAAAGAGATGGCGGAGGAAGAAACACACTAGGCAGAAAGATGTTGAAGTGAAAATGTGTAGAATAATGCTTGTAACAGAAGGAACAACATACATATGAATATAGAGGGTGATGTGGCCAATAGCTCCAATTGTATTAGGCCACAAAGCAACAGGAAGGAAAGAGGTAGACAGGATGAAGGCTGGTGACCAAGAAAAGGTAATACTTTGAGACTATTGCCTGCTATTCTAAGTATAGTAGCCTCCCTCTATCCATACAGGCTATGTCTGGAGGCATCCAGTGGATACCTGAAACCACTGATAGTGTCAAGTTCTATTGCTATTGTGTGGATTGTAGTATCTGAAAGGATGAAGGGCACTGGTTGGTTGGTGGAAGAGTCACGGGCTACAGCAGAACCCAATATTAGTTTAAGAGCTTTATTGGAGGGAAAGACGGGGGGGGGGAGGGGGGGAGCCAGGCTTGGTGGAGGAAACAGAGCAGGAACAGAGAGAGAAAACACAGGAAGAGAGCACAGAGAGAGCGCGTAGGGGTCCATGTCTGGCTTTTTAAGGTAGTACATCGTTGCCTGCTGATGATGTAAGGCACCAGACAAGCCCCCGAGCTGCGCATGCACAGCATCCTAACATTCCAGACTTTTGCTTATTATTAAAAAAAAAAAACAAGTAAATAGGAATAGGGGCATCGTTTCTCCTGGAAAAACTGCTTCCAGCTGACTTGGTGGGCATCAGTTGACTCTTAGGGGGAATAAGGAAGGGAGTCTTCCAAGAAAGACAGGCATCTTGGGATGGTGAGTAAGGCGGTCCTGCTCTGGAGCTGTCCATCCCTCTTGGCTTGGCACTCTGGCTGCTTTTGTGTCTGACAGGATGCTGATGAGACAGGAAAGGCATGAAGTAGATCTGACCTGTCCAGATAGATTTAAGCTGGTTTCTGGAGCTTGGGAAAAATTTGAAACATGTTAAGAAGTAGCCATGAGAAGATTAGTGACCATGGTAGTATGTAGTACTCTGCTTGTTTTGGTTAGTGTTAATGAGAGAGACAGAGAGATTGGAACATATTTTTAACTTTTATAGACAGATTATTTTAAGGTACCTGTTTCCTTTACTAGTTTAGCATCCAGGAGACACGGGTGTTCAATTGTTGAGAGCATTTAATAGTAATAGATGGTTATATTAAAGTCTGTTTTTGTAGATCCCAGACACTTTTGGGTCTGGGGGTGTAAATAACTTTTAGCTGTTACAGTTTCTTACGTGATGATCTCTGGACTCCAGTTCTTTGGTGGTCCTGTACCATTAGCTGAGCAGTGAGTTAGAACAGGGAACTGGGAAGAGAAAAGCTTGTGGTGCATGAGAACTTATTTCTGTGGAATTAGGGACAAGGCAATGATCAGGGCCCTGTCTGTATGCATGAGAATGAGAAGCACAGGCGGGTGGGTCTGGAGTGAGGCACATGGAGGGAGCAATGAAATGAAAGCTCCTATCTTAGCTGGAAACCTTTTCCCATTAAGTAACCCTGAAAGTGCAATTAAGTCTGGTGAGGTGGGTAAGGCTGTCCTCCCTACCCCAACAATAGGGAAACAAGGAGAGGTAACATCCCAAAACTCCCAGGACAAGGTCAGTGGCTCTGGTGTCCAGAAGGAAAGAAACAGATCACTTCCAGGCTGCATTCTGAGTTCCCTTTGAGCCTATAGCCAAGGCTAGGTCTGCTGGAGGTCTTAGCTTGATGTTCCCATGCCATCTTGGTACCTGAGGGCAGTCAGCTGACCGGTTGTCTTTCTAGGCAGCACTTTCAACAAGGCTACTGGTGGCCTGGCAGGGCACTCGCTATCCTACGTGGCCTTTTTCCTCACTTAAAACAGGGACCCAACAGCTTTTGGGAGCCAGGTGTGCCAGCACTTGGCAATTTCATCCTCGGGCTTTTTTTTTTTTTTTTAATCTCTTCCCTGGTGTACCTTGAATGCCACAGATGACACTTTCGCCTGTGGAGTCAGAAGTCTTGTTCTCCAGATGCTTAAGTTTTAGTTGGGAGGTCTGGGGAACAAGAGACTGATTTTACTCCATGTCTTGAATTTTTCTTTCCTTGATGTTTGCTGGCTTTAGGACAGCTTTTGGAAGACTTGCCTGAAGGCAGGCTATAAAGTGATCTCTGGATTAAGAGCCATCCTGACTATTGTATACTTATTTGCATGGATCCTAGCCTGCTTCCAGACCCGTCTGTGCCTCTCACCGAAGCTTGAGAATGAGTGGAAGGAGTTAAGTTGAGGTGGGTGAGAGTCAGCAGAAGCAGTCCACACAACACTGGAGAGCCTGCCCAGTTGTTCAGGAGCTAAGGTGAGGTGGGCTAAAGCCCACCCACTGCCAGAAAGTGGAAAGCAGAAAGCAGAAAGTGGAAAGCAGAAGTCAGACAGAAATGGTTGCATGTGGCAGAGAAAACATCAGAAATGGGGAGAAGGGTTCAGAGCTTTAGCAGAAAGCTTGGGATTAAAGTAACTCTTCATTTGCCTGTTCACTGGCAGAAGTTCCCGTGAAGCTATTATACGGCCAAATCTATTGGTATCCACCAATTTTACTGGTATCCACCCCTTTGTCCCATGGCTGCAGCAGAGAAAAAAATAAAAAAATAAAATAACAAACTGGGATCCTAGGGTACTATCTCAAGCGTCCCTGAGGTAGAGGAAGGATCTATGAATCAGAACAAGTTACCCAAAATGTCGTCACGTTATGAGTAAGGGCTGGAAACATACATAGCATGTGGACCACCTGGTGGTCTGACAGCATTGACCTCCTCATCAGGAGAGAAAATGTGTTGTTGCTAGCATGGTCTGAAGACACACTAGCGCAAAGAATATAAGTCAGGCTGCAGAGTCATGGGAAGGGACTCACCAATTGTAGCAGCAGCAGCGGGACACAGCCGGACTGCAGCAGCAGTTGTGTGAGCACAGTCCCAATGCGGTACTGTGGTGGCGGTGGCAGATTGGCAGCAGGCAGGGTCGTAGGCCCTCAGTACAGGGTTCCACAACATTCAGCCCTGGACGCTGATTGTGAAGAAAACTTCCTATCCAAGATCTGAGTCATGGTACCAATGAAAGGATGAACAGTGCTGGTTGGTAGGCAGAAGAGTCACAGGCCATGGCAGAACCCACTATTAGTTTTAGAGCTTTATTGGAGGGAAGTGGAGGATAGCCAGGCCTGGTGGAGGGAACAGAGCAGGAATAGAGAGAGGAAACACGGGAAGAGAGCACAGAGAGAGAGCATGGAGGTCTGTGTCTGGCTTTTTAAGGCAGTACATAATCACCCACTGATGGCGTAAGGCGCCAGACAAGACCCTGAGCTTCGCATGTACAGAATCCTAACAGTATCCCCCCAAAGACTCATATGTTCAAGTCTTGGTCTCAAGCTGATTGGTCTAATCACTGAAAGTGGACACCCTCATAAGGCAATGGGTCCATCTTTCAGTGGATTTATAATCTGGAGGCATTATTAGCAAGTGATAAAAAGCAAGAGGACTACCTTTTTAGTCTGAGGAAGTATGCCACTGAGGATGTGCTCCAGAGAGATATACCTTGACCTTAACCCATCTTGTGTGTGTGTGTGTGTGTGTGTGTGTGTGTGTGTGTGTGTGTGTGTGTGCGTGTGTGTGTATGTGTGTGTGTTCTTTCTGACAGAACTTTTAAATAATTTATTTTATTTCTGCTTCCTGGCTGTCATAAGGTGAGCAGCCTCTGCCTTAGGCCCAAAGCAATGAAAGTAGCTGGCTGATATCTTTAAAAGTGTGAGTCAAAATAAATCATTGCCCTTTTAAGTTGCTTTTCTCAGATGCTTTCTCACGGTGACGTCAAGTATAAATAATACACTTACATATACTATGTTCTTTCCCTTTGCATACATCTGTGCTGAAGTTTTTTTGTTTTGTTTTGTTTTTGTTTGTTTGTTTTGGTTTTTCAAGATGGTTTTTCTATGTAGCTTTGGTGCCTTTCCTGGATCTCGCTCTGTAGCCCAGGCTGGCCTCAAACTCACAGAGATCCGCCTGCCTCTGCCTCCTGAGTGCTGGGATTAAAGGCGTGCACCACCACCGCCTGGCTTGCTGATTTATGGAGGTAGACAGTTGGCTCAGCAATTAAGAACTCTTCCCGAGGACCCAAGTCTGATTACCAGCATCCATAGTGGCTCACAACTACCTCTAATTCCAGTTCCAAGGGATCTGATGTCCTGTCTGGGCTCTACCAACAACCACACATACATGTGACATACACTCCCACAGACACAAATACACAAATAAAATTAATCTTTTTTAAAAAGTTTCATTTGTAAATTAGACACACTAATTTATAACATACTAAGAGTAACAGCACTAAGAGTGACAGTAATAACTAAAAATAATTATCTCAATATAATACAATAAAATCACTTAAAACTTATGACTTGTCAACTTCTAGGATTTTGTATGTACTCCTTTTTGAAACATGGTTGACTGCAGATATTTGAAACACAAAAAATTAAACCTTGGATGAGGGAGACCACTGTAGAGAGTTAAGCTTTTAAGACTGAATGGCAAACTTCAAACTTGCAGGGATCTGGCCTAAAGATGTGTACAGCTAGACCTATATATTGTTTTCTTTTGAATATAATGGCTGGCACCTTAATAACTGAAATAATTGGGGCTATGCCATGGGCCCTCTTGTTGTTTTGGTGAGGCAGGGTCTTGGCTGGGGAGACAGCTCGGTGGCACTTGCCAATCAAGTATGAAGGCCTGAGTTAGGATCTCCAGAGCCCACATAAAGAAGGGGCTAAAGCAGGCGTTCTCACAGCAAGGTAGGGGTGGAATGCTCACAGAATGTTCCCAGGCCATTCCCAGTGTTCTCTCCACCAGACTCTTCTGTATGCGGGTTCTGTTGTCCTTATCTTCCCCAACTGTAGCCATAACACAAGCCACAGACAGAAAATGGGGGAGTATGAAATAAGGGAAGACCTGACTGAGGAGGTGGTGTAAGAGCTGGACAAGACTCGACAAGATAGGTACGGAGGGAAAGACCTTCTAGAAGAGGAAGCTACAAGTATATTCATTTTTCAGTTTTGTGATGTACCATCTCCGTGCCAGGCATCACTCATCATGTCCTAAGTAACAGTAACTTTATACTTCAAAGTACAAAGGCTCAAATACCAAGAACTGATGAAAGTGCCATAGCATATTTGCACCCATATTTGAGCACATCAATTCTCTCTCTCTCTCTCTCTCTCTCTCTCTCTCTCTCTCTCTCTCTCTCTCTCTCTCTCTCTCTCTCTCTCACACACACACACACACACACACACACACACACACACACACACACGACATGGTTTCACTATGTAGGTTAGGCTTTAGTTTTGATCCTCCTGCCTCAACCTCCCAAGTGTTTGGATTACTGACAAATATCACAGCAAGCTGACTTTTCTTTCGATGCTGCAGTATCACACAGCCAGGCCTCCATGGCTGTAACTGCCAGCATCTGAGTACTTGTTTCTGTTAAACAGTATTTTTGCTTTCCAGTTTGTCAGGGGCTCCACTCAACCTGCTGCACTGTTCCTATTATGGCTTATACTGTATGGGCAGGAAGTGCCAACATTAGGTATTTGAACCTCTGAACTTTAAGCCCACACTATTACTCAGGACAGGATGAATGATTGGCTTAAAGAATATACTTCATGAAACTGTAAAATGAACACACCTGTAGCACTGTCTCATTCTAGACGGTCCTTGCCTCTGTCTTCTAGCTCTTATTCCACCTCCTCCATAATTTCCTTTATTTCCGGCATCCCCATCTCCCTTCACAGCTCAGGCACGGTCTGTGGCTGCCGGTGAAGGAAATGAGGACAACTGGGATACAGAGGCTTGGGAGGAGGAAGCACTGGAAAGACTGGAGTTGGGCTGTGGGGGAAGGGGACTATCTGGGGTTTGAACTTTGGAATGTGTGTATTCAAGGGGAGGGTGCACAAATGGTTCATTGAGAAAGACAACCGAAACCCTGGCGAGCCTCAAAAAGTAAACGGAGGCAGTGACTTCAGTCACTGCATTAACTCTTTCAATGAATCAAAATCTGTGGTTTCCATATTACAACCTCCATGTTACAACTCAGTGTGTGAGAAGAACTGAAAAGTTAACACAGCCTAGGCTTTTCTTGCAACTTTGTCTCTTTATTTTCTGGTCTTCTTTCCTTTTGTTTCTTCACCACCTGTACTGTCCCTGCCATTAGATGGTCGAGACAATTCAGCCAGCACTTTACAAAGGTTTATTTTTTCCATCCTGGCTACAGTTTCCCCTCCCTCCTCTCCATGGATATCAACAAAACGTGGCATATCAAGATGCACTAAAGCCGGGCGGTGGTGGCGCACGCCTTTAATCCCAGCACTTGGGAGGCAGAGCCAGGCAGATCTCTGTGAGTTCGAGGCCAGCCTGGTGTACCAAGTGAGTTCCAGGAAAGGCACAAAGCTACACAGAGAAACCCTGTTTCGAAAAACCAAAAAAAAAAAAAAATATGCACTAAGAGTAGGAGGTCAGCTGAAGTGGCACTGCACCAGTGGTCTCCAGATGACTCTTGATCAAGCAGATGTGCCTGTGCCCACTGACCGACCGACCGACCGACCACAGTCATCCTTTGGCTCAGTGTTAGCTAAGGTTGAAGTGCTGGCTCCCTGATGCACAGGAACTGAATAAACCCTGCTGTCTCTGTCTCACTCTTTTCTAGTCTTAAAGGCTTGGGTTCTCTGACTCAGCCTGAGTCTAGAGAAGTCTTCCAATTGACTGAGGTTTCAGGGAAGCACAGACCAAGCTAAGGAATGTTCTTCCTTCCAATACGGAGGCCCCTTGCTAAGTCAAATAAGTCCTGTTCCCACTTACGTGCTCCGAGTGTTTTGCGGTAGCATAAAAATTGCAGGGTTTCATTCTCTAAAAGGGTTAATGGATTGTGTGACTGGAGTCACTGCCACTATTTTCCTTTTTGCTCTTTTGTGTGTGTATGTAGACCAGGCCTTGAACTCACGGAGACTTGCCTGCTTCTGTTTCCTGAGTGCTGGGATCAAAGATGTCTGCTACCATGCCTGGCTCCTTTTGCCTTTTGAGCTTCTCCAGCTTTTCGGTTCTCTGGGAGCAGAGAACCCGATGACAGTCATAAGCTAGGACAAGGCCTTTTTTCCTTTCTGTTGCCCTGGCCCTTGGTTATAACAAGCTAAATGGTTCCCAGTCCCGCCACCTCTGTTCCCATCCCCTAATCTACTCCTCCTCCATTTCTGTTCAGGAAAGGGCAGGTCTCCCATGGTTATCAACATAACATGGCATATTAAGTTGCAGTCAGACTAGGAGGGCAGATGAAATTGGAACACAATTGTGAACTTCACTGGGCCATTATCAAGTCTTGTGATATGCAGAGATTCCTGCATTTGCATGGGGCCTTAACACAAAGTGGAAATAAGACAGCTAAATTACAATGAGTGTCTGTCCTTAATGGGGGAAAAAAGCAGAGAAAACGATTTAGAAAGAGTCTAATGTGTTCAGTCCTCTCCCCAAAGTCCTTTCTCTGGAACCGTTTCTGCCCCCTATTGTCTGACTCAGTGCTGACATTCTTCCTGCTCCATCCTCTGCTCTGCCTTTTCACCTCCGCTTTTCCTCTCTCAGCCTTTTGCCCACCTTTTGATCTTGGTCTACACCCTCTGCAGATATCTTTTAAGGACTGGCTGTAACAGTCGTCAACTCGTTGACTGGCTGAGGAATAATCTCAATCTGTCAACAAAGTCATAAGAAATCGAACCTTAATTTTAGGGACCGATGGACAACAATCTACACCTTCTTTTATGAATGATCTTAAGCTGATGTTATTTAGAAGCATAAAAATGGGCTGTCAGGGCTAGGTGGTGGTGGTACACACCTTTAATCTTAGCACTTGGGAGGCAGAGGCAGACATATCTCTGAGTTCGAGGACAGCCTGGGCTACAGAGCTAGTTCCAGAACAGAGAAACCTTGTCTCAAAAAAGTGGGGGCGGGGGGGGGGGGAACTGTCAGACTGTACTCATTCATGACTTACGTGTTGAGTCCAGCACTCTCTAGTCAGTATTTTCTGGAAAGCATAGTAAACACAGAAAACAACATGCTGGAAATGTGTATCAAGTCAGCCTGGGGAAAGGACCTACACAAATACCACACAGATGGGCACAGCTACTCACAGAGAAAAGACCCTGGACCCACCACTATACTGCTTTGGTAAGGAACAAAAGTATCAAGTTTATTTTTTACTTGAGATAAGGTCTCTCTACATAGTCCTGGCTGGCCTGGAACTCGCTATGTAGATCAGCTGACATCGAACTCACAGATATCCACTTGTTTTTGACCCTCAAATAGTATGATTAAAGGTGTGCTTCACGATGCCTGGCTAGTATTGCCATATTTTACAAATAAAGGGGAAAACTGAATTTCAAATAAATGAGTAATAATTTGGCATAAGTATTATGAAACATTTAGCACACTATTATACTAAGAGAGGATTTATCAATTATGTTATATTTGAATTAACTAGACTGCCTGTATTTTATCTGGCAACCTATACAGACCACTCAATCTGAAACAAAGTGATTCCTCCTCCAAAAAAGGCAGTCTCCATTATTTCCAGTCTTCTTCAGATCAGCAAGGAAAAATAGCTCCATTCATAAATGGTCATGTGATCTAGTTTCTAGTAGACACAAACTATACTCCTCACCATTAACCCCTTCTAAGTTTCCTATCATACACATCTGGATAGTAATTTCAGTGGTAGAGTTAGCAGGGAAACACTCTTTCACTCTCCAATCCTTTGCCTATCTTCTCCTTAACTTCTCAACATAGCCTTCTCAGTCTTTCTACTTCCTTAGTGGCTCAGAAAGGAAGCTCATACTCAGTATGCACTCAAATAACTACTTCAGGATCTCTCAAACTCTGATGTCTTGTATGCCATCTTATGGTGGCTTTCCTAAACTTTGGTGACCCCCCCCCCATTTGTTTCACTTCCTAAAGCACAGGTTCTGTTAGTGCCATGTTGGGGATACCTGAATGTTTAGTCCACAGCACAGCTGTTTTGTTTAATGTATACCATTCCTTAATAGCTTTAACACAGTTGTCACTAAGAATCAATTATAGAACATTTTTATCCATATATGATCTCTTGTGCCTAGTTCACACCCCCAACTTCAGGCTCCAGTAATTTACTTTGTGCTTCTATATATTTGCCTATTCATAAATTTAATGTGTGGAATCACATAATACGGGCCTTTTTGTTGTTGTCAGGCTTGGAGGCACACTGTATTCTTGAGAACCTTCATATTCCCTGCAACTTTTCAATCATAATCTCAAGACTTAAAGTTTTTTTGGACCCTCTACCTTTGCTCATTAGTATTATGACCTAACACATCTGACCTAACCTCTTCCTAAGACTGTCTCTTGGACATAGCTATAAAGGGACGTATGTGAGCATTGAGTGTGCATGCAGGTATTTGTGTGTGCTCATTTGTGCATGTGTGTATGCGTGTGCATCTGTATGTGTGTGTTGGGGGGTGAGGATCTTTCTACGGAATCCAGGCTGGCCAACAACACAAGGTCCTCCTCCTGCCTCTTGAATGCAGGGACTAGAGATATGTAACCCAGCCAGCTCCTTCTGTGATTTTTTTCTTTTTCTTTTCTTTTCTTTCTTTCTTTCTTTCTTTTTTTTTTTTTTTTGGTTTTTTGAGGCAGGGTTTCTCTGTGTAGTTTTGGTGCCTGTCCTGGATCTCGCTCTGTAGATCAGGCTGGCCTCTAACGCACAGAGATCTGCCTGGCTCTGCCTCCAGAGTGCTGGGATTAAAGGCGTGTACCACAAATATCCGGTGTCCTTCTGTGATCTTAATCATATTACTAACTTCTCTAAACCATGAGCTCTACATTCATCATCACTTGGACAGTTCATACAGGAACGGAGATCTGGGCCTTCCAAAATGACTTATTCCAGAGTATCCCAGCCTTGACACTGCTGACTTCTGAGGTAGCACAATTCCTCACTGAGCAGGAGGGAGGGGGTTATCCTGTACACTGACTGATGACAGGTGCTTTACAATACACTAGTCTCAACTCACTGGAAATAAGAAGCAAGCCTGAATTAATGACAACCCAAATAACTGTCCAGTACCAAATGTCTCTGGGGAGAAGGAACCAAATGGCCTCCAGTTGATAACTGCCTTCCTCAAGCAGATATTTTTTAGAAGGATTTAAACTCAGAGTAAAGGTATATATCAGTGTCTATATTTGTAAGTTTATCAGTAGAACATAGTGATTGAAGCCATGAACTTGGATACGATTATCCAGGGCTGATGTTGAGAATAAGAAGAAAACACTAGAGAGAATTGGTTTTTATTTTATTACTTATTCATTTACTTTTGGTGTTTTGAGACAGGGTTTCTCTATGTAGCTTTGGCTGTCCTGGAACTAATTCTGTAGACCAGATTGGCCTCTAACTCATAGAGATCTGCATGCCTCTGCCTTGAGAGGGCTGAGATTAAAGGCATGCACCACCACCACTGGGCTGAGAGTATTGCTTTTAAAAAAGAAGATGAATGAGAATTCAGAGAACTGGGAATAATTGCAATCCAAATGTCAATATCATCTTCCATGTGCCAATGGTGGTGCTAAATGCTTTACAAATATCACCTCATTTAATGCCAAATGAAACTTTATAACGTAGGCATTATCATTCCATTTTACTGAGGGGGAAATTGAGGCTCAAAGACATGAGAGTAACCTGACAAAGTCTATGCTAATAATTGGTAGCAGTGACATGATTCAAATTCAAATTTGTTTGCTTTTGCAGTTCAAATATTTGTTGCAAAGAGACCTCATTGTCTTGGGATCCAAGGGATGGTGAAATATGATGAAGCAGAGAGAAAAATGCAGTATAATATCAAATTCAGCCCAACAGTTTGGTCAGGGGCAAATAAGTAGAGAAACATTCAGTAAATTAGCAACAAGGCTGTCTTGGAAGACCTTGGTGAGGACAAGGGGGAGACTGATAATAATTAAGAACAGAGAGAAGGAACAAAATGAAAGCCATGAATGGGGACTATTCAAAATGTTCAGATTGGAAGAGAAGGTCTGAGATAAGGCTAGAGGAGAGGGAAGAATAACCTAGTATCTAGGGAGGCTGTGTCTTCCTTCCTTTCCTTCCTTTCCTTTCTTCTCTCCTTCCCTCCTTTAAAGCAAGTTATCTCATAGCTTTTTGTTGTTTTCTTTTTCCCCCTTTTATTAAAAACAGATTGTTTTTCTCACGTATTACATCTTGATTACAGTTTCCCCTCCCTCTACTCCTCCCAGTTTCTTCCCACCTCCCCTCCCATCTGGATTTACCCCCTTTCTGTCCCTCATTAAAAAACAGACATGCTTATGTGGGATAAAAGAAAATAAAACATAAGCTAAAAGAAAAAGTGACACATTGAAATTGGACCAAAAAAAAAACATAAAAAGAACACAAGAGAAGGCAAAAGAAAGAAACCCACTTATTCACACACTGAGGAATTCATAAAAACACTAAACTAGAAGCCATAATATATATGCAAAGTACCTGTAGGGTGAAAGGAGAGAAAAAATATATAAATAAAATAAAAAATGAGATAATTTTTTTAAAAAAAGAGCCCTGACACAACATTATGAGACAAGGAACCTTCAAAACATGCCATTGAGTTTGTTTTCTGTTGGCCACTACTTCTGGGCATGCAGTCTACACATTGGAGTAGTTGGTTTCCCCAGTGAGACTCCTTCTGAGAAAACTAAATTTTCATTTGCATGTGCTTATCAACTGCTGATTGCTTTTGGGTTAGTGATGAGGGCGTGTGTCCACTTCTACTTCAGCTCTAGGGCCCCATCTAGTGCAGACCTGTGCAGGCCCTGTGCATGCTTCCTCAGTCTCTGTGAGTTGATATGTTCATCAACAATGTTGTTTTAAGAGGACCATGTTTCCTTAATGTCCTCCATCCCCTCTGGCTCTTACACTCTTTCTGCCTCCTCTTCTGTGTGGTTTCCTGAGCCCTTAGGGGAGGGGTTTAATGAAGACATCCCATTTATGACTGAGTGTTCCAAGGTCTCTCACTCTCTGCACGTTGTCCAGCTCTGGATCTCTGTATTTGCTCCCATCTGCTGCAGGAGGAAGCTTCTCTGATGATGGTTGAGAAAGGCACTGATCTATGAGCATGAGGCTGTTTGGATTTTGCAAAATTTGTGTGTTTAGTGTAAGAGAGTCATAAGATATTTGGGAACTAGAGTTATCATTCAGACCAGAACAATCACTGGTAACATTTTGGCATTTCTCTTTATGGCCTATCATTGTACTATACATACACTACACACATTTTTCCAATAAAGAAATCAACCCCCACACACTATTTTCTAACTTGTTTTTCAATTAAAAGGCACTATAAATGCTTTGCAATGTTAACACATGTGCTCCATAAACATCATCATCCTAATAGCTGTTTAATATTCCCATGGTTATAGCAAAGCATCCTTTTGTACGCTGTCAGCACCTATGCTGTTTTCTCCCCCCTTTCTCTCCTCCTCCTCTCCCTTCTGCTACTTTACTCTCCTTTCTCCCCACCCCCACCCCCATACAAGCTGTTGTGCAGTGGAAGCAGAATTAATTCAGTCAAAATGGGCTTAATAAATGTCAGAGATATATTTGTTTGAAAGGACATTTTGTTGTTTTATGCTGAATGACACTGGAACATATTTATACCTCTCTCTCTCTCTCTCTCTCTCTCTCTCTCTCTCTCTCTCTCTCTCTGTGTGTGTGTGTGTGTGTGTGTGTGTACATCAGATACAACAGTAAACGTGTAGCAAAGGGAAGTTGAAGATACAGCTGGGCAGCGGGGAGGGTTGTTAAACAGTACCACAAGCTTCTTAAGAAGGAAGGAAGATATGGAGCACAGATGCCATGTCTAAATTTACATTGCTAATTTTGTGAAGATGGATTAGGTTGGCTGGAAAGAAGTTAAGGTTATTTATAGCCCCCATATCTAGAGTTCAGTGGGAGTCCAGGTGATATGCTTGTTGAGAGATGTGGGGTGAAGGATTTCGAAAGATAGAAGAATCACTTAAATGGCTTTTGGGGTGAGCAGGACACAGTGCTAGCAATGGACACATGGTTCCAAGGTAGTGTTGAAAGCCCAGCTGAGACTAAAACCACTTGCTATCTATAGATGGTAGAATTTTTGGTATGAACTAGATTTGGATTTCTTCTATTTTGTAAGTGAAATGGATATACCAGAGGCAAGGCTATTGGAAATATTGGGGAGGTAGCTGATAGAACTGAAAATAATTTGTTTTGTTTTGAGACAGAGTCTTGATGTGTAGCCCTGACTGGACTGAAACTCACTATTGAGACGAGGCTCACCTTAAACTCATAGTTATCGTCCTACAGCATCCCCTCGAGTGCTTATAAGTGTGTCACACCATGCTTGGCTAGAGATGAAAATGAAGAAGGTTGACAGAGTGCTTGAGAAATAAATGATGGGCAGATCATGTGACAAAGGAGTTAAATGACTTGGAAAAACAGCTATAGTCACAACAAAGTAGAAAGACAGGATTTGGTCAGAGAAGTGCAGTTCTAGGCACTACGGTTGCTACCACTCCAGACCACAAGGACAGAGATGGAAACTGGCTGTCCTGGGGCTGGGACCACTCCAGTCTATACCAGTAACAGGTTTTGCACTATGAAGTACAGGCTAGTGGAAACTCCAGCCATTAGGCCGAGTTACTATTTTCCTCTAAGAATCTGCTGAGACTAAATCCATACATAGATCATCTCTCCTCCCACTCTGGGCACCTGCTGTCTATTCCACCATCATCCCCATCCATCATCATCTTTGACCCTGTTCCTACCTGACAGTCCTCTTCCAGAAGCAGAAAATTGAGTTTGTATCGTTGGAATTGTCTCACCATGTTCAGTAACTTTCCTATATCCTCAGGCCCATCAAGAGTTCCCTTCACCCCCTTGAACTTCATTGCAACCTGATGGCTTAGGGTAGTGTTCTGTTTGTCCCAATTTCTGCTTTCAGATCATTATTTTCCTGTGCTCGTCAAACAAAAGAAAAGACTCTACAACCTAAGCCTGATCTTGTGAGGTCAATCAATTATAACCCCTTTCTCTCCTAACCATTTATGAATTTACCTTGGGACTCCTCCCTTTCATTAATCAGTGACTTTGGTCCTTGCTCAGTCTTTTTCTCATCTAAAGTCTACCATTATCCTGAATGACTTCAACATCCCTAAAGATAATCCATCTGACAACTCTTGCCACTCAATTCCTTGACGTCCTCTAAAAGGACATTATCTTTCAACTTCACCACACATACAGTATCCACCCCTGAAATTTCCCCCCACTCCAACAGAATCAGGAACTAATCAGCATTATAAACTGAAGCATCCCATCTTCTAATCACACACAATCTTCTGTTCCCAGATTTTCCATGCTAACCCTATGACCATTCCATTCCTTAGGTCCTCAAGTCCATGGATAGCCTCTACTTCCATTCATTCAAGGCTCTCTTGCTAAAAATCACCTTTATTACTTAGCTATGATTTCCTGTATTACCATTTCCAAGCCTTATGTTCCCTTGCCTCTGACTTCTTTTGTAAAATCCTTATCCTGTTAACCTCACCCTCTGTACCACTGCTGTTAAGAAATTTATCAAGCCCCTCCCCAATCAGGGCTCAGGGAGCTATGTGGAAGAGGAAATGGAAAGACTGTAAGAGCAAGAGAGGATGGATGACTCCAAGGAAGCAGTGTCTTCCAGACACAAGAAGACTGATGCACATATGCACTCACAGAGACTGGCAGAATGGACAAGGTCTGCACAAGTCCAAGTCAGATGAGGTTTTAGCACTGAGAGGGGGAAGTGGACATGGGCTGCCACCCCTAACCAAGAAGTTATTTGCAATTGATACCTGCTGGCAAAGGAAAAAATCAGTTTTGTCCAATGAAGTATCACTGGGTATATTAACTACACCTCAGGGCAGGACCCATGCCCAGGAATAGTTGACCAACACAAAACAAAGTCAATGGTATTTTTGTAGACTTTTGCTTCACTTGGGCACTTTTTGTCTTATCTATCTTTTGCTTGATTGTTTGGATTTTTGTTTTTATGTGATTTTTGTTTCTTGATTCTTTTGCTTATGTTATTTGTTTTTAAAGACACAGAGAGAAACAGAGAAAGAAAAAACACAAAGTTGGGTGGGTGGGGAGATGGAGATGATCTTGGAGGAAGTGAGAAAGAAAAAACATTAAAATATATTGTGTGAAAAAATTTTCAACAAAAAGTTGTAAGAAGAAATGTAGTTAGAACAACTGAGGAGCTCATTTAAATTTTTTGGAGGGGTATTTTTTTGTGTAGCTTTGGAGTCTGTCCTGGAACTCATTCTGTAGCCCAGGCTGGTCTCGAACTTACAGAGATCAGCCTGACTCTGCCTCCCAAGCGTTGGAATTAAAGATGTGCACCAACACCGCCCAGCTCATTTACAATTTTTATTTATCAGAAGTTAATTTGTTTCAACTGATGTATGCCTTAACAGTGTCTTTCGGGCTTTTGAAACCAACTGCAGAAATTTTCTGCGACCATGCAGGTTACATTTATTTGCCTTTAATAAAAATTAGCAGAATATTAAAAAGGCAAATATAACCTGCATGCATACAGCAAACTTTACAGAAATTCTGACTGTGTTTAAGTTCATTAAGTTGAGTAGATTTTGGGTCTGGAAAATTTTGGTGTCTGATATCTTTATTTATTTGCAAGTATTTTTAATAATATTTATATTAACATGAGTGTTTCATTTTATCTGGTAAAGTACACATAAAATTTAGTATTTAAAGCCCTTTAATGTATAGTATTCTGGCATTCTGTGCCACTTTGTATACTCATTAATTTTAAACAAAAAAGGGTGGTGGTAGGCACCTGATGATTGTAATTAGGGTCCCTTCACTGCTCTCAATATTGCAAATGGAATGTGACCCAGGTATTCCACTGCTTTAAAACAAGTGCTGGCTGAGGTACATGTGACATTAATGCCACTGGTGGTTCAGGTTTACAGACACTGTCGTGGGTGCATATACTTCCAGTTCACTCAAAAAGAGGTATACACTGACTGAGCCTATTCTTCCTCTTAGGATCTAGTAGCACTCTCTTCCCAGCTAGAGAAGTTAATTAACCTTTTACTGCACTTATTCACTCATGTATAAAATAGAGCAATACTCTGAGTCATCATGAGAATTAAACATATGCAGAATGCATCATATCTGACATATTGTATGTTCTCAATAAGTGGCAGTTATCATAATTATGTCATGGTACTGATCTAACCCTGCTTTTATTAGAGGCATTTAAACAGTGGTCCTGTCTCATCTGTCCTACTAATTTCATTAAGGGCAGCGAATATGCACATTTATCTCCCTATACTCCACACACTTTTGTTCATAATAGGGAGTACACATACATTTGTTAAATAGAATGATTCTTTAAGTGTCCACTCCCCCTTCCTCTATTTCTAGCTGGAATCTAAATAAAGTGGTATGATCGTCAAGAGCACAGGTTTTGGTGTCATAGGTTTGAATTTTCACTCTGTCAACTTGCTAACCCATATGACCTTAGGTAATTATTTGATATTGCTGGGCTTCATACACAGTATCACAAATTAAAATCTACTTCACAAAATTAATTTAGAAAACTCAGTAAAGTATGAGGCTGTCTAAAGATGTTTTTAAATAGTAAAAGTTGATATTGCTTTTATTAGTAACTATTTCTTTTGTGGAAGGCAGAATATGCCCAGTCTATTCTCATCTTAATTAAAGAGTGGCTTGGTGAAATGGAGGATGATACAGTCACACTAAAGAATGAACATGTCTCTGAATTTCCAGTATTTTCAGGGAGGGTTGCTAGCAGCAGGAAAAGCAAGAAAGTAAAGTGAACAGAGAAATTAAAACAATCATTTGTTTGAAACACACAGGTAATGGAAAGCAACTAAGAATTAGAAAAGCAAGAAAGAGAAAAGTGAGCAAGAAAAGTCAAAGCAACCAAAGCTTGGAGCTGGAGAGATAGCTCAGCAGTTAAGAATATTGGCTACTCTTCTGAGGATTCAGGTTCAATTCCCAGAATCCACACAATGTCTCGCGACTGTCTGTGACTCCATTCCCTGGGGATAAGACACTTTCTTCTGGCCTCTAAAAGCACTGCATACATACGATGCACAGATATACATGCAGGCCAAATATGATGCCCAGATATACATGCAAGCAAAATACTCATACACAGAAAATAAAAATAAAGATTAAAAAAACTCAGCTCCTACCCCTCTCTGTTCCAGAGTCACTGCTCCCTTTAGTTGCCATTCTGAGGCGTATTTTTCTCTTTCTTAAAAAATTGTCTCTATTTCTATTATCTTACCATTTATCTATAGTGCAATTCTTTGCCCCAAAACATAAGGACCTGGAAATCTCAGCAGTTGCCACCTGAGCTCAGACCCATGACTATGACAGAAGCTCACAGATAACAGAAAGCTTCAGGGTCTAGTCTACCAACTAGTGACAACTTCAGGGGACAGTTGACTCTGGATACAAGGCAGGTAAGGGGTGGAGGTGTTAAAAATGTATCGACAGAAAATTCCATTGGAAATGATATGTGAATACTAAATGAAAGGCTATAATTTTAAGGTTCATACCGCAGTTGCTACCACGCTGAAAATACCAAGAGTTTACTGAGAGAGACCTGACCACTTCACCTCCTTTTCCTTTCCTTTTGTTTAAAGCTTCCTCTACCTAAGGGCCCAGCCAGAAGCTGCCTATACAGCATGGGTGTTTTCCCTATCTATTAACTTGCCCTCAGTCTACTTCCAGGCTTTCAATCTCCCCCCACACACACACATACACACACCAGTTTCTCTGTGTTCTTCTTAAAGAGCACCTGGTGCGGTGGTACACACCTATAATGCCAGCTGCACAGAAGCCGGAAGCAGAGGGATCCGTTTAAGGACTGCCTGGGCAATACAGTGAGACCCTGTCAAAGGAGGAAACAAAAGAATAAAGGGAGAGAGAGGGGGAAGAAAAGAGAAAAGAAAGAAAAAGAAAAAAGGCCAAGGATATAGCTCACTGGTAGTGTCTTCCAAACAATGGGTAAGGCCCTGGGCTTGATTCTCTAGCACCACAAAACCAAAAATGTACTCAAACCTACTATGTGGTGAGGAAATTGGAAGATGGCATCTGACCACTAATACCTAATCTTTGATTAGGTTATGAAATTAGTTCCTGATTGGTGCCTAGAGCTCTAGATCATACATGGCAAGTGAGTTTTGTTGTTGAGAACAGGAGAGGGAAGGGGATGGCTTATCAATAAACACCTAAATTGGAGAAGGTGGTAAGAATGCAATTGCCTGGGGAAAGGGACTTCTGTTATAGGTGTGGATCTGAATCTGGACTATGGGAGTAGCAGTGAGATTTCTAGTCTCTCTTTCTTTCTTTCTTTCTTTCTTTCTTTCTTTCTTAGATTTATATAATTATTATATATAAAGTGTTCTGCCCCCATGTGTCCCTACAGGCCAGAAGAGGGCACCAGATCTCATTACAGATGGTTGTGAGCCACCATGTGGTTGCTGGGTATTGAACTCAGGACCTCTGGAAGAGCAGCCAGTGCTCTTAACCTATGAGCCATCTCTCCAGCCCAAATTCCAGTTTCTTATATTTCAGAACAAAACACTGTACCAGGGATAAGAAGGTAAGGTTAATAGAAATGAAATTTAAGAAAGATAAAGACGCTCCTGAGAATGGGTATGAACTAGTAAGTTGGGGGGGGGGAGTATGTGCTCAAAAGCATTGGGCCAGAGTCTTAGCACCCTTTATAAGGTTATTTATAATGCACCGCCCTCCTCTAGCATTTCTTTGTTGTGGGCTTTACTCTCATGTACCCTGCTGCATGTAGCTCAGACAAAGAAGGATTCCGAGTCTTCAGCCAACTGGCCTCTTTCATACATTAATCTTAATGAAACTCTCTATAGTTCTTAGTCTCCTGTCATGTGTCCTTTCCCACATAAGCCATCTGCCACCAGTAAAAAAGATGCTTCTTTTTTAAGACTTTTGCTTTTAAATTTTGATGTGTGCATTCTGTGTGAGTTCAGACATGTGCCACAGTTCCACCATGGGCTCCAGGGTGCAAACTTGGGTGGTCAGGCTTGTTCGGGAAGTGTTTTCACCTGCTCAATCATTTTACTGGCCCAACCAGTGGACATTTCTTTTTTAACATTTTATTTATTCTTTGTGTCTTTCACATCATGCATCTTGATCCCATTTTTCTCCCCATCCCTTCATATCCACCCTCTGCCTTTGCAATCCCCCCCCGCCCCCCGCCACCGCCGCCGCCGCCGCCACCGCAAATAGAATAAAATTTAAGAGAAAAGAGAAAAATCTCGTCATGGAAGCTGTAGTGTGACACAGTGAGTCACACAGTAAACCCTTTTGTGCATATATCTTTACTCGCAAGTGTTCATTGCAAAGAGTTGTTGGTCTGGTTTGAGGCTTCTGGCTTCTGCTACACTTTCCATGCTGGGTCCTCACTGAGACTCCTCTTAAATATCATGTTGTTGCTCTGTGTCGTGGAGATCCTGCAGCTTCGAATCCAAAGATTATAGATGGGGCTGGATGTTGGAGTGGGCCAACTCACAACCCTGGTTCTGGGCCTGGGTAGTTGCAGGGTTGGTCAGCCAGCCAGCTCTCCATCCTCACCAGCAGGGGGAGTGCTTCACCACTGTCCTGGCCAGTTCACCCCTTGCAGAAATGAGGAAGGGGTGTGTGTGTGGTGTAACACGAATGTTGAAAGGTCTTATTAAATAACAAACCCAGAGCCAGATATCAGGGTTAAAACCTGAGAGATCAGAGGAACAGGACAAGCTACAGCTAACCTCACCTCACCAACTCCACACCTTCCAAAGAGACCTACTTCCTGTATACCCATGCTTATATGCCTTTCTGTTCTGCCAACTCATTTCCTCTCTCTGCCCAGCTACATCACTTCCTCTTTCTGCCTAGCTCTGTCATTTCCTGTCTGTTTGTACAGACCTCTAGACCTTTATGGTTAGTGCTGGTATTAAAGATATGTACCACCACGCCTGGCTCTGTTTCCAGTGTGGCCTCTGGAACTCACAGAGTGATAGGATTAAAGGCATGTGGTACCGTTGCCTGACCTCTGTGTTTACTATAGTGGCTGGCTTTTCCCTCTGATCCTCAGATACTTTATTAGGGGACACAGATAAAATACCACCATCGGGGTGGGCAGTTCTGTTTTCATGCCTGTAGGGTAAAAGGCCCAGCCAAAGATACCACTCTGGCCTGAAACCACAGCCGCTGAAAGAAACCCACCCTGACCCTGAAACCAGAGCCAGTGAAAGAAACCTACCCTGATCCTGAGACTAGAGCCAGTGAAAGAAACACCCTGCTCCTAAGACCCGATAGAGTGAAAGAAAACACTTTAGCCCCCAAATCAGAACCAAAGAGATACATCCTGACCCTGAAACCAGTCCCAAAGAAACACACTTTGGCCCTAGAATCAGAGCTAGTGAAAGAAATATGCCCTGGCCCTGAAATTAGAGCCAAAAGGCTAAAAAGGGTCAGTGAAAGAAACACACTTTGGCCCTGAAACCAGAGCTAAATCTGCCCCTGATCAACTAAGCAGAAAACCAACCAATCCCTGAGCACAAGATCTAGCCAATCTGTTCTCAAGGTCTGTAATCTGACCAATTCCCACCCTGAAAATCTTCTCCCTGGAAAAACCCCGCCCCTAAGAATCCCTATATAAGCCCTGTGTCTGTTCAGTTTGCTGCCTTCTACCCTGACTGAGGCAACCACTCCTGGATTCCTCCCTCCCAAGAAGTCTCTTGAATGAGGTTTGGGTGAGACCATCTTTCTCAGGAGCAGAGACGGAGCCTGGGCGGGGTGGAGTGGAGCTATAATACTTTTGCCCCTAGCGGAGCAGAGTTGTTACACTCCAGAAACCGGAGCAGAACGTAACAACTTCGCTGGGCAAATCCTCCCCAACCAGAGCAGAGCTGTTACACTGGGGAAGACTTTCCCTGGAGCAGGGCTGTAAGCTGCTACGCTTACTGTGACCTGTATTCCTTGGCTCACCACTGCCAGAATACTTTTCCATCCGAGCTGTAACACTTAGTATTCCTTGGCTCCCAAATGCCAGAATCCCTTCCTATCAGAGCTGCAATGCTTACAATGTCCTCAGGGTCGGCTCTCCCACACCTAGACCATCAGGGACAGCTCTACTGTGATGCCCAGGCGACGTGCAGGGGCCATTCTCCCTAGTGCTGCAGCTGGTGACAGGCAGGGACAGCTTTCCCACTCTTATGACCTCAGAGCCACAATAGGCAGTGAGGGGTGGGGGTGGGGTCATCTATCCCTCACCCATACAACCATATAGCAGAGAAGAGGTGGTGCCAGATCTCCCATGCACATGTTCTCAGGGCCCGCCTATACCTGCCAAGAGGGTCAGCTCTGCTAGGCTGCCCAGGCGAGGTGCAGGGCCCACTCTCCAGAGTGCTACAGCTGGTAAGGGGGAAGGTCAGCTCCCTCGCCCACCACAGATAGCAGGGGCAAGGGTGGAGGGCATCTTTCCCTCACCCTCTCCACCACATGACAGACGAGGGGGGTGTAGCGGGTAATCTCACTCTCAAACCTTCTGGGCCAGCTCACCTGTGTCGCTGCCAACAGGATCAGCTCTACTGTGCTGCCCAGGCAAGGAGCAGGACCTGCTTTCCTGAATGCCGCAGCTGGTAAGGGGGAGGGTCAGCTCCCTCTTGTGTTGCAGGTGTGTGGGGGGGGGCAGTTCTCCCCCGCCCATGCATCCACAAGACAGATGAGTGGTGGGGACAGCTCTCCCATGTTCACTTCAGGGTTGGCTCATCCTCATGTCCGAGAAAAGGGTCGGCTCTACTGTGCTTTACTAGGCCAGGGGTAGAGTCTGCTCTCCCCAGTGCTGCAGCTGGTGAGCGGCAGGAGCAGCTTTCCCACCCTGCCTCAGGCATGAAGGCGCGGGGTGGGGCATCTCTTCCCTGCACACGCTGCCATATGGCAGATGAGGGGCGGGGCTAGATATCTCATATTCATGTTCTGGGGGAGGGAGGAGGGAGGGTTCACCCACACCTATAAACAGGGTCAGCTCCACTGTGCTGCCCAGACAAGGTGTATGGCCCACTTTCCAGAGTATTGCAGCTGGTAAGAGTGGAGGGTCAGCTCTCTGGCCAGCTGGAGGTGGTAGAGACAAGAGGGCAGGGCATCTTTCCCTGGCTCCCACCACCACACCGCAGGCGAGGGAGGCAGTACCAGCTATGCCCCTCTTACACCCTCAGGGCTGGCTCACCTGCATACCTGTCTACAGGGTCAATTTTACTGTGCTGCCCAGGTGCCCCTTGCCACCCTCAGCACTTAGGAGAACAGTGGACATTTCTTAAGCACCCACAGTAACAGGTACTTAGAAGCTGCTTTGGTTTAAAAGCATTGACTTCTCACGTGGGCTCCCAAGCTAACTGAAAGCATGATGAAAGTCAGTTTGCTCTGCCTTTCCATTTATTATTAATGTATTTATTTTATGTGTATGAGTGTTTTTCTCGAATGTGTATCTGTGTACAACATGTGCACACGATGATCTTGGAAAACAGAAGGGGGTGTCAGGTCACCCAGAACCGGAGTTACAGATGTTTGTGAGCAGCCACGTAAGTGCTGGGAATTGAACTTGTTGCTCTTGCAGAGGACCCAAGTACTTTAAACAGCTGAGCCATCCCTCCAGCTCCTCTCTCAAAATTTACATATTAATTAAAATATAAATACATTATTTTCCCCCTTGCCTTTTCTCTCTCCAACCCCCTATGTCCCCACCATCCAACACCTCCATGTCACCTCTCACTCCCTGTTAAACTGATGGTCTCTTTTCTTTGACTATTATTTCTATCTATCTATCTATCTATCTATCTATCTATCTATCTATCATCTACATATATATGCATAAATAGATAAACGCAACCTGCTGAGTCCATTTTTGTTGCTTGTGTACAGATGACTGCAGTGCTGACCACTTTGTATTGGATAACTGATTAGGGTGTTATCTCTGCCTTTACTGTGCAATCATCTCCTTTACTTTGGGTCAACCTGCTGCCAAGATACGTTAATCACTTAAAGAGTACCTGTCTACCTAATCTATCTTGCCTCTCTTCAAGGCTAAAGGCACAGAGCTGTAGCTAAAGTTTTCCTGCCTTGCCCACAGTCAGGACAAATCTTTGTCACCTGCCAGTCCCACAGCCACTCAGACCCAACCAAGTAAACACAGACTTATATTGCATACAAACTGTATGGCCATGGCAGGCTTCTTGCTAACTGCTCTTATAGCTTAAATTAATCCATTCCCATAAATTTATACCTTGCACACGTGGCTGGTGGCTTACCGGCGTCTTCACATGCTGCTGGTCATGGCGGTGGCTGGCAGTGTCTCTCTGCCTCAGCCTTCCGCTTCCCATAATTCTCCTCTCTCCTTGTCCCACCTACTTCCTGCCTGGCCACTGGCCAATCAGTGTTTTATTTATTGACCAATCAGAGCAATTTGACATACAGACCATCCCACAGCACAGAGCCAGGGTGTTGCAGGTGTGCACTGTCTTGTTGTGGGCTGGGCCATGTGCACAGTGCAAAGTGTACACATTTTGTTCAGAACCAAGACTACAATGAAGTCACATGAGATTATGGGGAAATAATGCCAGAAACTCCTTGGATTTATTATACATTTGATTTGAAATTAGTTTTGGTTTTTGTATGTCCACAACCCCTTTACTGTTGGCAAATTAATTGTGACGCCCCCCCCCCCCACACACACACATTCAGTTACATGAAGCTATGTGGCATGACAAACAACAGTTTAAGAAGCTGGGCCCCAGGACACTCACCCCCCTCTCCACCCCCCGCACCCCCCACCCCTCCCACCCCCTCACCCCCCCCCACTCCCCGTTCACCAATCATGACTTTAGACACTGATACATTGCCTTCCAAGCCAGACTTTAATGGTGCTTTTGAGGTAGAGATGTATTAGTACAGGTTTAACAATCAGTTCTCAGGGGAAGGAATATCCCTAGTGTATTGTGCTTGCCAATTTATTATTATACCTACTCTCCTTATGACCAATATCAAGCTACCAATGTAACCTCATTGTAATCTTAAAGAGGGGCGAGGAAGATTGCTTAGTGGATAAACACTAGCTATGCAATCAAGAGGACAAAAATTTCTATCCCAGCACCCATGTAGAGGCCTACCTGTAATCCCAGCATTCTGGAGATGGAGACAGACAGCGAACTCATGGTTCAAGCCAGGGATCACGCCTCAATATATAAGGTTGAAAGTAACTGAGGAAGACACCCAACGTCAACATGGGACTTCCACAAATGTTCACATGCATTTGCACATAAGTGCACACCACATACATATACATGGAAAAATAGAAACCTTAAGAATAGTTGAAAGTAAAAGATATTAAAAAAATTAGGAAGCGATGAGTTTGAATATTATCTGTATTTTAATATAATTTAATTATAAATTTTATTAACCACTATTGAATAACTAATTTGCAAATTCAAAAAAAATAACTGTCAGCTTTCACTAACTACTACAGATCAGCTGCAGCACACTACTGAATGTATTCTGGGGAGGAAAAAAACCCAACCCTTTTCATTATGTCTTTCCCACAAGTATAATATAAAAATCCACCAAATGATAATCATTCCTTTGATCTGAACTCTTCACTCAGTATACTAAAAAGAGCAATATGCAGAATAAGAACACTTAAATTCTTTGCTTTTCTTTTCTTTTTTTGAGACAGGGTCTCACTATGTAGCCCTGGCTATTCTAAAAGTTGCTGAGTAGACCATGTCAACTTAAAATTTGTGATGATCTTCCCACTTCGGCCTCCCAAGTACTGGCATTACAGGAGCATACCACCATACCAGCAAAAACACTTAAATTCCAATCCCAGTCTTACCAGGAATTAGTTGTGATACCCTATTGGGACCCCAAATTCAGAAAAAGGAATTGAACAAGTGTTACTTTTAAATGACTTTGGGGGACAGGAGAGATAGCTCAGTGCTTAAGAGCATTTCTGCTCTATTGGGGGCCCCGAGATCAGATCTCAGCAAACACATGGCCGTTTACTATTGCCTGAACTCCAGGTGCAGGAGCCCTAACACCCTCTTCTGGACTCCTCAAGCTCTTGCATTTGCATGTGGTGCATATAACTATCATAGGCCCATGCACATACAATCACAAATTATGTTTGTGAGGGTATATATGAATATGTGTTCCAGCCATATATTGAAGTACAATTGGCATACAACTGGGCACATTTTAAAAGTAAAACTGAACAGTTTTTCTTAATTGAAATCACAAAAATATAATGAACATATCTATCGCTGCAAACATTTTCTTTCATCCCTCCTAAATGTACCCCTCTTCCCAAGAAACTTCTGATATTCTTTTGAGCACTAGAGAATATTTTCTGAATTTTCTATAATTTTATAAAAAGTGGAATTATATATTATTTACTCTTTTATACATTCTTTTATTCAGCATATTTATTATGAGATTCACCCATATTGTCATGTGAGTCAATAGTTTTCTCTTTTTAAAAATTTGGTGTATTCTATCGAATGGTTACAACATAAATTTGTTTATCCATTTCAACTGATGGCATCTGAGTTGTTTCTAATGCTGTTCTAAACATTCATGTGTAAATTGATGTGTATAAATGTGATGTCATTTCTCTTGAAAAAATACCTAAGAAAGAAATGGTTTAGCTGCATGTTAGAAAACTATTTAACTTTGTGAGCCAGGTTTAGTGGCACATTTCTAGGAGACTGGGGCAGGAACATTGTGAGTCCCAAGTCTGGGCTGCATAGAAGGACCCTGTCTCAACAATGACTGCAAGATGGTTCAGTAGGTAAAAGCGCTTGTCACACAAGCCTAGCAACCCAAGTTTGATTCCTGAAACCCAAGTAAAGGTGTAAGGAGAGCTCGTGAAAGCCCACCATGCACACACCCTGTGTGCGTGTGCGTGTGCGTGTGCATATAATATTGTGAGCAACTGACAAATTTTCTGCCAAACTGGACATACAATTTTACATTCCAAATAAATGTTTGAGAGTTCTGCCCCTATAAATGCTAATTATGGTCAATGTTGCTAATTTAAGCCATTGCAGAGAGTGTGTAGCAGTATCTCATGTGGCTTTAATTTACATTTCCCTAACGAGTAACAATATGAATGTCTTTTCATTTATTTGTTTGTCTTCTTTGGTGAACTGTCTGCTCAAATTCTTGCCATTTCAAACATTGAGTTGTTTACCTCTTCTTTGGTTAACTGTCTGCTCAAATTCTTGCCATTTTAACAATTGAGCTGTTTACCTCTTCATTAAAGAGCTTTCAAAAATCTTTACACATTCTACATACCAATTCTTTGTCAGAAACATATTTTGCAAATATTTCAAGTTTTTAGTTGCATTTTTATATTTGATATGGGCAATTTGAATAGGAAACTTTTCACAGTCCCATGAAGTCCAATGTATTGGTTTCTCACCTTTTCTAGCTCAAGATTTATGTCTTACTAAATATTTTCCAAACCAAGATGACTAGACCTTTCTCCCATTTTCTTTCCAGAATCTTGATGGCTATAGTTCCTACATTTTGGTCTGGAATTCATTCTGCATTAACATTTAATCAGGCATGGTGGCATTGCCTGTAATTCTCAGCACTCAGGAGAAAGAGGCAGGTTTATTAGTTCCAGGCCAGCTTGGACCACAGAGTGAATTCAACACTTGCCTTGGCTACATAGCTAATTTGGAAACATAGTTACTTTAATGGAATTGTTATCAAAAATAAAATTATTAAAAATGAAACTGATTATCAGATTAAGAGTTTTCTGGTGGAAATTTTAGAGACTTTAATTATAGGATCATGACATCTTCAAACAGATAATTTGACTTTTTCCTTTTTTTTTGAGACAGGGTTTTTCTGTGTAGTTTTGGTGCTATAGTATGATTACATGCAGCCTGTTGTTTGTTGAATTGTGTTCTTTCTATTCAAATTTTCTTCAGGATTTTTATTTTTAAAGGATGTGGAAATTCATCAAAGGCTTTTTGAGCATCTATTCAATGATCATGATTTCTGTCCTTAAGTGGATTTATATGTTGTTTTGTATCTATTGGTTTCCATATTATGAGCTACTTTTGACTTGATATAGTGGATGAGTCTTTGTTTGCTTTTTAACTGAGAATTGTGTATATGTATATAATGTATTTTTATCAGACTCACTTTCTTCCCTCTTCTCAAACTCATCCACTATTCCCACCCCCAAACTCTTTTCCCTCCCAACTTCAGGCACTCTAAATTTTGAAATCCACTGAGTCGGGGCTGGAGAGCTTAAGAGCACCGACTGCTCTTCCATAGGTCCTGAGTTCAATTCCCAGCTACCACATGGTGGCTCACAGCCATCTGTAATGAGATCTGGTGCTCTCTTCTGGCATTCAAGCAGAACACTGTATATATAAAAATAAATAAATCTTTTTTTAAAAAAAGGTTTAAAAAATAAAATAAACCTACTGAGTCTACATGGTGATTCCTGTATGTATGTGGGGGGTTAAACCACATGCTCTTGAATTCATCTTGCATGTATTTAATTGAAAAATCTTTTATTGATGTTCATCATGTAAACAGATTTGCATTTGTCTTCTTACTTCTGTCCCTATTGAGTTTTCAAATCATCATGAGGCTGGCTTCACAGAATGAATTTGGTAGCATTACTATCTTTTTATTTTATAGATTAGTTTAAGGGATATTAGTATTAGCTCCTCTTTTAAAGGTTTGGTAGAATTCAGCAGAAAATCCATCCAGTTGTGAACTTTTCTTTGTTGTATGATTCTTCGATACTGTTTAGATACCACTGCCTACTATGGATGTTTAAATTGGTTATATCCACTTGACTGAATTTTGGTAGATTTAATGTGTATAGGAATGTACTATTTTCTCTAGACTTCCCATTTCATAAGTTTTCTCAGGCTTCCCTAATGGCTGTCCTATGGACTTATTTGGAATCTACTGTAATTTCCCCCTTTTCATATGTAATTTTATTAATTTGACTCTTTTTTTCTTTCTCTTGGTAAAATTAAATAGTTTTGTCAACTTGATATTCCAAACCAATATTTTGATTGGTTCTATGTACTGTTCTTTCAGTCTCCATTTCATTTTTTCTTTGATCACATTATTCTTTGATGCTTAATGCTTTCTGGCTTGGCTTTTACTTGCTCATCTAAAACCTTGAGGTGAATCATTATACTATTTATTTGAGATCTCTCTGAAATTTTAATATATGTATCAGTTGTTATAAACTTTACTCTTAGCCAGACAGTGGTGGCACATGCCTTTAATCCCAGCACTCAGGAGGCAGAGGCAGGCGGATTTTTGTGAGTCCGAGGCCAGCTTGGTCTACAAAGCGAGATCCAGGAAAGGCGCAAAGCTACACAGAGAAACCCTGTCTCAAAAAAACAAAAACAAAAAACTTTACTCTTTGAACTGTCTTTGTTGAATTCTCATAAGTTATGGAGGGATGCTGCATGCCTTCTAAGATTGAACAAAATGTCCTCCCTTATTTCTTCACTTCTCATTCAAGAAAGTATTTTTCAGGCTCCAAGTACTTGTGCTGTTTTTGAGATTTCTCTTGTGTCTTAATTAGAGTTACTATTGCTGTAGCAAAACATCACAACCAAAAGCAACTTGGGGAGAAAAGGTTTATATAGTTTATGCTTCCACATCACTGTTCATCACAGAAGGCAGTCAGGACATGAGCCCAAACACATCAGGAGCTGATGCAGAGGCCATGGAGGGATGCTGCTTACTGGCTTGCTTCTTATGGCTTGCTCAGCCTGCTTTCTTTTAGAACCCAGGATCACCAGCCAGCCCAGGAACAGCACCATCACAATGGGCTGGGCCCTCCATTAATTATTCATTAAGAAAATGCTCTTCAGGCTTGTCTACAGCCTGATCTTATGAAGAAATTTTCTTGATTTATAGAGGCATTTTCTTGATGCAAATTCCTTTCTCTTTGATGACTCTAGCTTGTGTCAAGTTTGTATAAACCTAGCCAGCATATCTTGCTATTATTATCAAGTTTATTCTGTCTTGATATGATAAAATACAAGCAATTACTTTGATCATTTTGAATCAGCTATGATTTTCATTGTGGCCCAGAACATGATCTGTTCAAGAGAAAGCTCCATGAACTGAGAAGAATGAGCTGTTATAGAATAGCCTATAGATATCTGTCAAGTCCATTGAACCTACAGAGTAGTTTAACTCTGAAGCTTACTTTTAGTTTGGATAACATATCTAAATATGAGACTGGCATTTGACAGCACAATACAGGACCTATATGACCTCTTATCTCTATTATCATTTGTTTTATGGAAACAGGAGCTCCAGTGTGCAATTCTTTCCAAGTATCAATTTTTTTTTAACAGGGTCTCATGTAATCCAGGCTGGCCTCAAACTCACTACACAGCTGAGATGACCTTCAACTCCTGATCCTTCTGTCTCTAACTCCCAAGTGCTCAGATTAGTTGTGAGCCATCACACCTAGTTTACATGGTGCTGAGCATTGAACTCAGGCCCCCCTGCAAACATTTACCAACTAAGCTACATATCAGCCCCATCTATTATGCATTTTGATGAATTATCCCATTTATTGATGTACAATTATATACATGGATGTTTCCTGATCCATCTGCCTGGTCCCAAATAACCGACTCAGAAGCTGAATATGAATTATAAATGTTTGGCCAATAGCTCTGGCTTGTTACTAGGTAACACTTCTGTCCTTCTTCCACCTAGCATTTCCAGTTTGGCTTTCCTGCCTAGCCTTATTCTGCATTACCATGGGCCAATCAACTTCTTTATTAACCAATGAGAGTAAAACATATTCACAATGTACAGAAGGATTATTCCACAGCATTTCTCCTTTTTTATAATTAAAAAGGTTTTAACCTTAACATAGTAAAACTATATATAACAAAACAGTTACTCTACAACCTATCTTATCTTTGTCAGTCCAAAGTTTTGTACCTAATTTTTTAAATCACTATCAAGGAAAACTATAAATTTAGGTAGGAAAGCCAAACTGAGAATGATGGGATAAGGAAGGGTGGAGTCAGAGGATTCATCAGCCAGATGGAGAACAAGTCAGACACACAAAATGGGATAGAGGTAAAAATCACGAGCCTTGGGGCAGCACATAGATGAATAGAAATGGGCTAATTTAAATGTAAGAGCTAGTTAGTAATAAGCCTGAACTATTGTCCAAGCATTTGTAATTAATATAAGCCTTCATGTGATAACTTGGAAGCAGCTGCTGGGATGGGAAAACTCTGCCTACATAGTTATCTCCTTTATATTTTCTAATTTTGAAGCTTACTGTGTCAGGTATCTGAATAGCTATGTCTGCCAGCTTGTTTTCAGATTCTATTTGTTTGGTAGATTCACTCCATCCTTTGATCCTTAGTCTGTGTCTTTGCCAATGAGGTGGATTGCTTGGAGTCAAAACATCATGCTGTTCTTAATCTGGCCTGCAAGTCTGCATCTTTTTAATGATGAAATGAGGCCATTTGCATTCAAATTTTTTCTGCTTGTTTTCTTCCCCTTTAGCATTAGAACATTACTGATTTATTGTGTTGGGGATGGTAGATTCATTCCTAGCTCTCTCTTGTGCCTTTCTCTCTTGAAATTAAAAGGTAGTTTATCTGGACCTAACTATCTTGGTTGACAGTTATTTCCTTTCAGTGTTATTTCCTTGCTTTCCTGGATTTTTAGGGTTATTGATGAAAGACTTGATGTTATTCTGATGTATGACTTTTTAGGTAAATCGTAATTGCTTGTAGATTTTAATATTGTTTGTATATTTGACATTTTGAATACAATGTTATGGATAAGTACTTCTCTGGGCCTATCTACTTGGGATTCTAAATATGTCTTATGTTTGGATGTACATTTCTCTTTAGGTTTGGGAATTTTTCTGCTACTATTTCATTCATGAATTAGTCTTACTATGTCTTTAGCTTTTAATCTCAGCTCCTTCTTTTATCCTGTGGATCATTAGGTTTGTTCTTTTGATTGTATTCTAGAGTTCTTGGAATTGTGATTATACTCTTCTCTTAAATTTATATTTTAATGTCATATTTCATTGCCTTTGTTCTCCACTGTTAGTACTATTTCATCTGCTTGGACAAGTCTATATATAGGTAATGTTTTCTATTGGATTTTTTTGTTTCTAACTTTTTAAAATCTCTGATGAATTTCTCTTATGCCACTGACTTTTCCATTAGCACTATGTATTTCCTCATCCATTTTTCTAACTTTTTCTATATTGCTGCCTTTCATCTGAAGGCCTGGATTGATTTCTTTACTTCCTTAGTCTAATTTTCTTTTAGATTTCATTTAATTTTATGCATGTGTTTTGCCTGTATGTATGTCTGTGCATCAGTGTGCGCCTAGTACTCACAGAGTTCCAAAGAGGGCTTTGGACCCTGTCAGGATATATTATGTACCCTAACAAACTTGCCTGAGGATCAGAGGACAGAGCCAGCCACTAGATTAGGCATAAATGCCAGACAGTGGTGGCCACACACCCTAAATCTTATCACTCGGGAGGCAAATATCCATCTGGATCTCTGTGAGTTCAAGGCCACGCTGGGAACAGAGCCAGGCAGTGGTAGTACACACCTTTAATCCCAGGACTTGAGATCTCATGCCTTTGCTTGGGAAGCACACACGCCTTTAATCCCAAGAAGTAATATGGCAGGGCAGAGAAAGTTATATAAGGCATGAGGAAACAGAAACTCACTTTTAGGCTGAGGATTTCGTAGAGGTTAAGGACTAGTGGCTGGCTGTTCACCTTCTCTGATCTTTCAGCTTTCACTCTGATATCTGGCTCTGGTTTTATTAAAAGATCATCTAAGATTCAAACAACAGGATCCTCTATAACTGGATTTATAGATGACTGTGAGCTATCATGTGGGTAGCTATGAAACAAACCCAAGTCCTCTGCAAGAGCAAAAAGTGTTCTTATCCACTGATTTCTCTCTCTAGCCTTCTATTATTCCCTTTATGTAATGTTTGTATCATTTGGATAGCAATGATCATTTTTACCAGTAAACTTCTGAAATCTTCATCTCGCATTTTACCCATTTCAGTTCCTTTGAATTCAATAGTTGAGGAGTTACAGTATTTTCAATGAGTCACTTTGCTTTAATTTTTCATGCTCCTAGTATTTCTGTGTTACAATTTGTGTATATTTTGGTTTGGATATATTTTTCAGCTTCATTTGGAAGATCTTCTTAGTAGGTATCCTTGTCTTGAGGGCTTAATCCCCAGGACCACTCAGAGAAAAAAAAAATTCCTGTGACAGCAATGATACCAAATCATGAAAGATGTAAAAATGTTCTTAATTTATTAAACCAATACATACACCACCAGTAACCATAAAATAAAAATGACAGAATTAATGTAGTATACTATGAAGTTAAAAAATTATTTAGGTTAAATGTAGAAATAGTAAATGAATGAGATAAAGGAAATGGACAGGAAGATAAAAAAACAAGAAGTACAGGGTAAAAGAAATAAAAGCTAAAAAGACTAGAGGGGAATAATAATAATAAAGGGGAAAGAGTCAGAAGGCAAAAAGGGAAATAAAGAGAAATACAAAAATTCCCCAATAATGAAAAAGCTTGTGATCAAAATTATGTAAATGTAAGTAGGTAAATAAAAGATAGGAAGCTAAACACTTTAAAACAGCAAGATAAAGTCAGGCTATTACTAATAATACAGTGGAAAGGAAAAATGGAAGGGGAAACAGAGTAGGAGAAAAAATTTAATAATCAAAAAAGTGTAAACAAAACTGGATAAACGCATGACGGGGAATAAAAAGCTAAAACAAGTTTTTTTTTTTTTTTTTGGTTTTTTCGAGACAGGGTTTCTCTGTGTAGCTTTGCGCCTTTCCTGGAGCTCACTTGGTAGTCCAGGCTGGCCTCGAACTCACAGAGATCCGCCTGCCTCTGCCTCCCAAGTGCTGGGATTAAAGGCGTGCGCCACCACGCCCGGCACAAGTTTTTATTTTAAAAATGTGACAAAGTGAAAAGACTAGTAAACATAGAGAAAAGGGGGAAAACACAAGATAGAAAGAAGTGAGGTTGAAGTGATGGCTCAGCAGTTAAGAGGGCAGCTTGCTGTTAATCACGAGGGCAGGGCGAGAGTTCAGATCCCAATACTACGTCTGGTGTTTCACACACATTTGTAACTCCAGCTCCAAGGGATGAATGAGACACTCTCCTCTGGCCTCTAAGGGCACTGCAACACACATATGCCTACATTTACATAGACACAGATACACACACACACACACACACACAAAGAAAATAAAAATTTTTAAAGAAATAAATGGAGAAGCTTCTTTCTGGGTTCTTAAAAATTGCAGATCCCCCAATATATGTGGTAAGAAATGGGGATGTCCATGGGACACTGGAGTCTTGGCTTTCCTATGGGTTATGTTGGTGCTGGGCCTGTATTGCAACCATGTCTGATGTTTGCCAGAGGTATCTCCATTTTAATAACCCCCCTCTTTTCATTCCAGGAGCCTCTTCTGGCTACCCTTAACTTTTGTAGTCTGTGGGCTGGAAAGGTTCTCCCACCTTCTTGAGATTCCACAGTGGCTAACATTTTAGTTAGAAGGTGTATCTTAAGTGCCTTGAGAGTGAGAGAAGCTTCCACAGGACTGATGTCTAGACAGGCAGGCCCATCATTTTATTGTCAAAGTCCACTAAATATTAATAACCTGTTGGAGGAGTGAGACTGTGGGTGTTGAGTGGTCTTTAGTTCTTGGAGTGCACTACCGAAGTGAATTCCTGGCAGATAGGTGGTTTCGGAAGCCAACCCTCTCACTAACCCGAGGGTCGGGGCTATTAAGTTCCATATTCATTCTCAATTCATGAGGTTGGCGTCCACATAGCAAGTGCACAGCTGGCTTTCTCTATACACTCTACTGCCCGAGCCAACCCTCCTGCCATCCTGTACTTAGCTTGTCGGTGTCTGGCCTTTCTGTGCCTCACAATTGCTTCCCAGGGATTTCTTTTATCCTGAAAGTGTGGTGAGCTGATGAGGCTTGACTTTGATGGTTCCCTGTTCTGAATGCCCAAGGGTAGCTCAGTTTTTAACTCTAGATTTCCTCTAGATGGCTCCAAGCCATAACCATCCGCATCAAGGACTGCTTCTCCACTGATGACTCATGCCATCAAAGGCACTCTCTGTGCAATCTTTACAACTTGATTTGTGGCTTGTGTGGCTTGAAGGCTTGTCTGGTGGATAGAACTGACAGTGTCACTTCATCAGGATTATCTGTCCTTTGGATGATGCTTCTGCTTCCTCACCCCCACTGAGGAGCCATGTGGCTGGAGCTGGGTTTGGGTTGGCATACTTCTTTTCACAACATGGTGATTTTTCTCCTCTGTCCTCTTGAATGTCATCTCTCTGATGGTCTTCCTCCTTTAAAACAGAGTCTATTTGTTCTTACTCTGACATTCCTTTTCCACTGGGCCATACAGAAGCTGCTGCCAGTTTTCCATCTTACCAAGAATTCGAGTTTTCTATATACTTCCTATCTGCCTCCATGGGCTATTAATTATCAAGAGATGGGTACTGAAATCTAAACTGGATTTGCCTAGTCTTCCTTAAGTTTAGCCAGTTTTTGCTTCAAGTGCTTAGAATATCAGTTATTAGATCCTTATATATGGAAGGATTATATCATTACAATGAATAAGACACCTTATCCTTAAGGAATGTCTTATTTCTAGCAATGTTCATTTAATTTGAAATGTATTTTTGTGATGACATATTCATATATACTTTCCTGTCTCTTACATATAATTTATGCTTTATATTAATTTTAAAATATTATTTTTAGTTGTGTATTGTGTGTGGGTATGCGCACCTGAGTGTAGGTGCTCTCAGGGACTGGAAGGTGTCAGATCCCCTGGACCTAGAGTCACACATGGTTATGAGCCACCTAATGGGGGTGTTGGGAGTTGAACTTGGGTCTTTTGCAAGAATAGTATCTGTTCTTAACCACTCCAAGTCCCTGTTTTTAGGTTTAAAATGGGTTTCCTATAGGCAGCATGTACTAGAGTTACTATAATTTCTCCCATTCTACCAATAACCATTCTACCATTTTTCTTTTATTTATGATATTATAATTATATAATTTCTTCCTTCCCTTTCTTCCCTCCAAATTCTCCTATATACCCCTCCTTGCTCACTCTCAAATTCATGGTCTCTTTTTTTCATCACCTTGTAAAATATGGGCATGGTTGAGTTTATATCCACAACCCTTTTCTGTTTCTATTATACTATGTCTGAAAATTTCTCTCTCTCTCTTTTGCACACACATGACTTTTGAGCTAGATAAGAGGATAAATTCAGTCATTTTTTACTGTCTTTTCAGAATGACTTGCTGTTTACATTATGGATATTCACCAACCCTTTATACATGTATAACAATCACTTTTCAGTTGATCTCTAGGGTTTTAACTTTATTTATAATGTAAATTTTTGCATTAAGAAACTTTGTAAGTTTAATATTGTCAAATCTTTTCTTTTCCTCTGAGTTTTTCTATCATGTCTGAAAATGCCTGCTCTGAAGGATAGTTAGACGGACACAGGTAGACAAAGGAAATGAAAGTGGGCTCCCTGAAATTTCTTGTTCCCATAAGACATTGGAAGAAAGTGGGCAGGAAGACCAGGGTGGAGCTATCTAAACTGGACCAAGAGGGGAAAGGGTAATCTATAAAAACACCCAAGCCAGCTTCCCTTTAGTCCTTTAAGTGGACTTGGAGCCTCTCCCACTCTGAAGGAATAAAGCTGACAAGTCTTGTCTTTCGTGGACATTCAATTCTTTGTCTGTGCCAGGGAACTGAGCTGAGTGATTCTCTAGACAACCACCAGCATCCCTATACCATGCTCTCTAGCTAATTCTTTTTCCTCTCCCTAATCCTTCCTTTTCCCTTTTTGTTTCTTTCTTCTTTTCTTTCAACATGATTTCAACCTGTTGAGAGGCTGGTTTAGAATTCACTATGCCCAGGGTAGTTTGAACTCATGGCAATCCTCCTACCTCCACCTCTTGAATGCTGAGATTGCAGGCATGAACGACCATGCCCGCATTTCTTCTGTCTCCTGCTTGGAGAAAGAGAGTCCGTTTTCTTAAAGGGTGGGACCACTGGTAGACCACCCAGTCACCAGGGCTGTCCCCACAACCAAGAGTATTTGATCACCACAAATTGGACTTGATAGGCTTTAAAAATAAAAAGAGAACACTAAAATGGGCAGATAGGGAACTGGGGATGGGTCTAAGAAAGAGTTGTGAGAAGACATCACAGTTCTGGCTTTGAAGACAGCAGAAAGAACCATCAGCACAGGAATGGAAGCTAGAAAGGCAAGGAAACAGCTTGCCCCCAGAACCCTTACAGGGACTTAGGGATTTTAGACCTATTAGAATTCTAACCTCCAGAATTAGGATACAATAACCTTGGGCTATTATTAAACAAGAAGAAAACCCCTGCAGTTTGGCACTCATCTGCTAAACCTGCACTCAAAGGGCTGAAGAAGGATGATCACAATTTTGATTGGAGTCTGAACTACATAGAGTTCAAAGGCAGTTTGGGCTATATAATGAGTGATGTTTCAAAAAAAAAAGCCTTGCAAAATGATTCAGTGAGGAGCTGGAGAGATGGCTTGCTGCTCTTTCAGAGGATCCAAGTTTAGTTCCTAGCACCCACAAAGCTCATCACTATCTATAACTACAGTTCCAGGGATCCAAAGCCCTCTTCTGGCCTTTGCAAGCAATTTCACTCACATGCACATAGTGCTATGAAACATGCACATTTGTAATTAAAATAAAATTGTAACATATCTAAAAAGTTGGCTCACTGGGTAAATGTACTTGCTAGGGAGCATGATGACTTGAGTTCAAGTCCCATTCTAGAAAAGAAGCTATCCCCATAACTTGTCCTCTGACCTCCACACATGCACCATGCATGTCTCACCAACATACAAATAAATATATGTAAAAAGAAATTAAAGAAAAAATAAATGAGGAGGAAGGGAAAAGGAGGGAGAATAAGGAGCAGAGAAAGGTGGAGAGGAAGGGGAAGGAGAAGAGAAGCAGGAATAACTCTGCTGCATGGTTGTATTTATGTTTATTTCCATGCTAGGGATTCAACCCAAGGCCTGCACATGCTACAAAAATGCTCTACTACTAAGCTAAGTCCTAGCCTTGAGATTTGTTTTTAACATCAACTCTATTAATTACAAAAGTAATACATTCAAATGGCATAAAACGTTAAGTAGAAGAGAAGCTCCTTCTACAGAAGAAAAGCTCCCTCTACTCCCCTACTTGTCAAATTCTCCTAGCCAGGAGTAATCACTCTTAGCAGTTTCATATGCATATATATTTTTTCTATGTTTTTTGGGGAAAAATACACACACAATTTTATAGACAAATTGTATATACACATATCTACATATACAGTTTTAAAATGATTCACTTAACTTTATATCTCTGAGGACTTTTTTCTAAGACATGGTTTCATGTAGTCTAGGCTGTCCTTGAACACATTTATGAATTACAAATTTAAAATCATCATCATAAGCTATAACATGTACATGTATATTCTCTTTAGTTTCTGAGAGAGAGAGAGAGCAGAGAGGACAGAGGAGAGGGGAGAGAGGAGAGGGGAGAAGGGAGAGGGGAGAAGGGAGAGGGGAGAGGGGAGAGAGGGAGAGAGACAGAGAGAGAGTGTTTCTTTGTTTCTCTGTATGTTTTGGGTGTTGAAAACCCTGGCTGTATTCCAGTGTAGCTAATCACAATTTCCCTGAATACCATCTTTCCATCTTAGAAGGCTCTTACGACAGTAGAATAAAAAACATACTTACTATATGCATGGAATATTGCTGGGGATGCTTACATTAAGGTGCCTCTGCGGGCTGCACCCTACCTAGTGGGCGGATTTATATAAGAAACAGCTGCTTATTTTATATTTGTATCCTCCACAAAGTTTAACAAATTTGGAAAAACAATACTCTTCAGATTTTAGGGATGACTGTAGAGACCCACAGAGGTTTTCTAGTGAGAACTTACTCAGGTTCCAAGAATCTGAGCTTGCTTTACACAGCAGGGCTGCATAAAGGGGATGATTTGACCACAGGCGTGGTTACCAGGTGTTTGGAAGGGTCTACACTTGGCTCTGTGGTGTGCTTTCATTTAGCAAGGGGGGGGGTCTTTTTGCCCTGCCCCTTGGCATTGTTATAAAAAGCTCCTTTGAAGAGGCAGAAGGGGCCATTGGGTATTGACCCAGGTCCTTCAGAAGCTATCCTATGTTCCTCTCTTTCTCCTCTTTGCTTGCTATCTTTCTATCTAAAAATTTCTTATTCCTCTCTCCTCCTCATAGGAATCCTTGAAAAGGTGGGAGCTGGCCTCCCACAGATGATACAAGATGGATAAAGACTATATGCAATCAGCTCTGGGGCTCTCCTTGTAAACTGCCAGTTGAGTCCAGGCTTATGTTTTTAAAGCTTCTGTCTTGCTAAATGTGTCTTCATGTAAATGATCTGTGCAATTGCCATGAAAAAGAAAAAGAATCTTCTGTTAAGGCAACAGATATCTGCAGTAGCCTTCCTATTCTTAAGTGTAAGGTTCTCAATCTGATTTGCTCCATGATATGACTCAGTAAATCCATCCATCCTTCCATCCATCCAATTATATGTTTCCCCATTTCCTTGAGTCTCAAAAGATAAAATGGAGCTGGACACTGGTGGCACACACCTTTAATCCCAGCACTCGGGAGGCAGAGGCAGGAGGATCTCTGTGAGTTCAAGGCCAGCCTGGTCTACAAAGAGTTCCAGGATAGCCAGGGCTGTAAGACAGAGAAACCCCATCTCGAATAAACAAACAAACAAACAAAAAGATAAAATGGTTTGAGGATGGTCTCATAGACACCCCCTTCCCAAGTAATGCAAGCTATTGCTATTGCTCTTTGTTGCCCAGCAGAATTCAATTCTTATTGCTGAAGACAACATGCATTGGTACTGACTTGGAGGCTTCTTCCTTGCTAACTTTTGTAGGTGCTATGCAGGCTGCTGGCAGAGAAAAGCCATCAACAGTTCTACCCAGCTATGAACAATGAAAACTACTATAATAACCCATCTGACAAGATATGTCCATTGGTTCAATAGTGGCATGGCTGCTATAGGAGTAACCATACATTTTCTAATTAAATTAAATTAAATTAAATTAAATTAAATTAAATTAATTCAAGGCACAATCCACAGGTGGAGATGCTGGTACTGTAAAACCGGCCAAGAACTCATGACTGGGGAGATCATAGGCCCTAGGGAAGAACCTACTAATATTGGTTTGTTGAACTGACATAGTATCACACTGTCATCTAAATATATGTCTTCATACCTATAGATAAGTATAGCTTTTAGTCCTTATCAGAAAAGCTTCTCTTTGCAGTTAATGGCAGGTAATAAAAAGATTTACATTGGATCTATCAAAGTGCAAAAAATAAGTGCCTGTGACTGTGGAGTACTAGGCTCTAAATGGGACATACACACACACATACACCACCATACTGCAAGGCTCAGAGAAGAGAAGGTGGGAAATTACAAAGGCCAGAAGCCAGAGTCTGAGGATGAGTGCTGTGAAACAGTGTTTTGAGCACATGGAATGACCAATGCACTCATGAGCTCCCTACAGGCTGTGGTTACCTATACAAGGACCCCACGCTATTGAACCTGTTAACATTTCGTCATGGAAAGGGGAAGTGTTCATGAGGCCACAACTCTTCTCGGGGACTATTGATAGGGAATGGTGGCAGAGGGAAGGGGTGTCACTTTCTTCAGTGAAGTAACCACTCAAATCGTTTAACAACCTCCCACGCAGGCAATCCTATTTCAACTCAGACGGTCACACATAAGTCATGAAAGTAGGAAGCAAATTTGTAGAGAAGAAGCGTTTTAGTGGGAGAATGGGAAATGCAACAGTTTAATGGGGTGACAAGGACTAAAATTAATTATACACATGCATAAAACTGGAAAATAAAATTTTTTTAAATGACAAAATGGTTGTGCCTTCTTACCTTGTCTAATAACCTGTGCCACTAGCCCATTTGATTTGATTCATGAAACTGCCACATTTCTACTTCCTTCTCTACAAATGTATCTAGCTTAAAACAAGGCAAAAGGATAGATTTAAAAAAATTACCTGCTTTGTCCAATCCTATACATACCTTCAGCTATGACTTTACATATTTTTCCTCTATAAACTTCTGAGCAAAGGACCATCTAACTTGGTGTGGTGGCTCACACCTATAATCCAACACTTGAGAGGCTGATGCAGAGGACTGGAAGGAGTTCCAGGGTAACCTGGACTACTGGAGTATAGCATGAGACCCTGTTTCAAATAAAAATGACCCTTTATAGAAACTAACCTCTAGGCTTTGTCAGGCTCTTCTCATACCACATCCAACCTTTCCACTCAGCCAGATCTACTCTTACACTCCAGGCTTGGACCAGGACACAAATCAGTGCATCAACCCAGTCCCCTCTGTCCACCTGATTTCATTTCCTCCTAAGCCATTTCCAACCTCTAGGCCCCATGCACCCACACATCCTCTCTTCTGCCCCAACCTGTTCTGTCCACATCATGCACAGAACAAAAAGTCCATACATGGAGATCTCATCACAAATATGCCAACAATATGAAATATCAAGCCAGTGTCTTCTCTTCAAAATCTACCAGTCCTACAGAAACATTTGCTTGGGAAGTGAGTTAATGTGAACTTTGTCATTATGGGTATACAATCTCTTATTTTCCCTTAGCCTTCTAATAGCCAGTTTTTAAAATTTTTCCTATTTTTAGTTTTTTAATAATTTCACATGTGAATATAATGAATTTGTGTCATATCGCTCCTCCTTCCCCATTCCAGCTCCTCCTGTACCCCCACCCCCTCTCAAATTCCCATTCTATATGCGTATATAGGGCTGACTATTTGGGCTTGGGCAACCCTTCTGAGGGCTTATCTCTGAAGGAAAACTGACTCTCCCTCCCTTAGCAGTCTTTGACTCTTGTATCTCTTCAACTAGGCATAGGGTCTTGTAGCCCCTCCCCCATCCATGCTGGAACACTGACTAGATACCTCACCTTTCTGTTGTTAGAGTTCGGATCTCACTATGTAGCCTAGGCTAAGCTTGAACTTGCAATCATCCTGCCTGAGCTTCTGAGTGCTGTGATTCCAGGTGTGAGCTACTTTGACTAGCTTAGATAAATGATTTTTTGCTTTTATTCCCGGAGCTGAGGACTGAACCCAGGGCCTAGCAAGCGCTCTCCCACTGAGCTAAAACCCCAACCTCAAATAGTTTTTTTAAAAATAAACAATTTAGATAAATAATTTTTAAATTAATATTTACTGAACACTATCTGTCTTGTCTTTCCCCTAGATACCCTAATTACTAATGGACCTCTTATATGTACTTCTTAATGATTTGTGCTAGTATATTTACAGAGCAAAATACAGTTTCAAGAATAAGATTCAGACCCTGGTAAAATGCTCATAGAAAATACCTTTCCTCTAATCTTTACAATTCAGACAGAATTATCCCCTAGGATTGGTACTCCTGGATTGATTCCAGCCCACCATTTTAAATAATCCATATCTTCCTCTCATCTATTTGGATAATTATGTATTTTTCTACTGATTTCTACTGATTTCTCTGCTATATATATTCTAATGCTCAAAATTTATTTGCGGTCTGAAAATAATGGCTACTCTGTATGATCCTTCATTTTGTATTCAATGTTATTGCACACTGCTATTACCTTGCTATGTGCTAGATTATAAAGGTTTAACAGTTGACCTGAAAATACAGTACAAGCATGCTAGTTAAAAGACTACACACAAGTGAAATGAAAAATAGCACCACAACTTACATAAAAACACATAATGGCATTCCATCCCAACAAAACAATTTTTCCTTGCTGTTATTTAGAATTTTTATTGTAGCACATAAGCTTTAGGGTGATGCCACTATTAGGCTACTCTACATTTAAAGAAGCATTAAAGTTTATATCGATATTGATAATAAGATTCCATTCACATCTTTCTGAGAATGCTATGGAAGGCCCTAACCTTTAAGATTTAATCACATTATACATAATTCCCTTTGGTTGGTTGGTAATAAGCACTCTCTTGAGCTTTTGAAATCAAAAGACACCACTTTGTTAGTAGATCAGCAGTTCCTGTTGCAGGCTTGCAATCAGCTTTTTATGCTGAGTTCAGTTCTGCTTCAATCTATCAAATTGGCTTTGGACTATGGCATTTTTACACTAAGCCTTTACTTTCCATTATGTGTTCTAGTTCTGTACAAGAAACAAATGGCCACCTGGCCACTGGTTAGTTGCCAACAGAGCATAGTTGTATTGGAATTAAAAATTACTTTGTGTGTCATGCGAGCCTGCTGAGCTGGCAGATGGACACTGATCACAGAAGGCTGAGATCTCCACTGCCTGAAATCACACCATTATAGTTTCATCCCCCTTGGGTTCCAAAGACACCCAAAATGTTCACATTAGCATACTAGCAGGTATAAGAAGTAGAAATGCATTTGGCTTAACATGTAGTACCTCCTATGTGCTATGGGTATATCTACTAGGGACATTCACAGTTGAGTTCTCAATTCAATCCTCATATTGACTTCAAGTAGTCAATAAGCAGCATTATCACCATTTAACAGTCAAGGATACTGAAGCTCAGAGACATTAAGTTATCTTGATTACATAGTTAGTATATAAGAGATCTAGGAGTTTAGCCAAATCTAGCAAGATCTGGGTCCCATGTTCTTTTTCTACTATAAAGTTTCTCTTAGCAATGAGATACACGCTGCCTATTATCTGCCTCTGCTCCTGTGTTTATATCCAAGGAGAACTGGGGTCTATTGGCAATTTCATTTACTTTGTCATTTTGCCTAAGTTTGGCCTGCCCTAAGTTTTTCCTTTTTAACTGCAGCTGTTTCTTACTGAAAATCCAACATGCCTAACCTGTCACCTTCCTTCCCACTTTGCCCATAACAATGAGTTACTAGAATATCTCAAGTTTACATATCTGACAAATCAGGGCACCACACAGCATTTGTACTCCAAAATCCTTGAAGTCATTTTCACTTCAGCCTAGGAGTACCAGGTTCTTCCTTCTGTTGAGGACAGAGGCAGAGCACCCCTGGATGTATCTGTAAGACGGCAATCTACCACCCTGTAAAGGATCAGTGACTTAAGAAAGAAATCGAGGCAGGAAGACAGCCACCTCCATCTGATGACCTGCTCACATGGGGACTAGCCAGTCAGGGTCCTTAGGCCCTGGCTGTTGAGAAGAAACCTATGGGCCACTCCAGTGCCTTGCGGTGCTGAGCACATGGGCCTTATTATAAGGAAGTATGTGGTGGAGAAATCTGAGTGATAGAGAAGTGGAATGGTTCATGCGCTGTTGACACAGAAAGGAAGAAATGAAGATGGTGAGGAGTGTGTAAACTTTGGAGGCCTGCTTGCTACCTGGGGCCATGGTGAAGGCGTTCTGTGTTCCCACCAAAGACAAGACCTGTTTTCACAGAAGAATATACAAGATTATATCCAGAAATTGGTATCAGGAATATTTCATGACCAGATGCATCAGAAGCATTATATAAGCAACCAAAATGAAGAGAGACAATACAAGTATAAGGAATGTGGAAACTGCATAACAGAATCCATACTGGTGAGAAACCTTACAGATGTTAAGGATGTGGCAAGGCCTTTACCACATGCTCAACTCTTAGAAAGCATTAGAAAATTCATGTAATGGGTACACTTCATGAAATTTCTTAGTATATCCCACAGCAATTCACTGTACCAGTCTTCAGACATTGACCAAGTTATTACACAGATTCAAATCCTTCAATTAATTTTCAAAGCTTAGTTAATACTTAGAAATCTCTAGATATCTTATAAATTTAGAAACGTTGTAACCCAATTTGAACTTTACAGTCAACAAACATTTGTTGTAAACTGAATTATTTATGCATTGATGTTGGGGACATAACTATTCAAACATCAAATATTGTGAATATGTAAATATTCCTAGTAGGAATGACTTAAGCAATAGCATTTCTTGACTTTCAAGATAATGTTAGAGAACCAGCGAACATCAAACTATTCCAGATTTTGACACATATTTTAGTTTCTTGGCATATGGTTGTTTATGTAACATTATATTCTATACAAATACTATTTCCCTGCTATCATTTGTGATTACATATAGATAACAGACTGCTTTTAACTTCAAGTATTTTCCTTTTGTGTCTTTGCAATAAAAATGTTAAACATTAAAAAAAGAAAAAAGTCAACTTCACTAGGCAGAAGCAGATGGATTGATGCCAAGTCCAAAGCCAGCCTGGTGTGTGTGGCAAGACTGTCTCAACTGAACTCCCCAATCCTGGAGGGAAAAAAACAAACCTTAATTGTTTCCCAAGTTTCCTATTGGCCATCCCTTTCATATGCAAGCCTAGAACAAAAGCTTCCTAAACAGACTCTCCTGTTACTTAGCACAAGGTCTGTAGTTTGCAGCAGGGGTGTTTTGACTCTTCATGCAGGATCTGCATACCCTTATGACCTTAGAGCGTTACCACTGAGGTCAAGATCTCCCCAATGTTGGTTGATAGAGAATGTAATGCACAAAACCTGACAACACAGTCTGATTGGGTGACAGGTCTACAATCTGCCAATATACAGTATAGAAAAGGATGTCATCATCTTAGCTGCTCCAGGACACTTTAGGAATCACTTAGAAAAAGACACTCAGATTAGAAAATCTGAGTGCCATGTGAAAAAGCACCCATTCAGCAGGGCAAAGCAGAGAATCAGGGTCAGGGATGCTTTATTCTTTCCACATAAGCTAGTGTCTTTGTCTCTGTCTGTCCATCTGTGTCTGTCTGTCTGTGTTTGTCTCTGTCTCTGTCCCTGTCCCACTCTGTCTCTGCCTGTCTGACTCTGTTTTTGTCTGTCTCTCTATCCTCCTCTCTCTGGCCCTCTGTTTGCCTCTCTCTCTCTATTTGCCCATCTGCGTCACTTTCTGCCTCTCTGCTCTACCCCTCTCTGCCTCTCTGGTCCACTGTCTGATCCCCTACTCTCTGGCCGCATCTGTCCCTCTGTCTCTGTCTTTCTCTCTGTCCTATCAATGTCCTCTGTCTGTCTGCCCCTCTCTCTGCCACCTCTCTCTGTACCCAACTCAGTCTGGCAACCACACTGCCCCTCCCGCTCTGCCCCTCTGTCTTCCTCTCTCTATATCCATCTTTCTCTCCCCCTTTCTCCCCACCCTCTCTCTCTCACTCTAGCCCTCTCTCTCAGTCCTCCTGCCTCTCCCTCTCATTTGTCCCACATCATAACCCCATAACTCTTTCCTTGTCAGCTCCCATCTGCCTTGATCAGAACACTTATCCCTTTTCCGCCAGGGAAATCATGTCCCCTCTCTACCTCTGCTACGTATATACCTCTGCCCCTCTCTACCTCTGCCCCCACTCTACCTCTGCCCCCTCTCTACCTCTACCCCCTTCTCTATCTCTGCCCCCTCTCTACCTCTGGCCCTTCTCTACCTCTGCCCTCTCTCTACCTCTGCCCCCTCTCTACCTCTACCCCCTCTCTCTACCTCTGTCCCCTCTCTAACTCTGCCCCATCTCTACCTCTGTCCCCTCTCTACCTCTTCCCCTCCTCTACCACTGCCACCTCTCTACCTCTGCCCCCTCTCTACATCTGCCCCCTCTCTAACTCTGCCCCCTCTCTAACACTGCCTCTAACTCTGCCCCCTCTCTACCTCTGCCCCCTCTCTACCTCTGCCCCCTCTCTACCTCTGCCCCCTCTCTACCTCTACCCCTCTGTACCTCTGCCCTCTCTCTACCTCTGCCCCCTCTCTACCTCTGCCCCCTCTCTACCTCTACCCCTCTGTACCTCTGCCCCTCTGTACCTCTGTCCCCTCTTCCCCCTTTCTACCTCTGTCCCCTCTCTACATCTACCCCCTACCTCTGCCCCCTCTCTACCTCTGCCCCCTCTCTACCTCTACACCCTACCTCTGCCCCCTTCTCTACATCTGCCCCCTCTACCTCTGCCCCCTCTCTACCTCTACCCCCTACCTCTACCCCCTTCTCTACCTCTGCCCCCTTTACCTCTGCCCCCTCTCTAATTCTGCCCCCTCTCTACATCTAGCCCTCTCTACCTCTGCCCCCTTTCTACCTCTGCCCCCTCTCTACCTCTGTCCCCTCTCTAACTCTGCCCCCTCTCTACCTTTGCCCCCTCTTCCCCCTTTCTACCTCTGTCCCCTCTCTACATATACCCCCTACATCTGCCCGCTCTCTACCTCTGCCCCCTCTCTACCTCTACCCCCTCTCTACCTCTGCCCCCTCTCTACCTCTGTCCCCTCTCTACCTCTACCCCCTCTCTACCTCTGCCCCCTCTCTACCACTGCCCTCTCTCTACCTCTGCCCCCACTCTACCTCTGTCCCCTCTTCCCCCTCTCTACCTCTGCCCCCTCTCTACCTCTGCCCCCTCTCTACCTCTATCCCCTCTCTACCTCTGCCCCCTCTCTACCTCTACCCCCTCTCTCTACCTCAACCCCCTCTCTACTTCTGCCCCCTCTCTACCTCTGTCCCCTCTCTACCTCTGCCCCCTTTGTACCTCTACCCCCTTCTCTACCTCTGCCCCCTCTCTACCTCTGCCCCCTCTCTACCTCTGCCCTCTCTCTACCTCTGCCCCCTTTCTACCTCTGCCCCATCTCTACCTCTGCCCCCTCTCTACCTCTGCCCCCTCTCTACCTCTGTCCCCTTTGTACCTTGCCCCCTCTCTACCGCTTCCCCCTCTCTACCTCTGCCCCCTCTCTACCTCTGCCCCCTCTCTACCTCTACCCCCTCTCTACCTCTACCCCCTTCTCTACCTCTACCCCCTCTCTACCTCTGCCCCCTCTCTACCTCTGCCCCCTCTCTACCTCTACCCCCTCTCTACCTCTACCCCCTTCTCTACCTCTGCCCCCTCTCTACCTCTGCCCCCTCTCTACCTCTGCCCCCTCTCTACCTCTGTCCCCTCTCTAACTCTGCCCCCTCTCTACCTCTGCCCCCTCTCTACCTCTGCCCCCTCTCTACCTCTGCCCCCTCTCTACCTCTGCCCCCTCTCTACTTCTTCCCCTTCTCTACCTCTGGCCCCTCTCTACCTCTTCCCCTCTCAACCGCTTCCCCCTCTCTACCTCTGCCCCCTCTCTACCTCTGCCCCCTCTCTACCTCTGACCCCCACTCTACCTCTGCCAACTCTCTACCCCTGCCCCCTCTCTACCTCTACCCCCTTCTCTACCTCTACCCCCTCTCTACCTCTGCCCCCTCTCTACCTCTGCCCCCTCTCTACCACTGCCCTCTCTCTACCTCTGCCCCCACTCTACCTCTGTCCCCTCTTCCCCCTCTCTACCTCTGCCCCCTCTCTACCTCTGCCCCCTCTCTACCTCTATCCCCTCTCTACCTCTGCCCCCTCTCTACCTCTACCCCCTCTCTCTACCTCAACCCCCTCTCTACTTCTGCCCCCTCTCTACCTCTGTCCCCTCTCTACCTCTGCCCCCTTTGTACCTCTACCCCCTTCTCTACCTCTGCCCCCTCTCTACCTCTGCCCCCTCTCTACCTCTGCCCTCTCTCTACCTCTGCCCCCTTTCTACCTCTGCCCCATCTCTACCTCTGCCCCCTCTCTACCTCTGCCCCCTCTCTACCTCTGTCCCCTTTGTACCTTGCCCCCTCTCTACCGCTTCCCCCTCTCTACCTCTGCCCCCTCTCTACCTCTGCCCCCTCTCTACCTCTACCCCCTCTCTACCTCTACCCCCTTCTCTACCTCTACCCCCTCTCTACCTCTGCCCCCTCTCTACCTCTGCCCCCTCTCTACCTCTACCCCCTCTCTACCTCTACCCCCTTCTCTACCTCTGCCCCCTCTCTACCTCTGCCCCCTCTCTACCTCTGCCCCCTCTCTACCTCTGTCCCCTCTCTAACTCTGCCCCCTCTCTACCTCTGCCCCCTCTCTACCTCTGCCCCCTCTCTACCTCTGCCCCCTCTCTACCTCTGCCCCCTCTCTACTTCTTCCCCTTCTCTACCTCTGGCCCCTCTCTACCTCTTCCCCTCTCAACCGCTTCCCCCTCTCTACCTCTGCCCCCTCTCTACCTCTGCCCCCTCTCTACCTCTGACCCCCACTCTACCTCTGCCAACTCTCTACCCCTGCCCCCTCTCTACCTCTACCCCCTTCTCTACCTCTACCCCCTCTCTACCTCTGCCCCCTTCTCTACCTCTGCCCCCTCTCTACCTCTGCCCCCTCTCTACCTCTGCCCCCTCTCTACCTCTGCCCCCTCTCTACCTCTGCCCCCTCTCTACCTCTGCCCCCTCTCTACCTCTACCCCCTCTCTACCTCTACCCCCTCTCTACCTCTACCCCCTTCTCTACCTCTGCCCCCTCTCTACCTCTGCCCCCTCTCTACCTCTGCCCCCTCTCTACCTCTGTCCCCTCTCTAACTCTGCCCCCTCTCTACCTCTGCCCCCTCTCTACCTCTGCCCCCTCTCTACCTCTGCCCCCTCTCTACCTCTGCCCCCTCTCTACTTCTTCCCCTTCTCTACCTCTGGCCCCTCTCTACCTCTTCCCCTCTCAACCGCTTCCCCCTCTCTACCTCTGCCCCCTCTCTACCTCTGCCCCCTCTCTACCTCTGACCCCCACTCTACCTCTGCCAACTCTCTACCCCTGCCCCCTCTCTCGACCTCGGCCCCCCTTCAACCTCTGCCCCTTCTCTGCCACTGCCGCCCTCTCTTGCTCTGCCCCCTCTCTTGCTCTGCCCCCTCTCTACCTCTGCCCCCTCTCCCTCTGCCCCTCTCTACCTCTACCCCCTCTCTCTACCTCTGCCCCCTCTCTACCTCTGCCCCCTCTCTACCTCTGTCCCCTCTCTACCTCTACCTCTGCACCTTCTCTATCTCTGCCCCCTCTCTACATCTTCCCCCTCTCTACCTCTGCCCCCTCTCTACCTCTGCCCCCTCTCTACCTCTTCCCCCTCTCTACCTCTGCCCCCTCTCTACCTCTGCCCCCTCTCTACCTCTTCCCCCTCTCTACCTCTGCCCCCTCTCTACCTCTGCCCCCTCTCTACCTCTGCCCCCTTCTCTACCTCTGCCCCCCTCTCTATCTCTGCCCCATCTCTCTACCTCTTCCCCCTCTCTACCTCTGCTCCCTCTCTACCTCTGCCCCCTCTCTACCTCTGCCCCCTCTCTCTACCTCTGCCCCCTCTCTACCTCTGCCCCTTCTCAACCTCTGCCCCCTCTCTACCTCTTCCCCTTCTCTACCTCTGCCTCCTCTCTTGACCTTATGGTGATATTTTATTTGTGCTGAAATGTGATTTCATTTTTATGTTAATAAATTTGCCTCGCAATCAGAGCCAAGAACAAGCCATTAAGCAGATGTCTGGTAGTGTTAGCACATGCCCTTAATCTGATCATACATGGCAGGCAATCTCTCTGTGTGTTCAAGGACATAACCAGCATTGTGACACAGGCATTTAATCCCAGTACCAACCACAGAGACCTGGAGGTCTGTACAGACAGGCAGTGACAAAAAAGGCATGTTGTTGGGTTTAGAACCAATGAGAAGACAGAACAGAATGTAAAAATAAAAAAGGACAGGACATAGGAAGAATATCTCTGTCTTTCTCAGGGGAAGGACAGCAATGAGTGATAAGATAAGGTGGTCTTAGCTCTTGGCTACTGCTCAATCTCTGGGCTTTTAACTCTTTATTTGACTCTGTGTTTCTTATTTAATAAGATCGTTTAGGATTACTTCTATATTGGCACCCAACGTGGCAAGAATTCATTAAAAACTGTTGGTGGTGGTAACAGGCCCAGCTCGACCGGCTCGGCCCTGACTCAGCCAGGGTTTCCAGGCCCTAGGCCTGGCCGGAGCTACTGGTCCAACTGCACATAATCAGAGCTGCACACGACTGAAGCTGCAGCTGAAGTTGCTTGTGGCTGAATCACAAACTCACATGGTCGGAGTTTAAGAAATCCCCAGTTCAGGCTTGAATCAGCTGGAGCACATGGCTAGATTTCAACTTTTAGTCAGAACACATGGCTACACTTGCTCTCTCTCTCTCTCTCTCTCTCTCTCTCTCTCTCTCTCTCTCTCTCTCTCTCTCTGGATTCCCATATCAGATGCTAGATAGCTGTTTTGAAATTCCCTCAGATTTCTACTGTTCTATGCAGACTTTGTAAGTCAACTAAGATATCAGATATTTTAAAGGAAAAACTTCTTAAAAGAGAAAAATTTTTCCACATTAAAAAAACAAATGGGTATTATGTGTACAATAGAAGAGAATTGGACTTTGTTTGATAAAAATTTAGGCAGTATGAAAATGGAATAACTATATGAGAAGATTAATGTTGATGGGATGTACATTACACCAATTATGCACATTATTACTTTTTCTTATCCTTATTTTACTATTAAAAAGATAGTTAATTAAAGTGCCAGGATAAAAGCTTTAGAAAAACCTGTTAAAATGAATTATAGAGAAATTCTGATTCAGACAGAAAAATTTAATGGTGAAGTTATTTCAGGATTGGATTATAAGGTTATAGAAAGAAAGCCTACTTTCAAACAATCACCCTTAATTTATCCGGTAACTGTACAGCAGCTACCTGGTCAGGTGAATGCACAAAATAATTGGACTCCAATTGAAATGTTAGATTTAAGAAGGTTTAAGGAGGCAATAGTATCTTATGGCATGCATAACCCATTTGTAAAGCAAATGTTAAACTCCTGGTCACCTTATAATAAGATTATACCATAGGACTGGTGAGAGCTGGTAAATGCTATCCTGGAACCAGGGGCCCAATTGCAGTGGTGTATGTGGTTCAGAGACGAAGCTAAAACCACAGAAAATCAGTGAAGGGCTAGAGGTGTGCAAATCTCCCAGGATCAGCTTGTTGGAGAAGGCCAATATGCTGAAATACAAAGACAATGTTTATATGATAACCAAACCCTAATTGTATATCAAATGGCAGCCTTTAATGCATGGGATAGCGTTGAGGAACCAGGAAAGAAAACTGAGTCATTTACAAAAGTTATACAGGGCCCAAAAGAATCCTTCACGGATTTCTTACAAAGACTGACTTCAGCACTAAAGAGAATGGTCCCAAATTCAGAAGCTAGCCAGATAATAATTGAATCTTTGGCTTTTGAGAACGCGAATGCAGCATGCAAAAGAATAATCAGGACGTTAAAGGCAAGATCTGCATCCTTGGAAGATTGGATTATAGACATGTTTAATGTTGAGTCTCATGACCATGATGATATGTGGATGGGAGAAGCAATTTCAAGAGGTTTGAGGAATGTCAGAGGTTTTCGATGTGGAAAGCAAGAACATTTGAAAAGGGACTGTCAACAGGGCATTCCTAGAAACAATGTTTCTTCAAGGAACAATGGCAACAGAATGCCCCTTCCTTCTGGAGTATGCAGAAGGTGTGGTAAGGGAAAACACTGGACCAACGAATGTAGATCAACCAAGGAGAGACAGGGTAATCCTTTGCCTCAGTCTTCGGGAAACTCCCAGAGGGGCCTCAGGCAGGCCCCCAAAGCAAATCCATTTCAGACCTTTCCTGTAGTCGTAGAAGAAACCCCTACTCAGAGCAATTAAATAACCAAATGCCTATTGGAATAAACCAGGCTGCTCGGGGTGATGGAATGGCTGAGACAGAACAGAAAATTCAGGAAAAACATTAAAGAAAAAATTTTGGCAAACTTCTATGAATGAACAAAGACCAAAATTAACAATAAGAATAAATGATGTTTTGTTGTCTGGTCTGGTAGACACAGGTGCTGACGTGACCATACTTGCACCAGAATTTTGGCATCCAACTTGGCCTCTTCAGGAGGTAAATGTTCAACTGTTAGGAATTGGGACATTATCTCAAGTGAAACAGAGTGCAAGATGGCTCGAATATATAGGTCCAGAAGGGCAGAGAGGAAAATTAAAACCATATGTGGCTAACACAGCTATGAACTTGTGGGGTTGAGACCTGTTGCAACAATGGAATACACAGGTTAACATCCCTCCAATCTCAGAAAAAAAATCAAAAACTAGCACATGTTTCTGAGAGAAATATTAGAAGATATTGTTCTAATGAGTGGTCACCAGCCATCCATATTATACAAGAACAGGGCACAACAACTGATGGTCTTCCAAAGACACCAACAGCTCTACCTTTAAAATGGTTAACAGACAAGCCTGTATGGGTTCATCAATGGCTTTTAACAACAGAGAAACTCCAGGCTTTAGAAGAGCTGGTAGAAGAACAGTTAAATGCTCAGCGAATTGAAGAATCAACCAGCCCTTGGAATTCTCCTATATTTGTTATTAAAAAGAAATCCAGTAAATGGAGAGTGGTAACAGACCTTAGAGCAATTAACAAAGTAATTCAGCCAATGGGCTCTCTACAATCTGGAATTTCTTTGCCTATTCTGTTACCAAAGGGATGGCCTCTCATAGTTATTGATTTAAAAGACTGTTTCTTTTCAATACCCTTACAAGAAACAGACAGAGAAAGGTTTGCTTTCATGGTGCCTATTTACAATAATTCTCAACCGGTTAAGAGATATCAATGGGTGGTCCTCCCACAGGGAATGTTGAATAACCCAACCCTGTGCCAAAATTTGTACAATAGCCATTGGAAGTGATATGTAAAAAATTTCCAAAATCTATAATTTATCATTATATGGGCGATATTTTACTAGCTGAATCAAATGCAGATACTTTAGAAAGAATGTTTGGCTGGGCAGTGGTGGCACACGCCTTGAATCCCAGCACTCAGGAGGCAGAAGCAGGTGGATCTCTGCAAGTTCGAGGCCAGCCTGGGCTACAGAGTGAGTTCCAGGAAAGGCACAAAGCTACCCAGAGAAACCCTGTCTTGAAAAACCAAAAAAAAAAAAAAAAAAAAGGAAAGAATGTTTGAAAAAGTAAAGAAAAATTTGCATTGCTGGGGATTACAAACTGCTTTTCAAAATATACAAAGAGGAGATTCTATTAATTATATAGGATATAAAATAGGTCTACAAAAAATTAGACCCCAAAAGGTGCAAATTAGGAGAGATCGATTACAGGTTGTTAATGACTTTCAAAGATTATTTGGAGACATTTCTCATCCACAAACTCTTGTTGGGTTAAAAAAAATTTGAAATGAATAATTTGTTCAAAACCATAGAAGGTGACAAGGACTTAAAGTGTCCAAGAGAATTATCACCTCAGGCTGAGAAAGAATTGGCCTTGATAGAAAAGAAAGTACATGAACGACATGTGGATTGTGTCCATTCAAAGCTGGATTGTATTTTGGTTATTTTACCCTCTAAGCATTCTCCTATAGGAATTTTAATGCAGAGGGAAGATATTATATTACAATGGATATTTTTACCAAATAAACAGTAAAAAATTAAAAACTTATGTGGAAAAAAATCTGATGATTTTGAAAGGAAAACTGAGAACTTCAACAATTACCAGGAATAGACCCAGCAGAAATTGTCATACCTTTAACTAAGGAGGACATTGAAAAATTATGGGCAGTAAGTGAACCTTGGCAAAGAGCTTACAGTATTTTTTTGTGAGAAATTAACAGCAAATATCCCAAAAGCAATAGAATTGATCTTATAAAGAGAGCTAATTGGATTTTGCCTCGAATTCTTCAGGAAAAACCCATATCTGGAGTCTGTACATTTTATACAGATGCAAAAAACAAGGAAAGGCAGGTTACAAATCAGAAAATTTAAGTAAAGTCGTTCAAAGTCCTTATAATTCAGTTAAAAAATCAGAATTGTATGCTATTCTGTTGGTATTAATGGATTTTTCAGAACCTCTCAACATAGTAACTGACTCTCAGTATGCTGAAAGAGTGGTGTTACATATTGAGACTGCAGAATTTATCCCTGATGCTTCAGAATTAACTTCACTATTTATTCAATTACAAGATACAATCAGGAAAAGGAATCATCCTTTATATATAACTCACATTCGATCCCATAATGGTCTGCCAGGCCCTCTAGCACAAGGCAATGATGAGATTGATAAATTATTGATAGGAAATGTGCTGGAGGCCTCAGAATTTCATGAAAAACATCATGTCAATAGTAAAGGTTTTAAAGAAGGATTTTTTCCATAACCTGGCAACAAGTCAAAGAAATAGTAAAGAAATGTCCTACTTGTTCCTTCTACAATCAAACACCATTACCAGCAGGATGTAACCCAAAGGGTACTCAGAGGAATGAAATCTGGCAGATGGATGTGTTTCACTTTGCAGAATTTGGAAAATTGAAATATGTACACCACACTATCGATACTTATTCAGGATTTCAATGGGCAACTGCTTTGAGTTCTGAAAAAGCTGATTCTGTAATCACTCATTTGCTAGAAGTTATGGCCATCATGGGTATACCTGCACAAATTAAAACTGACAGTGCTCCAGCATATGTCTCTGTTAAAATGAAACAGTTTTTTTGCTTATTAAAATATAAAGCACATTACAGGTATACCACATAATCCTACAGGCCAAGCAGTTATAGAAAGATCAAACAAAACTCTAAAGGATATGTTAAATAAACAGAAATGGGTAACAAAAACCCCCAGAAATAGACTGTATAATGCTCTATTAACTTTGAATTTTCTCAATGCTAGTGAAAAAGGAACAACAGCTGCAGAAAGATACTGGATAAATAGAAAAAACTGCAGAATTAAATCAGCCTATATACTTTAAGGATGTGCTGACCTCAGAATGGAAACCAGGGTATGTGTTAAGTTGGGGACGAGGTTTTGCTTTTGTTTCTACAGGAGAAGTTAAGCTGTGGATACCATCAAAATTGATAAAGCTTCGATTTGAACAAGAGAGACCTCTTAATTTGAAGAGGTGATAGTTCTTTAACCAGCTTGACCATCCAATTTAAACTAACTTATACCATTAACACATTCCTTTTCATTTAATCAAATATAACTTGCCAAAATGGAAGCTCCCCAAAGTTAGTCTTGGGGAAAGGTTTTTTGTTTTTGTCTTTTAGGAGAATGAAGGCTAAGGAATCTGAAGAACACTGGACAAATGAGACAACTGAAGAAAAAGGATAAATCATCTAAAAAAATGCCCAAGAAAAAAAGAGTAAAATGGCCTATTGGTATATCATCTATAAAATTTCATAAGTCTTCCTAAATGTTTGTGTCTGCTCTTCTCTAAAGAAATTTAACACTATTGTTCTTCTTGTAGTCCCAGTTCACTTAAAAATTAATGCTGGCTTTGTAGTTGGAGAATGGCTCTCTCCTTCTTTAAACTCAAGCATGTTTTTAAAAGGAAAATGTAAACTTCTTGTATCATACCAGAATAAAGAGCCATCTTCTGATATGGGACACAATAAAAAAGAAAAAAAAATTAGGGGACTATTGTATTCCTAGTAATCTCAATTCTTTGATTTTATTCTGATTCTTTAAACTTTTCTTAAAGTATAAATTTTATATCAAAATTCATAAGATTAATGTGTGTGTGTGTGTGTGTGTGTGTGTGTGTGTGTGTGTCAAACTTTGTTAAGATACTAATGGTCCGGCTGGAGAGATGGCTCAGAGGTTAAGAGCACTGGATGCTCTAACAGAGGTCCTGAGTTCAATTCACAGCAACCACATGGTGGCTTACAACCATCTGTAACGAGATCTGGTGCCCTCTTCTGGCCTGCAGGCAGAACTCACTGTATACATAATAAATAAATAAATCTTTAAAAAAAAAGATACTAATGGTTATATAGAATACTAACTAATTCTAGAAAAGAAAAAAAGGCTTCAAATAGCTACCTATACATGTCTTTGTGTTTGAGTCTCTTATCAGTTTTCTGCAGGAAATCACGGCAAGACCTAATATCAAATTTGAAGTCTCCAGGAAGATGGGGGCCCACAACAACAACCATTCCACATGGACAATAATAATACCACTAAGCTGACAAAAATCATCTACAGATCAGCTTTGGACTACAAAATGCTCAGAGCAATTTTGAGATGGCTAGCTGAGATGATCCAATTTCATAGACTACTTGAACATGGACTTGAGATAAGCCCTGAACTTTGGCATTATGCACAGACTGGACAACAAAGGATATAACTACCTTTCCAAGAATTTGACAATTAACCCAAAATTTTCTTTTCAGAATAAAGATACCTTCATCCATATCCAGCAGGAAGCAATTTTAAGAATACGATGCCCACATTTCCAAAGAGGTGGTGTGGGGCAGGTAGTTTTTTGGTCTTTTAATTGGTTTTGGGTCTGGGATAATTTTCCTTGTTTAGGAGAGTTGATTACAAGTTGTTGTTAAGCATTAGGGAAAGGACTAAGCAAAGGAGATTAGATTTAAGGTTCTTGTTTAAAAAAACGATATATAGAAATGACAGAATAGAGGGTAGATTATTAAATCTACTTGGAAAAAAAGAGAAGAAATAGATATGATATAGATTTAAAAAGATAAATTATTAAATATACTTTTAAAAGACAATTACTAGTTTTATATACTTTACATTGGATTGGATTTTTGTATATTATACACAAATTATATATATTGAGATTGATATTGTTAGAAAATGCTATATGAGCTGGGCGGTGGTGGCACACACCTTTAATCCCAGCACTCGGGAGGCAGAGTTAGGTGGTTCTCTGTGAGTTCAAGGCCAGTTGGTCCTCAAAATGAGTTCCAAGACAGCCAGGACTATTATACAGAGAAACCCTATCTTGAAAAACAAAATAAAAAAAATGCTATATGTATATTTCTAATCTTGTTCAAGATATTGTACTTATACTGTTCATTTAACAATGTAATGCAATTTGCTGATCCTTGAATGTTATTACCAACTATTAGGATATAAAAAAATGAAAGTTAGTAGTTAGACATTACAATAGAACTTATAGTCATATTAAGTATGTTTTCAAGATCGAGCAGATATATTTTAGATAAACAGGTCATCTTCAAACTCTTTAGAGATCTACAGAATATGGCATTTAAAATGTTTTAATAACTTAGAAATTTTTCTTTTTTTATGGCTATGAGCCATGTCGACTCCTGGCAGTACCAATCTACTTCTGAGAAAATATGGGCATCGAAGAAACTGCATGTGGAATTAACTTTCACTATGACAAAAGCTAGCCACTGAACAACAAATTATCATCAAATCGACTGCTGACAAACAGGACAATGTGAACAGACTGGGCACGAAACAAACGGCTACTGATTCTTGCCAAGACAAGTGTGGTTGTGGCTTTAACAAAAGGCATCTTCTGAGGCCAGGACAATATGGCACCATCGCTGAAGTGGCCTTTGCAATCCAGAAAAGGTACAGTGCCCTTTTCTTCGAAGGTAGCTGAACAGGCAGTGGGCCGATGGCTTCTGATGTGCAATGGAACAGCAGCTGAAACAGTTATTCTTGAAAGAGTAACTAAGCTGACAGAGTCTAACCTCTCAATGGTAGACTGGCATTTAATAAAAGAGATGAAACCACCCACAAGCCAAGAAGAATGGCATGTGGGCCAATGGCTTCTGGTGTGCAGTGGAACAGCAGCTGAAACAGTTAGTCTTAAAGAGTAACTAAGCTCATACCTCTCAATAGTAGATTGGCATTTAATAGAGGGATATGGAGAAAAACAGGATGCTGAGATGAGCCACACACAAGCCAAGAAGAATGGACAGCTGAATTAAAAAAATATCAACAATTTCCAGAATTTAAAATCCTGAATCATGACAGGACACTAGTGGAATTCAGGTGTTTCTGTTACATGGACTGCTCTCACCCAATGTGAGGTCGAACTGTTGGCCTTGTGTACATCCTACTTCACAAATGAGTCTGTCAGATACACTAAGCCTACAGGCTAAAGATGATGCCCCAAAGCTGTGGAGAAACCTCAGGTGACTGTCCAGGCAGCTGGCTGTTTCTGTCAACTCACAAGTTTTTTGGAAGTCACTTGCATACACTTCATGTTTTTATCTTTTTAAGGTAATATTATTTCCTTCTTAGGTAATATTATTTCCTTCTCTGAGGGAGTTAAAGATTAGATAGTTATAGTTAAAGTTTAGATAGTTATAGTTATAGTTTTCCTTGTTAAGAAAAGAAACTCACTAAAGAGGTGTAAGTGTATAAATCGAAAGACATTATAAGATAGTTCTGTTAGTAATATAAATTAGGATAGAAAGTGAATCAAGTACATTTTGGACTTACCAAAGTAGAATAGATAATGGAATTATTTTCTCTGAATTTGTCAAATGCAAATGGACTAGACATTGTTTAGGTATTTATTGCTTGTATATATGGTATATAGTTATTGTACTTTTGTATATAGTTTTTCTTATCTTTGTTATAACTGTTTTCCTTTTTATTAAAATAGAAAGGGGAAAATATGGTGATATTTTATTTGTACTGAAATGTGATTTTATTTTATGTTAATAAATAAAGTTGCCTGGGGGTCAGAACTAATAGCAAGCCATAGCAGAAGCCAGGCGGTGGTGACACACACCTTTAATCCCGATCACATGACAGGCAGATCTCTGTGTGTTCAAGGATATAGCCAGCTTGGAGACACAAGCATTTAATTCCAGTACCAACCATAGAGACCTGGAGGTCTGTATTGACAGGTAGTGACGAAGAAGTCATGTGGTTGGGTTTAGAACCAATGAGAAGGCAGAACAGCAAGTCAATAAAAAGACAGGACACAGGAAGAAGGTCTTTCTCAGGGGAAGAAGAGCAGTGAGTGGTAAGATAAGGTGGTCTTAGCTCTTGGCTACTGCTTGATCTCTGGGCTTTTAACTTTGCATTAGGCTCTGTGTTTCTTACTTAATAAGACTGTGCAGAATTACATCTACATGACCTCTCTCTATCTCTGGCCCCACTTGTGACCTCTGCCTCCTCTCTACCTCTGCCACCCTCTCTCGAACTCTGCCTTCCTCTGTCAATCTCCACCTCCCTCTCTTGACCTCTGCTCCCTCTATTGACCTGATCCCCCTTCTCAAACTCTGCCCCACTCTCTTGACCTCTGCTCACCTCTACCTCTGCTGCCTGCCATCTCTACCTCAACCCCCTGACACTCTACCTCTGCCACCCACTCTCAACTTCTGCCCCCCTCGAACTCTTCCCTCTTCTAGACATCTGCCCCCACTCTCTGCCTCAATCTCTCTACCTCTACGAAACTCTCTACCTGGCAGCACTCTCTACTCCTGCCACCCGTTCTCTATGGCTGCCCCTCTCTTGACCTCTGGCCCCTCTCTCTTGACCTCTACCTCATCTCTGCACCCCCTCTACACATCTGACCCTCTCTACCTCTGCACCCTGCGCTCTACATGTGGCCCACATCTCTCTGCACCCCTAGCACTACCTCTGCCCCTCTCCACTACTGCCCCAATCACTCTACCTATGCCCCCCTCTTTGCCTCTGCCCACTCTCCCTACACCTCTGACCTTCTCTCTACCTCTGCCCCCCTTTCTACCTCTGCCCCCTCTCTACCTCTGCTCCCTCTCTACCTCTGCCCCCTCTCTACCTCTGCCCCCTCTCTACCTCTGCCCCCTCTCTACCCCTGCCTTCTGTACCTCTGTCCCCCTCTCTACCTCTGCCCCCTCTCTACCTCTGCCCCCCCCTCTACCTCTGCCCCCTCTCTACCCCTGCCCCCTCTCTACCCCTGCCCCCTCTCTACCTCTGCCCCCTCTCTACCTCTGCCCCCTCTCTACCTCTGCCCCCTCTCTACCTCTGCCCCCTCTCTACCCCTGCCCCCTCTCTACCCCTGCCCCCTCTCTACCCCTGCCCCCTCTCTACCCCTGCCCCCTCTCTACCTCTGCCCCCTCTCTACCTCTGCCCCCTCTCTACCTCTGCCCCAATCTCTCTAACTCTGCCCCCTGTCTCTACCTCTATTCCCCTCTCACAACTTCTGCCTACCTTTCCACCTCAGTCCCCTCTCGACCTCTGTCCCCCTCTGATGACCTCTCTATACCTCTACCCCCATCTCTACCTATGTCCCCTCTCTCTTAAATTCTGCCTCTGTGTCTCAACTTCTGCCCTGCTGTCTCTACCTGTGCCCCTCTCCCTACCTCTGCTCTCCTGTGAACCTGTGTCCTCTATTCTCATCCTCTGCCCACCACTCTCAACATCTGCCCTTTCTTATCCTCTACCCCCTCTCTACCTCTGCCCCCTTGCACTACATCTGTCCCACCCTCTCTACCTCTGCCCCCTCTCTACCTCTGCCCCCTCTCTACCTCTGCCCCCTCTCTACCTCTGCCCCAATCTCTCTAACTCTGCCCCCTGTCTCTACCTCTATTCCCCTCTCACAACTTCTGCCTACCTTTCCACCTCAGTCCCCTCTCGACCTCTGTCCCCCTCTGATGACCTCTCTATACCTCTACCCCCATCTCTACCTATGTCCCCTCTCTCTTAAATTCTGCCTCTGTGTCTCAACTTCTGCCCTGCTGTCTCTACCTGTGCCCCTCTCCCTACCTCTGCTCTCCTGTGAACCTGTGTCCTCTATTCTCATCCTCTGCCCACCACTCTCAACATCTGCCCTTTCTTATCCTCTACCCCCTCTCTACCTCTGCCCCCTTGCACTACATCTGTCCCACCCTCTCTACCTCTGCCCCCTCTCTTGACCTCTGCCCTCTCCATCGACCTCTGTCCCCTCTTGACCTCTGTCCCCTCACTCGACCTCTGCCCCCTCTCTTGAACTCTCTCTGAACCCCTTTCTCCCTCTCGCCTCCCTGTAGACCCCCGCTCTTTCTCAGCCCCCCTCTCTGCCCCCTTTCTCCCTTCTCTCACTTGGCCCCTCTCTTGCTTGGTCCCCCCTCTCTCTCAGTCCCCATCTTTCCTTCCTCCCTCTCTTTCTAGGCTCCTGCCTCTCTCTGCATCTGCCTCTCTCTTTCTCTACCTCTACCCCCTCTCTCTGTCTCAGTCCCTCTTCTCTCTGCTCCTCTCCCTCTCAGACCCCTGTCCCTTGGCCCGCTCTGTCCCGGCCTCTATTTTTTTTCTCTTCCCTTCTCTTGGCTTGGTCTCTTTCTCTCAGGCCCTCCTCTCTCGTCCTCTCTCTCTTTGCCCCCTCTCTCCCGGGCCTTGCTCTTGCCCACCATCTCTCAGTCCCTCTCTCTCTGGGTCCCCTTCTCACTCTCTCGGCCCCTCTTTCTCTCTTGGTGCCTCTCTCTCTCTCTCTCTCTCTCTCTCTCTCTCTCTCTCTCTCTCTCTCTCTCTCTCTCTCCCTCCCTCCCTCCCTCCCTCCCTGCCTCTCGGCTACCCTGTCCCCTGTCTGTAAGCCATGTTCTCTCTTGGTTCCTCCCCCTCTCTCAGCCCCCCTCTGTCTGTCTCTCAGCTCCCCTCCATCTCTTTTTGTACCTCCCTCTCTTGGCCTCACTCTGCCTCTCTCTCTGCCCCTCTCTCTACCTCTGCCCCCCATCTCTGTCTGCCTCTCTCTCTTTGCCCCCCTCTACCATCTTTCAGCTCCTGCCTCTCTCTGCATCTGCCCCTTCCTGTCTGCCCCTCTCTCTAGCTCGGCTCCTCCGTCTTTCTAGTCTCTCTCTCTCTCTCTCTCTCTCTCTCTCTCTCTCTCTCTCTCTCTCTCTCTCTCTCCCCCCCCCGCTCTCTTGGTCCCTCCTCCCTCTAACTCCCCTCTTCTCTTGGTTTCTAACCCCTCTCTCTCAACCCCCCCATCGACCTCTGTCTCTTGGCCCCTCTGTCTGACTCTCTCTCTTAGCCCCACTCCCTCTCATTCTCTCAGCCCCCCCATTGGCCTCTCTCAGCCCCTCTCTGCCTCTGCCCTTCTCTCTGCCTCTACCCACCTGTCTTTGCCCCTCTCTCTCTCTGCCTTTGCCCCTCTCTAAGCCCTCCCTGTGTCTTAGCCCTCCTGTCTCTGTCTCTCTGGTCCTCTTTCTTTCTCTTGGCCCCTTTCTCTCCCCTGTCTGTTGGTCCCTCCCCTCTCAGCCCTTCTCTCTGTCTTGGCCCATCTCTCTCAGCCCCCCCTCAGCACAAATGCATGTCTCTCTGTCTGTCTCTGACTCTCTCTCTCTCTCTCTCTCTCTCTCTCTCTCTCTCTCTCTCTCTCTCCTCTTCTCACTCTCTTTTGGCCCCAGTCTCTCTAGCACCTCCCCTCTTGGCCCCTCTCAGCCCTTCCCTCTCAGTCCGCACTCTCTCTCTGCCCCCTCTGTCTCTCTCTCTGCCTCAGTCTCTATCCCTGTCTCTCTCTGCCTGTCTCTGCATCTGCCCCTTTCTCTTGGCCCCTCTTCCCCTCTCTCCCCCCTCTCTTAGCCACTCTCTGTCTCTTTCAGCCCCCCTCTTTCTCTCTCAGCTCCCCCTCTCTCACACCCTCTCTCCCTCTCTGTTTCCCTCTGTACCTCTGTCTCTCTCTGCACCTCTCGGTCTGATTTTGTCTCTGTCCCTCTGTCTGCCTCTCTCTCTGCCTCTGCACCCCACCTTCTCTGCCTCCCCCTCTCTCTTTTCTGCCTCTGCACCCCTATCTTAGCCCCTCTCCCTGTCTTTCAGTCCTCTCAGACAATCTCTCTATATCTCTTCCGGCCCCTCTGTCTCTCTCAGCAGATTTCTGTCTCTCACTCTCTCTCGGCCCCTTTCTCTCATCCTCTCCCCCCCCCCCGTGTGTGCCTCTCTCTTGAGCCCCCTCTCCCTCTCTCTTTCGGCCCCTCTGTCCCTCTTCTGTCCCCCTCTCAGTTAGCTACTCTCTCTGTCTCTCTCCACCCCTCTCTTGGCTTCTCTCTCAGCCCCTGTTTCTCTCTCTTGCCCCCCCTTCTCTCTCTCCCCTCACTCAAGCAACCTTGCTCTGTCAGTCCTTCCCCCTTCTCAGCCCCCACATCTCTCAGCCCCCCTCTCTCTCAGTCCTCCCCTCATCCCATCTCTCCCTCTCTCTCTGCAGTCTCTCTTGGTCCCTCCCTCTCCCAGCCACTCTCTCTGTATTTTTGGGTCCCTCTCTATCTTTTCTCTCCCTCTCCCTCTCTCTCTCCCTTTCTCCCCTCTCAGCTCTGCTCACTCATTCCCTCCCACTCAGCCCCACCCCTCTCTCTCACCACCCTGACCCGTGTGTGTGTGTGTGTGTGTGTGTGTGTGTGTGTGTGTGTGTGTGTGTGTGTTGGGTCTTCCTTTCTCTCCACTCTTTCTCAGCCCTGTTCTCTCTCTGGGTCCCTCCCCATCAGCCCCTCTCAGCTCTTCTCTCTTTTGGCCCCTCTCTCTTGGGCCTCTCCTCTCTCTCTCTGTCTCTCAGCCCTGCTCTCTCATGCCCCCTATCTCAGCTTCCCCCTCTGTCTCTCACTCTCTAGGCATCTCTCTGGGCCCCTCTCTCCCTCTGCCTCTGTCTCTCTGACCTTCTCCCTCTGCACCTTACTATCTTCTCTCTGCTTCTCTTTGCATCTGCCCCTCTCTCTTGGTCCCTATCTTCTTGCCCCCTTCTTTCTCTCTGCCTCTCTCCCTCTCTGGGGCCTGCCCCCCTCTCTGGGGCCTACCCCTCTCTTCCCCATCCTCTCTCTTCCCCCTGCCCTCTCTCTTCCCCCCACCCCTCTCTCTGCCCCCTCTCTACATGTTTCTCTGTCTCTGTGTGTCTCTGTCTCACTGTCTCTTTTTTGTTTGTTTTTTAATTTTTATTTTATTTATTTATTTTTTAAATTACACTCATGATATTCATTACTTACACTCATGATATTAATCACATTTGTGTTATTCATAGATTACATTTGCAGTATTCAATCAATTACATATATAATTATTATTAATATAAATATTAATTTTAAATGTTGAATGCCATTTCTTGAAGGGGGTAGGAGGTTAAATACAGGCTTACAGCACAATGGGAGGACCCTGGAGGGCAGAAGTTTGCTACTGATGTTTTACAATTTTGCATCTAAGCTGTTAACGCCCTTTATTCAGGATACACACACAAGGAACTTCCCTTAAGCATTCAGGAGGGTGGAACCTGGCAAGGGATTAGCATTGGGAGGATATCGAGGTCAAGGTCTGCAAGCAAGGCAACAGTTACCCAAAACAGGGGCCAGGGCCCTGCAGGTCCCCCTTTTATTAAAAAATGAGCTTCTGACTTGGGTTGCGTGGGACGTCAGCAGGTCACCTTACGCATCATGGAGACCCCTGCCCAGGCCACACAGGTGCTCTGTCTTAGGATGTTGAGTGCCCCCCCAGGTATTACCCGTCTCTGAATACTCATTATCATACTGGATCAATCATGTGTGAGCTGCATGGTTAATTGCTGACAAAGATCTCAAACTGGCACTGGGCTTGCAATCTGTGTGATTGATACAGAAAAGACCAACAGAGGTCCTATCTCACCCATAGCCAGTAGGCTAAAGGCAACTGAGCCATTCCCTTCCTTAACGAGCCATACTGTACGTTAGAGTCCTAGTAAGATAATATCTCAAAAGCAACTGGAACTTTGGTTTATAAGTTTATAATTTTCAAAGCCAATCGATGTATTCAACTACTGAATTAAATTTATCTCTGTCTCACTGTCTGTCTCTGTCTGTTTCTCTATCTCTGTCTCTGTTTCCTCTCTGTCTTTGTCATTGCCTGTCTCTGTCTCTCTATCACTGTCTCCCTCTATCTCTCTCTGCTTCCTTTAAGAGTCAGTCACCAGGTCAACAACACCCACTTCCTTTCAAGTTCCAGTTCCTACCTCACCTTCCCAAAGACCCCCTCCTAAGATCTCCAGCATACAGGGGCCTGTTTCCTGGTTCAGCTGATGTTTATTACATACGTGTCCCTAAGGGGCAGCCTTGTAATTTGAAGAACTTGTGATAACATCATTCACATCTAGCCCCATATCCAGCATATGTAGCTATTCTTTTTATTGTTTTACTTTTATTATTTAGTAGAATTTCCAATTTATATATACAATAGAATTTCCAATTTACATATACTTTGATCATATTCTTCTCCTCTCGCAAGTCCTCCCAGATCCTCATCGCTATCCCTAACTACACAACTTTTAAGTTCTTTCTCAAAACACCAAACAAAAACCTAATACACCAACAAGATCCCCCAAAACCAAGACAACAAAATAAAACATTTTAAATGCCATATTCTATAGGTCTTTGAAGTATTAGTTATCTATCTAAAATACACCTTTTTAACCTTAAAAACATATCTAATGTGACTGCAAGTTTGATTATTATAGATTAACTACTAATGTCATTTCTTATTTATATATTGCACTTTTAAATGAGCTGCATAAGTACAATACCCCAAACAAGAGCAGAAACATATATACAGTGAAAGAAATATAAATGTATTCCAATTAAAAGTATGAAATTAATAGTTGTCTTTTTTCCCTATATTCCTATATTTCCCTAAATGATAACAAACATCAATAACCTACCAAGTAACCAAAGACCACCCACTCCACCTCTTGGGAATTTTGGGCATCATCTTATCTAGACAGCTTCATGTTATTTGTGGGTAAAAGCATCTGGGAAGACCAGCTATAACCTCTGTTGATGTGTATTACCTGTCAAGATTCGGGAGGTCTCCCTTGATCAAACCTGATCCATATTACTGTGGATATTGCTCTGTATAAATAAACACTGATTGGCCAGTAGCCAGACAGAAGTATAGGCGGAACTAACAGAGAGGAGAATTGAGAAAACAGGAAGGCAGAGGGAAGACTGCAGCCACTGCCAGGACAAGGAAGATGTAAGGTACCAGTAAGCCATGAGCCATGTGGCAAAGTATAGATTAATAGAAATGAGCTGAATATAAGAGTAAGAGCTAGACAATGATAGGCCTGAGCTAATGGCCAAGCAGTTTAAATAATGTAAGTGTCTGTATGTTTATTTTATAAGTGGGCTGTTGGACTGCCAGGGCTTGGCGGGACCAGGAAAGAAAACTCTCCAGGTACACCATATTAACCTGGAAGGAATCCACAAGGTCTTATTTCCTGGGGAAACAAAAGCAAAACCACTTCTTCAAAAGCAATACATTTTTTTATTTCCATTTTAAAGTTAAGGCACTCTTGCAATATCTAGGCTGGTTTGTTTCAGTTGTCCCTCATTCAATCCCATGTCTCTCAGCAGCTGCTGTTTGCTTATCAGCAATCAAAAATTCAAAATCAACACAGTAACATACAGGATTTAGATTCCCTATGTATTTCCCATCTTATGTGGCTTTTTTCTTTTATATTATTTTTAACACTCTCTTTAACAACTTTATTTTTTTTTAGATTACTCTTTTTTTAAAAGATTTATTTATTTATCATGAATACAGTGTTCTGCCTGCATGTGTGTCTGCAGGCCAGAAGAGGGTGCTGGATCTCATTATGGATGGTTTTAAGCCACTATGTGGTTGCTGGGAATTAACCTGGGTCCTTTGGAAGAGCAGCCTCTGCTCTTAACCTCTAAGCCATCTCTCCAGCCCCCAAAACTTTATTATTTTAAAACTATTTCTTTCTTTCTATGACTGTCTCTATCCTTTTTATTTCTTTCTTAAGCCTATGCACATTGTAAAACACATTGGAACCTGTTTACAGGATTTTTCCATCTGAACTTGTTCATTTAGCTTTTTTCAACCTAATGAGCCTTTAAACTGCTAGGCAGTGTGGACCTTCACGTGTGGCTTTGGCTGCTGGCTGCTCCCACTTTTCTGGTCATGAAAGCCAAGCGTTAAGTTCCAGGCCAGTTTGGAGGTTCAATTTGGTTGAACTGCATTCAACCTTCCTAGCTGTGAAAGCTCATGCTTGCACCGCTGCAGGTGTTTTGTTGTTGTTTTGTTTTGTTTTGTTTTACTTAGCTTTTTAGTGTACCCTCTGCTCAAGAGCTTGCTGTCAGGCAGAAACTCTTAAAGGTGCCATGTCCAGTTTTGTTTTGTTCACCTTTCTAGGCTCTAGGTGGGTATTTGAGTCTCATGTTGGAATACCAAAATGTAGTTGTTGTTGTTTTTTTTAACTCTTTGGGGGCCCACCACCAAGCTCCCAATAAATTCACTGAGATTTATTCTTTCTTATGAATGTCTGGCTTCAACTTGGCTGGTTTCTTAAATTATTCTATCTTTTGCTTCTGGGCTCTTACCTTTTCCATGTTATATTTCATTCTTGCCTTCTTACTCTGTTGCTGGCCCCTGGCATCCTCTGTAGTTGAAAGTTTTCTCTGGTCCTGCCCGGTCCTGCAGTCCCATGGCTGCTTATAAAATAATCATTCAGAGGCTTATATTAATTACCAATTGTATGGCCTATGGCAGGCTTCTTGCTAGCTAGCTCTTATACCTTAACTCATTTCTATTAATCTATAAGTTGCCATGTGGCTGTGGCATTACTGATCTACTGACATCTTGCCACTCCTTTGGTGGTGGCTGGCGTCTCTCCATCCTCTTTCTTAACTCCACATTTCTGCTTAGATTTCCCACCTGCCTCTAAGCTGCCCTGCCATAGGCCAATGCAGCTTTATTTATCAACCAATCAGAGTAACACATATTTACAGCATAGAGAAAGATATCCCACAGCACTTTCCCTTTTCTGTCTAATCAAAAAAAAAAAGGGTTTTTAACTCTAACAGAGTAAAATTACATATAATAGAACAGTTATCAAGCAGGAATTACAGTTATAATATCTAGTCTATTTATATTTGGCAAAATTAAAGAAAATATTCTATCTATCCTATATTTGTAAGTCTAAGGTTTCATATCTAATTTACTTTTATCACAACCAAGGAAAATTATAACTATTTAGTCTTCAACTACATCAAAGACCTCAGCAGGATATAATATTACCTAAGTAAACAGGAAGTGCATTGCAAGCAACTTCCATAATTCTAGAAATGACAGAGACAGCTGGTTACCTAGACAGTCATCCAAAATTCCTCTGCAACACTGGGGCATCCATCTTCAGCCTATAGGCTTAGAGTTTTTATGTCACTTTTCCTTGTATCCTGCCATCTTATTTCCTTTCTCTGCTCAGCTACATTACTTCTTCTTTCTTCCCATCTCCATTACTTCCTGTATGTCTGTACAGACCTCCAAACCCCTATGTTTAACTAGTACTGGGATTAAAGGCATGTGCCACCATGCCTGGCTCTATTCCCAGTGTGGCCTTGAACTCATAGAGATCCTGATGAATCTCTGCCTCCCAAATGCTAAGATTAAAGGCATGTGCTACCACTGCCTGACCTCTATGCTTAATATAGTGGCTGGCTCTGTCTTCTGATCCTCAGGCAAGCTTTATTTGTTAGAGCACAAATAAAATATCACCACAGTCCTCTCTCCTCCTTTCTTCTCTCTCTTCTTCTATTTATTCTGCCTGCCAGTCCCACCTATCCTCTTTTCTGCCTTGCTATTGGCCTTTCAGCTCTTTATTAGACCATCAGGTGCTTTAGACAGGCAAAGTAACACAGCTTCACAGAGTTAAACAAATGCAACATAAAAGAATGTAACACATCTTTGTATTATTAAACATTCCACAGTGTAAATGAATGTAACACATCTTAAAATAACATTCAACAAATATGAGTATAATTTCTCCAAAATGTGGCATGATATGGAAAACATATCATATTTGGGGGTAAATTTTGGAATCCCATCCTTAATATACCATCTAGCTATGTGAAATGAGAAAGGTCCAATTTCCTTGGATCCTTGCTTTCTTTAGCCATACAATAGACATAATAAAACCTACCTTATAGAATTATTAGAAACATTGCACACAATGAGTTAACTTAGGGAGGCATTTTCTCAACTGAGGTCCTCTCCTTTCAGGTAACTCTAGGTTGGGTCAAGTTGACATAAAACTAGCCAGCACAAATACCATGAACTTTAAAGTCAGATACATCTGGATTTTGAATTGTGTCTTGTTTTTTCATCTATTTAGCCTAATGATGTGAGCCTTCTATTCCCTCCTCTGCTGAAGTTGGAATAATAATCTGGACCTCTCAGAGTTATTGCAGAGATTAAAGAAAATCATGCATACAAAGCATTTCACACAACAATTAGTACAAAGTAATTATTCAATAAATGTGAGCTATGATATATATTTACAGCTGAAATATAAACTCCCTTGCTAACCATGTTACATGGGGACATTTTGAGAGATTGTCGCTGTTATTGTTCTTTCGGTGACTCCTCTGTGATCAAAATACATGCAAGATAACACCTATATTAGATCTTATATTTTTAAAAAAAATCATTGCAAAATAGTAACTTGCAATCTGGATCTTTTTAACTTTCTCAGAGAGATTGCAAAGCTGTGGCTTCTGATTTGGTTTGACAAAACACAAGCTCAGTAAGCCACTGATTCATGCTAAGAATGGAAGATAGCACCCTACCAGAACCAGAAGAGCTAAGGCACCTGCACAAAATTTAGAGAACAAAAGAATTACCCCATTGCCTTATTCACATTCCCCTCACAGAAATAGAAATTGGCAAGAATGATATAAATAAAAACAACAAAGTATCATACTGTCATTTTCCTCAATGTCTGCAAAATACAGCTTTGCTGTTTTCATCATTCACATAGAAGCTTCAATCTGGAACCTTCCAGGGTACTTGTCACAAATTCCAACTCTCACATACTGGTTGATTTCAAATACTGAGAGGATTATCCCTGACACAAGATGCTGGAGGTGGCAGAAAATTAGTCTGTGAAGAAAATAACATTTCAGGAAATAAAGTGGTTTTGGTAAAAGGTACTTCCTTTTTCTTATTGATAGGATTAATTCTTTCAATTTATTTAACAAGTTACTGGGTGTTTATCATTGTGATAGATGCTCAAAACATAGACATGCCTAAGACATAAGCTATGCCCTCAAGGAATGCAAAGTTAACAAGAAAAAGTTTATAACATCATAGATGATAATCTAGTGAGAAAAATACCATAAGAAATACATAGAATGTATTGTAGGATACACAATTCAGTCTAAAGTGAAAAGGGGTTTGGAGGATCAAGAAATATGAAAAAAATATTTGAGCACATATATGCAGACCACCCACTGGATTCTGTTCCCAAGACCCACTCTGTTGCTCAAACCCATGAATCTGGTAATTCTCCTCATGGTCAGCCCTCCCTTGATACCCCAGCAGTCTACATGGGCATAGGCAAAACCCACACCAGTTGGAAGAACAGATGGGTAAATGCCAGTGTAAGAATACATTCAACAACAGAAAGGGAAACATGGCACCACCAGAGCCCAGTGATCCTACAGCAGCAAGACCTGAACATTCAAACGCAGCTGAAACACAAGAAAATAATCTTAAAAATAACTTTATGAAGATGACAGAGGCCCTTAAAGAGGAAATGAAAAATTCCTTTAAGAAATCAAGGAAAAGGAAAAAAAATGGAATAAATCAACAAATCCCTTAAAGAAAGCCAAGAAATTCAAGAAAAAAACAATCAAACAGGTGAAGGAAATATTTCGAGACTTGAAAATTGAAACTGAAGCAATAAAGAAAACACAAACTGAGGGAATTCTGCAAATGGAAAATTTGGGGAAGCGAACAGTAACTGCAGATGCAAGCATCTCCAGAATACAAGAAATGAATACAAGAGAGGATTTTAGGCAGTGAAGATACCATAAAGGAAATAGATTTATTAGTGAAAGAAAATGTTAAATCCAATAAATTCCTAACACAAATCATCAAGGAAATCTGGGACACCATGAAAAGATCAAATATAAGAATAATAGGAATGGAAGAAGAACTCCAGCTCAAAGGCACAGAAAACATATAAGAAAACTTTCCCAACATCAAACATACAGAATACAGAAAGAATATTAAGAGCTGCAAAGAAAAAAAGCCCAAGTAACACATAAAGACAGACCTATCAGAATTACACCCAACTTCTCAATAGAGACTCTAAAAGCCAGAAGGTCCTGGACAGACATTTTGCAGACACTGAGACCACAGATGCCAGCTTAGACTACTATACCCAGCAAAACTTTCAATAATGATAGATGGAGAAAACAAGGTATTTTATAACAAAACCAGATTTAAACAATACCTAGCCACAAATCTAGCCATACAGAAAGTAGTAGAAGGAAAACTCCAACCCAAGGAAGTTATCTACACCCACAAAAACACAGGCAATAGATAATCTCACACCAGCAAAACCCAAAGAAAGGAAACACATACATACACTACCAGCACCACCACCAAAACCAAAAAATAACAGAAATTGACAATCACTGGTTATTAATAGCTCTTCATATCAATGAACTCAATTCACCTATAAAAAGATACATAATGGATATGAAAACAGGATCCATCCTTCTGCTGCATACAAGAAATATACATCAACCTCAAAGACAGGCTTTACCTCAGTATGGTGATATTGTGTTCCCCAATGTATTGTGCACCTTAATAAACTTATCTAGGGTCAGAGGACAGAACAGCCATTAGATAAACATAAGAGGCCAGAAAATGGTGGCACATACACCTTTAATCATAGTATTCTGGAGGCAGAGAGAGATCCATCCAGATCTCTGTGAGTTCAAAGCCACACTGGAAACAGCCAGGCATGGTGACACATGCCTTTAATCCCAGGAAGTGATGGCAGGATGCAGAAAGGTATATAAGGTGTGAGGACCAGGAATTAGAGCCTGGTTAAGCTTTTAGGCTTTTGAGCAGCAGTTCAGCTGAGACCCATTCTGGATGAGGACTCAGAGGCTTCCAGTTTGAGGAAACAGGATCAGCTAAGAAGTTGTCAAGGTAAAGTTAGCTGTGGCCTGTCCTGTCTCTCTGATCTTTCAGCGTTCACCCCAATCCCTGGTTCTGGGTTTGTTTTTATTTATAAGACCTTTTAAGATTCATGCTACACCTCAGAGTAAAGGGTTGGGAAAAGATTTTCCAGTAAAATGGAACTAAGAAGCAAGCTAGTGTAGCTAGACTTCAAACTAAAGCTAATCAAAAGAGATGGAGAAGGACATTTCATATTCATCACAGGAAAAATCCATCAAGATGAAGTCTCAATTCTGACCATTTATGCCCCAAGTACAATGGCACCCACTGCTGTGGAGATTTGTACGTTTCTACACTGTGAAGATTTGTCACTGTGATTGGTTTAATAAACAAGCTGACTGGTCAATAGCTGAACAGGAAGAAGTTAGGCATGAGAACCAGACTAAGAGAATACTGGACGACAAGGCAGAGACTGTAGTCACAAGCAGATGAGAGAGACGCAAGGTGGGCATGTTGTACTGAGAAAAGGTACCAAGCCACGTGGCAAAGCATAGATAATATAGGTTAATATAAATGTAAGAGTTAGCTAGTAACAAGCCTGAGCTATTGGTTGAGCATTTGTAATTAATATTAAGCCTCTGGGTGATTGAGTACAGCTGTAGGACAGGAAAACTCTGCTTACAAACCTTGTTTGTAAAAGAAACATTACTAAAGCTTAAAGTACACATCAAATCCCATACACTAGTAGTGGTAGACTTCAAAACTACACTCTCACCAATGGACAGGTCTGTCAGACAGAAACTTAACAGAGAAATAAGGGAATAAGAAGATGTTATTACTCAAATGAACTTAACAGACATCTATAGAACATTTCATCCAAACACAAAAGAATATACCTTCTTCTCAGCACCTCATGGAACCTTTTCTAAAACTAACAACATACTTGTTCACAAAGCAAATCTCAATAGACACAAAAAAAACTTGAATAAACCCCTGTATCTGATCAGAATTCAACAACAACACAAATTACAGAAATCCTACAAACTTATGGAAACTGAATAATGCTCAACTGACTCACCATTGGGGTCAAAGAAGAAATAAAGAAATTAAAGACTTCCCAGAATTCAATGAAAATGAATGCATAACACACCCAAACTTATGGGACATTTTGAAAGCAGTGCTAAGAGAAAGTTCATAACACTAAATGCCCACATAAAGAAGTTGGAGAAATCCCACACTAGTGACTTAACAGCACATCTGAAAGCTCTAGAACAAAAACAAACAAACTCACCCAGGAGGAATAGACACCAGGAAATAATCAAACTCAGGGCTAAAATCAATAAAATAGAAACAAAGAGAATACAAAAAAATCAATTAAATAAAGAGTTGGTTCTTTGAGAAAATCAACAAGATAAACAAATCCATATCCAAACTAACTAAAAGGCAGAGAGAGAGTATCCAAATTAACAAAATCAGAAACTAAAAGAGGGACATAACAGACACGGAGGAAATCCAGAGAATCATTAGGTCATACTTAAAAAAGCTATACTCCACAAAGTTGGAAAATGTAAAAGAAATGGACAATTTTCTGGACAGGTAACACATATCAAATTAAATCAAGACCAGATAAACAATCTGAATAGACCTATAACTCCTAAGGAAATAGAAGCAGTCATTAAGTCTCCCAACTAAAAAAAAAAATCCTAGGGCCAGATGGTTTCAGTGCAAAATTCTACCAGAATTTCCAAGAAGAACTAATTCCAATACTCCTCAAATTGTTCCACACAATAAAAACAGAAGGAACATTACCAAACTCTTTTTATGAGGCTATAGTTACCCTGATACCCAAATCACACAAAGATACAACAAAGAAAGAGAATTACAGACCAATCTCCCTCATGAACTCTAGCTAGAGTTTTCCTACCTTGCCCACAGGGACAAATCTTTGTCACCCACTAGTCCCACAGCCGCTCAGACCCAACCAAGTAAACACAGAGACTTACATTGCTTACAAACTGTATGGCCGTGGCAGGCTTCTTACTAACTGTTCTTATAGCTTAAATTAATCCATTTCCATAAATCTATACCTTGACACGTGGCTCATGGTTTACCGGCATCTTCACATGCGCTTGTCCTGGCGGCGGCTGGCAGTGACTCTTTCTGCCTTCCTGTTCTTTCTTTTCTCCTCTCTGTTAGTCCTGCCTTTACTTCCTGCCTAGCCACGGGCCAATCAGTGTTTTATTTATTGATCAATCAGAGCAACACATTTGCCATACAGAACATCCCACAGCAATAAACATTGATGCAAAAATACTCAATAAAATACTGGCAAACCAAATTCAAGAACACACCAAAAAAAAAAAAAAATCATTCACCATGCTCAAGTAGGCTTCATCCCAGAGATGCATGGATAGCTCAACATACCAAAATCTGTCAATGTAATACACCATATAAACAAACTGAAAAAAAACCACATGATCATCTCATTACATGCTGAAAAGGCCTTTGACAAAATCCAACAACCCTTCATGATAAAGGTCCTAGAGAGATCAGGGAGACAAGAAACATACCTAAACATAATAAAGGCAATTTACATCAAGCTGGCAGCCAACATCAAATTAAATAGAGAGAAATTCAAAGTGATTATAATAAAATCAGGAACAAGACAAGGCTGTCCACTCTCCCCATATTTTTTCAATATAGTACTTGAAGTTCTAGCTAGAGCAATAAGACAACAAAAATAGATCGGGGGGGGGATACATTTGAAAAGGAAGACGTCAAACTTTCGCTACTTGCAGATGATATGATGATAGTATATATAAGTGACCCAAAAATTCTACCAGGGAACTCCTACAGCTGATAAACACCTTCAGTTATGTGGCTAAATACAAGATTAACTAAAAAAAAAAAAAAAAAAAGCAAAAACCAGTAGCCCTCCTATATACAAATGATAAACGGGCTGAGAAAGAAATCAGAGAAACATCACCCTTTACAATAGCCACAAATATACAATACCTTGGGGTAACTCTAACTAAGCAAGTGAAAGACCTATATGATAAGAACTTTAAGTCTTTGAAGAAAGAAATCAAAGAAGATATCAGAAAATGGAAAGATTTCCCATATTCATAGATAGGATTAACATAATAAAAATGGCAATCTACAGATTCAATGTAATCCCCATCAAAATCCCAACACAATTCTTCATAGACCTGAAAAGAGCAATACTCAACTTCATATGGAAAAACAAAAAATCCAGGATAGGTAAAACAATCCTATATAATAAAGTAACTTCTGGAGTTATCACCATCCCTGACTTCATATTCTACTATAGAACTATAGTAATAAAAACAGCTTGGTATTGGCATTATAACAGGTGAATCAATGGAATTGAATCAAAGACCCTGACATAAATTCACATACTTATGAACACCTGATTTTTTACAAAGAAGCCAAAATTATACATTGGAAAAAAGAAAGCATCTTCAACAATTGGTGCTGGCACAACTGGATGTTGGAATATAGAAAAATGCAAATAGATCCCTATCTATTGCCCTGTATAAAACTCAAGTTCAAGATCTCAACATAAATCCAATCACAGTAAACCTGATAGAAGAGAAAGTAGGGACTAGCCTAGAACACTTTGGCACAGGAGACTACTTCCTGCCTATAACACCAATAGCACAGACATTGAGATCAACACTTAATAAATGGGACCTCCTGAAACTGAAAAGCTTCTGTAAGGCAAAGGACATAGTAAATAAGAAAGACAAAATGACAGCCTATAGAATGGGAAAATTTTTCAACAACTCCACATCTGACAGAGGGTTGATCTCCAAAATATATAAAGAACTCAAGAAACTAGACATCAAAATACCAAATAATCCAATTTAAAAATGAGGTACAAATTTAAACAGAATTCTTAAATGGTTGAAAGACATTTAAGGAATTGCTCAACATCCTTAGTTATCAGGGCAATGAAAATCAAAACGACTCTGAGATAGCATCTTGTACCTATCATAATGGTTAAGTCAAAAACACTGAGGACAGCTTATGTTGGAGAAAATGTGGAGTAAGGGGAACACTCCTCCACCTCTGATGTGAGTGTAAACTTGTACAGCCGCTTTGGAAATCAGTATGATGGTTTCTCAGAAAATTGGGAATCAATCTAACTCAAGACCCAGCTATATCAATCTTGTGTATATACCCAAAGGATGCTCAATCATACCACAAGGACAATTGCCCAATTATATTCATAGCAGCATTATTCATAGTAGCCAGAACCTGGAAACAACCTAGATGCCCCTCACCCAAAGAATGGACAAAGAAAATTTGGTACATTTACACAATGGAGTAATAATTCAGCAGTAAAAAAACAATGACATCATGAAATTTGAGGACAAATGGATGGAATTAGAAATAAAATCATCCTGAGTGCAAGACAAACATGGTATGTACTCACTCAAGTGGATATTAGTTGTAAGTAAAGGATAACCAAGCTACAATCCACAGCCCCAGAAAAGCTAGGTAAAAAGGAGAGCCCAAAGAGAGACACGTGGATGTTCCTGGGAAGAGGAAATAGAAGAGGCTCTCCTGGGTAAACTGGGGGTGGGGGGAGTGGGGATACAGGTATGGAAACATGAGGGATCAGGATAGTCAAATTGGGGGAGGGATGGAGGGGGGAGTAATAAAAGAGATATCTTGATAGAGGGGGCCATTATGGGGTTAGGGAGAAACCTGGTACCAGGGGCATTCCTAGGAATCCACAAGAATGACCCCAGCTAAGATTCCTAGTAATAGTTGAGAGGGTGCCTGAACTGGCTTTCTCCTGTCATCAGATTGGTGACTACCCTAATTGTCATCAAAGAACCTTCATCCAGTAACTGATGGAAGCAGATGCAGAGATCCACAGCCAAGCACTGGGCTGAGCTCTGGGAGTCCTGTTGAACAGAGAGAGCTCCGAGAGTCCTGTTCAAGAGAGAGAAAGGACTGTAGGAGCCGGCAGGGGGGCGCAGGGGGGGGGGAGCCTGAGCTAGTGGGAGCTCACAGACACTGGACCCACAGTGAGAGAGCCTGCAAGGGACCCACCTAGGCCCTCTGCATGTGGGTAACAGTTGTGTAGCTTGGACTGTTTGTAGGGCTCCTAGCAGTGTGATTGGGACCTGTCCCTGGTACTTGAGCTGGCATTTGGGAACCTATTCCCCAAGCTGGGTTGCCTTGATGTAGGGGGAAGAGCTTGGTCCTGCCTCTACTTGATGTGCCATGCTGTGTTGACTCCAATAAGAGGCCTGCCCCTTTCTGAATGGAGGAGGAGTGGATGGGGGGGTATAGAGGGAAGGTGGAGGAAGGAACCAGAGGAGAGAAGGGAGGGGAAACTGGTCAGTATGTAAAATAAGTGAAAAAAAAAAAGAAATGCAGCTCACTGGCAAAGACAGATTAAAGCAAAAGGATGGAAAAGCATGTATAAATTTAGCAAGCTGAAGCTGCAAACAAGCAGGAGTAACTATAGTTCTAATAAAGTAGTCTTTAGGCAAAAATTAGATGAGACAAATACAATCACTACATATTATAATGAGGGGTACATTCAATTTCATAAAACCCTACTTGAAAGAAGGAAAGACAGGTCCAGATACCATAATAGTGGGTGATTTTAATGCCCATTATCATGAATAGCTAGACCAATACTCCTTATCATTAATTGACAGACTACTCAGACAAAAAAAAAAAATCACAGTGAAATTCTGGAGTTACACTGCACCAAAGATGAAAGGGACTTAACCAAAGCTATGGGACAATGTAGCCAAGAGCTTTGGAATACACAGGCTTAGCACCAAATGGATCCTTCTCTAAACAGAACTCATTCTAGGTCACAAAGAAAACACAAAAGAAATACCTTCTTTCATTTTATCAGGTCATAATGGAATCAAACTACAACTCAATAGCAAGAGAAACCACAGGAAATATATAAATATATGCAAGATTAAGCAACACTCTGGAATGATCACTGAAAAAATCAAGAAGGACATTTAAAAAAATCCTATATTTGAAAGTGAAAACAATTCATGAGATTTTTTAGAATATAATACAAGAAGTTCTAAGAGGGGAGTTTGTAATTATGAGTGCTTAAATAAAGAACTCAGAGCCACTATGCAATCCTTGCTAAAAGAAGCAAATATCAGAAGGCTGGTTGCAGACTTCCTCCTTTCCCCCTACTCCTTCAATACAATCCCCCAGTCTCATCCCCAGATCTACAGTAGAAAACCTGTGGCAGGCTTCCCCCACCAATCTCCAATGGATCCTGCAGATTTTCCCCTCCTAACCTCCCTCCCCAACTCTTGTATCATCCCAGCCCCCAACTCCAGCAGGCACTCCCTGGGAACCCACAGGCCACTGCAGCCAGGAAAACAGATAGGCTGACTGTAGAATTTCACTTCTCCCTTTGCACCTCCAAATCCAATTCCCCACTCGCATCGCCAACTCTGCAGCAGAACACTTGCCACAGGGCAGCCTTCTTTCTCCTCCTATGCCCATCTCCAATAGATCTTCCCTGCCAAACTTCATTCTCCTGACCATTGCTTTGTCCCAGCCCCCAACTCCAGGAGGCACTCCCTGGGAACTCAAATGCCACTCTGACCAGGGAAGCAAGTAGGCTTAACTGCAGCTCTTCTCTCCCATCTCTCCTCCAAATGCAATCCCCCAGTCTCCTCCCCAGCTCTGTAGCAGACCTTCTGCTGTGGTCTCTCCTCACTCTTTGCTCCCACTCCCATGGGACTAACTAAGAAGATTCTAGTGAAACACTCTGCTTTCTTCCCTCCTGTGACACTCCTCTACCATTCCCAGCCCATCCTATTCCTAAGTGTCAGACTCTAATACCCGGAAATACATTTACCTGGAATCCCCAGTTCCCACACCAATCAGGACCCCAGAAGATTTCCTACCAGACAACACATAGCTGCCACTCTCCTAAGAACAAGAGAGGAAACAAACTAAGGAACAAACACCCACCCAAAAAAGACAAGACCAGACATCAGCACCTAGAATTACAATCTTCCAAATCCCAGATGCCTAGATGCCAGCAAAAAAGGCAAAGCTACACAGAGAAACCCTGTCTCGAAAAACAAAGCAAAACAAAACAAAAACCCCACAATCACCAAGAGCCAGGACAATAATGTCTCCACAGCAGTCCAGCAACCCTACCTCAACATGCCCTGAATATTCCAACATAGCTGAAACACAAGAAAAAAAAAAGACCTTAAAACAGCCTTTTTGAACATGATAGAGGTCCTTAAAGGAAATTAATAAATCCCCCAAAAGAGGGGCTGGAGAGATGGCTCAGAGGTTAAGAACACTGACTGCTCTTCCAGAGGTCCTGAGTTCAACTCCCAGCAACCACATGGTGGCTCACAACCATCTGTAATGAGATCTGGTGCCCTCTTCTGGCCTGCAGATTTACATACATACAAACAGAACACTATACATAATAAATAAATAAATAAATCTTAAAAAAAAATAAAAAAATAAATCCCCAAAAGAAATATATAAAAACACAGAAAAGTAGAAGGAAATAAATTAAAATTGTTCACAACCTGAAAGTGGAAATAGAATCAATAAAGGAAAACCCAAAATGACAGAAATCTGGAAATGAAAACTTTAGGAACTCAAACAAGATCCACAGAGGCAAGCTTTATTCACAGACTACAAGAGATGGAAGACAATTTCAGAATTTGAAGACACAATAAAAGAAATGGATACATTGGTCAAAGAAAATGTTAAATCTAAAAACTCTTGGCACAAACAGACAGGAAATATGGGACACTATGAAAAGATCAAACCTAAGATTTTAGGAATATAATAATATTCCTATTATTACAGGAATAGAAGAAAGAGTAGAAACATAGCTGAAAGGCACAAAAATATTTTCAAAAATCATAGAAGAAAATTTCTCTAACCTAAAGAAGGAGATGCCTATCAAAGTACAAGAAGCATACAGAACACCAAATAGACTGGTCCAGAAAATAAAGTCACCTTGACACATAATAATCAAAACGTTAAATGTACAGAACAAAGGAAGAATATTAAGAGCTGCAAGGGAAAATGACCAAGTAACATATAAAGGCAGACCTGTCAGAATAACATTTGACTTCTCAATGAACACTCAATGCCAGAAGGCCTGGACAGATTTCTGCGGACTCCAAGAAACCACAAATGCCAGCCCAGACTACTACACTCAGCAAAACTTTCAATCACCATAGATTGAGAAATTAACACATTCCATGACAAAACCAAATTTAAGCAGTTTCTATCTACAAATCCAGCCCTGCAGAAGGTGATGGAAGGTAAAATACAAGCTACTAAAGTACACATATGAAAACACAGGAAATAATTCCAGACCAGCAAAGTCAAAAGAAGGGAAATACACATATAATAGCAGCAGCTGTAAGGCGCACAGAGGTCTTTGGGCTCACAGATGAGTACCAGGAAAACCAGGAATGTTAAACATGCAGGGTTGTCTCTTCAAAGGAATAGATTTATAAATTTGTTTTCCATCCAGAAGGCTGGACATGGATGTGGATAATAGCCTGGTGACCTCTGTGCTATCTGTACTGCCATGCCACATCTGGCTCCCCCAGACTCTTATGTTTATCTCAGTCACCCTCCTCAGACCCTTATCTTGAGCACTGTTTCTCAATCAATCTATAAAACCCATCTTTGGGGGAGACATTGCATATACTTTAAAAACAGCAACTCAGGTGGTTTATAGCCTGGTGACTGGTACACTGTCTATATGACTGAGAAAACACAAGAGATCCTCCCCTGGACCCTTAAGATTTCACATGTAGTCAATCTATAGAACTCATTTTTATAGAAGTCACACTTACTTTACAAGGAGTTGCAATGTAATCATGTCTTAAACTTTGTTGTATACACAGGATTGAGTTAATTATCACCAGGATATTTTATACCAAATTGTGCTGTGCTTAAATATGTCTGAAACTACCCAGTGTCAGACTCTAGTTGTTTGAATCAACACAGGCTACTAAGTAGTGTTTAATGGGACTTCATTCTTACTTTATATAGATCAACACTCTGCTGGCCTTGGTGGTCTCCCCCAAGAAACAACAACAAAATTACAAGAATCACAATCACTGGCCATTGATATCTCTCAACATCAATGGCCTCAATTCCCCACTTAAAGACACAGAATAACAGAATGGATGTAAAAACAGGATCCATCCTTTGGCTGCATCCAAGAAATACAACTTGGGAGTGCAAACTCATATAAGCACTATAGAAATCAGTGCAGCAGTTCCTCAGGAAGATGGGAATCAATTTACTTCAAGATCCAGCTACACTACTCTTCGGTATACATCCCAAGAATACTTCATCTTACCACAAGGACACTTGCTTAAACATGTTCATTGCTGTTTTATTCACAATAGCCAGAAGTTTGAAAAAACCTATCTGTCCCTCAACAGACTAATGGTTAAAGAAAATGCAATATATTTAGATAATGGAATATTACTCAGATATTAAAAATGACATCATGAAACTTGTAGGCAATGGATGAAACTAGAAAAAAATCACCCTGGGTGATGTATCCTAGACTCAGAAAGATGAGTATGTTATGTATTTGCTTCTATGTAGATATTAGCTATAAAGGCAATGATAACCAAGCTACAGTCCACAGAATTACAAAGGGTAGGTATAGAGTAAGGAACTAGAGGAAATAGATCTCATTAGGAAAGGGGAATAAAATAGATATTATGCATATATGGTGAGGGGGCTGGAATGAGAGGATCAATTGGGAAGGAGGAGAGGGGATTATGGGAGGGATTACAGGGAGGGACAGTTAAAATAAAGGGACATTTAAGAAGTAGTATGGAAATCTAATATAGTAGAAACTTACCAAAATATATACATATTATAAAGGCAATCTAAATGAAATAGCCAAATAACGGGGGAGACGGACTCCCAACTAGGTATATACTGTCACCAAATGAAGCTTCCCCATGGGAACTCATGTAGCAGTAGAATCACTCCTAATCACATTCTGCTGTACTCATAGATCACTGCTGTGCTTGCCCATCATCAGAGAAACTTCCTCCTGCAGTAGATAGTAACAAACACAGAGATCCACAGCCAGACAATGTGCAGAGAGTTAGTGAGACCTTGGAACACCCAGCTCTAAACCTAGTATCTCTATTAAATCCCTCCCTTCAGGGCTCAGGGAACCATGCAAAGGAGGAGATGGAAGGATGATAAGAGCCAAAGAGGATGGAGAACACCCAGGAAACAAGGCCTAAACATAGCAGGACCAACGTACACATGAACTCAGAGACTAGAGAAGCATGCACAGGGCCTGCAAAGGTCTGCACCAGATGCAGTCCCAGAGCTCAGAGAAAAAGAGAACGCAAACCCCTATCCCTAACCCAGAAGCTATTTCCAATCAATAACTACTCAAAAATGAAAAATGAGTTTTCTCCAACAGAGTCTCACTGGGGATACAAAACACTCTTAAGGTCAGGCCCATGCCCAGCAGTAGATGGTCAACACAAAATGAACTCAATGGCATCGTTGGAGATCCTCTGCATCATATAATGTTGTGTCAGAGATTAAATTTTTTTTAATCTTATGGTCCTTTGCATACTATATATATTATGGCTTCTGGTTTAGTATTTCTATGAGAAATACTATGGGTGTTAACATGTGTGTCTCTGCATCTATATGTGTTTCTTATGCTTTTTCTCTAGTTCTTTTTTTTCTGTTTTGTCATATTCAGGTTTGTTTTATCTTATTTAATTTGATTTTATTACCATTCTGTTTCTTTTCTAAGGAAAGAAGGGTGAGGATTCAGATGGAAGGAGAGGTGGGGAGGAACTGAGGAGTTGAGAGAGGAGAAACTGTAATCAAATATGTTGTATGAAAAAGATCTATTTTCAATAAAAGAAAAATAGAAAAAAATCAGAGACTATTCAAACAACCTAACAATGCACCTCAAATTTTTAGAAAAGCAAAAATAAACCAAATCAAAATAAAGAAAAATAAATAGTATAGGTCAGTTTGGAAAATAATGAAATAAAGACATTAAAATTAATGAAGACTATACTTGGTTCCTTTAAAAATAGACAAAATTGGCATACTTAGAAACTAAGGAAGTGCAGAGAATCATTAAGGAATATTTTGAAAATGGATATTCCAACAATTTAGAAAACTAAAAAGATAAATTCCTAGACACACTGACTTATTAAAACCCAAACAAGAGCTAATAAACAACTTGAAAACATCTATAGTGAGTATAAAAATTCAATTCTGCCAACAAAAAAAATCCCAGGATTCACTCTGATTCTATTAGACCTTAAAAGAAGAATTAATATACATGCTCTTCACATTATTTTTTATTATTTTATTTATGTGTACATGTGTATACCTGCTTTATGTATGTGTGCCATATGTCCGCAAATATGTGCAGAAACTAGAAGATGGAGTCAGATCCTTTGGGGCTAGAGTTAGCATGCAGATGTGAGCTAGAAGATGTGGGTGCTAGGAACCAAACAGGGTCCTCTACAAGAACAGCAAGAGCCATTAACCATTGAGCCTTCTCTCTGGTCACATCTTCAAACCATTTTACAAAATACTGTAGAATAAGTTTGATAGTGTTACTTTTCTTTATGTCAGTATTATCTTGTTATCAGCTTTTGATACTAAGTAAAAGACCAATTTCCCTCATGGAAATAGATGTAAAATTTCTCAATAAAATACTTTTAACCTGAAGTGAGCAACACACTAATAAAAAACAATTAACCTGTGGTGCCCAGATTAGGACCCCCAAAGAAACCACCGCAGACCAAAGATGTCCAGACTGCAATAGCAAGGTTTATTTCTCGGCGCAATACAAGCAAGCAGGGAGCCCTCGTCCACAGCACCCAGCTAATCGAGGCACGGAGGAGAGTTCCTCTTTTTTGGGGAGGTTAGCTTTTGAAGGCAAAAACCACAAAATTCTTCAGGGAGGAGGGGGTTAGTACGGGTCCATCCTTGATTGGTCCAGTTTTCCTGAGCTTGGACTTTATCTTATTTTTTTGCTCTGTCAGGAGTTTTACATCCCATCTCCAAAATCTGGTCATGTTATCTCAGGAGAGGGGGCGTCTTGTGGTTAGTTACCACCAGACAGTCTGATTTTATACTTTTAGAACTTCTGACTTCACCCTGTCTGGGAATGGGGAACTGACTCGGTTCTGGCTATTTTAAGATGTCCCTTTCCTCAGCTCTCCGGGCCTTAGGAGGAAATGGGGTGGGGGTCTCTCATTCCCTCCTTCTCTTGGCCCTAGAGGGGCTCAATCATGGGCCCCTTACTTGTTCTAGTTCATGAGATTCTATGTCCTTACTTCGGGATCTGCATATGACCCATACTCGGTGGTCCTGACTTGAGTATAACCCCGTTGCACCATGAGTAGTATGGTGCCTAGTCTTTGTCTCATATACTGTAGTAGCTTGTTTATGACATAAGGTCCAAACGTGATGGCCAGCAAGAAAAGTATTAAGGGCCCTATGAGGGATGAGACCAGAGTAGTAAGCCAGGGGGACTGGGAGTACCAGCTCTTGAACCAACTTTGGGTAGCTTTATTTTTTTTCTGTTGTTGTTGTTGTTATTGTTTGTTTTTTTATTAAACCTTCCCTGACTTTTGCCATGGAATCTTTAACTATTCCTGAATGATCTGCATAAAAACAACACTCTTCCCCCAGGGCTGCACATAGCCCTTTTTCCTTCAAGAATAACATGTCTAGTACCCTCCTGTTTTGTAGGACAGAGTCCTGTAGGTGGGTGATGGAGGTTTCTATTCTTTGAATATCTTTATCTATTGATATGCAGAGGTCTGCATAATAGCATTGCTGGGTGACGAGGGAGGCCACCCCTGTCCCCAATCCTGCCATGCTAGTGCCCATTAAAATAGCCAGGGTAAAGGCTGTGACCAGCTCTCTTTTTTGTCTGAGGGCATACTGAGTGGCTTCACTAAGGCTAGACAGATCCTCTGTGGCATGAAAAACAACTCGTGGGACTAGGCATATGAGGACACAGAACCTTCCAATTTGGTTCAGCACAGTAACATGGATGCAGCGTGTTAGACCAGAGGAGCATGCCCATCAGGTGTTGTCTGCTGGGACCAGATTCCCAGCTTGGCTGGCAATAGACTTGGTATGATTACAAAGAGGCAGGAAGTGGTGGGGCACCGTTCCTATACATAGTCCCTGACCCGAGACTTGTTCAAGGGTCAGGGAAATATCTGAATGCCATCGGCAAGACCCTATGGACTCTTTTTGTTCCTGCCACGCAGGGCTGTCACTGTGGAGCAACACAGCCACTCCCTCCTAATAGGGTGGCTTTGCACTATAGCACAGCCAACAGGAGGTGGTCAGCTCTGGTCTTGAGCTGTTCAAGAGTAAAAATGACTGTTGCAAGATTGTAAACAGGGGGTCTGGGGGCCCCGAGGGTCTCAGTGGCCAATTTGAAAGTTCATCCAGTCTCAGGATTGGTCAGGGTCCAGGTCAGGCTCAAGGGATCAGTAAGATGTTTGGACACTCCCCAGGTTCCGTCCAGATGTTCCTCAGATGCAGACACCATGGGTCATGTGTGGGTGTGGTGGATCCAAGTGGAGATGCCATCCACTTTGAGAGCTGTTGGGGGGTCAAGATGACAAGGTAGGGTCCTTTCCACCATGGCTCCAGGGACTTGCATTGATGCCTCTGGATCAGGACCCAGTCTCCAGGCTCGAAACTGTGAGGCTCAGGGGGAGAGGAGGAAGAGTACAGGGCCCGCAGTTGAAGCCAAATGTCTTTCTGCACTTGGGTCAGAGTTTTTAGGCTCCCAAGGTCTACCTCTTCTGGTGGCAGATTCAACTCAGTCTGGAGGCTAGGCACAAGGGGTGGAGGCAGACCATACATTATTTTAAAGGGTGTCATCCCCAGCTGATAAGGGGCGTTCCTTTCACGGAACAAGGCAAAGGGGAGAAGAGTCACCGCCAGTCTCTAGGGCTAATTTGGTTAGGCTCTCTTTTAGGATCCAATTTATTTTTTTTCCTCTTTCAGCACATATCCTAGGTAAGTTACCTGTTTCTTGCAGATCTGGGCCTTTTTAGATGAGGCCCGATAGCCCAATATCCCCAGTGTCCTTAGAAGATCTTCAGTTCCACCAGGGCACTCCTCCTCTGATGTGGTGGCTATTAGCATATCATCTACATATTGTAGAAGAGAGACATGGGGGTGCTGGGAGTGGTACTCACCCAGATTCTCATGGAGGGCCTCATCAAATATGGTAGGCAAATTCTTGAATCCTTGTGGCAGTCTCATCCAAGTCAGTTGCCCGCTTATTCCAATGTCTGGGACATGCCATTCAAAGGTGAAATAACCTTGGCTGCTCGGTGCAAGTGGGAGACTAAAAGAAGGCATCTTTTAAATCTAGGACAGTATACCATTCTTTATCTGGAGGGAACATGCTTAGCAGAGTATAAGGGTTGGGCACAGTGGGGTGAATGTCCATTACCCTTTTGTTGACTTCTCAAAGGTCTTGGACAGGGCAGTAGTCATTCATCTGCGGTTTTTTAACTGGTAGGAGGGGTGTGTTCCATGTAGACTGGATAGGTCGTGGGACTCCCTCTTGCAGGAGCCATCTCACATGGGGGGGGATTCCCTTTTTGGCTTCCAGGGTCATGGGGTACTGGCGGACCTTCACTGGGTCCACATTGGTCTTAAGTTCCACATAAACTGGAGGCCTGTGTTTGGCCAACCCCATTCCCCCTGCCTCGGCCCACGCAGTGGGGAATTGTTGAAGCCAGATCTGCATGTCTGCACATTTGATGGAGGACCGCTCTTGTTCATGCAGGTGGTATTCTTCCTCCAAAGGCATTGTCAAAAACACTCCAATAGCCCTCCCATCAGGGTGTTTGACTTGAGCACCCTTATCAGTGATATGGATCTGCGCCTTCATTTTAGCAAGCAGATTGCACCCCAACAGGGGGTATGGACACTCAGGAATGACTAGGAATGAGTGGGTTACTTGTCCCACTCCCAAGTCCACTGTTCTTCGGGTAGTCCATTGGTAAGTTTTAGTGCCCGTTGCTCCCTGTACCCAGGTTTGTTTTCTTGACAGGGGTCCCCCCCGCCCCCCGATGTCAAGAAGACTGAACTTTCTGCTCCTGTGTCCACCATGAAGTGGACAGGTTTCCCCTCCACTCTTAGGGTTACCCTAGGCTCGGGGAGGGGGGCCGAGCCCCGTCCTTCCTAGTCGCTATCTTCCTCCAGGGCAGCAAGGATGGAAGTTGGCTTCCTTCCTAGTCCCACTGACGTTTCTCTCTTGTTCCTATTTTTAGGGCATTCTCTAGCCCAGTGTCCTTCTTCCTTGCAGGACGCACACTGGTTCTTTCCTAGCTTAGGCCGGGGCCTTCTTCCCTTCTCATGGCTTCCTGCTTCTGCAGCCAGGAGCACTCTCTCCATCTGTGTCTTGGTCAGGCTCTTTTCTTGCCTCTTATCTCTCTTGTCCTCTCTCTCTCTCTTTCTTGACATTTTTTTCCTTTTCTCTTTCTTTTGTTCCTCTGTCTCTCTTTTGTCATAAACCTTTTCTGCCACTGCCACTAAGTCCCTCAGATTCCTCTCCTCTAGTCTTTCTAGCGACTGTAGCTTTTTTTTTTAAATATCTGGTGCTGCCTGGTTCACACAGGCTAGAATAACTGCTGGTTGGGCTTTCTCAGACTCTGGGTTGTACGGGGAGTACTGCTTGAAAGCCCCCATCAACCTCTCTAAATATGCAGCTTGGCTTTCTTCATTCCCCTGCCTTACATCGTAAATTTTTTTGCCATATTAGTAGGCTTGCGTGCAGCAGCCTTGAGACCTGCCAACAGAGCCTGTCGGTAAACACGGAGACTCTCCTTACCTTCTGCCGTATTATAGTCCAGTTAGGGCGAGTGGATGGAAAATCAGCCGCTGCCAAGGCAGGATCCACTAGGGGGGCACCCATGGGTCCTGGAACTAGCTTCAGAGCATTCTCCAGAATCCAGTTTCTCTCCTCCGTGGTGAAGAGAACCCCCAATAGTTGATTTACATCATCCTATGTGGGCTGGTGAGTGAATAAAACTGTCTCCAAAAGGTTAGTTAAGTCTTGAGGGTCCCCAGAGAATGGGGCATTTTGAGCCTTCCAGTTATACAGGTCACTAGTGGCGAAGGGCCAATAGTGAAAGGGTTGGTTCCCTGCCTCGTCTGGGAGCCCAGAAGGCCTAAGAAGAAGGGTCACTGTGGTGTCTGGCTGGGGGGTTCCCACCTTCTATTGCAGGTAGACTGTGCTGGCCCCCTTCCTCAGCTCTCGATGGCTGAGGCTCCTGGGCTTCCTCCACAGGTGCCATAGGATAGACCTGGGGAGAAGGAAAATAGGGAGGTGGAAAAAGTTCTCCCTCAGGGGTCCCCCCCTGAAACACAGCAGTGGGTTTCTTCTCCATTTCTTGGCCTGCTTGGGAGCTCTTGGGCTTGGTGGCCAGGACCTGAGTGCCTGGAACCTGTTGTGGGGGTAAGAATGGTTTAACCCAGGGAAGGGGTCCCCCTTCCTGTCTATCAGGCCCCTCCAGGTAACAATATAGGGGACTTGGTCAGGGTGGCCACAGCGGGGGCAGAAAACAATTTCCTCCACTCAGTGGATGGTCGCTGTATCGAAGGTTCCACCTGCCGGCCACCCGACGTTGAATGTGGGCCATTCAGCTGAACAAAAGGTGACCCACTTTTGCTTCTTGACAATCACGTTGTTGTTGCTGGCAGTCTCTTGAACATCCTGCCAGTGAGCAAGAATTAAGTCTAGGGGTGAAGACAGGGTATTCCCCATAGTAGAGTGAGAAAGTCAAAGATGAAAACCAAAGAAGAGAGAGAGAACAGCAAAACCACAACCTCAATAAGACACAAAAAGACTTTAACAATTTCCCGGGAAAAAGTACAAATTGGCACTTCCTCCTATGGTGGAGGGAGATGCCCAAAAACAGTCCTAATGGGTCGTTTAATGGTCAGGAGAGGCTCCTGATCACTTCCCGGAAGAGGCTGCTGAAACCAAATGGTCACCTCTGAGGTGGCCTCAAATGGCTCGGGACCAGAGGGTCCCTTGCCCTTAAATGGCTCGGGACCAGGGGGTCCCTTGCCCAAATCAGGGAAGGAGGCGTCACTCTTTCCCTCCAGGATCACTGTCTGGACACATCTGTCCCAGTGAGAGCCTGCAAAGTACAAATCGGTCAACCATAAACCGTACAAAATGAAAGTAACAAGACAGAGACATAAACAAGACAGAGAGCACTCTTACCGGTAGAAGTCAAGGAACCTATGGACCCTTGGGGGTCCTGGTGGGGTTTCTGGGGGGATCCCAGACGAGCCCCCAAGATGTTGTGCCCAGATTAGGACCCCCAAAGAAACCACTGCAGACCAAAGATGTCCAGACTGAAATAGCAAGGTTTATTTCTCAGCGCAATACAAGCTAGCAGGGAGCCCTCGTCTGCAGTGCCCAGCTAATCGAGACATGGAGGAGAGTTCTTTCTTGGGGAGGTTAGCTTTTGAAGGCAAAAAACACAAAATTCTTCAGGGAGGAGGGGGTTAGTACGGGTCCATCCTTGATTGGTCCAGTTTTCCTGAGTTTGGACTTTTATCTTATTTTTTGCTCTGTAAGGAGTTTTACAGCCCATCTCCAAAATCTGGTCATATTATCTCAGGGGAGGGGGGCGTCTCATGGTTAGTTACCACCAGACAGTCTGATTTTGTACTTTTAGAACTTCTGACTTCACCCTGTCTGGGAATGGGGAACTGACACGGTTCTGGCTATTTTAAGATGTCCCTTTCCTCATCTCTCTGGGCCTTAGGGGGAACTGGGGTGGGGGTGGGGGGGTCTCTCAAACCATGATCAGATTGATCTATTTTGAGGAATGCAAGAATAGTTAATATATAAAAATGAATAAATATTGCATAAATATAATCAGTGACAGAAATCACAAGATCATTTTAACACACTGTAAAAAGGCTACTGACAAACCTGAATGATCTAGATGATAAAAGCCCTGAGAAATTAGGAATAAAAGAAACATATCCCGCCGGGCAGTGGTGGCTCATGCCTTTGACTCCAGCACTCAGGTGGCAGAGGCAGGTGGATCTCTATGATTTTTTGAGACCAGCCTGGTCTACAGAGCGAGTTAAAAGACAGGCTCCAAAGCTACACAGGGAAACCCTGTCTCGAAATACCAAAAAGAAAGAAACAGCAAAAGAGAGGGAGAGAAACATATAATGTTAGGCTAAGAAAGGAAAAAATGGGAAAGCATTTCCTCTATGAAAAGGGTGTCTATTTTCTCCATTCTTACTCAATACATTACTTGAAATTTTATCCAGAGAATTTAAACAAGAGAAAAGAAATATTAGAAATTGTGGTGATATATTGTTTATAATCTAAGAAATAAAACTTGCCTGAAGATCAAAGGACAGAATAAACCACTAGATTAAACATAGATGTCAGGCAGTGTAGCAGGAATCTTAAAAAGTTCTTATTCTTAAAATCAAACCTGAGCCAGGTATTGGGGTGAGCACTGGATGATCAGAGAGACAGAACAAGCCACAGCTAACTTCACCTTCCCAACTTCTCAGCTGATCTTGTTTCCTCAGGAAGCCTCTGTGTCCTCATATCTGAATGGCTCTCAGCTGAACTATGCTGCTCAAAACCTAAAAGCTTAACCAGTCAAATGCTTAACCAGCCAAATTCTTATAGTTTCTGGTCCTCGCGTCTTATAAACCTTTCTGCTTTCTACCATCACTCCCTGGGATTAAAGGCTCACTTTCTGAGATTAAAGGTGTGAGTCACCATGCTTGGCTGCATCCTTGAACACATGGATCTCTGCCTCTTGAATGCTAGGATTAAAGGTGTGTGCTACCACTGCCTAACTACTATGTTTAATATTGTGGCTGTGCTGTCTCTGACCCTAAATAAGTTTATTAGGGTGCACAGTATTTTTGGGGAACACAATACCACCACAAGGCCGTGGTGGCACACACCTTTAATCATAGAACACAGGAGGCAGAGGCAGAGATCCATCAAGGCCACACTGGGCTACATGAGATTAATCTGGTCTAAAGGAGAAACAGAGCCATGCAATGGTGACACACACCTTTAATCCTAGCACTTAGGATATCACAACTTTAATCCCAGCACTAGGAAGGTTAAGACAGGAAATGATATGGCTGGATAGAGAAAGGAATATAAGGTGGGAGGAGACAGGAACTCTCTCTCTTTCAGGCTGAGGAGTTGGTGAGATAAGAGGTGGTAGCTGTGGTTGCTCTGCTTCTCTGATCTATCAGCTTTCACCCTGATATCTGGCTCCAGGTTTTCATTATAAGACCATTTAGCATTCATACAACAGAGGATACAAATAGGAAAGGAAAAAGTTAAATTATCCTTATTTCCAAGTAATATTATCCTATACTTAAAAGACCATTCTGGCAGTTAATATTATCAACTTGACTTGACTCAGAACCATACAGGAAACAAATTTCTGAGTATGTCTCTAAAGGAGCTTCTAGATCAGGTTACTAGAGATAGATACAACAGCTTATTGTGGGTGACATTCATTATTCCATGAACTGGAATTTTTAAAAAAGTGAGCTAAGAACTAACATTTATCTCTTTCTGTTTTCTTACTATGGATCAAGGTTACTGGCTGCTTCACTGTCCTGTCCCTATGTCCTTACCATGATGGGCTGGACCTTTGAGCCATAAGCCAAAATAAGCCCTTACTGTCTTAAGTTGCTTTGTTATTACAATAAGAAAAGTAAGTTTTATATACCTGAAGACTCCATTAAAATTACTGGATCTGATAATCAATTTTAGTCAGATAATACAAAAATTAGTAGCATTCCTAAATAATAGTGAACATACTGAGAAAGAAATCAAGAAGAGAATTTCATTCCAAATAATATCCAAAAAGGGGAAGGGTTTCTATCTAGGAACAAAGGTAACCAAGGAGTTGTTAAAAAGGTTAAAAAGCTGAAGAAATTGAAGGAGATACTAGAAGAAAGATTCCCTATGAACACTGATTGGCAGAACTAATACTATAAAAATGGCTAACTACCAAAGGTAATCTACAGAGTCAATGCAAGCCCCATTAAAAATTCCAGTTACATTTTTCACAGAAACAGAAAACACAATGGTAAGATTTATTATGGAAGCACAAAAGACCCCAAATAGACAAAACTATTTTGAGCAGAAAGAGCAATGCCAGAGGAATCATTGTACCCAATTTCAGACGATACTACAGAGCCATACTAGCAAAAGCAGAATGTTGCTAGCACCAAAACAGGCATGTAGACCAATGGAATAAAAATTAAGACACAATTAAATGCACATAACCACATGGTTTTCAACAAATACATCCAAACATATAATGGAGAAAAGGCAGTCTCAACAAATGGTACTGGGAAATCTGGATAGCCACATGTAGGAAAATGAAAATAAACAACTTATCTCTCATCCTGCATGAAAACTGATTCAAACCTGGATCAAGACCTTAAGACTTTGAAACTTTGAACTTTCTAGAAGAAAACAGGTGAAACACTTCAAGTTATAGGCATAGGCAAGGACTTTCTGAAGAGCATTCTAATAGCCCAGGACAAAAGAGCATGGACAAATAGTTTCACAAGAATTCAGAAAGCTTATGCAGAGCAAATGAAACAACACAGTAAAGAAAAGCAAGAAAATGTTTAACATCTATACATCTGATTGTGGTTAATGTATATAATATACAAAAATCTCAGAATGTCAGACACCAAAATTGGCATCCAATCAACAAATGGGCAAATGAATTGGACAGTTCTCAAAGTAATTACAAATAGGTATGAGAAAAATATTCACCATCTTTATCCATCAGCGAAATACAAATCACAGCTACACTGAGATACTAGAGAACATGGGGGCAATAACAAACACAAACTCAGTGCAAACAACTATAGAAATTAGCATAGAGGTTCCTCAAAACACTGAAGATAGAAATACCATCTGGCAGAGCTGATGCTGAAGTTAGTATACAGCAGAAATACCTGCACATCCATGTTTATTATGGCACTATTTACAATAGCTAAGTGTTGAAGTTACCCTAGATGTCCAACAAAAAAATGCATTATCTATCTATCTATCTATCTATCTATCTACCTAACTATATATATATATAGTGAGAGAGAGAGAGAGAGAGAGAGTTATATAATGAAGTTTTATTCATCCATAAAGAAAAACAAAATTGTAGGCTGAGGAGATGGCTCAGTGGATGAACTACTTGTTATACAAACATTAGAACTTAAATTCTGATCCCCAGCACCCATGGAAAAGGCCGAAGGTGGTAGCAGACCTCTGTAATCCCAGTGTTGAGGGCCTGAGACAGGGAAAAACCAGGGGCTCGATGGCCAGACAATGTTCACAAAATCACCAGTTCCAGGTTCAATGAATGATCATGTCAAGAAATTGAAGAAGATATTAGAAGATGGAAAGATCACCCATGTTCATGGATAGGCAGGATTAACATAGTAAAAATGGCAATCTTACCAAAAGCAATCTACAGATTCAATGCAATCTCCATTAAAATCCCAACATAATCCTTTACAGACCTCGAAAGAAAAATACTCAACTTCATATGGAAATATTAAAAACCCAGGATAGCTAAAACAATCCTGTACAAAAAATGAACTTCTGGAGGTTATCACCATCCCTGATTTCAAGCTCTACTACAGAGCTATGATAATAAAAACACCTTGGTATTGGTATAAAAACAGACATGTGGATCAATGAAATTGAATCGAAGACCCTGACATTAATCCACACAACTATGAACACCTGATTTTCAACAAAGAAGTCAAAATTATAAAATGAAATAAAAAAAGCATCTTAAACAAATGGTACTGGCATAATTAGATGTTGGCATGTAGAAGAAAGCAAATCAATCCATATCTATCACCCTGCACAAAACTCAAGTCCAAGTGGATCAAAGACCTCAACATAAGTCCAGATACACTGAACCTGACAGAAGAGAAAGTGGGAAATAATCTCAAATGCACTGGCACAGGAGACAATTTCCTAAACAGAACATTAATAGCACCAGTACTAAGATTAACTGTAGCTGTAGTTTTCCTGTGTCCCACCTGGCCCATGGTCAGGACAAATCTCTCTCACCTGCCAGTCCTGCAGCCGCTTGGACCCAAGTAAACACACAGGACTTACATTGCTTATAAACTGTATGGCTGTGGCAGGCTTCTTGCTAGCTATATATTACATCTTAAATTAATCCATTTCTATAAATCTATACCTTGCCATGTGGCTCGTGGCTTACCAGTGTCTGTACATCTTGCTTCTCGTGGCAGCAGCAGCTGGCAGCATCTCCTGACTCAGCCTTCCACTTCCCAGAATTCTCCTCTCTGCTTATCCCACCTATAATATTCTTCCTGCCTGGATACTGGCCTATCAGCATTTTATTTAGCAATCAATCAGAGCAACACATTCATAGCATACAGAAAGATATCCCCAGCAATTGACAATAAATAAACAGGACCTCATGAAACTGAAAAGTTTCTGTAAGGCAAAGGACACTGTCAATAGGACAAAATAGAAGCTTACAGAATGGGAACACATGTTCACGAACCCGATATCCAATAGAGGAACTCAAAACACAAACCAAATAATCCAATTAAAAAATGGGTTACAGATGTAAACAGAAATCTCAACAGAAGAATCTCAAATGGCTAATAAACACTTGAGATGTTCAACATCCTTAGCTGTCAGGGAAATGCAAATCAAAATTACTCAGATTACATTTTACACACAACAGAATGGCTAAGATCAAAAACACAAGTGACAGCTCATGTTGGAGAGGATGTGGAGCAAGGGGAACACTCCTCTATTGCTGGTGGGAATGCAAACTTGTACTGCCACTTTGGAAGTCAGTGTGGCTGTTTCTCAGAAAATTGGGAATCAACCTATCACAAGACCCAGCCATACCACTCTTGGGCATATACCCAAAGGATGCTGAAGCATAACACAAGGACACTTGCTCAACTATGTTCATACCAGCTTTATTTGTAATAGCCAGAACCAGGAAACAACCTGGATGCCCCTCAGCCAAGAAATGGATAAAGAAAATGTGGTACATTTAAACAATGGAGTATTACTCAGCTATGAAAAACAAGGACAGGGTCTCCCTAAGAAGGGGAAATAGAAAACATTTCTTGAGTGGACTGAGGGTGGGTAGGGATGGGAACATGAGCAATCAGGTTGGAGAAGCAGAGGGTGAGAATACTGAAAGAGACTACTAGAAAAGGGGGGGGGGCATTTCAGGTAAAAAACATGGCACAAGGAAATCTCCCAGGAATCTACAAGGAAGACACCAGCTTACACTCCTAGAAATAGAAGATGCCAACCATGAATTGTCTATCTCCTGTGACCAGATTGATGCCTGCCTAGGCCAATTGTCGTCAGAGAGGATATATCCAGCAACTGATGGAAATAGATAGATGCAGACTCATAACCAAACATTAAACAGAGCTCAGGGAATCCTGCAGAAGAGGAGGAGAAAATATTGTAGGAACCAGAGGGGTCAAGGACACCATAAGAAAACTTACAGAATCAACTAACCTGGACTCAGAAGGGCTCACAGAGACTGAACTGTCAACCAGGGAGCCTGCATGGGAGTGATCTAGGCACTCTGCATATATGTGACAGTTGTGTAGCTTGGTCCTCTTGTGGGACTCCTAACAGTGGGAACAGGGGCTGTCTCAGACTCTTTTACTGGCTTTTGGGACCCTACTCCTCATACTGGGTTGACTTGCCCAGCCTTAATACATGGGGAGGTAATAAGATAAAGGTCAATTATTGAATCTACTTTTTAAAAGGAACTACTTGATTTAAATAGGATAAGTAATGAAAATTTTTGTCTGAGTTTATCAAATGTCACTGGACTGGACATTGTTAACATATATAATGGAGCTTTTTCTCTGAATCTATGAAATGTTAATGGAAGAGACATCGTTAATGTAATTCTTGACTACATATATTGTATATACTTATTGGATATAGGTCTTCTTGTATTAGTTATAACCTTTTTGAAATTTTAGACAAAAAAGGGAAATGTGGTGATATTATGTTCCCCAAAATATTGTGCACCCTAATAAACTTATCTGGGGTCAGAGAACAGAACAGCCACTAGATAGACAAAGAGGCCAGAAAATGGTGGCACATACCTTTAATCCCAGCACTAGGGAGGCAGAGCCAGGTGTATGTCTGTGAGTTTGATACCAGTCTGGTCTACAGGGGAAGTTCCAGGACAACCAAGGCTACACTGAGAACTGAGAAACCATATCTTGAAAAACAAGAGAAAACAAAACAAAAATCTCAGAGGCTTCCAGTCTGAGGAAACAGGATCAGCTGAGGAACTGGTGAGGTGAGGTGGCTGTGGCCTGTTCTGCTTCTCTGATCTTCCGGCATTGACCCCAGTACCTGGCTCCAGGTTTGTTTTTATTAATAAGACCTGCTAAGATTCGTGCTACAGGGAGGTGCTTAGTCTTACTGCAAATTGATATGTCATGTTTTGTTGATATACATGAAAGACATGATCTTTACTAAACAGAAATGTTGGAGGAGTGGATTTGGGGGTGGGAACAGAGTCGGGGTGGAGTGGGGGACTGAGAGAGGAAGTGAGAGAGGAGTGGGGGACTGAGAGAGGGAGGGGAAACTGGTCAGGATGTAAATTAAATAAATTTATTTTTAAAATATAGAAAAAAATTTTAAAGAAAAATATTTCTCTGAAAGAGGACACTGCATTTACTGAAATCTGTACATAAATTAATAGTATTCCATTAAAATATGCTATGCAAAAAAGACCATGTCAAAAAAAAGGTAGGCATGGGAAAACAAACCTGTGGGTAAGGATCTCTGCTACTAAGCATGATGACCTGGGTTTGATACCCAAAACCCACATCCTGCAAGTTGTCCTCCGACTTCTACATATGCACTGTAACACATGTGTATGAATAAATAAATGTAATAAAAAATAAGGTAGAAATGTGATTGCAAAAAGTATCACAACACTAACCTCTGGATTCCAAATGCAACTGCACAGGCAAGCATACATATATACATATACATATACATATACATATACATATACATATACATATACATATACATATACATATACATATACATATACACACCACACACACAAAATAATTAAAAAAGGAAAAAAAATCTTGTCAGTTGTAAGAAAATAGATGAAACTGGTCATGTTAAGGAAATGAGCCACAATCAGAAAGACAAATGAAAGTTTTTTTCTTATGTGAATCAATCTCTCTCACTCTCTCCAGTGTGTGTGTGTGTGTGTGTGTGTGTGTGTGTGTGTGTGTGTGTGTATTATGATATAATACAATGTATCATATATATGACAAAGTAAGAAGAGGACTATTTGAGAAGGGGACCAGTAAGCTAAGAGGGACAAGAGAGGATAATGGGGGCATGGCTATGAGCAAAGGAGACAATATACACTTTTGAAAATGTCATAATAAAACCCACCATTTCACATAATGAATATATGTTGATAATAATCATTAAAAGAATATTTACAATTATCTGATGATATCAGGAAAATTATCTTTTTTTTCTATTTGGGGAAATATGTAGTACATCTTAACATAAACTTAAAAAACCTTGTGTGACTGTGGACAAGTGTTTGCCATGGCTGTGTCTGTCTGTAGGTTAGAGTGTAACCTTAGGTATTCCTCCTTGAGACTGCATCTCTTGATTTTTTTTTTTTTGTGTGTGTGTGTGTGTGTGTGTGTGTGTGTGTGTGTGTCTGTGTGTGTGTGTCTGTGTGTCTGTGTTTTTGTCTGAGACAGGGTTTCTCTGTGTAGCCCTGGTTGTCCTGAAACTCACTCTGTAGATGAGGCTGGCCTGGAACTCACAGAGATCTACCCGCCTCTGCCTCCAAAGTGCTGCAATCTAAGGCGTGGACCACCATCACTGACTACATCTTTTGTTTTGCTGTTGACAAAGCCAGGCTAGCTGACTTCTGAGCAAGCTGATGCTGCCTGACTTCTACTCTCCAGAGTACTGGGATTAGAGATAGTACCCATCATACCTGGCTTTGTGTAGATTCTGAGGATTCAAAACTCTGATCCTCAATCTGTGTGGCAACTGCTATTACCCACTGACCCATGTCTCCAGTCTCTAAACATTCTTTTTATAACAACAAAAATACCTTTTTAGAAAATGCTCTAGTCATGCTTGGTAGTGAACACATTTAATCCTAGCACTTCAGAGACAGAGGCAAAGGCAGGGTGATCTGTGAATTCGAGGTCAGCCTGGTCTACATAGAGAATTTTAGGCCAACCAGGTGAGACCTTGTCACAGAAATAAAAACAAAACCTTACAAACAAAAAATTCGGACTAAAACAAGATCAGAAGATGGCGGAGACAAGCAGACGCAGGTAGGCTTGTGGCAGCAGCCCGCGGAGGTGGGCGGGCCCGGCGGCAATAGCCGACAGGGACATTTAGACCCGGTGGCAGCTGGCGGAGACATTCAGGCCCAGCGGCGGCCCACAGAGGTGGACAGGCCCTGTGGCGGAGATAAGTAGACGGAGGTGCACAGCCCGGCGCCGGTGGCCGACAGAGACATTCAGGCCCGGCAGCGGCCCACAGAAATAGACAGGCCACGTGGCGGAGACAGGCGGAGGCAGGTCAGCAACCTGCGGAGGTGGACGGGCCAGGTGGCAGCGGCCGACAGGGACATACAGGCCCAGCGGCGACCGGCGGAGACATACAGGCCCCGTGGCAGCCGGCAGAGATATACAGGCCCGTTGGAGGCCCGCAGAGGTGGACAGACCCAGCGGCAGCTGACAGGGACATACAGGCCCAGCAGCGGAGACAAGTGGACGCAGGTGGGCCTGTGGTGGCGAGCCACAGGGGTGGACAGGCCCGGGGACAGAGAGGGGCGGACGCAGCTTGGAACAGGGACGCCCCTAGCCCCAACACCTGGGGAAGAGGCTATCTCCGTGGGTCGGAACCAGGGCGAGTCTGGACACTCTGTCTGGGGACAACCCAGGGCGCAACTGCTGATCCTGTGAAACCCAACAACTTGGAGGTGTTGGTGAGACTACCCTGCTCAGCTGAAACCCATCTGGGAGAGGATTCAGATGCCTACAGTTTGAAGTCTGAAGAAACAAGATCAGCTGAGGAGTTGACAAATGAACAAAACGTGACCTGGGAACACAGAAGAAGGCGCTACCCAGCCACTAAACCAGATCACCAGAATCATAACTATATAATTCACCGACTGAAATCAGCTGTCCCTGAAGAAACAGCCCAATAGCACCAATTTAACCAAGAACCCCTACTAAACCAAGACTAAAAATTAGAACAAGAGAGGCACTCTCAGACACAGACACCACCTGCACCGCACAGAGGAAAAGATGAGTAGACGCCAGTGCAAAAATACAGGCAACAACATAAAGACCTATATGGCAACATCAGAACCTAGTGATTCTACACCTGCGAGACCTAAACATACCATGACAGAAGAAACAGAAGAAATCAACCCTAAAAATGACTTTAAGAAGATGATAGAGGCCCTTAAAGAAGAAATAAAACATTCCCTCAATGAGGAAATAAAAACTTTCCTTAAAGAGGAAATGAAAAACTGCCTTAAAGAGGAAATAAAAACTTTCCTTAAAGAGGAAATGAAAAACTCTCTTAAAGAGGAAATAAAAACTTCCCTTAAAGAGGAAATGAAAAACTCCATTAAAGAGGAAATTAAAAACTCCCTTAAAGAAATGGAAGAAAAAACGAACAAAAAATGGGAAGAAATCAAATCAAGCCAAGAAAAAGCAATTAAACAGATGAAAGAAACATTCCAAGATCTGAAAAATGAATTTGAGACAATAAAGAAAACACATGCTGAGGGAATGCTGGAAATAGAAAACCTGACTAAACGAACAGGAACTACAGAAACAAGCATAACCAACCGATTGCAAGAGATGGAACAGAGAATCTCTGACACTGAAGACACGATAGAGAAAATAGATTCGTCAGTCAAAGAAAATACTAAAGACAAAAAAGTCGTAACACAAAACGTCCAGGAAATTTGGGACACCATGAAAAGACCAAACCTAAGAATAATAGGGATAGAAGAAGGAGAAGAATACCAACTCAAAGGCACAGAAAATATATTCAACAAAATCATAGAAGAAAACTTTCCTAACCTAAAGAAAGAAATACCTATGAAGATACAAGAAGCTTATAGAACACCGAATAGGCTGGATCCAAAAAAAAAGTCCCCTCGCCACATAATAATCAAAACACTAAACACACAGAACAAAGAAAAAATATTAAGAGCCGCAAAGGAAAAAGACCAAGTAACATATAAAGGTAAACCCATCAGAATAACACCAGACTACTCAATAGAGACTATGAAAGCTATAAGATCATGGACAAATCTCATGCAGACACTAAGAGACCACGGATGCCAACCCAGACTATTATACCCAGCAAAACTCTTAATCACCATAGGCGGAGTAAACAAAATATTCCAGGATAAAACCAGATTTAATCAATACCTGTCTACAAACCCAGCCCTACAGAAAGCACTAGAAAGGAAAAATTCAACCCAAAGAAGCTAAACACATCCATGAAAAATCAAGCAATAGATAATCCCACACCAACATACACCACAGAAGGACAACACAACACAACCACAAAAAATAACAGGAATTAACAATCACTGGTCATTAATATCCATCAATATCAATAGTCTCAACTCACCTATACCTGGCAATCTCTGAGCAGGCTTCAGATTTTGACAGTTGATGAAAGATACGACAAGCATTAATGTGTGGGTGAAAAGCTTGGTGAAATTCTGAGTGAAGTTTTAGTTAAAGTTGGTTGAACTTGGGATTGACTGGGAGGCCAAAGATTTAAAAAGCAGAAGATTCTCTCAAGACACAAGTTGTGTGATAATAGTGTGTTTTTTGTGTGTGAATGACAATTTGTAAATGTTGAATTCTAGGCTTCGACAATCATTGTCAGTGCAGATCAAGCTGATGTTGAGAAAGATGCATCACAAGCACAGGCTGGAGGCTGGGGGCTAGATGGTTTTGAGGAAGAGGTCTTGGTGGACTCTTTCATGGAGCAAAGGGAAGCAATGCCTTCTGGGAAATGAGCTAAGTTTTAATCTAGTCTTTAAGATTAGAAGCGAAAACAAAAATATTAAGGAAAGGAAAACCTAATTGATCTTTGAAGTATTGTTATGTGGAATTGAGTGGGACTTTTGAGGCTTTTCTTCCAGAGAACAGGGACTTGATTGTCAGGCCTATGTTAGGCCTAAACCTTGGTGCCATGTAGTTGTACTTAAATCATTTCAATGGAAAGTGTCTTAGTGATTGGAACTTCTAGTGCAGTTTGGAGTTCTTCCATTTGAAAAATGTGATATTTGCATGGGATTGTTTGAATTTTGTTTTCTAGTCCCTCCCCATCACCACCCTCATAGTCTGAAGGCAGATTTTTCTTTCGATAAAGGAACAAAAAAAGTGAACATCTTGTTTGTTAATGGGTATCTAGTAGCTAGTGGTAAACTTGAAATGGTAGAATTCTTTAAAGCCTAATTCTAGGTAGCCTTAAGAAAATGTATCTTAATTATTTTTGAACCTGTATTCACCTTGTTTTTTTCAAACATCTTAAGTTATATTTTCTTTTTCAGAGCTGCTTCTTATTTGGGGCTACTTTTTTTTTTTTTTAATTGAGGCGTAATTCATAAAAGGGTATATTGTTTTGATGAGACTTTTTACAACTGTGGCTGGATGTCTTTCTTTAGTCTTCCAAGAAGGGCCATTTTACTTTTTTAGAGTTACTTTTTAAAGTCATGAGATCAACAACTTGGACTACTATGCATGTAAGTGCTAATGCAAATTAAAGCCCAAGTTGACCTCCAGCAGCAGTTCATTCTATGTTGACAGTGAGAGAACACTTTGCCTGTTAGGATACTGTTACTCATGGACTGAAATGCTGAAGAAACCCCTCCCCCTATTTTGTTTTTTGCAAAAATCAAGGTATATTCTAGGGTTTCCTGGTTGACAGATAAACTGAGATGATAGTTTTAGTTCAGAATTGATCTGAAGGTAGATTTACAGTCTACGTGTACAGCTGGCTAAGTGAGATCGCTTTCACAGTTCTGCATGTATCCCATCGGCTCCCCATTAGTCACTGAACTCTTAAAACTGGTATTGTAACATTACCACAATGTTTTGCGCCAATTTTATAAACTTTACAGTGCAATATGTGTTCCTTTTCTGAGGCAAACCAAAGGTATATTTCTCAAGGTTCTGCTTCTATCAGCAGCGTTGATGGAGGATTTTTTATACATTTGTAATAGATAGAAATAAACCAGAAAAAAAAAAGAAGAAAAAAAAGTGGTGGAGGAAAAGGTGAACACTGCAAGAATACTCAAAAGGGCTGAGAGTTGCAAACGCCAAGATTGGCTTTGCATAGTAAATGGAATAGAACAGCTCTGAACTATAGCTTACTTTTCCTGGTTTGGTCTGACAGAATGATTGAATGCTTTTATACAAAAATCAGAGCCTTAAAAACAAGGATTTGGTGAGATTGTAAAATGGTGTGCCACTTTGGCAAAACAGTTTGGTGGTTGGTCAAAATGCAAAACATTGTTACTCTGTTACTCAACAATTCTACCCTTAGGAATATATCCTCAAACTACTGAAAATGTGCACCTATGAAACATGTACATGAAGGTTTACAGCAGTGTGTTGCTAATAGTAAAAAAGTTAAAACAACTCAAATAGCTATCAAATACTGGAGAGAAATAAAATGTGGCTTATTCACACAATAGAATATTATTAAGACAAAAATGAATGAGAAACTGACAGATTAAATGACTTTGGTGAACCTTCATAATTTCATTTGTAGATCTTTCCATTTCTAATTTATAAATACATTTGGGGTTATAAATTATAAATGTACTGCCTCCTGTCAACATTGTATACTTCTATTTGATGATTTCTGTGTCAAACATTATATGGAAATGTTTCCTAGTATTTTCTGTATTAACTGTGAATGAATAGAACAAAATAAATTGCCTGTGATGGAAAAATTAAATAAATAAATAAATAAATAAATAAATAAATAAATAAATAAATAAATAAATTAATTCGATATTCCTATTGGAAATATTCCAAAGAAAATTACTACTAAAATGCCATATAATATTCCAGATTTTTGTTTGTTTTTTGTACTTGTTTTTAAGACAGAGACTCTCTGCATAGACCCAGATGTCCTGGAACTCTGTAGATCAGGCTGGCCTCGAACTCAAGAGAACCACCTGCCTCTGCCTCCCAAGTGCTGAAATCAAAGGCCTTTGCCACCACTGCCTGGTTAATGCTAGAGGTTTTTTAATACATACAAACCTCTTTTCTTTATAACAAATGAAACCAGAGATAATTTTTTAAAGTTAAAAAGAAATCCACTCTCCCCTAACTGCCCCTCTGAGACCACCTCCCTTAAATGACAAATGTTAAAAGTATGGCATTTATACTCTCCCATCTCAGGTCTCTTTTTATATAGAAATATGCAAAAAAGGATATATGTATATTCTTACTTTATACATTTCACAAAAACAGAATCAGAGTGGAGACTAATGGCATATACCTTTAATGTCAGCACTTAGGAGTCAGACACAGATGTATCTCTGTAAGTTCAAGGCCAGTATGGTCTACATAATGAGTTTCTGTTAAAAAAAAAAAAAGGAATCATGGAAAAACACCCTGAAACTGTACATGTACTTTTGTCATTTGGTCCTTGACATAGGCCCAGAAAGAGAAACTAAAATTCAGTTAAGAAGGTCATATAAGAAATGGCAAAATGGGCCAGGCGGTGGTGGCGCAAGCCTTTAATCCCAGCACTCGGGAGGCAGAGCCAGGCGGATCTCTGTGAGTTCGAGGCCAGCCTGGTCTACAAAGCGAGATCCGGGAAGGGCACCAAAACAACACAGAGAAACCCTGTCTTGAAAAAAAATGGCAAAACAGGATTTAGCCTGTGATTTGCTTTCTGAGGTATAAACCTCAGAAAGTCACTGAGCATTTTTTTTTGCAATGTTTAAGATTTATTTATGTTTATGAGTGTTTCATCTGCATGTACGTTTGCACACCAAAAGAAGGTACCGGATCCCAAGGAACTATAGTTATAAGTTGTGAGTCACCATGTGGTGCTGTGCTCTTAATGGATGGGTCATCTCTCCAGGCCCCTCACTGAGCATTTTAACAGACATTATCAGGTACTTCTGATAACGAGATAGGAGGGATTCCTGCATAATCTCAGAGAGCTTCAGTAGTGAACGGAAGAAATGAAAGGGGCCTGATTATGAAGTGCCATATGAGGTGATGCTTGAAAAGGCACTGGCGGCAGGTGGAGCTTGGAGGTGCTTCATTTGGGGGAAAGAAATGACCACAAATTATCAGAGTGGACTATGGCTGATGGAGCTATGGCCAGACTATACTCTCTTGCTTTAGTTGTGTCAGGAAAACCCTATGTTTCCAATTCTGGAACATTCCATACCTTAGAGCGGGCTTTTCAAACACGGGACAAACTATTGCATTGGGGGGGCTTACAAGTTTTGAAACTTGCTTTATTTATTTATTTATTTATTTATTTATAGATTTTTTTTTATGTTTTAGTCCTATTTCTTTCTGATTTCAAAGGGTGTCAATCCTACCAGCAGTTGGTTCCCATTTTTTCTTTGGGCAAGCGTGAGGGCGCTACCTCATCTCCCCCTGCCAGTCCTGGAAATTGGAACAGTCCAAGAGCAAAACTCGCGAGATTTCCAAACGAGACTTGGTCCTCACGAGTCTTTTTCTCTAGAGCCGGCTACGTGCAGAGAGAGGACTGCTATTTGGCTTGTTCTGCCTCTGTCCCCTTTGGTGGACAGGCTGGTTTTGTGGCAGGTGTGCTGGACTTGTACCTCTGCTGGCCACTCGCGGGAGAGGTGAGTCCTGGTGGGGGAGTGTGTCCTAGGGAAATAAAAAGACTTCCAAGCAGTTACTTTTAGATAAATGTGGCTGGCGAGCCACTGGGCGAGGGAGAGCTAAGGACCTTATATAGGGAGACTTAAGGGGCAAGGTTGTGCTAACAAAGACCTACAACAGATTGTTCTGTTCTTACAGGGTCAGCAAAGCTCCTAAGACACTCAGCAATCATGAATCCCAACGATCCCTCTAGTGGGTTCCGGCACGGCAAAGTGTTAATGTTCATCAATGAGCAAATGTCCAAGCACACAAAAGGCCCCGAGTTCTACTTTGAGAACCTGGCCCTGTCCTGGGAGGAGGTGGAAGAAAAGCTCAGAATCCTCCTGGAGGATGGCGAGATGCCTAGCCAGGCTCGGGAAGCCTGTGCCTGGGGCAGCCTGGCCTTGGGTGTTCGCTTTGCTTGGAGGCAAGGCCACTTGCAGGGGCGCAGAGTGCAATGGCTTCACGACTTTGCCACCCTGCACAGGTCAGCGGCACATGCCTTGGCATCAGACCTGAAGAAGCTCACAGACCAGCGAGAGATTGAACGCAAGGAGGCAGCCTTCCAACTTCAGCTGGCCCACACCAAACTGGCAGAGGTGCAGAGAGAGCGAGACCTGCTGAGACTGAAGCTACTACACGCGGTAAGATTACCTCCTTATCCAGTCTTATCCCCACCCTATGCCACCCCTATGACCATAACCCACTCCCAGAATATGTTTCAACTCTGCCCACTTGTCTCCAGGAGCTGAGGGCCTTTCCAGTTGCAGAGATGCCAGTCGTGACTAGAGCCCCTGCTACTGCTCAAGGAGCAAAGACAGAGACACCAAATGCAGACAAGAAAGAAGAGGTGACAGCTAGTGATAAAGCAGTTCGTGAACCAGAAAAGGAGATGGAAGGGGCTACAGCCATGGCTGCTTCTGGGGAGCTGGCAGGCACAGGAGAGCTGGAAGGAATCACCCGGGATCATTTTGGAGCGGTGGAGTGGAAAAATTATCCCTTGGGCTTGAAGGAGGAGGGAGAAGAGGGGAAAAAGGGAGAGGACAGGGAAGGGGAAGACAAGTCTATGGAAATACCTACATGTTCTGACTCTGAGCCCTTAGATCTCAGCAGGTCCACAGGCTCCCCACAACCTGTCACAATCCAACTCCCTGACTCATTCACATACTCATATGAAAGCCCCTTCCCAGTCACACCCACCCCATCCCCGCCACTAAGCATTGTCACAGAGCCTCAGATGCCTCCCTATTTCATGGCCACTGATATGAATATGTCTGACACTGAGGGCCCGACAGTATACCTCCAAGAACTCCCGAAAGATAGTCAAGATAGCCAGCTACAGAGAAATATGGCACTTCACAGGCCTGGGGATTGGGATTGCCCTTGGTGTAAAACTGTGAATCTTTCAGAGAAGGAAAACTGCTTCCGCTGTGGGAAGCTAAGCTGGCTGCAAAGCCCTCAGTGAGTTCAGAAATGTGATACAGAGTAGAAATTTCCCATAGGGAAATCAATTTCCAGAGGTGGGAAAAGTAGAATGGGAGGGGTTTCATGGGAATGGAGAGGGGAAAACGGGATGAGTACAGATGGTGTGGGAGGGAAAAGTTTTGATTTCTTTTGTGTTCCAGATAATTAGCATTCAACACCTCAGAACTGCTTCACCTTTGTGTTTGTGTGTGTTTATGTATATGTGTGTATACTAGAACATTCTCATATCAAACCATTTTTCTTTTATATCTTGATTTTTGTTTCTATAAAAACAAACAAACAAACAAAAAAACAAAAACAAGGTCTCATCTAGCCCAGACTGGCCTCAAACTTACTATGTAGCCAAGGATGACTGACTCCACTTCTTAAGTGTTGAGATTATAAGTGTGTATTACCATGCCTGGCTCAGAAATGTAGTTTCAAAACAGCGCACCATTAAAGAACATAATGGAATTAGCAGGGGAATTGAAGAAGCGGAGAGCACGCAGTGAGGATTCCTTTATCCCAAGTCTCCAGGAATGAACTGGGTAGGATGCCTATGTTCTGAGGGAATTCTATTACCAGAAACAGGTCAAGCCTCAGCTAGTTGTTCCCAGGGATGAACTGGATAGGAGGCTCACATTCTGAGAGAGAAATAATACAAGAAATAAAGCCATCAAATGAAGCTGGAGATGGGTTAACCTCGGATTTATGCGTGACTCAAATTAACTTGGCAGAGATTTGCCACCCCTATGAGAATTATGAAAGAGTATGGAGGATGCCAGCACCAGATGCAAGCAAGGAATTCTGTGATTGTACAGCCTTTTACCAGAACTCTTCCCTAGTTCTCAGTGGGCAGAACCATGGACAGATCTGAACAGGAAACTCCACTGCTCCAAGGTGAGTGAGCAACTGATAGTACACAGAGGGTTTGACGGTCTATATCAGCCAAAGCACAGTGCTAACTGGTGGGATTCTTCCTTCCAACTCAGCAGTGCACTAATAGAAGGAGAATGTGGATTTAAAAAGCTCTCAGTATATTCAGAAATGTAAAATACAACAGAGCTTCATCCCAGGAGTAGTGGAGGAAGGAAGAAGTGGGAAGAGTAAGGAGTAGGAGGGAGATCAGTCTGCTTCTCCCCCTCTGTGGCTGTAAAATATGTTGAAAGGAACTATATATGTGTTCTAGTCCTCAGGTAGAAGAAGGACTGTACCTGGACCAGACTGAGACACAACTGGAAGAATCCTGACCAACCTGGAGAACAAGAACCCTTTGTGGTATGGTTGTCTGCTGTTGGTGACGGTATAGTTATCTTCAGGATTGGAGGCCAGAACTCCAGTCTGCAATTTTTTGAACATCCTTTGGGCTTGTTCAGCTCCCTCTACTGCAGGGTTTCCTAATCTCATTGCACTTGACATCTGGTTTTGAACAGTTCTTTGCTGTGGGGTAAGAGTTCCTGTGCATTGTAAGGAGTTCAGCAGATTCCTAGCCTCTACCCACAGTATGTCTCTGTGACCCACTCCCTACCCCTTCAGTTTTGACAACCAAAACTGCCTCTACATAGTGCTGCATGTCCACTGGAGGGCAAAAAAACAACCTGAGTTGGCAACCTGTCAGGCAGTGAAATGCTTAGCCTGGGAACAGGTAAAGAATCAAAAGACAAGGATACAGAGGCTGAAGCTGACTGAAAAATGTCCACTGGGTCTGGTGTTTACTTTGGATCGTCAAGAAAATTCAGGGTGGTGTGAAACTAAAGTGCCAGGATTGAGGAGTGAGGGGAACTTCTACACCAATAATTTCCAACCTTCCTAATGCTGCAACCCTTTAATACAGTTCCTCATGTTGTACTGACCCCCAACCATAACATTACTTTCATTGCTACTTCCTAACTGTAATTTTGCTACTCTTATGAGTCGTAATGTAAATATTTGTGTTTTCCAATAGTCTTAGGTTACCCCTGGGAAAGGGTTGTTTGACCTCTACCCCTAAAGGGGCCGAAACCCCCAGTTTGAGAGCCAATTCTGTCCAAGGACTCTAGGCTATGAAAGGAAGAAGTCAAGTGAGATACAAGGTTAAGAGAGGGCTATTCTGTCACTTAGTACATGCTTGGGAAAAGGTATCTGGGTGAGATATCTGATAAGCATGTCAACTCTAATAAGGGCAGTACTTTTGCAGAGATTTCCTGAAGTAAAACAATCCATCCTGCAGGAAAGCTCCTTAAGACTGAGATGTTCTAAAGAAAGACACATTAGTAGAAACGTGGGTCGTTAAGGCAGTAACAGAGAAAGCTTTAAACCCAAGAAGAGAAAAAATGATCTTGTGTACTGGATAGCTGTGTGGGAGGTGTAGCCAATGGTATTAAAAGAAAAACAGTACTATGAAAGGGATCATTTTGTTTTGTGTAAAATAAAAAACTTAAGGTTCTTAGGTATATATACGTGTGTTATATAGAAATATGTTACGAACTTTTCATTTTGTATCCAGAAAACTTACATTTCAATATTAATTGAAATGGTGTGGAAAGACATTCAGCAAACAAGGTTATCAGCAGGGAACAGAAGGCAGTGTGGTATGGGATATAAGAGGACAGGGAAGTTTGAGTAAAAGGATTTTCTTTCTTTATGTACCTATGTTTTGAAAGTAGTAAGATGTTCACAAAAATAAAGAAAATTAATTTACCCACTGGAGTTTGGAAAGGCTGTTTCTTACTCAGGGATGGGAGGGGAAAAAAGGACAGCAGACACTGGTATCTGTGGCAAAGGGGTGGGGGATTCCGGGAGGGAGATGGAGGGAAAGGGAGAGGGGGAGGGAGGGAAGGAAGAAGAGGGGGAGAAAAGGAGGGAGAGGGAAAGTAGGAGAGAGGGGGAAGGAGGGGGCAATGCACCTGCAGATAAGTGAGGACAGAAGTCCAGGGCAGTGAGAGGCCATTATTAGAACACCTTAGGAATAAATGAAGCACAAAGTAGGACATGGATGGAAAGAAAAGGATCATCAAGCTGCATGGACTAGCATAAGACCAAACTGAAAGGAAACTTAGACAATACGAGTCTGGTAGGAAAATGGATTCCTCTTCTGAGACTCAAGAAAGGCACCTAATACAAAATTTACAAGTACTCCAACCTACCACACTCTCATTGTAGTAGAAACACCACATCTAAAGGAGAAAAGGCAGGAGGGATGAATGGAGTTCTTAGAGTGGACCATTTTTACCCATTTGGGGCTTGTAGTGCTCTTCCACTGTGCATAGATAAGCTGAGTCCTAGCTATATTTTGTTTTCAGGTCCAATCTGCTGGAACTGTAATGTCTGGTAACCCAGTCTTATCTTTAATGCCTTAAGAGTTTAAAGCAAACCAACTTACTTCAGGTCTTTGATTTTACAGTATGGACTACACAGTGCTTGACAGAACCGGTGTAGCTGGAACACTAGCAAATTGTGCAACTGGAAGGACCTAAAAGAGATGAAAAAGCAATAATAATTTTAAAAGCTTGTTTGAAGCGTTTTTTTATACATTATGCAAGTTTTAATTTACCTCTTAAAATTTACTTCATCTGTTGGGCGGCAGTGGCACACGCCTTTAATCCCAGCACTTGGGAAGCAGAGCCAGGCGGATCTCTGAGTTCGAGGCCAGCCTGGTCTACAGAGAAAGATCCAGGACAGGCACCAAAACTACATACAGAAACCCTGGCTCAAAAAGACAAACAAAACAAAAAAAAATAACTTCTGTGGGATGTGCTGTATGTTGTGAATATATGTTGCTATGATTGATTGATAAACAAAACGCTGATTGACCAGTAGCCAGGCAGAAAGGATAGTGTAAGCAGGACAAGGAGAGAGGAGAATGCTGGGTGGAAGAAGGCTGAGTCAGGAGACGCTGCCAGCTGCCCCGGGGAGAAGCATGATGTAAGATACCTGTAAGCCATGAGCCATGTGGCAAGGTATAGATTTATAGAAATGGGTTAATTTAAGATAAAAGAACAGATAACAAGAAGCCTGCCACAGCCATACAGTTTATAAGTAATATAAGTCTCTGTGTGTTTACTTGGGGGACGTGAATGGAAGAGATTTGTCCCTACTGCCAGCAGGTCAGGACACAGGAAAACTTCAGCTACAATTTACTTCATCTTGCATATAAGGAAATTAAAGACAAATAAAGAGAAAAAAGGTTAGAATAATTTGGTCAACGTGCCTCCCACAGAGCCATGCTGTAGCAGAAATCTTAAAAGTTCTTATTGATAAAATCAAACCCGGAGCCAGGTATTGGGGTGAACTGGAAGATCAGAGAACAAGGCACAGCTAACCTCACCTGGTCACCTTCTCAGCTGGTCTTGTTTCCTCAGACTGGAAGCTTCTGTGTCCTCATCCCAATGGCTCTCAGCTGAACTGCTGCTCGAAAGCCTGAAGCTTAACCAGCCAAATGCTGCTAGTTTCTGGTCCTCACGCCCTATATACCTTTCTGCTTTCTACCATCACTCCCTAGGATTAAAGGCTTACTTTCTGGGATTAAAGGCATGAGTCACCATGCCTGGCTGTTTCTAATGTGGCCTTGAACTCACAGAGATCCCAGATGGATTTCTGCCTCTGGAATGCTAGGATTAAAGGCATGTGCTATCACTGCCTAACTAGTGGCTTTTCTGTTCTCCGACCCTAGATAAGTTTGTTAAGGTATACAATATTTTGGGGAACACAATACCACCACACCATGCTGATCTGGGAGGCTGGTGTTGCCACCTGGAGCCACTGAGATGTCCAGGCACAGGCTACTGCCTAGGGCCATGTCTGAGTCTGTGGCCCGGTGGCTGTAGAGTAAAAGGGCCTGCCAAAGAAACCCACCCTGGCCCTGAGGGCATAAGAGCAGGAGAGCTGACCCTGCTCCACCTACCCCACCCCCCATTCACCCTACAGCAATGAGGAGAGAGGGCCCTGCACCTTCTCTGGGCATAACAGTAGAGCTAGCCCTGGTGATGTTGAGTATGGGGGACCCAGATCTGAGGAGAGCAGGAAAACTGGTCCCACCCCTTGTTGTAGGCTGCTTTGGATGAGCTAACTGAAGCAGTGCTGGAGAGCGTGCCCGGGTAACACTGGAAGGAAAGCTGGCAGGCTGACTAACTCAGCTACCACCCAGGCCCAGAACCAGGAACAACATCCATTGAAATCTATGAACCATTGGAGCATGTGAAGGGGACAAACCTACAGATCCAAAACAGCAGGTTCTCCATGAAGAGTCCCAGTGAGAGTCCATTACTGGTGGCATAGCAGAAGCCAGAGGCCTAGAGCCAGACCGATCACTCACAGTAATGAACACTTACAAGTAAAGATGAATGGATTAAAAGGTAAATTGTGTGACTCAATGGGCCACACTGCAACTTTCACGATGAGATTCTCCATTTTGTTTTGCTTTTTTTTTTTTTTTTTGGTTTCTGAATTTTCTTTTAAATTTGGTTTTGATTGGGGGGAAATGTTGTAAGGGCAGAGGGCAGAAGTGAAGGAGATAAGCAGGATCAGAATGCATGATGTGAAATTCACAAAGAAGCAATAAAAGTTTAAAAAAATGGATTAAGGTCATGTAGGTTGGTTTAACCAGGTCTGACTCCAAGGTTATACTATGTGCCAGAAACCAAAGTGAGCACGGATTAACTCAATGAGAAGTATTGTAATCACTATTGTACTGGGAGATTAAGTGACTTTTCCAAACAACCTTTACTGGATAACATTTGAAAAACACTTTTGTATGTGATGTATGTATATGTATGTGGTATGTGTGTGCATATGCATGTGCACATGATCCTGTGTAGGAGGCACACATGCACATAAGTATCCATGCATGTGGAGACTAGAGATCAGTATCGACTATCTTCGTCTATTGCTCTAGATCTTATTGCTTAAAGATTTTTATTTTGTGTGTATGGGTGTTTGTCTTCATATGTATGTCTGTGCACATGTGTGCAGCGCCTGAAATGGCCAGAAGGTGGCAACAGATCTTCTGGGTCTGAACTTACAAAGGGTTGTGAGCCTCCATGAGGGTGCTTAGAATTAAACCTGGGTCCTCTGCTGGGGATGTCTTTCTGGATGCTGTGAATGTGTTGCTCTGATTTGATTGATAAATAAAATGCTGACTGGCCAGTAGCCAGGCAGGAAGAACAGTATAGGTGGGATAAACAGGAGAATTCGGGGAAATGGAAGGTTGAGTCAGGAGACACTGCCAGCTGCCACCATGAGAAGCAAGATGTGAAGGCAAAATTGAAAAAAGGTACCAAGCCACATAGCTAAACATAAATAAGAATTATGGGTTAATTTAGGATATAAGAACTAGATAGCAAGAAGCCTGCCACAGCCATACAGCTTATAAGTAATGTAAGTCTCTTGTGTATTTATTTGCATCTGAGCAGCTGAGGGCCCAAGCAGGACTGGAGAAAACTCCAGCTACTAATGGTACCCAAATGTTTATTTTTATTTAAAACAGGTTGATTATAAATCCAATCTCTTTCTAAAGAAAAGGAAGTAGTATAGATATAATAGGATGAAAGGGTAGATTATTGAACCTACTTTTAAAGAGCAACAACTTATTTAAAATGTTTTACATTGCTATGGATTTTAGTTTATTGATACAAGTTTAAACTTAACTTTGTTATACAGTATATTTCTACTCTTGTTTGAGGTATTATGTTTATATAACTCATTTAGATTGCAATGGATAATTAAGAAATACAGATTAATAATTAGTCTTCTGTGTTAGTCAAACTTATAGCCATGTTAGTTAAGTTTTCTAGTTATACCTAGATATAATTCAATTAGGTAGGTAATCTTCAAACACTTCAAAGACCTACAGAATATGATATTTAAAATGTTTTAAAAATTTAGACTTTCTGGACGGTGAGACATGTCTGCTCCTGGCAACACCAATTTACTTCAGAGAGGAGGATGGACATTGAAGACACTCTATATAGAGTTTATCTTCTTCTCAGCAAAAATAGGCATTTGGGCAAGAAATTGTTCTTGCCTGGACTGCTTGATTGACTGGACATGCAGGACCCATAGGAAGGTGACCACTGAACTTTTGCTTGGCAAAATGGTCCTTCAGATTCCTGCTTCACAGAGGAAACTCCCAGACATTCTATAGGACACAGAGAAGTGACTGAGAGACTCTAGGCCTGCGGGCTGAAGACAGATGTCCAAACTTTAGAGAGGAACTTTGGATGATTGTTCAGGCTGCCAGCTGTCTCTGTCTACTCTTGCAAGACTCCCAAAAGTTGCTTGCATCCTTCTCCCATTTCTCAGGTAATATTATATCCTTCTGAGGTCTTTGATGTAGTTAAAGACTAGATAGTTATAATTTCCTTAGTTATGATTAAAAAATAAGTTAGATATAAAACCTTAGACTCACAAATATAGGATAGATAGGATATCTTCTTTAATTTTGCCAAATACAAATAGACTAGCTATTATAACTATAATTCTTGCTTGATAGTTGTTTTGTTATATGTAATTTTACTATGTTAAAGTTAAACCTTCCTTTGTGGAAAAAAAAAAGAAAAGGGGAAATGCTGTGGATGATTGATTGATAAATAAAATGCTAATTGGCTGGTAGCCAGACAGAAAGTATAGGCAGGAAAAAGAGAGGATAATTCTTTCAACAGGAGGGCTGAGGAAGTGGGATGCTGCCAGCTTCCACAGGGAGAAGCATGATGTAAGTTACTGGTGAGGCACGGAGGCAAAGTATAGATTTATAGAAATGTGTTAATTTAAGATATAAGAACAGATAACAAGAAGCCTGCCATGGCCATACAGTTTATAAGTAATATAAGTCTGTGTGTTTATTTGGGGATCGCAAGTGGAAGAGATTTGTCTCGACTGCCAGCAGGCCAGGACATAGGAAAACTTCAGCTACAAAGGAGGGTGGGTGTGGGAGCCCACAAAGGTTTCTCTCCTCTATATATTTCTATCTAAATTTCTTATCCCTCACTCCTCAAGAGTACCCTGGGTAGAAAAAGTGAGGGCTGGTCTCCCACAGATGGTGCCTGAACAGGGACCCAGGGACATAGCGAAAGGGGTGTAAGGTACTCTGATAAAGAACTGACAAAGGTGATAATATTTTATTCTCAGGAGTAAAAGTGAAAGTTGTTGAAAGATGTCCGAGTAAGGCTGCAACATAGATTTCTCTCTATTAAGGTTTCTTTCTTTTTCTCTCTTAAATTCTATCTGTAAAAATTAAGGGAAAAAAATGTAAGGTAGAGTAGGAATACAGTGTAGAAAAAAACATAGGATAAGAAGACAAAAATATAAATTAGAATGCAAGAATATACAATAAGAAAAAAATTAGGATAAGCAACAAGACAGAGACACTATATCCTTGATTTCCAACTATGGGACTGTGAATGCAAACTCTCTGAAAAATCAGAAAAAAAAATCGATCAAAGAGGAGAAAAAATGGGAAGAAAATGATTCCTATGGAAGCTTTTGGCCTGGGGACAGCTAAAATGCTAAGTCCAAGTGGCAAAGGAAAGAAATTTTCCCTGGGGTAGACGTGAGAAAGACAAAACCCTCTGCTCTGCCAGCAGTGCCTGAGAAAACTTGTACAACACCATTCAAACAGGGTCTGTTTTCACTTGGCAATGAAGTCGGAAGTTTAGAAAATATAAGTCTTGGGAAAACTTGGTGGTCTTTCTCAAAAAATGAAAGCTTTCTTGGGAAAAACTTAATCTCTTTCTCTCTAAAAAGCTAAAAAGCCTTTCAGGTCTTTGCTTCACAGAAATTTTTTTTTCTTTCTGTAAAAGCAAAAATTAGGTTCACCTGGAGATAATATCAGTATGGGAAAATCACCTGTAATAGCTTTAGAAACAAGCGTTTAGGCAGAGAGTTGCTGAGAGCAGGGCAGCTTGAGGAAGCTGCTGGCATGGAAGAAGCAGTGAAGTCAAGCCTTGGCTGTAGTGTCAGGGACTCTGTCTTGGGGAGAAGCCAAGCCAGGACATGATGGAGAACTGTTTGGGAGGGAAAATCTCTGAAAAGACTTTTTCTTAACTTTCTTTCACTAACCTGGTAAAGTGGAAAGCAAGCCCCTAGGGTTTATTGCTTCTGACAAAAACAAGACACTAGTCTGAGTGCATGCAGACAAGCATGATCCGCTTTGGGAACAGTAGCAAGTGAAAGATCTAATTTGAGAGGTACACCTGTTAAATGGTAACACAGGCATTCCAAATCAAGCTTAGGGAAGAAAAAGTAATTCCCCATTGTAAAAACAAAAACAAAAGCAAAAAAAATTCGTAAAGGGAAACAGAAGTGTGGTGTACCCAAAAGTCATTATGGGAAATGTAGTTTGTAAGGTCATTTGTAACAGCAGGACAATATAGAAAAAGGCACTATGGGAAATGTGTTTTTCTGCTCAAAATGGCAGTACTGCACCCAAAAACCTGATTTTCAGCTGAAAGTTATGTTACTTTTCCAAGAACTGTTAGAAATTTTAGCTTTACTTCCCGAAAACTAAGAACAGACAAACAGCTTGCCTCTCAGGAGATAGTTAAAATGCTAAAAAAAAAAAAAAAAAAAAAAAAAAAAAAAAAAAAAAAAAAAACCACAACCCTTTAGAAAACAAAGGAAAATGGTCCTTACACTGGGAGATGGCTTCAGGTGTGAAAAAGAGCTTGTGGGCTTGAGTTGGACTTAAGATTCAAGAAAGAAACATTGACATCATTAAAAAACACTCATGGTAAACTTAAAAGGCAACTTCAAAAATTAAGAAGAGAGAATCTTACCCCATTTTACACTCAGTCATGTCTAAAAACCACTATTTTACCCTCAGTTAAACTTGGAGCCACACCACTTTTGTCCGACTAGTGGAAAATCAATGCAGGCTTGAGATAGTGCCTAAGAACTGTGCAGGAAGTTTTTTCTAAGAGCTTTAGGGCAGCTCAATACAGTAGTTTCACCCTCACTCTGAGGTGATGCTTCTGCTGTAACTGAGTGAAGTCAATGGCATTTGTTTGAATTGTGGCACTCGGGGTAGCTGCAATAAGTTTGGGTAAAGGGACAGGCCCTAGCTAATAAACTATCTATCGCTGGGCACATTCTGCTGGTTCTGGAACAGCTGAGAGCTTAGCAGGAAAGGTGTTGCAACTCTATAACAATAGCAACTCTGAGAGCCATTACCAAGTTAGGCACTTATCTCCCCCTGTCAAGGGAACTTTAAGGAGGTTATCAAAACTGACTATGATTTGACTGACTATTAACTCTGAACTTTATTATAAACTCTGAGTGTTAGGAATGATTTGGGAACGTCCTGTGTTGTTAAATGTTAAGAAATCTCTTCTAAATTTTAGGCAAGGAATCTCTTCTAGATGCTTGCTAGTGTAAGTTAGTTCTGTTAAGAGATTCTTTCTAATAGTTTTATAGGGTTTCCTCTTAAATATAAGTTTGGTCAATAGTTCTTCTAAGAAATCTCTTCTACGTATGTAAGAAGTATAAATAAGTAAGCTTGTAAACAGTTGTAAATATGTATAGTAATAACAGTAGTCTTTAGAGAGTTTGCTTTTGAATGTAAGTTTATAAGAAGTGTAAATACACATAGTAAATAGCCATGTTAGTTATAAATATGTATAGTATAGTCATGCTAGTTGTAAATACATAATGTTTATACTAGAATTATGTTGATATTAATGATCCAGAGTTTGGTAAAAGCTAAGGGAATGTTTAAGTTTGAAGTAGTTTATCTGATGTGGTTTGCCTCAAGAGTTTATTGACTTAAAAATAGGGCTTGGCACAGCTAAGGCTGTTATAGACATCTTAAGACCCATTCCAAAAAGGATATGCCATCTTTATCATCCTTTTCTCCTGTACTGGGAGGTGTGGCAGCTATAGAGATCACTGTGGAGGTTGTAAGCTCAGTAGAAACGTGGGCCAGAGCTAAATTAAGATCAGTACTTCCTCCTGCCAGAGGCAGAGAGCCAGAGATGGGCAACTTTCTCCTGATGGCTTGCAACCTAAGACAGAGTATGCTGGATGGAAAGCATTTATCTATGACAGATAATGGAAGTAATAATCAGAGAGAATGACCTAAGACAGATCTCAGTCTGAGAGGCCCTTTAAAAAATTAAGAGGAGGGACCTGTGGGAGCCCACAAAGGTTTCCTAGTGAGATTTGAGCTTGCTTTACACAGCAGGGTTGCATTCGGTGATGGCTTGACCAGGTATTTGGAATGTTCTGCATTTGGCTGTTCTAGGGGGAGGTCTTTTTCTTCACCCCTTGGCATTCCTTTAAAAGCCCGTTAACAGAGACAGAAGGGGCTGGTGGATTTTGACCCAGGCCCTCCTGAGGCTATCCTTTGTTCCTATCTGTGTCTCTCTATATATTTCTAGCTAAATCTCTTATCCCTCACTCCTCAAGAGTACCCTGGGGGGAGTGGGGACTGCTCTCACACAGGTAGGTAAAGGGACTAAGCTTGATCAAGGATGGGCAGTTGCCTCTCCTGAGTAAATTATGTACATTTCTCTTCTGGTCCCAGAAATTGTTCACCAAGTGTAGGCACAGCCAAGGAGGTGGGCAACTATTACTTCATTGGCCTTAGTTCAGACTTAGAAGCTAAAGCCAGCCCTACCAAGTTCATCAGAGGTGAGGAAAATGCACAGAGGCCTTATGAGAAGTGCCCCATAATGAGGCAGCCAGATAATTGACACAAATGGATTTTAAAATTTCATGTTGTATTAGACCTTGAAAACTGTATACTATAGTGTCTTCTCAGTTGTTGTTATGTCAAGTTTTATGTCACAAGCTAAAGTCATCTGTGAGGAGGGCACCTCAATTGAGAAAATGCTTCATGCCTCCATAAGATCAGGCTCTAAACAAACCTTAGGGCATTTTCTTAATTAGTGATTGATGTAGAAGTGCCCAGCCTGTTGTGGATGGGGCCATCCCTGGGCTGGTAGTCCTGGGTTCTATAAGAAAGCAAGCTGAGCAAGCAATGGGAAGGAAGCCAGTAAGCAGCACTCCTCTATGGCATCTGTATCAACTCCTACCTCCAGGTTCCTGCCCTGTATTTAAGTTCCTACCCTGATTCCCTTCAATGATGAAAATTGAAATATTAGCAAAATAAACCCTTTCCTCCCCAAATTGCTTTCAGTCATGGAACTTCATTACAGCAATAGTAACCCTAAGTTGGTTGTAAACTGCAGTCACTAATACTTGCTTAGAACAGATCACAGTGGACTTTCACAGTGTTTCACAAAGTGTCTCTATAACCTCACTATTCATTTTGGGATGTTAGTTCAGGGCTTTATGTTGTTGTCCTGCTCATGTTCTATAAAAAAAATGTTTTGTTAGATACAGATAGCATAATGGTATAAACCCTTTAGTATTTTTGCAAAATTGGACACCCATTTGAGAGACATAAGAATGCACCTGAAAGAGAAAGAATAGACACTCAGTTCACAAAGGGTATAAGGATCAGGCACATCTGTGAAATATTGGGGAGCTTTATGGCTGTGTAAGGCACAGCTGATACCCAAAAGGTGACTGAAAATGTTCTGCAATAGCCTGGGCCTATAACTGCTACAAATAAGGATATCTTATGAGAGTGGTAATACATGTGCCATAAAAGCCACAAAATTGTTGAGAATCCCCTAGGATTTGTTGGCCTCAAACACCCTAGAGGCACCTAAAACAATAAAGTATTGCAACTGCTTTTGGTTGCATTCAAGAACTATATGGTAAGATTATTAATAAAGATGGTATATTGCTGTGGAATAATCCTTTTGTATACTGCGAATATGTATTACTTTCATTGGTTAATAAAGAGCTGACTGGCCAATAGCTAGGCAGGAAAAGTTTAGGCAAGACTTGTAGACAAAGGAGCTCAGGGCAGAAGAGGGCAGAGTCGTCAGCTAGACACAGAAAGAAGATGAACATGCTGTACTAAAAAAAGGTACTGCCACATGATGGAGCATGGGTATGAAATATGGGTTAATTTAAGTTGTAAGAGCAAGTTAGTGACAACCCTAAGCTATCAACCAAGCATTTATAATTAATATTAAGTCTCTATATGGTTATTTGAGGGTAGGCTGGCAGGACAAAAAAGTATGCCAACAGCAAATGGTTTTGGTTGCAAGACTTGAAGAAACAAAGCTAGGACTAGGGGGGAAGTGTCCCCTCACTGAAGACTACCTCTTGTAGTGACAGAAGGTACTACTAAGGTTGCCTACAAGAATTACAGCCCAAAGTTCTACCAATGATTAGCCATGCTTCATGATGGAAGTGCCAGGTAAGATGTGTCAGCTAGTGCAATAGTGGCACAAACAGTTATACAGCTAGCTCTCTGGTTAGACTTATGCCTGTTACACAGAGGGAAATTCACATCTAGAACTGGGAACTTAAGATAGAAACCTGGGAGCCGGGCGGTGGTGGCGCACACCTTTAATCCCAGCACTCAGGAAGCAGAGGCAGGCGGATCTCTGTGAGTTCGAGGCCAGCCTGGGCAACCAAGTGAGTTCCAGGAAAGGCGCAAAGCTACACAGAGAAACCCTGTCTCGAAAAACCAAAAAAAAAAAAGATAGAAACCTGGGGTCCCAGAAGTCATAGGTCCCAGTAGAGAAACAATTGCTATTGCTTTGGTAAATAAATTATATAATAGCTAAGGGGCTTCCCCAACATTTGCATCTATAACCATAGGTTATTACTGATATCATTGTTTGTCTGAAATACTTTTCTATTTTCCCTTTTCTTCCTGTTCCTCACTAGTGTTTTGCAGCAGAAAACAAAACAAAATGAAAAGCCACTGAGACCACTGACCAAGCTCTGGAAATGGCAGGGTAAATAAGAGGACACAATGGTTCAATATCCTACTAGAATTAGAGGAGGCTAGTCAGACTTTTAAGTACCCCCCCTCCAAGGCTCAGAGACAATGGTAGAAAAGGGCCACAAAGAATTTAAGAGTCTGAGAAAGAGGAAGGGGGTAGTGTAGCAATTTCCTCTGAGATATAACATTCCATCCTGCAGAGAAGCTCCTTAAGACTTATTAAGATTCAGAGAATCCATTTGTGTTTGCTAAATTCAGAGAAAACATTACAGTATCTATCCTAATTTTGTGAGTTCAAGGTTTTATACCGAATTCACTTTCTTTTCTAACTTGTATTACCAACCCAAATCCTTTTATGTCTCTCAACCTTATACACTTTATACCTCTTTTGTGAGTTTCTTTTCTGAATTGGGTAACAAGGAAAACTGTAACTATCAAGTCTTCAACTCCATCAGAGACCCAAGTATGGACTGGACATTGTGAATGTAATTCTTACCTGATATTTGTTCTTATTGTATATAGTTTTACTATGTTAGAGTTAAAACCTTCCCTTTTATTTAGACAAAAAGGGGGAAATGTTGTATGATAGTTTGATTGCATCCTGAAAATGAAGTTTGTTTTGAATAAAACAAAAGCATTCTATTACTATTTTAAAAAGAGATTCAGAAAGTTAACAACTCAAAAGCTACAAGAAGTCCCTGGAATTGACTAGATGTACTTTGTTCCTTCCTTCTCTGTGCTTCTATTAACAGTATGGGCTGCTAAGAGAAAATCTCAGACCAGCCAAGCTGCCTGGAGAGGCTCAAACCAACTGAGCAGCCCAGAAAAGACACTCTCCTACACCCATTGAGCTGCCTGCAAGTTGTACAGTGTGCTCCAGATTTCCAGCTTGTGTGAGCTGTCACCTATGCTAGGGAAGACTTTGGTGGTTCAGCTGTCTTTCAGTCATTTCTGTTCTTATAATTAACTCCTCACCCATATTCCTATATGGAACCCCAATAAAACCAAGTTGCAACTTGGTGGTATCCTTAACCTTGGTCTGTCTTTGCTTTCCTATCTGCAGTGAATAGACATTTATCCATGTCTTCCCAGTAATAATGTCACACAACAGTACTCCATATAAAAGCTGGCTTTCTGGAAACTCTGAATGAGTAAGAAACTCCTTTTATTTTCATCAGTGTTTTATACTACTCAAATGTATTAGATAATTGTTTCACTTTGTAATATGCCATTCACTTAAAGCTGCAATTCAAACTGACCTTGTAACCAAGACCTTTCATAACTCAGAATCCATTTAAACTCATCTGACCCTTTCCCCTCTAGGTCCAAACAAAAATTCTTACTGTACTCCCTTCTTCCCTTTCCCCATTTTCCTCATGTATACCTCATATTCCATTTCCAAGTCCATACTATTGCCCACTGAGAAGCTATCACTGTAAGACAAGGTTAGTTTCACACACACCTCATGCAGAACCTTCTCATTCTCCTCTATTTTTCATTGTTCCCAGCCCCATTACAAAGGGAAATTTGTTGCAATGTATCTTAACTCATATATTGAGAACAGACAGGTATAAACCACCTATCTCTTAAAGATCCTCAATGCCTGTTAACATATGAAATGCTTCTTCCAATACAAACAAATTTGTTTAACTTGCTTAAAACACTTTCTGCTCTTCCCCCCCACATACACACACATTTTAATGAGACATGTCAAAAATAATGAGCAATATATTAAAAAAATAAATGCAAAATTAAGATGGCTACAGGTTTGTTCTCAGGAGGTCCAGGAATAGATCAATGTTCCCCTGTGCTGCTTCAGATGCTATTCTGAGTTTACAAAAGGCTGGTCAGCTAGAATTCTCTCCTGGGGTGCCAAAGGCACCAAGAGAATACACACAGTTCCATAAATCACAGCAGACATCTCCTCCACACTCTTATTGCTCAGCAGTACCCCAAGGGCTCAAAGGCCTGCAAAGCCTTCCAAATTGACACTGCCTGTCATACCACGGTGTAATAGCCCAAATGGCGTAACAGAACCAGAAATGGCTGAGCAGGACTCTGAAAGACAAACCAAGAACCAAATGGCAATTGCTATCAATGGCTCAAAAAGAACATATACAGCTCAAAGTGTCACTGAACTCAGGCTACCCCTACAAGCAATGCTCTGCCACTATCCTAGATAAGCAAATTCAAAGCACTGAATTAATTGTGAGAAGCCACAGACCAGCAGGAAAGCAAACTGGGAGGTGTGCTGACTGGAGAAAGCTCACCAAGAGTTGGGCTTCCTCAAGAATCTGGAACATAATCCAAATTCTCATCTCCTTCACAAAGCAGAGTGTAGAAGATGGGGATGTCTTAGGGATAAAGTGACTCAAGCAACTGTAAGGGACTCTTCAAACTTTCCTCCCTACCTGAGGTTAGCTTGATGACAAAATGAATCTTCTCTCCCAGCCATGACTTCCCTAATTGTCATCAGACTTGTTAGGGTCATAGTCCCTAATAACCAGCATTGGGCACTCAACCTCAACAGGCCAATTAAAAAGACAAATTCACAGTGGAAAGCAGAAAAAGGAGATTTGATCAGTGTGGTCACATTGGGAAGGGGAACAAAGAGGTCCAGTGACCCTCCCTCCCTAGTCTATCTTTGGGATCCTGACTTGACACTTTCTGCTCGTAAAGAAAATAGAACTTGTTTTCCTCACAGTAAAGCTAGTCAATCACTGGGAACAAGTACTACATATAATTCCACTTGCAGAAGGCTAATGTCAATAAGGCTTCATAAATAATTTGGGGTTTCCAATATTTTACAATAACTCAACTTTGCCATCTTGGCCTAAAAGCAGCCATGTAAATGGATAGTTGTTTTCCAGTAACATTTTACGTAAAACTAGGCACCTGGCTAGATTTGTTTGGTCCACTGGCTGTAGTAGGTGAGCACCACTTAAGATAATTTCTAGAGAAAACTGTTTTTTTCTAGCCATAAAAAATATCTCTTGTGGCTCTTGATGACTAGCATCAGTGATTCTTCCGACACTTGAATATCTAGTTGAATATATTCTGTATAATATAGAAACCCTATTTGTTAAAAATTTGAGCTTCATAGATAGTACTGCTAATCAAAAATTATTACTCTAGTAAATATGAAATAAAATGGGAGAAGGGTGGAACGAGGTAGTAGAGGGCTCCCAGGAGACACTAATCACATAATAGAAAAAAAAGAGTAAAATCAAAATATCATTTTGCTTATAAGGTCCTTCACAGAAGATTAAACAAGAAAACTTGAAGCATCTTTAAGAGGAAGAGTTGGGGTAACTAGCATAAATATGCCTTCATACCAAAACATGAAACATGCAGAAATAAAGCCACATTTTTACAGCCCTTCAAGCTAGTCCTTAAGTAGAAATACCACAAATAAATGTGATGTGATGGTTAATATTGTCAATCACCTAAGAAGCAAACCTTTGGGCATATCTGTGAGGAATTTTCTAGAGTGGGTTAATAGATGTGGAGGATATACCCTAAATGTATATGGTACCATTCCAAGGGCTGGGGTCCCAGACTAACTAGGAGAAAATAAATTGAACCATTTAAATTCATTTCTCCCTGTTTCCTAAACACAGATGTGATCAGCTGCTTCAATTCCCTCACCATAATAGACCAGATCCTGAAACTATGATCTCTATAAGCCTTCCCTTCCTCAAGTTGCTTATGAGGTATTTTGTCACAGCAGAGAAAGACAGAGACACTCAAACAGCAAACTGCCACCAGGAAATGGGGCCCTGCTGTGAGAAACCTCAACATATGGTACTTGGACTTTTAGAAATGGTTTATAAAAGAAATGTGGAAAAGTCTAGAACTTTGGGCAACGCCCTCGAAAGCTGTAATACAGCAGAGTTTAATGGGCCATTCTGGTGGACGTTTATAACTCTTTTACTCTGCACTGGGAAAATAGGAAGGTAACCTAAGGGTAAAACTCTGACCCATCTATGGCTCCAACTTGCAAAAGTCTAAATTCATTTAAAAGCCAAGAGCCTCATCTGAGATGGATTCCCTATTCAAACTGAACTTACCTAGGAAGTGTCTTCCCAGGATCAGGCTGTAAGGTACACTGAGTCCATACAACTGTAGTCTAAGAGGACTAATCTACCTCTCACACTATCAGCAGAGGTACTTGTTTCATAGACAAAAGAGATATAAGAGCTAGGGTTCATCCAGGCTTATACAAAGCCTCCAGAAGTCTGTTAAGGCCAAGCAATGTAAGGGAAGGTAAAATTTCCTATGAGGAAGCCATACAAGGTCACTGTTTGAAAACTATAAAGATGAAGCCTGAGCTGCAATAAGCATCATTGGATGTTAGAAATGCCAAGGTCGTGGGACATCGCTAAGGAAAAGTCACAGCCCTGTATGCAGTGAGGCAGCTCAAGAGTGAGGCTATGTGTGCTTCAGGTGGCAGCACGGGAAAGGCTGGGCTACCCAAGCTCTTTCAAGCCCATGTGATTCATTCCATCATGAGCCCCATACGCCTGATATAAAGCTCCAAGAGTTATGTTTTCCCTGCCAGGTTTACATCCTGCTTTGACCCCATTTTTCCTTGCTATATCCCCATATCGCCCTTCTGGAATGGGAATGTTTACTCTGTTCCATTAAGATTGTAAGTATATAACCTGTTTTGCTTCTTTTTTTTTTTTGTTATAGAGGCTCAGAGTTAAATAAAAAACTGCCTGAGTCTCAGAAGAGAATTCTCCACTGACATTTTGAACAATGTTAGAACTTTAAAGACTATGGGGGGCTCTTGGAAATGAACTGAAAGTATTTTGCATTATGGGATGATCCTGAGCCTATGAGGACAAAAAGAGTGGAAGTTTCTAGTTTAAAAGTCCAGGGCTAGGGGTATAGCTCAGTGGCTAAAGTACTTGCCATGCAAGCCTGAGGACTGGACTTGAAACACCCATAACTCATGTGCATGACAGGTGGGTGTGGCAGCCTGCCTGTAATTGCAGCACCTGGAAGGCAGAGCCAGCGGAAGTCAGGAGCAAGCTAGCTAGCTATACTAACCACATCAGTGAGTGTTTGTATGTCAAGGTGACAGGGGATGGTCTCGTGATGGTTAGCACCCATTGCTAATTTGACAGGACCTAGAATCACCTGGGACACAGACCTCTCAGCATGTCTGGAAGGGACCTTCTAGATTAGGATGACTGAGGTGGTGAGGCCCACCCTAAATGTGGGTGCTACTATTCTACAGACTAGTGTCTGGGCTGACTGAAAAGGAGACAGCCGAGCATCTGCACTCATCTCTCCCTGCTTTCTGACTATGGACACTGGGTGACTGCTGCTTTCTGCTCCCAACACTATGCCTTCATTGCCATGATAGACTGTGAGCCAAAATAAACCCTTCCTTTCTTAAGTTGCTTTAGTAGGGCTATTTTGTCTCAGCAATAAGTACACCTATAAAGGTATTTTAGCTCCTGTCCAACATGAAGTAAATCGTAAAAATTCCCCTGACATCCACAGTCAGGAAATAACCATTTTAATTTACATAATTAATATGTTAAGTCAAACTTTTATTGGTGTGCCACGTAACTGAGAAAAATAGCAAAATAAAAGGAAGGATTTCTTGTAGCGCAAGAGTTTCAGAGCCCATAGTTGGCTGGGATCAATTGTTTCTCTGTCTGTACTAAGGAAAAAGCATCATGGTCAGAGACTTTGGTGAAGCACAGATGCTCCACTCATGGCAGCCAGAACAATGAATTTGCCTATGCTAGTGGGCTTCTTCTTTGCTTTAATTCTATACAGACCCCCAGCCCACTGGATAGGTCTTTCTACACTGAGATTAGTTAATCCTCTCTTGAAATGCCCCCAGGAAAGCTCAGAATCATTCTTTACTAATGTCCTAGGTATTTCTCAAGACAGTTAAGTTGAAAACAAATCAAAGAATTTACATTACAATTAATTCAGATATTTTAGGCAGGGGTGTCAAGCTATATACTATATTTGAGGTGACTTTTCTTGCCTTTTGCTTTCCTTTGAACATCAGACTACTACTTGGGGTGAAGTTCCTTCTGAGCCTGCATTAATTACTCTTCTTTGGGCTCTAATCAAATCTCTGACAAGAAGACCCTTCCAGGAGGAAGGGGTTTACTTTGCCTTCTGGTTCAAGGAGATACGGTCCACTGTGGCAGGGCAGGCTGGGCAGTGGGGCTGTGAATTGGCTATTCACGTTGCCCCTGCAATGAAGCAGCACGCAGAAGACAGAAATGAGCCCCAAGGTCCACGCCCACCGAGCCACTTGTTTTTATCAAGACTCTATGTAATAAAGGTTTCACAAAGTTCCAAATCTGCTGTGGAATAATCCTTTTGTACATTATGAAAATGTGTTGCTCTCATTGTTAATAAAAAGCTTACCGGCTAGTAGCTAGGCAGGATTTTCAGGGCAGAGAGAACAGTGGGAAGAAGAAGGGCGGAGTCTGGGGAGTCTCAAGCCAAACCTGGAAGAAACAACATGGGAAGTTCATAGATGAGGTGAAGGAGCCTCGGGGCAGCACAGAGATGAATAGAAATGGGTTCATTTAAGCTCTAAGAGCTAGCTAAACAAATCCTAAGCTATCAGTCAAGCATTTGTAATTACTAATAAGTCTCTGTGTGGTTATGTGGGAGTGACTGCCAGGACACAGAGAAACTCTACCTACACAAACCACCAGCACCAACTAGAGACCAAGTGTTTTGATATATAAGCTCATGGAGGACATTTCACATTCACACTGCAACAGAGCCTAACTTGGTAATGTTGAAGAATAAGGCATTACTGAATGTTATTTCAACAAATTCATACTATAGCCTACATTCAAATACTTGCACATACAGGCAAATGAAGAATGCACAGGGACACACATATCTATATTCCTGGATTTTTCTTTTTTAACTACTACACACCTTTGAAAGCATGGCACACACAGTTAGCAAGAAGACAGGGCAAAATGAGGAATAAAGGTGGATAGAAGAAAGCTGGGTTTACAAAGGGAGATGTTAGAATGTCACTGGCAAGTGAACAGTCTCTTGAGGATAACTGGCCTCTGCTCCCCACAGGAAGCAGCCATAAAAGAGTAGGAAGGCTTCCCTTTATATCTCTCTCTACACCAAATTACTCACCTTTCTCTCCAGACAATAAACTTGAGGTACTAGCAGGTCCCATAGCTTTTCTTTTTCTCAGAGTATTCGTCCAGGAAAATCAAGACCACCACTGTAATCTGAAACAGAGAAAATGACATATTGGCTCTCCACAACTTATGTTTTGTGCCTCTGGTAAAAGAAAATTCTAAGACTATAGATTCAAACACTGTAGTTTAGAGAGTTAAGAAACCAAAATGCAAAGCCAGGCATGGTAGTACATGCCTTCAATCCTTGTGCACGGGATGAAAAGGCAGGCAGATCTCTGTGAATTTGAGGCCAGCCAAGCCTACAAAATGAGACTCTATCCCAAGAAAGAAGGAAGAAAGGGAGGCAGAGAAGGAGGCCTAGGCCTTGGTTTCATTTCTAGCTAGATGTAAGATTCTTCACCTTTTAGGATTATATTATTTCAACATGGCTGAGGCAATGCCAGCCCAAGTTTCATTCTTATCACTTTAAGAACAATGGCTCAGTCTGTTTAGTCAGGGTTCTCTAAAGAAACAGAACTGATATGATTAATATATTCATATATTTAATATATATTTAAGGCATAGTAAAAGTAGATATATTAGTGTGGCTTACAAGCTATGATCTGGCTAGTCAAGCAATGATTGTCTCCCTGATGGAAAAGCCAAGAATCCAGCAGCTGCTCAGTTCATGAGACTAGACATGCCATCAGTCCTGATCTGGTGCTAGAATCCCAGGGAATTCCTAGAGAGCTGCTGGTCTTCAGTCTAGGTTAGAACCCCAAAGAAGTAGGTTCGAACACCAATGAAGGAATGTCTGTCTCAGCAGCAGGACAAAGGAACTTGCCATTGAGAGTGAGGGCAAACAGGCAAAAGGCAAGTTCCCTTCTTCCATGTCCTTTTTTTTTGTGAGCTGCCACCAGATGGCGCAGCCCAGATTTAGAGTGGGTGGCCTTCACAGGTGGGCCCAGCTCCTTGGGTTTTAGTTCATTCCAGATGTAGTCAAGTTGACAAGCAAGATAAGCCTTCACATAGTCCTAGCTACACATTGCTTTCATAGTAGCTTCTAAAACTTAATTTTCTTTGCAAGACAACTTGGTACCTTCTACTATACTTGTTAATGTACTTATATATTGTTTTCTATCATCTTTCCCAGCTAAATTGAACTATTGGGTCCAACTTTTTTGGCTCTGGCCATAAACCTTCCAATTCTGCACACCAAAAAGGTGGTGCTTATTTTCGAAGCAAAGCCAGCTAGTCCACTGGTCCAAGGGAGATTAGAAATACATGAAGCATAGCCATTGTAGCTTGATTGTGGTACTGCCACAAAAAAAAAAAAGCAGAGAGGGACACTCAGTCTGAATCAGAGGTGTCCAAGAGGATACTCCTAACCAGCTAGGTCTCAGCGGGCCTCCAAATCTGTGAGAACAAGCGCTCACTGAACATTCCGAAATGCTGTGGGCTTTGTTAGGCAGCGCTGTGGCAAGAGCCAGCCCTAGCTCCTGCTTGAACAGAAACGCCTCGAGACCAGTTGGATCAGAACAGACACTCGTTTAGCATCTATTGACTAAACTAAACGACTAGCTTTAAAAAGAATGCAGTAATTGGACCACACTTCTGATAACTCTGAATCTTTGATGAGGTTCACCACTATTGTGTTTAAAGCTCACTAGGTGAGTTTAATGCACGGTCAAGGAAGAGAACTGCTGTTGTAGATTTTGTGGGTTTTGCTATGAGAGAATGTATCAAAAAAGCATATAGGTTTTAGAATCCAGCAAATATATTCAAGCTCAACTGTTCCATTTACTAAAATGTGTATGTGGCAACCATGTCATGAATTAATACATTTAAGCCTCAAACTCATCCTTTAATTACAGACAACACAGTACTTTGCTCGTAAGGTTATTATAAAGACTAAATGAGATAATGCCTAAAGTATTAAGCACAGTGTGTGGCACACAGGTTAGGTTCAAAAAAAAATTTTTTTTTTTTTGGTTTTTCTAGACAGGGTTTCTCTGTGTAGCTTTGTGCCTTTCCTGGAACTCACTTGGTAGTTCAGGCTGGCCTCGAACTCACAGAGATCCGCCTGGCTCTGCTTCCCGAGTGCTGGGATTAAAGGCATGCACCACCACTGCCCGGCCAAAAATCTTACCCTATAGCTATTGTTTGTAGTGTATCACACTTACATGAAATATGTCTTTGAACTCAAACTTTAAGTCCTATTTGAACTCTTTCAAGTACTAACACCTTGAGTAAATTAAACTCTCTCAAGACTCCAGGAGCTGGGCAGTGGTGGTGCACATCTTTAATCCCAGCACTCAGGAGACAGAGCCAGGTGGAGCTCTGTGAGTTTGAAGCCAGCCTGGTCTACAGAGTGAGATCCAGGACAGGCACCAAAACTACACAGAGAAACATTGTCTCGAAGGAAAAAAAAAGACTCTGGGAACACATGTATAAAATAATAGCCAGGCATAGTGGCCTATGTCTCTAATTCCAGCACTTGGGAGGCAGAGGCAGGCAGATCTCTGTGAGTTTGAGGCCAGCCCGGTCTACAAAGCAAGTTCCAGGACAGCCAGGACTGTTACACAGAGAAACCCTGCCTCTAAAAAATAATATCTACATAATTAATTTGTTGTGAAGAGTAAATAAAATGGCACTCATGAAACACATAGCATGGGACAGGTACAACACAAATGATAAACTTTAGAGAAGAAAGTATGGTATTTATTATAACATTGGCAAAAAGAGGCTACATCCCATTAAAACTTACACATAACAATTTCATTCCTAGGAAATGGGATGTTTCCAGCAGTTACCTAGCTGGTTAGGTTCAAGTTCTTTTCCAGTCTCCAGGTCTGTCTAATTCCTACTTGAGACAGGATCAACCCTCAAATTACTGCAAAAGCAGTACGTGCCTGCTGGAGAGAGACATCATCTCTTACTTTCTTTCAAAGAAGTCTAAATTATGTCTGTTAATTCAGTTATGCTTATGGCTCTTTATTCTTTAATTCCAGTCCAACCCTTTCTGAGATCCTGACGTACATATTTAAAGGCTTACTCAAGATTTCCATTCACAGATGTTTATACTTCCTTTAGTTGCTATTCATTTATTCCTTAGCAATTTTTCACTGACCTTTTATACTAACAAGGAATCTCAAACAGTCCTTGGAATGAGTATCCCATACTTAAATTTAAAAAAATATATATATTTTATGTGTATAAGTGTTATGCCTATGCATGCATGCCTGGTACATACAGGGTCCAGAACAGGGCATTAGATAGATATCCTCCTGGAACTGGACTCACAGACAGCTGTAAGTTGCCATGTAGGGACAGGGAATCAACCTCAGGGAACAGTCCCCTTAACCGCTTCTTGGCCACCTCTTCAACATATCATCCTTTTTTTTTTTTTTTTTTTTTTTTTTTTTTGGAGACAGGGTTTTTCTGAGTAGCCCTGGCTGGCCTGGAACTCACAGAGATCTGCCTGACTGCCTCTTTCTCCTGAGTGCTGGGATTAAAGGTGTATGCCACTACTGCCCAGCTCCATCCTTAAATTTTTAATCCTGATTGAAGATACTAGAGACAGAGGTTCTGCCCACCCTGCTTCCAAATGCCTAAAGCTCTCTGGTTCCTGACTTTTTTTTTTCCAAAACAGGGTTTCTCTGTTTAGACCTGGTTGTCCTGGAACTTGCCCTGCAGACCACTGTAGGCTGGCCTCAAACTCAGAGATCTGCCTGACTCTGCCTCCTGAATGGGTTCTTGATTTCTGAAGGCCTTGTTTTTTAAGTATCATCATTCTGAATTTGAACAACTCCAGTGTGCTTCCATGTAGTCTGGCTTTTGCTTGCATTATCAAAATCAATTTCTGCTACTTACAATGAAATAATTCTGATTCAAAACATATGCCACAGATTGAATTAAAGTCAAGATACCTCTGGGTAGTTGTGTAGGAAGCATTTATAGCTAGTTACTAATCTACACTAGAATAAAGGCTGTGGAATGGCCAAAATTCCAGGATAGGAAATAATATGTATTTCACCATATCCACAGGAGCATATGGAATCTCTGTACTAAAAGGTCCAAGAAGACAAATTACATATACTACACCATGTCCCTCTGAGCAGTTAATTTATAAAATGGTAAAATGTCATATACAAATTTCTATAGCAACAAGAAATGCGGGCAACTAGAGCACACAGAGTAAGACTAGTATAATCTAGATACCCAAACTGACAAATATAAGGAGATTAGCTAACAGGCTCGCCTCTCTTATGAACCTAAATATACAAGTATAGAACATTGCTATGAAGATTGGATAAGCACAAGAAAAGTTCAAGAAAACATTTTTAATAGCTGGCAATTTGTTTTTTTGTTTTTTGTTGAATTTTTTTGTTTCTTGGTGTGTGTGTGTGTGTGTGTTTGTGTGTGTGTGTGTGTGTGTATGTGTGTTTATGCGCGCGCACGCACGTGTGTGCGCACGCGCGCATTTTAGACAAGGTCTTAGTATGTAGCCCTAGATAGCCTGCAACTCACCACATAGATAAGGCTGGGCTCCAATTCACAGAAATCCACCTGCCTCTGTCTTCCAAGTGCTAGGATTAAAAGCATGTGCTACCACATCTGGCAACATCTGGCAATTTGGATAGGCCGGTTCTCGGCATTCCTAGATCCTTTCTGCTAAATACTAATAAAATGGTCCATATAGATAAACACATATTCAATTAACTGTGAAAATGAAAAGCACCTCCAGACATTTCCAAATGCCCCCTAGTAAAGCAGTTTTTCCTCAGAGTAAGAATCGTGTTATAGGCAATCACATGTACAAACACAGAAATAGAATATGCTAAATAAAATAGTAGTCACATAAATATTATGGTATATTTACAAGAATGCATGCTAGGTCTCTGAGTCATCTAGCCTGTGGGTCCTGGTGCTCCAGGTAGTATCAGAGGTGGGCTTATTCTCCTGGTATAGGTTGTAGGAGGTGGCCACTCCTTCAATCTCTAGCATGACTGGTGGGAAAAAAATATCAATGTAATGCCTAATGATACTCTGCTATACTCATGGATTGGTGCCTGGCCAATTGTCATGACAGAGGCTTCATCTAGCAACTGATGGAAACAGATGTAGACCCACAGCCAAACACTAGGCAGAGCTCAGGAATCCTTCAGAAGAGGGGGAGAAAGGATTGTAGGAGCCAGAGGGGTCAGAGACTCCACAAGAAAAACCACAGAATCAACTAACCTGGGATCCTAGCAGCTCACAGAAACTGAACTGACAACCAGGGAGCCTACATGGGACTGACCTGGGCACTCTGCATATATGTGACAGTTGTGTAGCGTGGTCCTCTTGTGGGACTCCTAACAACGGAAGCAGGGGCTGACTCTGACTCTTTTACTACCTTTTGGGAACCTATTCCTCATACTGGGTCACTTTGCCCAGACGTAATACACAGGGACGTGCTTAGTCTTCCTGAAAACTTGATATGCCATGTTTTGTTGATATCCATGGGAGACATGAACAGAAATGGAGGAGGAGTGGATTGGGGGTGGGATTGGTGGGGGAAAGGTACTGGGAGGAGAGGAGGGAGGGAAACTGTGGCCACTATGTAAAAATAATAAATAAATAAATAAATAAATAAATAAATAAATAAATAAATAAATAAATAAATAAATACATACATACATACATACATACATATATACATACATACATACATACATACATGAGAATGCATCCTGTCCAGAAAGAGTCACCATTGAAGAATCTGTCAGCGTAGAATAGGACACTGACTCCTCATCTGGAAAAGTGGCAACTAAAAGAGTTCAACATAATCCTCTTTCCTACAGGAAGTGTATGGGCTTATCAAATAGGGGACAGATAATTTTTACATAGGAAGACCCTGTCTCAAGAAAAAAGACATGATCTCTACATTGTAGGAGATTCTCAAAAAATTAATAAAAAGATATTTTAAAAAATAATGATCTCTACACATGGAAGTGGAAATATGATGACTATCCACTTTTTTGTTATACAGTAGTTGTGCTTATATGTTTGCATACATTTTTTAGATATGCATGTTGAGTGTGTACATATATGGATAAATATATGCTAATGTACAAGCTGGACTTGTACAATTTAATCTATTTCTGGGATGTATTTTTTTATGATGACTAGATACTTTTACATACTTAAAGAAACAGACAAAGCAAGGCTTGGTGAAATATGCCCATAATCCCAGAACTTAGGAGGCAGAGACAAAAGAGGAGATCAAGACTATCCTGAGTTAAATGAGACCACGTCTCAGAAACACAAACAGGGCCAGCAAAATGGCTGCATGTTTTGTTGTTGTTTTAGATTATAAATACATTTTTCTCTTCCCTTTTCTCCCTCCAAAACCTCCTATATATTCCTCCTTGCTCTCTTAAACTCATGGCCTCTTTTTACTGTTATATGTGCCCATGTATACACACATACATACACACACACACACATACACACACCCATGTACATATATATATATATATACATATATATAATACATATGCTTAAATATAACCTACTCATTCTGTATAATGAATATTTGCTGTGTGAGTCTGATGACCTGTGTTTAATCCTCAGTAACCAAGGTAGAAGGAGGTAACTGACACCTAAAAGTTGTCCTCTGACCTCTACAGGCAAATCATGCTTCATGTGTGCGTGCACACGAGCACACACATACACATAAATTTCTTTTAAATTCATACACAAAAGCAACATTCAAATACAGAGAAGATGGATCATGTTACTCACCTAATCATAACCCTTAAATAGGAACATTTCTAACTGTTACTACAATAGAGCCCAAATCCCTCACCACCTAGCCCTTAGTCACATTACTCTTATATGGCTACAGCAGTACTTCAAATGCTCTACTCCTATGAGACATCTTCTCATTCCTCAAATCCACTATATATCTAGCCCCAGGCCTGTGTACAGGTTTATTTCCATGACCTGGAACACTTCTATCTACTCATGATCCACCTCCATCTATCACAATTCCACATTCAATTCACTTCTCTCTGAGTATCTTTTTTAATGAATTTTGTTTTATTAACACACAATGCATTTCATTGTATTCTCATACACATATATTATTGGACTTTTGTCATTATCACTTCTTGAAGGACGTCTCTGACATTCTAGATGGAGTCAGTTCCCATTATAAGCATCTATAGAAACGTTTTTACTCAGTGGCCCTGATGTAGCCAGAGTCTACACTGATGTCTGAGATGCCTGTTGCCATCGAAGGCCCTGTGGATGCCTGGGTCTAGGCCCACACCTGGGGCCATTTCAGGGTACAAGGGCCAAGCTGCCAATGGGTCCATGAAGATCTGAGTGACTTGCACTGCCAACAAGGGGCATGGTGACATCCGAGCCCGGCTGCTGTCAAGGAACATGTCTGGGCCTATTGTCCAACCACAGCTGGGGGCTTGTATTGATGTCCATGGCCCATAGTGCCACTAAGGGCCACAAAGACATCAAGGGCCTGGCCAGGCACCTAGGGCCAGGTTAGTGTCTAAGGCCTCTGCTGGGACCATACAGATCTGAGTAGCCTGTGCAGCCAACCAGGCTGGGCATGGTGTCATCCAGGCCTAGGCTGCTGCCAGAGGCCATGTCTGGATCTGTGGACCCGCCACAGCCACAGTGTGTACTGCCTGTGTTGACGTTCATGGCTCCTATTAGCACCAAAAGCAGTGAGGATAGGGCTACACAGAGTTGGCCCCACCCCTCACTGGTCGCAGCACTAAGGAGAACTGGCCCTGCCCTGCACCAACTGCAGCACAGAGATGCAGATTATCCAGTGCCCCTCGTAGGAGGTCTGGCTCCACCCTTCATCTGCCATATAGCGGAGTGGGAGACAGAGAGATGACATCCCCCTCCCCGTCCCTTTACTGCCTTTGGCAGGTGGGAGAGCCAGCCCTGAAGTCACGAGAGTGGGAAAATTGGCCCTGCCCCTACCACAAGCCCTGACCCTCACCTGGCAGCACAATAGAGCTGACTCTGACGGCATGGGCACAAGTGAGTCAGGCCCATGGGAATGAGAGCAGGAGAGCTGTCCCTGCCCCTTCCCTCTTATGCCATGGGGTAGCAAGGTAAGGGAAATATGACCCTCACCCCTTGCCCCCTGTGACAGGCAGGAGAGCTGGCCTTACTATTCTAACAGTCTCTGACCACAGGCCACTTCACGTGTCAGTCCTTGGTAGCAACTAGAGCAGAGGAATACAGTGATTGCTGGGTATTAGGGTTGGTTTCCATGTCAACTTGTCACAAATTAGAATCACCTCAGTAGGAAGTGTCACCTGAAGAAGTGTCCTGACTGCCTTGGCTGATGTGGGAAGACCCAGGTTGACTGCAGGAGGCCACTCCTGGTAGCAGCCCAGAGAAAACAGGTATGACAGATGGCAGATTGATGTCTTTCCCTCTCGACACCAAGTTAATTTACCCTATTGCTGCTGCTGATTCCTTCCTTGATAAGAAATCCAGAATTTCAAGGTGTACCAGCTAGTTTTATATCAACTTGACACAAGCTAGAATCACCTGAAAAGAAGGAACCTCAACTGAGAAAATGCCTCCATAAAATCAGGCTGTAGGCAGGTCTGTGGGATATTTTTCCTGATTGATGGTTCATATGGGAGGGCTCAGCTCATGGTGGCCAATGCTACTACTTAGTTAATGGCTCTGGGTGCTATAAGAAAGCAGGCTGAGCAAGCCATGTAAGCAAGACAGTAAGCAGCCCTCCTCCATGACCTCGGCATCAGCTCCTGCCTCGGGGATCCTGCTTTGTCTGAGTTCCTGCCCTGACTTCCTGTGATATGGAAGTTTAAGCAAAATAACACCTTTCCTCCCCATGCTGCTTTTGGGTGTGGTGTTTCATCACAGCACTAGTAATCCTAACTAAAACTCCAGGCTTCTATAATGGACTTAGGACCAGTGGATCTCCAGAAATCTTCCAGGTTTTTAGTGCCTGGCAGACTGAGGACTACCAGGTTGTTAGCACCCTCAAGGAGAGACAGCTACTGTGGGACAACTCCAACTTCTCAGACAGCCAGCATCAAGGACAGAGCAACTACCAGGTCCCCAGCCTCTTGGGTGATGCAGCTGTTGTTACTATTTTAACATAAGCTGACTGAAGATATGAATATATATATATATATATATATATATATATATATTCATATTTATATTCATCCCATTGGTTCTGTTCCTCTAAAGAACCCTGACTAAGCTGCACAGAGTGGTGCATGCCTTTAATCCCAGCACCCGGGAGGCAGAGGCAGGCGGATCTCTGTGAGTTCGAGGCCAGCCTGGGCTACAGAGTGAGTTCCAGTAAAGGCACAAAACTACACACAGAAACCCTGTCTCGAAAAACCAAAAAGAAAAAAAAAAGAGCCCTGACTAATAAATATGTCACTGCCATCTTTAAGGAGGGATAGGGGGTAGTCTGGTCTTTCTTGAGGTAAGATTTTGCTATATAGCCCTATCTGGCCAATAACTTATTCTTCTGCCTCAGCTTCCTGAGTGCTAGGATTACAGGCATGTGTCACAGAGCACTGTTTTTATTCTTTTTTCTGTGAATGTTCAGTGCTGGGGATCAAACCTAGAGTATCACAAATGTTAAACATGGGCTCTACCACTGAGCTACAACCTCAGTCATATTGACCATATATTTTTGCTTTTCTGAGACAGGTCCCTTTAATGTAGCTCTGGCTGTCCTAGGACTTGCTATATAGACCAGGCTGGCCTTGAACTCAGAGGTCCACCTGCCTCTGCCTCATAAGTGCTGGGATTAAAGGCGTGTGCCACCATACCTAGCTATTTACCATTTTTTAATCTACCACTTTTGGTGTACCTACTCTGGGTGACTTTACCTATATGTATCTCTGCTATTCCTCACAAAACCCATATGAAATATATACCACCCTTGCTCCCTTTATCAAATAAGGAAAGGGATTATTTTGAGAGAAGATCTCACTGTATAGTATAGCCTGGCCTCAAAATCATTATCCTCCTGCCTCAGCCTTTTCAGTATTAGGAGTGCTGGCAAGGGAAAGGATTATGTACAGGATCACAAAAGTGAGAGAGTGGGGGGACAGGGGTGATCAGGGAAGGAAGGGGAGGGAAGAAGGCAATTACAAAGGCTTGGAGGCCAATGGAGCAATCCAGGTAACTTGATGGTGGACCTGAACACTGTAATTCAAAACAAAGTCCCACTTACTTCCAGTGTATGACTTCACAAGATGGACTCAGTGGGCTTTGGATGAGGGCAGCACAACCTGTATGCCTAAAAGAAACCAAAAAGAAATCAGTTTAATATCTTCTATCAGAAGAAAATGTTTAATACCATTAGATGTATACATATAATTATACATTTTATATATCTGTATGCTATAAACACATATACATATGTAGATGTATTTGCAATAGCCCTTATGTTGGGTTCCACATCTGTACATTCAGCTATTGGGAATCAAAAATAATTGAGAAAACAATGGACTGAATAAGTATAGACATTTCCTTGTTATTATTACCTAAACAATGCAGTATAACAACTATTTATACAGCCTTTATATCAGTGGTTCTCAACCTGTGGGTTCCAACCCCTTTGGGGGTCAAATGACCCTTTCACAAGGGTTGCCTTTCAGATATCCTGCATATCAGATAATTACATTACAGTTCATGACAGTAGCAAAATTACAGTTACGAAGTAGAAATGAAAATAATTTACTGGTTGAGGTCACCGCAACATGAAGAATTTGTATTAAAGGATTGCAGCATTAGAAAGGTTGAGAACCACAGCTTTATATTGTACCACATATAACTAGAGGTGATTTAAGTATATTTCAGGGCCAGGCATGGTGGCCCACATCCTTAAATCTCAACACTTAGGAGGCAGAGGCAAGCAGATCTCTGTGAGTTTGAGGCCAGCCTGGTCTACATAGTGAGCTCTAAGGAAGCCAAGGCTATAAAGACCTTGTTTCAAAAAACAAAAAAAATATATATATTGTGGGTATATGCATAGACTATAACTTAAGTTAAATTTTATAAGACTTAAATATGCAAGGAGGTTTCTGAACCATATTCTCCAAGACATAGCATCTTAAGCTAAAGCAATGCCAACTGATTGTGGAGATCACCAAAAAAAAAAATTGGTGACAAATATGAGGTTTCTAGATGTACAATGACCAAAATTTAATTCAAAATTAAATGCTTAATGAATCCAAGGTGCTTCTGGCAATGTTCCCCATCATGCAATTTCACTGCAGACTTGGCTCTAAACACACATGTGTACTTGCACCAAGCATGCTGTCATGAGCAGTAGCAAATGCTACCTGAAACACCTCAGCTCAGATTGTAGACTGCTATATATTAGGGCTTGTAGTACTTTACAGTACAGTTTTGTGCTCCTGTAGAGACATAATGTTTTAATTAAGAAAAAAAGACTTTTAATATCCTCCTACAGTCATTCTTCAGCATATATTGAATACTTTTGGTTTGTATTGTATTAGGATGTTCCGTTTTTAAGTTTCTCTTTGAGTTGCTGACTTGAATTTCCAAAAAAATCCAAGTGATTTTTGACTTAGAACTAGGACAGAATTTCCAAGAGTCTCTGGAAAAGCCCTAAATATATCTGCATTGTTTTGTGCTACACATTTATATAAAGCAGAGATCTCAGTATTGACAATCATAAAATTAAAGCTATCATTCATCTCTGAAAACTATAGAAGATGTTCTATATCTTACAATGCCATGATTTAGTTCTGTCTGTAAAAATAAAGCACATCCATCTACTTAGTATGCTGATTTTCTTTTGTCTTTAATGGATGAAAAAATTATATGCATACCAAAGAATTCTCATACAATAAATTTCTTTAGAATTATCCAGAAATGCTTTGCAATGTATATCTATGTATATACCTATATACCTGGAGTATCATCAAATTTCCTTGGGTAAAAATGTGTCAAAAGTGGGAAAAGGGATTTTGAGTTTTCATTTTTTTTTTTAAATTTACTTGTTTTATTTTAGGTGTATGAATGTTTTACTTGTATGTATATCTGTGCACCACATGCACACCCAGTGCCTGCAGAGATCAGAAGAGTGGATGAGATGCCCTGGAACTGTAGTTTACAGACAGTTGTGAAGCACCGTGTGGGTGCTGGGAATCAAATCTGTGTCCTCTGCAAGAGCAACAAGTGCTCTTAACTGTTTACCCCCCTGCCCTCCCCTACTAGAAGTTTAAAAAGACTTGATGTAAGGGACTTGAGATTCCAAGAATTTCCTTTTGTATAAATGAAGATTCCTGGAATCAATTCTGCTAGGATATAGAGGGGCATTCTATACATACATGCATAGTTGTAGATTTATTCATAGTTGTGCTATTTATTAAAGGCTTCCCATGTGCTTAGTAGTTTATTATAGTCTTATTTACTCTTATGATCACTCTGTGAACTCTTATTCAACTTTGTAAGTGTAGAAAGGGAAGCACAGGAACATTAAGGAGACTGCTTAGGTTCACACTCTGTTACTCAGTGGTAAAGATGGGGTCAGAACCCAAGTTAGTGGGCCTCCTAATCATGGATCCAATAAAGTTTCAACCTTGGATTCATACTCCCCACACTACCTACATACCTGCCAAGCAGCTGAACAATACTCCCCAACACTAATGATATCCCAGGACAGACTAGGGGAGAGGTGGCGTCTGCAGGTGTGGTGTACAGTGAAATTCTGTACTTGTAGTCAAGAGGCTTCCTCCTGTAAGCTTATTGGGGGGGGCGTCTTTTTTTCACAGGCTTCTCATTCTGAGAGCACTCTGTCTCACAGAAGCAGTATACCTACTGTTAATATTCTGATCCTGCCCTTGGGGCCACCCTATGCCCTGGCATAAAAGCCTATTTTAAGGGAAATCTCCTCCCATTTCCCTCTCTTCTCCTCTCTTCTGCTTTCCTCCCAGGAGGAATGCACCTCTGGAACCCCTCACCCTTCTCTATCTCTCTTTCCCCCTCTCTTCCCCCCACCAAATAAAACTGTTCACTGAGCACTGTCTGCATGGCATCTCTGTCTCTCACCTACCGTGGGGCACCTTGGTTCTACCCGCCAGACCCGCCAGCACATGTAATATCATAACACCTACCCCTCAAAGCTGTATCAAGTTAAGGACAGTCCCAAATAATGACTAAATAACAGCTGAGTCACCTGTTCCATTTCATCCCTCACACAATCAAGAGACTACAACAGCAAATAAAGTAACGTATTTGGGTCTGTCCCTCTCCTGTCTAAATTACAACCAGGGAACTCGGAAGAGCCACTGCATGAACTCTACGCTTATATGCAAACTGTAGGCATTTGGAGGGGGTGGTGAATAATTTCCTCAGGTTTACAACAGGCCCTTGTCACTCTTCTGCCCAACTGAGGAAAGAAAAGAAAACAAACAAAAAAACTATGCCTTTAATCCCAGCACTCAGGAGGCAGAGCCAGGTGGATCTCTGTGAGTTTGAGGCCAGTCTGGTCTAAAGAGCGAGATCCAGGACAGGCACCAAAAGCTGCACAGAGAACCCCTGTTTGGGAGGGAGGGGGAAACCCGTGGGTAAGAACCATGTCCTCCGGCAGGTAGCAAAAGCTGCTCAGAAGAGTTACACAGACTACGCCCCAACTCCTGCTTTAGGTTGGCCTTCCGGATGGGTTTCCCTTCCCCCCAGCACGCATGCGCACCTAGAGCCCAGGCACCAGGCTTGCACTCAGGTTCACAGGCATGCAAGCACTCTCCACGTGCAAAAGGACAGACACGCCCACACACGCTCCACTCTAATACCACATTCCTCTACACATCCTTCTGCGGTTTTGATCGCACCAAGTCACCGGGCACACAATCCCAAGTCTGCAGCTGTGTAAAACATACACTTGCTTCTCCATGCACCACGTTCCACACACAAGCTCCGTGACAGGGCAAAAGAGTGCAGAGGTCCCTCCATTTTGTACTGTTGCTGAAGCCATATCAGGTTTAATGGGACTTTGATCTCCTTGATGGAGAATACTGTGGAAAATCACCATCTCTGTTCTAGGACCCGAGGCCAAGATACTCCAACTAACAGAACTTAGCTTCTGTTAAACTGCTTACTTGTACAAACCTCCCTCTGCAGCTGATAATAGGATGTGGGGTTTGCCCTTTAAAGGCCCCTTGCTCAAAATGCTCGGGGCTACACTTAAATCCGGAATACCTGGGTTTAGTCCCAGCTATCTGGAATAAATTTTAAAAAAATTAACTGAGTAGTGGTGGGCTCACCTTAACGGCGGCTCGCCAAGTACACAGTACACAACTTTGTACCCCTCACACGCTTATCCCCCGTGCCTGTCTAGAACCTTTTGTCCTCCCTACCAACAGCAAACTTTTGAGGCTGACCTGATCAACTAGCCCTCCTGCTCCAAAGACAGAGCCAGCCCGCGCACGCCAAGCACACACAGCGGGAACCGGCAGTCCCTCAGCCCCAAGGAACTTCTGCCAGGACAGCTGCTGAGTCCCAGGGTTAGAGAGGTGGTACCTCCCATGGGCCGCGGCCATTAGGAGATAGGGTCGCCAGCCGCTCGGCCTAAGGTCGCTACCCGCTTGGCCTACTCTATCTCCTGCCCGTCTGAACCCAGGAAAAGCAGGGGAGGCTTTTCTCAACCGCTCGGGAGAAAGCACTCACCCGGTTTGCAAAGCCAGTCTGCTCTTCTTTCACGTCTGCCAGCAGCGAAGGGATTCGGACCGCGTGGGAGCCACGGGCTGGGGCGGGGATAGGGGAAATGACTCTGAAAGGAGGCGGTCCAGAGGGAGGTGCCTGGATAAAAAGTTGAGAAGGCACTGCAGGGAGGCAGGGAATGGGAGGACTCAGAGAGTAGGAAAGCTGTGCCTTTGATCAAAAAAGTGTCTTGTGACTGTCTTGGAAATCCACCTACTCAACCAGGATTCCAGAAGCAACTGGACTAGACCATTTTCTCAGTGTTGGGCCTTAAACTTGATTACCCCATATTAGGGGTAGCTAAGGCTAAAACCCTTTCGGGCAGTTAGCAAGGCAGGAATCTGCTACTCTGGGCACAGGACCTTTCTGTTCTATGGAGGCCTTAATAAACTTCGTGGCATGTGAGTACTGGGTGGATTAAATGAACCACCACATCTTAAAGTGTTGTTGGTTTCTCTTTTACTCTAGCCCCACTTTGGGCACCAAAATGTAGTTGTTTGGTTTTTTACTCTTAGCTCTTTTGGGGGCCTGCCACCCAGCTCCCAGATAAATCACACACAGAGGCTTATTATTACTTAGAAATGCCTGGTCTTAGCTTGGATTGTTTCTAGCCAGCTTTTCTTAAAATATCTCATCTACCTTTTGCCTCTTGGCTTTTACCTTTTTCTATTTCTGTATATCTTCCTTTCTTACTCCCTTGCTGGTTAGGTGGCTGGCCCCTAGCATCCTCCTCTCCTTGTTCTCTTGCTCTTTTTTCTTTTCCTCCCAGATTTCTCCTTCTATTTATTCTCTCTGCCTGCCAGCCCTGCCTATCCTTTCTCCTGCCTCAAAATTGGCTGTTCAGCTCTTTATTAGACCATCAGGTGTTTTAGATAGGCAAAGTCACACAGCTTCACAGAGTTAAACAAATGCAGCATAAAAGAATGCAACACGTTTTTGCATCAATAAACAAATGTTCCAGCATAAACAAATATAACACATCTTAAAATAATATTCTACAACAGGATTTAATGGCTTGTTAATAGCCTGAATGACTACCAAATATGAAGCTGTTGTCTAAAGTTTTGATAAAGTGTGTGTGTGTGTGTGTGTGTGTGTGTGTGTGTGTGTGTGTGTGAAAGAGGGAGAGTGAGAGAGACAGAGACAGAGACAGAGAGACAGAGACAGACAGACAGAGGTTGATTTTTGGAAAGGCCACCTTCATTCAATGGGATAGCAGAAAAAGCAAGGGTCCTTCATATCCCTCTCCATAGGAACAGAATCAGTCCCAGAGTGTCAGTGACGTTGCACCATACATAGTTGGGCAACATATATGGCATGATAGATAGTGTGAATGGCTCTTTCTCTATGAATTTCCAGGCATGGAGGATCAAAGTGGTCTTCTTATAATTGTTGTGCACAACGTACAAACATACACTTGTTTGGTCTGGTCATTTAGGAAACATTTACTGTGGCCAGGGTCTGTGTTGATATACATGGCTCCTCCACATCGAAGGCCTTGTGGATGCTCAGGCTCTGGGCTTCCACATGGGGCCATGTTGGTGTCCGAGAGCCATGCTGCCCCTGGGACCATGCTGACATGAGTGGTCTGTGCTGCCATCTGGGTCATTGTGTCATCCAGGCATGAGCTGCTGCCGAGGGCCATCTCTGGGCCCATGGCCCTACAGCAGTTAGGGTCTGAGTTGACATCTGAGGTTCCTGTTGAAGGGGTTAAACTCTCCCCCTTTCACAAATGAACTTAGATTCCAGTTCTCTGAGAAGGACAAATAGATATCTTTCCCAATAAAGGGCGTCTATCTACAAGGCCCTTACATTCAGGGTGGAGGAAGAAAACAAACATAAAGGGTCTAAGTCAGCCTCACAGAATCTCAAGACAAACCCAGCAGCCCCTTCTGAGTCATGTCCAAGCTTCTGCAGATGTGTCCAAAAATAATAAAACTAGACTTCAGCCAATAAAAATATACTAATGTAACCACTGCCTGATTAACCAATTAGGAAACTGACCCTGAAACTCCCCTTAGCTGTGCTTAAAAGGAGCTTGCACATCCCTCTCGGGTCCTCGCCATTTTGTACAGGTGAATGACCCCACATGCATGCTGGTATAATAAAAGTTCTTTATTCTTGCATACTATTTGAGTCTAGGTCTTCCTTCAGCGTTTCCTCAGATCCTACACTGTTACCACATAGGGCCCTGCGGATGCCCAGGGTCTGGTCAGCCACCTGAAACCATGTTGTTCAAGAGCCATGCTGCCACTGGGGTCATACTGATCTGGGTAACTTGAGCTTCTGCAGAGGCCATGGTGATACCTGGGCCTGAGTTGCTGCCGAGGGCCATGTCTGGGTCCATGTCCTGCTGCAGCTGGGGTCTGTGTTGATGTCCGTGGCCCATGTTACCACGAGGGGCCATAAGAACCATGCATGATGAAATCTGAGGGTCAGGCTGAGTTGTCTCTGCTTTTCTCTGGCCCTGGGAAAGCTGGCCCTGTCCCTCACTGGACATTGCAGCAAGAGAGCTGTCCCTCACCCTCACAGAAGAGGTGATTGCAATGACCTGGGCCCAGAGCTGGCCTCTTGCACTCAGCAGAGATGGCCCCACCCCTCAATACAGGCATGGGAGAACTGACCCTGATGGCATGGGCCTAGGAGAGCTGGCTCTACCCTTCACCTGAGAGGGCAGGCCCAGGGGTAGGGTCTGACCAGCTTAGCTACTACCCAGGCCCACATCCAGGGCCTTGGGTTGGCCCACCCTAACATTTACCCCATCTGTGACCCGCTGGAGTGTGTGAAAGGACAGGTCCTGTGGGAGGATAACAAGTAGGACCTCCATGAGTTAGAGCAACAGCAGAATATCTGATAGGAGTTTCAGTGAGGGTCCAGTGATGATGGTGTGCCAGAGGCCTTGAACCAGACAACTCATTGCAATGAACATTTGCAAGTAAAGCTGATGGGACAGGAGAGTATGTTGCATGATGCAGCTTGGCTCCCAATGCCATTGGGATGAATGGGGAAGTGTTGGAGGGGCAGAAAAGATGGAGGAGCAAGGTGGGTTTTTGTTTGTTTTGGTTTGGTTTTAATTTTTTTAATTTTCTTTCTGCAAGAGTGAAGGACAGATATGAAGGAACTGGGAGGTGGGTGGAATTGGGGTGCATGATGTGGAATATCCAAGGAATCAATAGAGAACTTATATTTAAAATTTTTACTCCCCATTATGTTCCTAGCATTCTTTTCATTACTGGGGGGGGAGAGATACCAAGATGAAAAATATTGCTGATATTTATAATAGTGTGTGCAATTTAATAATTACCTCATATAATTTTAAATCTCTGAATTTGATGAGTTATTGGCAATTGAGAAAGGAAATATTTCTTAGACACACACAGATGAAAGCAGAAACACTTACCAAGATATAGAGACTTGTGCAAAGTAGATTCTGGGAAAATGTTGCTAAGTAAAATTAGAATAGAACCTGATCAGCAAACTGACAAGTAGGCCACCCTGTCCATTTCAAGGTTTGGTTTTGGTAGCTTTAGCATGCCCACATATGTAATCTCTATCAGGCCCTTACTTCTGGCCCCACACACCCACGATGTCTTCTTAACATTGTTATTGAAAACTGGGCTCTTTAAATTCAGGGAACAATTAGAAGGATTGATAAATTAGTCACCAATAATGTCCTAATGGAAGGATGTTCGCAAATTATATATCCCTACTGTATGTATTAATGTTGTCAACGGGATCTAGAATCACAAACATCTGGGCATGTCTATGGAAGTTCCTAGATGGAGTCAATTGAAGTGGGAAGTATCAACACAAATCTGGGCAGCACCATTCTGTAGTATGCTGGGGTCTCAGACTGAATCAAAAGGAGAAGGCTAGCTGAGGACAGCTTTTATCTTTCTGCTTTCTCATTGGGGATGAAATGGTACCAACTGTTGGAGAATACTATTTTAAGGTGTGTTGCATGCATTCTTTTATGTTACATTTGTTTAACTCTGTGAAGCTCTGTTACTGTGTCTGTCTGAAACACCTGATGGTCTAATAAAGAACTGAACGGCCAATAGTGAGGCAGGAGAAAGGATAGGCAGGGCTGGCAGGCAGAGAGAATATATAGAAGGAGAAATGTGAAAAAGAAAAAAAAGAGAACCAGAGAAGGAGGAGGATTCCAGGGGCCTGCCAGCCAGCTACACAGCAAGTTACAGAGTAAGAGTAAGATTTTCAGAAGTAAGAGAATGGGAAAAGATCAGAGGCAAAAGGTAGACAGGATAATTTAAGTTAAGGAAAGCTGGCTCAAACCTAAGCCAAGCTAAGACTGAGCATTTATAAGTAAGATAAGCCTCTGTGTGTGATTTATATGGGAGCTGGCTCGTGGACCCCCAAAAAAGAGCAAAAACAACCAACAACAATCAACTGCCTCCAAATTCTGCTGGAATAACTCCCACCATTGTAGACTATGCCTTCAAGTGGTGTGTCAGAAGAAGCCCTCTCCTGAGTTACTTTTATTAGGTATTTTATCACAACAGTGAGAAAGGTAAAAAATATTCTTATTGACTATATTCTTCCTTCTCAGTAACCAAGAAAATATTATAAAGGACCTTCTAAAGATAATTCATCATATAATTAAGGAGTGACACGGAGAGGCAGGAAATTTTGAATTTTCAGGTTTTAAAGGGTCAGCTGAAGCCGGATGTACTATCATCTCAGTACTTGGGAGGTGAAGGCAGGAGAATCAGGAGCTTAAGACTAGTCCCTGATACATAGGGATCTTGAAATCAGCCTGAAAAAAAATAGTAAATAATCAATCAATCAATCATTCATCTGGTAATGTGGTACAGGCTTATAGTAGACATATTTTCAAACAAAAAGGATCTTTCAGATGATAGAATATTGAGGCAAACTCTGCTGTCTGTGAAGCTGGCCTCATATCACACTGCAGAGGGAATCTGTTACTTCTCCAGCTAGGTTAGAAAGCCCAGGAAATGGAACTTTCCCTGTGATGTAAACTGACAGGAAACACACCCTTATAATTTACATCTTTTTGTTCAATTCAGCTCCTTAAAGAATAAAGGAAGGTGCTATAATGTACCAAAAATGGGAAATTTATAGCACGCAGCTGTCAAATACACAAGGCAAGCCTAAGTCCAAGGCCTGACTGATGCAATGGTAAAGATACAATGAATGAGTTTTTAGATTCAGTGAAGGGAAACAGAAGTTTAAAAGTATAGTTTCTGGTAGTCCAAATACCAAGAAGAATGCTCTCCCCACAAAAGGCCCAAGGATGTCTACATATGTTGTAGAATGTTCCATTACTCAGAAGCCAAGTCTACTTACACTATGATTGGCTTTATATTCTAGGATCTATGCTGAAGAAAATGATTAGAAAGCCTGGCTCCCATCAGAACCCATGTAATTGGAGGCAAAGTGAAACTGATGACAGCTTTCCCATGGAGAGAACGGGCCAAATGCAATATAGCCTTGAAGTAGTCCCTCCCAGACTCCCATTCTACTGTGCTCTGGGAAGAGAATCATAGGCATTCTTCTAAGAGTCAGACTAGCTGTGGGCCAAGTTTGCCTGCAGGGCCTACTCAGATAGTGCAAGGATGCCAGAATGATGGAGTAAAGCCTTTCTTCTATAGAGCTTTGATTTTCCTGAGGTAAAGGTGGGAGCCACAGGAAGCAAAAGGCAGTAAAGTCAGGGTCTGCTAAGGAATTTTTGTTCTCCTTCCCTTCTGCTGATCTTCACATCTGTCCTTTCATTATTGCCAATCCTTACAGAACAGCAGTTTGGAATGGACTGAGAACTAAAGGAATATTCAAATATACCTAAATTGAGGGCCTGAAAGATTCAGTTCCATGGTCAGGTAATCACAGAGGCCAAATCTGGTTCTTAGGTTTTCAAGTATAAATTGTATTGCATGAATAATATTTATTTACACTCTGTGTGTGTGTGTGAGAGAGAGAGAGACAGACAGACAGACAGACAGACAGAGACAGAGACAGAGAAACAGAGAGACAGAGAGACAGAGAAACAGAGAGACAGAGAGACAGAGAGACAGAGTTGAGTGTGAAGGTGCCCATGGAGGACAGAAGGCAGTGTCAGATCCCCTGGAACTGGAGTTACAGGCCATTGTGAGCTGCCTGACATGGGTACTCGGATCTGAACTCTGTTCCTCTTGGAAGAGCAGCAAATGCTCTTAACTGAGGAATCTCTCCAGCTTCTGCATGAATAATTTTTTAAAATAAAATTTTTATCACAATTTGTGTGTCTGTGTGTGTGTGTGTGTGTGTGTGAGAGAGAGAGAGAGAGAGGACAAGTTGTAGGATTCTGTTCTGTCCTTCCACCATGTGAATCCCAGGAACTGAAGGCAGGTCCTTAGTCTTGATGATATGCATCTTTACCCATTAAGCCACCTTACCTGCCCATGGATAAATTTAATTTTTAGGCAATGTGTCACTATCTAGGCCAGGCTTAGCTCAAACTCATGAGTCTCTTGACTCAGTCTCCCCAAATGTTGATATTACAGGTGTGTCTCACCATGACTATCATTTTAAAAATAGCATAAATCTTTATTAATTTTTTGGGAATTTCACATCATGCACCCCAATCCTGCTTACCTCCCAGTCCCTTCATATTCACATCTTACCCTGTAGTATCCTCCCCAAAGAAACTCCCCCAAATTAATTAAAAACAATACAAAACAAAAACCCACCTCACGGCTCCATCTTTCCAACCCCTCTTCATTCATCCTAGTGGCATTGGGAGCTGTGGTGTGTCACACAGTTACACCCTTTTGTCCAATCATCCCCACCTGCAAATGTTCATTACAATGAGTCATTGGTCTGGTTCAAGGCCTCTGGCACATCATCATTACTGGACCCTCACTGAAACTCCTCTCAGACATCCTGCTGTTGCCCTGAGTCATGGAGATCCTGTGGTTATTGTTCTGTAGGACCAATCCCTTCACGCACTCCAGCAGGTCATAGATGGGGTGGATGTTAGAGTGGGCCAACCTGCTGTGGGATTTTCTGTATGCTGTGAATGTGTTGCTCTGATTGATTGATAAATAAAATGCTGATTGGCCGGTAGCCAGGCAGAAAGTAAAGTATAGGTAGGACAAGCAGAGAAGAGAATTCTGGGAAGTGAAGGCTGAGTCAGTAAACACTGCCAGCTGCTGCCACCATGAGAAGTAAGATGTAAGGTACTGGTAAGCCACAAGCCACATGGCAACTTGTAGATTAATAGAAATGGGTTAATTTAAGATATAAGAACTGGATAGCAAGGAGCCTGCCACGGCCAAACAGTTTATAAGTAATATAAGTCTCTGTGTGTTTATTTGGGTCTGAGCACCTGTGGGCCTGGGAGGGACTAGAGAAAACTCCATCTATACCAACCCAAGGCCCAGAGTGTGAGTCTGAGTGGTAGCTGAGCTGGTTGGTCTGGGCTACCGGAACTGCCCCCCTCAGTTGAGGGGCAGAGCCAGCTCTCCTAGGCCCATGCCATCAGGGCCAGCTCTCCCACATCCTTGATGAGGGGTAGGGCCATCTCTCCCGAGTAAGTGCCAGGACTACCTCTCTCATGTAGGATTTGGCCAGCTCTCCTGCTGCAGTGTCCATCGAGGGGCAGGGCCAGCTATCCCAGGGCCAGTGAGGAGTGGAGCCGGCTCAGCACTGCCCTCAAATTTCAACATACATGCTTCATATGATCCCTTGTGGTAACACAGGCCATGGACATCATCACAGACTCCAGCTGCAGCAGCAACCCAGATATGGCTCTCAGCATCAGCTCAGGTCCTGGATGTCACCATGGCCCGGTGGCATCACAGGGCACCCAGATCAGTATGACTCTGGCAGAAGCAAGGCCCTGGGACACCAATATGGTCTCAGGTGACTATCCAGACCCTGGGCATCCCCACAGCCCTCAGTGATAACAGGAGCCATGAACATCAACTCAGACCCTGGCTGCTGCTGGGCCATGGACCCAGACATGGCCCTAGGCAGCAGGCCTGGCACAGACAATATCATGGTCCCAAATAACAATGCAGGCCACTAACATCAGCATGGCCCTGACCATGCCTACCTTTATACAGATTATTTCAAGGTCTCTTCTTATCTTAACAGTATGTATTTCCATTAATTAAAATTTAGTGAATATAATTATATAAGTCTAATCCACCAAGAATGTTAGATATTGGGTACAATCATCAAGAATACAATGGATTCAACATAGAGGTAGACAATGTTACTGTTACTTTATGAACACCCTAAGATTCTTTTTTAGGGTAATAATCCTCCACACATTTTATTTTACTCAGAGCACCTGTATCCATCTTCCCCACATATTTACACATGTTTTTTCTTTTATTTTTAATTTATGTGCATTGGTGTTTTGCCTACATGTATATCTGTGTGAGGGTATCAGATCCTCTGGAACTAGAGTTACAGACAGGTGTGAGCTGCCATGTAGTTGCTGAGAATTGAACCAGGGTCTTCTGGAATAGCAGGAAGTGCTCTTAAGGGCTGACTCATGTCCCCAGCACCTGTACATGTGGTTTTTTGTTTGTTTTGTTGTTGTTGTTGTTTTGTTTGTTTTGAGACAATCTCCCTGTATTGCCCAGGCTGGTTTAGAACTCTATATCTGCTTGCCTCGGACTTTCAGAGTGCTGGAATTACAGGTATCATCATGTCTTGCTATTTGTACCATTATTATTTTTGAGATTTCCTGTTAAGACCTCTCCTCCCAGACTCCTTAACTCACTAACTATAAGATACAAATACTGGTTTAGCATAATTCCATTTTAAATTTCAGATCATCTGTTTGACAGATTTCCATATCTGTATAAGAAATTGCCAAAAATATTCCACTTCCTAGGTCATTTGGAAGGGCAACCTACCTGTCCTGTGTACCACCTTCCTCTATATAGACTTTTCTCTGAACTTCTACATTTCTTACATGGCAGAAGCAAGAGTCTTGGTCTAGGCACTAGTTTAAGTTATTGTTCACATTGTTCATTCATTCATTCATTCATTCATCTATTCAACAAATTATGTATTGGTAGTGTCTATGTATCAGGTGCTGAAGCTCAGCAACAAATATAAGAAACACAGTCCTAGCCCTCATGAAATTTATAATCTAGACCATCAGATTATCAAGAATGAGTACTTTCCTAATCCCAAGACTTCTCGTTGATGGATTTATCAGACTGTGCCTGACCCATGCTAAGCACTTTGATGTTGTGGAATATTATTTTAAGGTATGTTACATTTGTTTATGGTATGGAACATTTACTTTAATGATGCAAAGATGTGTTACATTCTTTTATGCTGCATTTGTTTAACTCTGTGAAGCTGTGTTACTGTGCCTGCCTAAAACACCTGATGGTCTAATAAAAATCTGAGTGGCCAATAGCAAGGCAGGAGAAAGGATAGGTAGGACTTGCAGGAAGAGAGAATAAATAGAAGGAAAATCTAGGAGGACAGAAAAAGAAGAAGGAGCAAGAGAAGAGAGGAGGATGCTAGGGGCCAGCCACCCAGCCACACAACCAGCGAGCCAGGAATTAAGAGTAGAAGTAAGATATACAGAAATAAGAAAAGGGAAAAGCCCAAAGGCAAAGGGTAGATGGAATAATTTTAAGTTAAGAAAAGCTTGGCAAGAAACAAGCCAAGCTAAGGCCAGTCACTTATAAGTAATAATATGCCTCCATGTGTGATTTATTTGGGAGCTGGGTGGTTGGCCCCCCAAAAGAGCAAAAGAGCAAAGACTAAAAAGTAAAAAACAACATTTTGGCATTCCAATGTGGAGCTGTAGAAAGCTGAACAACAAAACCTGTAGTGCTTCAAGTTCTTGTCTTGTGTATTAATTCACTTGCCTCTGAGCTATGCATCCTTGGTCTGACCACTTTCTTCAAGTCATTTCTCTACTTCCTTAACTAGTTCATTCCATGTTACATGACCCCTTAGTCTCAGCTAAATGGCAACTTTGAATAGGATATGTTCAATCCAGGCCCAATGAGTCTTTTAACTCTCCCAGGTCCTCCTACAGGCCAGATGTTTAACAGTAAGTCAGTCATCTCAATTGTGATCATGTTCTGGTCTTAACTAATAGATTCTAGCAGTAGGAGGTTAATTGTTAAATTCTTGCCTTCTGCTACAGTATCTGAAGCTAGATGAATCATGTTCCCTTAGACCTTGGACCTTCATCTCTTTAGATGTTTTGACTATATCCTTCTCCTAAAACCAAAGTCTTCATGATTGGACCTCAAATTTAAAACCTCCTAGATTGTACTTGCTGAGATCTCTACCAGTTACACAATTGTTGGTGTGCACACACCCCCCTCCCTGAGCGACTTACCAAATTCTGGCAACACATGACCATCTTCCACTTAGTCTTTTCCCCAATTAAACTCCAATGAGAGACAAACAACAACTCATGAATACATATATATTTATTTAATTCATAATATAGCATTTTGGATGGGTTGGGATCTTTAGAGAGGGGTGAAACTGTGTAATCCACAGATGCTCATTTTTCTGTTACTAGGAGAGACACTATTCGTCCAGAGCTCCCAGTACAAACAAGCCTGGGGTAAAGCATTTGATAAAAAATAGTCCAACAATAATCTAATAAATATTCTAGCCAATAACAGTAACACAGCATATTTCTGACGCTGGCAGACCACACCATAAAAGGCAGTTTTGTCTGACCTGATGGCAATAAATCTGGCCAACTTGTAATGCACAGCCAAATACAGCCCAATGGCTCTCAGGCTAGAATTGGCTTCAGGAGCTACAAATAATTGCGGGAGTGGTTAATGTCTACCTGCCTCACATTCTCCATTCCTTGAAAGAAGGGGTTTCAGCATCTGAGCTTATTTAAAAGTCCATCCATGAATTGATCCATCCAGGTAGTCATATACAAATATGTAAACCATGAAAGCTGAGAGAATTCACCTAGAATGCTTGAGCTGAAAAGCATGTATAAGTGATTTTGTTGCAATATGAACTTCACTGCATCCAAAGACACACAATGGAATTATATAATAAAAACACAGCCAGATGCAGTTACTCTTACAAGTAGCAAGAACATCAATGTGGCATTAAAATTTCTTTCGTATTCTCAAAACAAGCTTAGCTTTATTTTGTGCTTTCTTCAACAAGACAATATAAAAAGTGGAAACAAGCATAAATTGCAGACAGAAAATAATTTTCTAGGAGAAAAAGTTCTGAATAGTTAGATCAAGTAAAGCAACAACAACCACGTTTATGGAATCACATTTCTTGAAGATGTTAAATGTAGGTCATGTTCCGTTTGTGCAACTGGCTTTAGCTAGAGGTAGCCTCTGGTCCCTGCCATTGCCAGTATTTTATGAAAGTCCTTAAGTTTACTGAAGTAAATATCTGAAACCCATCATAGCCCTCTGAGTGATCTGCCACCATGTTGTTTCTTGGAAGGCATTTCAATTATGTGCCTCAGAAGTTGGGATTTCAGAGTCAAGCTTCATTGCTTACCACAAACCCTATTGAATTTCCCAGTTTATATTTCAGTAGCCTATTTCAGTAGGCTTAACTCTTCCTATAATGAAAACTTAATCTACCTTCAAAGAACAACAAAGTTCATTGAAGTTCATGAAAACATGAAATGTTATTGGGAGAATGGTACCACATGCTCCAAAGACAATTCTCCATGATAACTGCCAATTTGGAACAATGTTCATTTGTATGTATGAGCCCTGGTACATTTACAAACTAATATCAATACAGACTAAATAAGTAACCAACTTGCCCAAGAATAACAAATACCACTAATGGACATCACAGTCAAACAGAGCAATTTTGATTATTCATTTGTTCATTCATACATTCTTTTAAGAAACATTAGCCAGGCAACTACTTTGTTCCAGACACTGTGCTAGGTATTAAAAATACAACAACAACAAAAACCACAGTCCTTACCCTCAAGGTATTCCCACTCTAGTCGGGAAGATAATTATTATACATTAAACTTTTGTGTGAATCAGAATAACCTGAGAAGCCTGTCACAAACGTAAGTTTATTTATGTTCCCAGACAGTCTAATTAATTATATCAGGAGTAGGGGCCAAGAATCCATTGTTTTAAGGAAGAAATCACTAAGGGTGGATCTAAAATGGGTCTGCTGAGGATGGCATTCAGAAAATGACATCCTGAAAAATACTACCATACAATGTGATTATTGCTGAGAGGGGGTGCTCAGTGTGCCAGAGGAGTGCCACAGAGGATCACATAAGCTAGTTTGGGAGGTTGCTAGTTAACTGAGGGAAGAAGGGACAAGAAAAGGCAGTCCCAGGCTGCAGTCAAATATAGAATAGGGAATAAAGCTTTGTTCCTAGAACTAAAACTTAAAAGGGCACAAAAAATAAATGAATCATATTGGGGGAAAGATGAATGATGGTGGCACACATAGTGAATGCCAGGTGCTGTGCTAGGCAACTGATACACACTACCTTGTTAAACTTTTACACCAGCCTTATAAAATAGGAATCATTTTACAGAAGAGGAAACAGGCTTGGAGAAATGCTTTCCTGAGGTCACACTACTAGTTTATGGCAGAGAAGCTAGAACTAACTATCTCAATCTCAAGGCTGGGTGCTTTCTAATACCACAAGCTAGTTACCAGCACTGCAGAGCTTTACTGAGGTTGCTCATTTCCTGATGAGCCATAAGGTACATATGATATTTAAAGCCAAAGAAACTGACTTCACCACTTGACATATAAATCTGAGCCTTCTTTGTGTATCGGCACTGATCTTGCTTTTCATGGTAAATAAGCAAACAACCCATAAGTGTTATTAAGTTGGATTTACAGGGTTGGGGATTTAGCTCAGTGGTAGAGCACTTGCCTAGCAAGCGCAAGGTCCTGGGTTCGATCCTCAGCTCAAAAAAAAAAAAAAACAAACAAACAAACAAAAAAAAAAAACAGTAAAAAAAAAAAAAAAAAAAAAAAAAAAAAAAAAAAAAGCCGGGCGGTGGTGGCGCACGCCTTTAATCCCAGCACTCGGGAGGCAGAGCCAGGCGGATCTCTGTGAGTTCGAGTCCAGCCTGGGCTACCAAGTGAGCTCCAGGAAAGGCGCAAAGCTACACAGAGAAACCCTGTCTCGAAAAACCAAAAAAAAAAAAAAAAAAAAAAAAAGTTGGATTTACAGAGATATGTTGTCTCTTGTACATAAGAGTGAGTCATTTGACAGCAAGGACTGTATTTTAGTAATATGTGCACTCTTGCAGCAGTAGTGTGGCATCTAAGAGTTCACTGAACAAATTAATAAATAAGAATCCACCACGCTGGTAGAACGAGAGGGAAACATTTGACACTGCATCAAGTCTACATATAATCCAGGTAATGGCTACTACTGTCACATTACAATTACACAGGGGTAATCATTTTACAAGTACCAAGAGTGGACTTTGCTCCTGGGAGAAGGCTCTATTTCTCTGGCGTTTCCAATCTCTGCAAAATTACTGGTAAAATAACAGACCATGAAGCTCAATTTCCTTTAACTAGTCGGATGAAAAGTAGGATGGGATTTATGTTATTTGTCATGAAGTGAATGAATAATGTAAACAAAATCACAAAAGAATGAGTATGGATCCTATCGAGGCAAATAGTGTTTCAGGAGTGCTTCATCTGAAAATACAAGTACATTTGTATTCATATAGTTGTTGAACCTGTAACACTATTCTTACTGATCGAATAAGGTGAGTTCTGAAGAAACTCCCTTATGCAACTCTATTTTCCAGCTTAAGTCTAGTAACTATGTATTTGAGAGTAACAAAACTATATTTCTTTGAAATATTCTATGGCAATTTTTAATAATTCAAATAAATCTCCTCTATTAAATAATATCAACGAAATTATGCTACACAGCACACTTCTACCAGAATCAATTTTCAATGTAGCATTAGCATCTCTTATGCAATCTTGTCCACACATCTCTGCTAATCTAACCAAGAGCTCCTCTCTCACTTCCTGTGTCTGGATGATTGCATGTGTTTGTATGTGTGACAAGAGGGGGAAAGAAGGCTAAAAGGGAAGAAGAGAAAAATGCCAGTCCACTGTGATGTGTCATCTAGGGAATAAGAATGGACAGTATAATTTATTTTCCTTTTCAATATATTTCTCATTTATATGAACAAATTAAGGTTCATTGTATATATGTAATAGATAAAATGATCTCTGTCATTTTGCTCATAAAATGAATTCAGTCATTTTATATATTATATATACACAGGTATGATATTCTCATAACACCTTGATTATTAGTTTATTAAAAAGTGACATAAAATATGTGATAATCTGACACTGTGCAAATTTTACCTGGTCAAACAAGCCACTGCTAGAAAGGCTAATTCCTTCCAGTGTCATTTATACTCCCAAATCATTGGGAATTTTTAATTCTCCAATGATGACAGAGATATTCTCTAAAATTCTTCCCCAATGGCATAAACCCAGACTATTCAGATAATTTGTTCTGAGTAACTCAATACATGAATTCAAACATAAGATTTAATGCACAAAAATTAAGTCTACACTATCTAGTTATTTTGGGTGCTCCCAATGAACTTTATTTTGTATCTCATATATGAAACACTAATGGAGGCTTAAGAAGGGAAGAAGTGCTGAACTGGAGAGCCAGTGAATCACATGCCCTCTTGACACTTAATGGCAAGCTTTCATCCCAGACACATAGGGGGATTCTTGAGGCCTGCAGTTGCATTCCTGCCTCTCAGGATAATCAATAAAATCTGGGGCAGGCAAGCCAGACAGGATCATTAGGGATTTATTCCAGATTGTGAATGTTGGACAAACTGGAAGAATGAAGGTCACATCAAAAGTATGGAGATGGAGAGAGTTAGCTGGATCATAGAAAGACAGCATGTTGTTGTCATAATCTAAGAGGACACCTAGACGCTTCAACTGGGGGGGCACATCCACCAGCATTTCCTTGTTGTTATGTCTCACCACGAAGTTACTATTGCATCGAGAGAAGACCCAGGAAGAGGCATTCTTGCCAATCCACTCATTCTTTGGAGCTGATTTGTAGGCAATACCAATTGCATACCTGAGACAGTGGAGAAGACAGAAAAGAATTTATGAATGATATGAATTCTGTTAGATGTTATTTAGGACCTAAGAGTGACTCACTATGTGCTTCTTCCTTTACAAGTTTACATTTACATATATAATGATAATATCACAAGAGCTTGTAAAGCCAGCAATTAGAATGATACAACACTTCTTATCTCCTAGCCCACTATATTTCCCATGATTTTATTTTTTAAAAGCTGGCCAAGTTTTCTAGGACTTGTTCTTAATGTCTAACTCTTATCCTTGACTTTTTGGTCCTTTAGCTGTCCTGTAGAATTGAATCTCCTAGGAACCTAACAGCAGAGAAGATGAGAGAAGAAAAGATCCACTCACCATGTTGAAGAACCCATGACCACCTCCCAGTAGTGGCAGCCACTGTCAATGAATATATTTCCTGCTGCCCCATAACACCCTGTTCCACTAAATCTCTCTGGGGTATGGCTTTTCTTCAGAGAGCTTTCATCCTTTTCCATCTGCAATCCATCGTTGGATATCTTCAACTTCTTGTGAGTCATTTTGGGATCTAGCTTAAAGGGTTGGCCTGAAAAAAGTAGAAGAAAAGGGGAAAAAAGCATGATCAAGCATTGAAGAACTGTGCCTTTCCCCATCCAAGACCATCATTAGCAGAGGAGCCTCAATATGATGTTGATCCGCGGGTAAGTGCAGATCAGCTGCACTTTGGATTATATTAAGGAAGTAGGCAAGATGACACAATTTGCAATTAAGAATAGAAGTGACTCCCCCTAAAATAACCTTCATGCAGGCATTATTTTCCCTCTGTGTGAAAAATGTGGGTCTCTCATATAAGTCCTTTCCTGGAAGCCCCATTTCTAAGCAAATGGGAGCTAGTAATTTCATATATTATGAAATTAAAAGGACCACAGAAAATCTCACATCCTCAAATATGCTTGGTACTTTGGTTTGTTTCAATGAATGGGTTAGGATTTGGGTAGATTTTTAAAGAGTGTTGCAATGTTTGAGGTAGGAAAGTCTCTGTTAATGACACAATTGTTCACAAAAGAAAAAACAACCTAGAAGAGCTCAGCAACAGGAGATGTTTGCTTTCTTGAAATTGAGGTGTGCATATAATTAGGCAACTTTGTTGCAATGGCTGCTCCATCATCAATGATGAAAGATAACATGTGTTTCACTGCAGAAACTCATAACCATATGATAAAAACACTGTCCCAGGCCCAGGAGCTGGGTATAGCAAGAGCTTTAGTATACAAAAAATATGCCTCTGTAGCAGACACCGTGTACTAATACAGTGTCTATTTCTTTTTTTTCTCTCTCTCTCTCATTCAGTCTTCCAGCCTTCCTTGCTGCTAGGGATAGCTAATAAGAAGGAAGCTCAAGTCAAACAGATTGGAAGAAATTTCCAGTTAAGCTTCTGTTTCCTGGATTAAAAGATTACCAACTTTTCCCTTCTTCCTCTTGTGAGGGAAGTAAGACTTCAGCAGTTGCACCGGCCATCTTGTGGCCTTGATGATAAACCAATGCACAAAGAAGGAGCTCCAGCCTTCCATGAGATCTCAGGGCTGCTATACTAGCTGTGAACAGGCTGCCCTCAGACTTCTTGCTATGTATGACAGGCAGTTAAAAAAAAAAAAACAGACAAGCAAATAAAGGAATACCACTATTTACTTAAGCTACTTGGAAATATTTGTGAGACTCTATCAGTTGTGATCAAGAGCATTCCTAGGAGATACGGCTTCTCTGTGGTAGAGCTTTGTAGATCACCATAAGTAATGCTCTTTAACTGAATTTTTTTCTCCCAAGCTTGGGAGACAGGAATGGAAGACAGAAAAACCCTTCTCTAACTTCTTTCCAAGCCACACACTATTCTATGTATCTTAGTCCACAAACACCCATGGGCACCAATAAATCCCACACACAAAGCACAGCAGTGGGCCGGGCGGTGGTGGCGCACGCCTTTAATCCCAGCACTCGGGAGGCAGAGGCAGGCGGATCTCTGTGAGTTCGAGGCCAGCCTGGTCTCCAAAGCGAGTTCCAGGAAAGGCGCAAAGCTACACAGAGAAACCCTGTCTCAAAAAACCAAAAAAAAAAAAAAAAAAAAAAAAAAAAGCACAGCAGTAAAGCGCCTCCACTCGGTACCACTGCTCTCACACATTACTATGGGAGTCTCTCAGGCTAACTGTCCTCCCTGGCACAGAGAGGAAAATGGGTCTTTCCTCCTAGAAGCTCACAACGTACTGTTTGTTTTTAGTCTGGTGGGTTCGCTGTTCCGGCTGCCCGCTTGATTTATGGCTTTCACAATAAAGATGTAGCGTGTCCCACTCTGGAGTCCATGCACTGTGTAATGGTTCTGTTTAATGTTGGGCACAATCATCCAGCTATCCACTGAATTATACAGGCCTGTGAAGTAGGAAAAGACAAAGGCATCGATCAACAGGTTAAAAAAAAAAAAGCAGGATTTCAAAACAAAACAAAACAAAAAACACTGAAAATCAATTATAACCCACCCATGTGAATTCATTTTGTTTTCTTCTGAGCCTTGAAAGATATAATGAGATGAACCAGCACTTAAGCTTTCATAATTTATTTATTTGCCACACACTTAGAATTGTGCCAGGCTTCTGGCATCTAGCAACCACTGACCAAAGCTAATTTATATCATTTTTCTGCCAAAGAACACAAGAATGGCCACTATTCTACATGGTCGAATTCTCACAGTTATGAACTCTCTGGATCTTTACTGCTGAAGTCTGTTTCTGTGCGAACTCAGTCTGGTATTTGCATGGATGGAAAAACTCCTGTACAGAGCTCAACGACATGAAAGCCCAGAGCAGAAAGGACACCTAGGCATGAATTTCCTTCATTTCACAGGGCAAACAAAGATGGAAGGAAAGTGACTCGCCCACCGTCATAGATGGTGCTCAAAGTAGAACCCTGTTGTGATCTTTTTATCCTACACCAGTGAGCTGTGCACTGTGTGTGGTGGGGGTGGGGGTGAATGGCCATAGATAGCCCTTTGTCCCTGTAAGATAGTGAGGATTCCAGAGTTATAGTACTCTGCTTTTCCACCCTCAGCTGCACCCTTACTTTCCAATTTGCTGGACTCCAAAAGAAGTCAAGATGGTATGGCAAAGCAGGACACAATCTGCTGGCTCAGATAGGACACATGTTAGCTCCTCCTGCCTTGATTCCCATATTCTTCCAGGGTCATGTGCTCCACAACTATGTTATTGTCCAAAAGACTTTTTTTTCTTCCCAAGCAGGAAAAAGGATCTCAAGAATGCTTTTGCTTTTGAAGATAATCTTGAGATTACAAATATTAATTTAAACAGGAGGAAATATATGTAATTAAAAGCAATTATTTGACTTATTCGGCTAGCTTTCAGTAAAATGAATTCCGATACTCTATTCTGTTGATGTTTATTTTATTTTATTTTATTTTTTTTGCTTCTCTCTCCTGTTATCTGTTTCTCAACTGGCATACAATTTTAAAACATACTTCTACTTGGAGATGGGGAGGAAAGGATAAGAAAAATAAGGACCAAATTTAGTCATTTTTATACAGCTCTAATGAAGGGTTTAGTGAAAATAGAAATTAGAAATCATGTTGTGAGTATCTTACACGGGATCTGATCAAGATATTCATAATTATTTTGAGGTAGGTAGGAAGGGCCTAAATTAGAACTAGAAAGTGAGAAATAAACTGGGCATGGTGGTACACATCTGTAATCCCAGCACCTCAGATGGAGAAGCAGGAGGATCAGGAGTTCAAGGTCAGCCTTGGCTATAGAGCAACTTCTAAGCTCAGCCAAGGCTATCTCAAAGCATCAAACAATACACAAACAAAAACAAAAATCATAATGGGGGACAAAAAGATGTACTAGAGAAGTAGCACAAGAATTGGTTGTGATGTAAGTGACTCTTGTGAAAAATGGATAAGGGCCAGAACAAAGCTTTGGCCTAACTGCACTATCATTGGATAGTATGAGCAACAAATCACAGAAGAACTTTTATCTCAAAGAGGAAACTATAGGGTCTCCCAAAAATTATATATACAATAAAGCAGCTACAGATATTCTTTACAGTCAAGTACCATGTACCATGTAGCTGCTAAAAAAACAGCAAGGAGGATGCTATGAGCTGATTGAGAATGATTTCCAGGAAATATAGTCAACTGAAAAACCCTAATTATAAAAGACTATATATATTATATAGCATTTTCAAGGGAAAGGTAAATAATAAATCATGTTACATTTTCTTGGATTTACAAAAACAATAACTATAGTAAGGACAACCTAGAAAAAAAAAGGTAAAAGGGTTGCCAGAGAAAAGGATAATTCTCAGAGTATAGTTCTTTGCATATTTTCCCTTTTAAGGAATTTTTCATTAAAATTAAATCAATAAATTCTAATTTCAAATTTGAAAAATACACATTAATCCAAGAGGTTAAAATTAAGTCAACAACAAGGGCTGGAAAGATAGCTCAGTGGTTAAGAGCACCGACTGCTCTTCCAGAGGTCCTGAGTTCAATTCCCAGCAACCACATGGTGGCTCACAACCACTTGTAATGAGATCTGGTGCCCTCTTCTGGCCTGCAGGGACACATGCAGGCAGAATACTGTATACATAATAGATAAATAAATCTTTTAAAAAAAATTAAGTCAACAACAACAATAGCACAGATGGGACTAAAGGCAAACTGAAACAAATTAAACCCACTGCATCTTAAAGGAATAATGACCATCAAAATTACAGTCGAGGGGAGACCATTTAAGTGATCCTCCAGGCAACTACATCCTCAGCCCCTGAGCAAATCAATTTTAGACACACGACAGGATTGAACAAATGCATTGATGTTGTTGAGACATAAGATTCTTACTGTGGAGAAAAGAGCGTACATATGGAATGAGAGAAGGCAAGAACTAACTTGTGGAGATGAGTTAGAACTGGGTGATCTTGCTGCGGAGGCATGTTGTCTGGCAGTTTTCCCTCACAAAAACATTCCCTCCAGGAGAGGGCAGGAGGCTTGTGAGAACAAAACATCACACCTCTGGGAGAACGGAACTGGGAAGATGCTTTAAGGCCCTTCCCCAGTTGTATAAAGGAGTGAGTAAGCAACTACTGGGGGAGGAGACTTTGACCAGCCAAGGTGTGATGGGAGAGAGCATTGAACTGCCTGCAAACTGTGCTCAGAACTGAAGGCTTGCAAACTGCCAAAGCCATGACCCTTGTTGGGGTGGGATTTTGAGCGATAAAGTTGCTTTTTTAAGCTATCCCTGCTTTTTCAAGTAACTGTTTACCCATACTCTTATAAGTTACATTGGTTCAGCAAGCTGAACTTTGGTTCAGTAATCTTTTGTGTATTGTGATTTCCCTTTCTGGGGTGGGTAGGTGGGGGGGGCGCTCCTCAGGAAAAGCCTCTCAGTCAACACTATATGACTTCTAAAATATGTGCAATTAGCCCTCTTTATCTGTGGGTTCTGCAAACAAGGATTCAATCAACTATAGATTTTAAGGTGTTTAAAAAAGATTTATTTATTTTTATTTTATGGGTGTTTTGCCTATATGTATATATGTGCACCAAGTGTATGCAGTACCCACAGAGACTAGAAGAGAATGTCAAAGCCCCTGAAACTGGAGTTACAGACAGGTGTGAGCTGCCATGTGGGTGCTGGAAAATTATTCTAGGTCCTCAGTAAAAACAGATAGTCTTCTTAATCACTGAGCTGTCTCTCCAGTCCCAACAAACTACAGATTTAAAGATTTGAGACAGGACATTACCATGTAGCCCAAGCTAGCCCGAAATATCCTATATAGACTAGGCTGTCCTCAAATTCGTGATCCTTTAACCTCAGCCATAGCCTCCCTGCATGTGCCAAGACGTCCGAGGCTAAAAATAATTTTCTAAATTATATCTGTATTGAACATGTGCAGTCTTTTTTTCATGTTATTCCCTAAAAATAGAATAACTATTTACAGAATTTATACTTTACAAGGCAGTATAAATAATCTAGAACTAATTTAAAGTATACAGGAAGATAGATATAGATTATATGTAAATACTACACCATTCCATGCAGGGATTTGAGCCTTGACGGATTCTGGGATCTTCAGGAGGTCATGTAAACCCACATGGATACTAACAGGCAATTATACATGCTTCCATATTTGCATATAGATGTGCACATATGTAGATTATATACACATGTATATGTGGCTTCCAATAGGCTCACATGCTTGAATACTTGGTCCCCAGTTGGTAGCACTATGTGGGTAAGTTTAGGAGGTATGGCTGGAAGAAGTATGTCACTGTGGCTTTTGAAAGCCATGTGCCATTCATAGTTCAGTCTTTCTGCTTCCTGTTTCAGTTCAAGATGTGAGTTATCAGCCTGATGCTCCTGCTGTCATACCTTAGTTATGCTGTTATAGACTCTAAGCCACTGGAATCATGAGTCCAAACAAACTCTTCTTCTGTAGGTTGTCTTTGTCATGGTGGTTTATCACAGCAACAGAAGAATAACAATTAAGTGTATTTTGTGTGTGTGTGTGTGTGACTAAGGTTTTAGTTTCTAATATAATTGTCCTGTAAAAAGTAACCAGGGCTCCTGGGAAAATAGCTGACTTGAAGGTTTGAGAAGAGTAAAGTTAAAATGAGTCTGTAATATTTTTTGTTAGGCCAGAAAGCAAAACAAAATGCTCACAAAAAGAATAGGAACATATGACATAACCCCTGGAGGTGCCTTTAACGGGTCTTGCTGACTAAATCTGGGACATTTACACAAGAAAAATGAAGGTACTAACGAATTCTAAATCATTGATGAAAATGCATCCACAAGTCTCTACTGATGAATAAATAAAAAGATGAAATAGGGAGATGCTTATGCTACACAGAAAAATAATTGAGTGACAATTTGTAAGTGTGGGAGAATGCTCAGCTGGAGAACTGTCATTCCACAATCATCATATAAAGTCTGTATAGAACAAAAATCATCAATTGGTGCCCAATCAGGGGTAAGAGTGGTGTGAGGTGGGATTGATGAAGAAGCAGGATTTTTTATGGTTTAAAAGCATCACTACACAGATTTCTTATTGGTAGTGGGGGCAGGGAGGAGGGGGAAACTAGAAATACATAATTTTAAAATGTCAAATAACATATTGGTCAGATAATCAGAATTAGCACCAGGAATGTAATGTAAATGGACATTGCATGCATCCAGAGATGATATCCTAAGAAGTACACTGTTATTGTTATATTCTATCATCTATGCTTTATTCCAGTGATGAATGCATGACCTGAATATAACTGTGAGGAAGCATCAGATAAATCCAAACTAAGAAACAATGTAAGAGGAAACAGGGTTGTGCAATGTAGCCTAGACTGGTCTTGAGCTGTAATCCTCCTGCTTGGAATTATTGATGTGCACCATCAATATGGACATTGTTTTAAAAGGCAAATGTAGTGGGTAGCCATTCCAGCTTTGATCTGGAAGTAATAGCTACCCACTACAGGCAAAGATTATCAAAGACAAAGAAGGACTGAGGAAGTCTACCAGGCTAAAGAAAGCCAAATATACAATAATTAAATGTAATGCTAAACCCTAGATTATCAAGATCAATGCTGGACTCTTTATATATTAAAATAAATATTATTGAATTAATTGTCAAACCTGAAATACAAATGGAGAGTTATATGAAAGTATTATGTGGTTGCTATATCTTTTTTTTTTTTTTTTTGAGACAGAATCTCATTATGTAGCCCCGGTTGACCTTGAATGCACAGAGGTCCACATGCTTCTGATATTAAATTTCTTAAAGTTGACAGATGTATAAAGGATTAGGGAACTTTGGAGAAGAGGAGGCAGGAATAATCTAAGAGCCAGAAGATAGGGAGCAGAGCTGTGACTCACCATCTTCTGGGCAAGACTCAGCCAGTGTAATCAGAACCCAGCAGGTGTGGATGCCTGCACTGAGTCTGCATAAGAATGGGCCCTTCGGAGCTCATGACTTTCTGTAGCCCCAGTTCTAGGGGATTTTTTGCCTTCTTCTGGCCTCACAGAACACCAGGAATGGTGCAAATGGATATATTCAGGCTAACACTCACATACATTAAATAAACAAATCCGGAAACAAAATAAAAAGGATGGGCCTATCACCAGTCAGGCGTGGATGGAGGAAGAGTACATGAACCTTACCCTTCACTATTTGATACTGATGGATTCAGGGAGAGAGATAATCACTGCCTTAAGGTATATACCCTCTAATGCCCCCACAGGGCTTAGATGGCCAGTTCCAAACTAATGGTCATACAGATGGTTCTGGTTAAATTAAATGGATCACAAAACAAAATCAAAAGTTATCATTCTGAGAAATGCCCTCATCAGGATGAGGGGGGTTGATAGAAATGTGAGATAAGAGAGGGTGTCAGGAAGAGAGCAATCACAATATTCTTGTTTACATGTATGAAATTGTCAAACACAAAAACAATCAAGTTTAAAGGACATTTCCTTATAGGAAATCTACATTGAAGAATTTAGGGGTGAAAAGAAGAGATGGAGGCAAATTATTCTCAAATGGTTCTTCAAATACAGAGATAATGGTAACAGATGAAAAAGTAAAAATATCAGCAAGCAAATATGGGTAAAAAGTACAGGGTGTTCTTTGTGCTGGTATTACAATTTTTCTTTAATTATGAAATCAGTGTGTGTGTGTGTGTGTGTGTGTGTGTGTGTGTGAGTGAGTGAGTGTGTGTACCAGAAGATAAGCCTGAGTGTCCTTCCTCAGGCACTATCTATTTTTTTTTTCTGAGGTAGAGTCTCACTGGCTTGGAACTAATCCTGTAGGCTAGGTTGTCTGGTCAGCAAGCCCTAGGGATCTATGCATTTCTACCTCCCCAGCACTGGGATTACAGGTGTACTACCATGCTGAGATGTATTTACATAGGTTCTGGGGACTGAACTCAGGGGCCCACTCTTTACCCGCTGAACTATCTCCCTCCCTACCATTCCTAAGTTTATAAAGGTAAATATACGATTTTGCGGTTAGCAGTAAGACTGGATGAAAGCACACCTCTTTCTCATGCAAAGGGAAATGCCCAAATAAGGAAATTTAACAGACATGTGTTTAAGGTGAGGTGTACATGTGTGGGGGAGACAACTGCATCAGTGGAAAGAAAAAGTAATGAAGTTCTGTCTTTGCTGCAATGTGCTACAGACTGCCTGACCAGACAGAAGTTATGGCCAATGGTCTTGTAATGCAAAAAACACTGAACCAGAAAGATAATGTAGCAACCAGGAAGATAAACACCTGTTGGAATTCTCATTCAACTGAGAGTACGGCCTGAAACCTTATTAATTGTGATCATTTAAATCTTAGAAGAGGCAGTAGAAAAGCTCAAAATAAAGGGGAACGTTAAGAGGGAAGGAGAGCATCCTCTTTTGACTTAACTTCAACCAACAAGAAAGAAATTTTGACCAGGTAGGGGGACATATGCCTATGATCCCTGTACTCTGGGAGTCTGAGGCAGGAGGATTGCTGTGAGTCTCAGGTTAACCAGGGTTCCCTGCCTCAACAAAAAAAAAAAGGAAGGGGAGGAGGAGAAAGAGAAGGGAGGAAGGAAGCAAGCAAGGAAGCGAGTAGGCAAGGAAGGAAGGAATTTCTAGATAATGTGAAAAAAGTCTCACTGAAATTCATTCAACAGTAGCAGGCTTCCCTGACTGATAGAACTGAGAATCTGAAGCATCATTCATATTTCTTTCTAGTAAAATGGTTATCCATTGCCTTTAATCCCAGTACTTGGGGGGCAGACGAAAGGGTGATAGGAATTCTAACCATGCCCCCATGGTTGTGCATGCCTGGTGGGACACTTAGTCATCTCCATCTAGTCATTTCCGGATCATACGTCCTGTGTAACCCATGCCCCATAGCTACATGGTCATGTAATCACACGGACGTGACCACATGATCTATGCGCATGAGTGGAATAGCCATGTGGGCCTGTGTGTGCAGGTGCAAGCTGGCCCTTAAAAGGCAGGCCCCGTGGTCCCCCCCACCCTCTTTCTCACACAAGTCCTTCCACAGGCCCGATCACATCTATCCCTTTCTCTTTGTCTTGATAAAACTCTTGTTAGTGGATTCTGTCGTGTTTCGTGACTTTTCCTCGCAGGGTAAGAGCACCGCTAAAAAACCATCAAAGGGAATCTCTGAATTCAAGGCCAGCCTTGTCTACACAGTGAGTTCCAGGCCAGCTAGAACTGCAGAGGGAGGATTCATCTTTTAAAAAATTACTCATTGCCATCTGAATTTTTGCTGCAAGGCTTTGCTTTTGTTCCTGTCCTGCTGAACTTTTCGGTTGATTTATGAAAGCACAGAAGTCAGGCTGAGAGGAAAATCAAATGTACTGGAAAGTAGAAACCAGATCTAAGAGGATCTGGCATGATAGGATGCAGAGTCAAGGATAACGAGACAAAATGTAACAGGCACACATTCAAAGGTGATGAGTTTGAGTTGAATGCAGATAGAACTTATCATATGTAGGATTCTTAGTTAAGTATATGCTTGGGAACATTCAGTAGTCAATGTGGCTGCCAAACAAGGTACAGAAAAAGAAGGAAGTGGCTTATGCACAAGAAACATAACCCATTGCTGACTGGGGATGCACCTGAGTTGGTCGAGTGCTTGCCCAGTATGAAGAAAGCCCTCGAGTCCTTCTCCAGTACTACATAAAACCAGATGTAGTAGTACATCCTAGCACTCAGGCAGTAGTGACAGAAGAATCAGAAGCTCAGTCACTCTCTGCTACACAGCAAAATCAAGGCCGGCCTGAACTACAAGAGACCTTGTCTCAGAGGAGGAAAAAAGACATAATTCATCTATCTTTTGGGGAAGTCAAACCACTTTTATTCACTTTTGACACAAAGCACATTTTAAAAGCACTTTGACCAACAGAAGATTGTCCATAAAAAGAAGACTAAGCTGATAAAAGGTCTGAAAAGCATATTGTATGAGGAGTATCAAAAGAACTAAAAATGTTGAGATATAAAAATGTAACTTTAGTAGTTACATATGAGTTACCTAAAATGCCTAAGGAACTGTTATGTGACAGATGGAATAAGTTTGTTAATGAGGCACAAAAAGATTAATTAAGGAACATCAAGCTTGAAGTCTGGCAGTCACAGGTTCCGATCTTGACCCCATCCTTTTGGAGTTCTATATCCTTGGGAAACTCACTTAGCTTGAACACCAATTTCTTCATATATAAAATTTGAGTCAGTACAATCTCTTTGAGAAGGCTAAGAGCACATGAGGACTAAATGAGAGAATATGAGTGAGAATGGCAGAGCAGAATGCACACAAGGCCTTACTTGTGTCGTTATTTACAAAGAGAAGCAGGCCCCTTCCAAGGAAGTACTGGAGATAATGTATACTGTCCAACAATCAAATGGATGTTTTCATGAAAGTGAACATGCCCTCACTAGCAACGTTCAAGCAGAGATGTTTACTTCTCTGGTAGAAGAGAAGATTAGGATTCCTTTAAGATACTATTAACTTTATCATTAGTAGCATTAGGCCTTCATTTACAAAGGATTCTGTTGCTTTGAAACCAGAGGTGACAGTTTTTAGGGTTGTCAATTCTCAGACCTGTTCTCAGTTTCTGGGAGGGGATTGCTCTTCCCCTATCAGGAAGGTAGACGACAGTTCCTGTCTTTGACACTGGCTTCCGGAACTTACAGAGGAAACTGGAAGAGGAAACTCACAGTAAGGCCTTTGAGCTTGTGACTTCATAATCTAAAGAGATGCCCAGGAACACATGATTACATGAGTCAAGTGGCTTAGATTGGAGCTGCATGAGGCGAGTGTTTTTTAATGTTTTACTCCCAAATATCTGCTTATCTCTCCTCCCCACTACTGTCACAAAACAGAATTCTGCCCATGAATTGTCACCAAATAGAAAAAGAAAGCCCACAAGGAGGGCATATTTGAATAAAGTCTGTTCATGTTGGTCTGTGAAGATAAACATCAATGCAAAGTACAAAGTAAAAGAAAATATGAATTTGTAGCTTTGCAAAAGCAACTGCTTGCATTCAGCTTTCTTTCTGCTTTGTTTCCTATTGTGGGATATTTGTACAGTGTGTGAAGATATATTGTTGTGATTGGCTTAATTAAGAACTGAACAACCAATAGCTAGGCAGGAGGTATAGGTGGGACTTCTGGGCAGAGAGAGGAAGAAGGAAGAGATAATAGAGGTGCAGGAGATGCCAGGAGACACGGAGAGGAAACAGGAAGTGCAAGATGGAAGAGAGATAACGCCATGAGATAGAACATAGATTACCATAAACAGGTTAATTTAAGTTATAAGAGCTAGTTGAAAACAGGTTCAAGCTAAAGGCTGAACTTTCATAATTAATAATAAGTCTCTGTGTCATTATTTGGGAGCTGGCCTGTGGGGCAGAAAAAGACTCATTTCAGTTTCCCTTGCTTTCTCTACCCCAAACCCCTCCCTCCCGTGAAATGAGGGGACCTTTCTGTTCAATGCCTACTGAGTGCAGTCAATCAGTTAAGTTCCTACTGTGCCTGGTCTCTCTCCAGTTCAACAGAAAGTGAACCCAACTTAACATGGAGGCTGAAGAACAGCCTTTTAAACATCTGTAGCTAGGATCTACTGATATTGCTTTTTTTTTTTTTTTTTTTTGACTCAGGCCTCGAAATTGCAATTCTACTACCTCAACCTCCTTCATGTTGGGGTTATCAACATGAGTCACTGTACCTGGCTCTGTCATGTTTCTATATTTACTGGAATTACTTGTGGAAATGCAGAAATAGTAAAGAGAAGAATGGCAGGGGCAGAAGACTAAGCTACAAGTTCATAGACACAAATAGGTTTAATAAAGGAAGCGATGGTCTTTGAACATAATTTTATCATGACAATGAAATGGGAGGTTCACACACATGGAATAGTGGTGACTTAGCTACCCAGGAACAAATATTAAGCAGCACTTGGATCAGTGGAGTTGTATGGACTGAGAAAAGGCTAAGGATTACATAACCCATTATGGCTGATCCCAGTGACTACCCAGCAAGAAAACACACAACTGGCTTATGAGCCATCAGTAATGTTTTACAATCCCCTGGGGAGCTTACACTGTCTATGAAAGTCTATACTAAACAACCTCACATGTCTTACAAACACTTGCCTCGTGGCGCACCGGCCAATCTTGAGCAGCTTACTGCTTCCTTACATTTCCTTATCTCTGGCCACAGGCCCCAACTACACCATGACTTACTGATGAAGTTAGCCTGGCCAGTGAATATGGTGTACTGAAGCTCATAGGAGCTGATGCTGAACTCATCATCCGAGATCCAATGGACTGTAATGGTGTCATGGGAGGCAGTACAGAGTTCTTCTCGGATAGATGGTGGGTTTGGGGCTGAAAAAAAAAAACATAAAGAAAATGGTAAGGAAGTACCTTGTCTCTTCAGAAGAGGTAGGAGTTTTTGTTTCTTGTGTTATTTTTTTTCAGCTGTGAGGATTAAGCCCATGCTAGACAAGCCCATCTAGACAAGCACAGTACCACTGAGTAACATCCCCAGCTCTGGAGAAATTGTCTTAATAGACAAACTTTGGCAAGAACCATATAGACTAAAATAATGTGCTGAGACCTCAAGCTCTCCCCAACCACTTTCGTGGCAAATATATAAGACTAAGTAATTGTAATGACTTCTCCACTTTTTTAGAATGCCTGTCAAAACACATATGTATATAGCAAAGCAATACTGTTTTCTTGTTATATGCACTTCAACTTATTTTTATTTCAAAATAATCTTCTCCTAGACATTTGACAGTATTTAAAATGCAAATTAATAAGAATTTCCCACTGTAAAATGGGCATTGCCGTATAGATTTGTTATGAAGAATAATGATACAAAGTTAATATTTAGTGTCTGGAAGGAAGGAGATAACAAATAATAGCTGCATTGATACAATAACAATATCACTTCAAACAATAAGGTTGTGTGTATGTAGATTTTTCTCAAGAAACAAATATTGAGTAATCCTGAAAGTACCAAGCATTCTTAATAAGCTGGTTTCATCTTTTACTTTGCATTGCTTATGGATATTTATTAGTCTTTATTTCAATCAGTTTAACCATTGTAGCTTCTGACACCTATTTGTTGTGAAAAATTTGTCTGGAAAACTAATTCTGAGTCCTAACAGCTTAGGGAAATGATATGATACTTTATAAGAAACAAATCTGACAAATTTGTTTTGATAAAACTTATTTTTTGCTGCTACTGAGGACTGAACTATATGAAATACTGGTTGAGATCCCTGCCAATGAGTCATAGCCCCTAAGATGTCCACTTTTCTTTTATGTAACATGAACTAAAATATATTGTTTCTAAAAAGGTACATGTGGTCTACAACCATACTACCCTGAACATACCTGATCTTTTCTGAAAAGGTACATGTGTTATGTAAAGCTTATTTAAAAAATTCTCTTCGTAAATCTTTTCCTTTTCAGATTACTTTAGACTAAAAGGGAACAGAAAGAAAAAATGGGAAGGAAAGCACAGTACATTCACACCTGTTAAATAGTCTAGCCCCTCCAATAGTTTCTTTTCTCTAGAAAAATCTAAAGCAAAGTTTTCAAAGGCATCATTAAAATTGATGTCTGGAATCAGAACTTGAGAAGATGCAGTTGCCATAGCGACCCTGAAAAGAAAAAGAAAAAACATCAATATACATCAAAATAGGCTTGGAACCTTCATCTAGTGTTTGATTTCTGATTTAACGAGGTAAAAATAAATCACTTGGAAGTGAAAATACTATATCTCTGCCTTTCCAACGGAAACAGTTTCAATTTTAATCGTAAGGAACCAATTAAGAGTTGTACCATATTTATACACATATGTTCACCCCTCAAACACACTCCTCCATTCTGTCTTAATTTTGAGAAGTAAATACAGGATTTTTTCCCCTCTGCATCATTTTCCATCTGGCAGGCAGCATCAAAGTAGACCTCTGCTGGCTTGGTAAGAGCAGTTTAAGATTGTTTTTCTACATCTCTTTTTTCATGCTAACTGACAAACCAACATGCTGGATTAATGCCTTCCCATTAATACTATTCATTATTTTATCTTTTACAACATTTATATTTCATTATATTATTCTCTGACTGCATAATACTGTGATAATTTCATGTCCCAAATGAGTTCTTTCCTTCTTTCCCATCTATTTATTTATTTATTTATTTATTTATTTATTTATTTATTTATTTATTTATTTGAGATAGAGTATCATGTATTGCAGGCTAATCTTGAACTTGCTATACAGCCAAGAATAATCTTGAACTCCTGATTTTCCTACTTCCATCTCCTGAGGGTCAGGAAGATGGACATGTGCCACCATGTCCAATTTAGGATGTGCTGGGGATTCAACCCACAGCTTAGTGGATGCTAGGCAAACACTCTGCCAACTGAGTTACATCCTTGGGTTCATCTCCCCAACTACTCTGAAGAGACCCAGCAATAAGGATCCTATTGTGTATCACTTATATCGTCTTCTATAGTTCCTAAAACAATGTTAGACATATAGTGAATAAATATATGTTAAATGACTAACTGAATGACTTACAACAACAATATGATGCTAACGTTTATGGAATGCTTAGTATATACATAAGGCACTGTGCATGAAAGTGAAAATTTACATAAATTATCTAATTTTCTCCTTACCACAATGTTATGTAGTAGATGTTATTTCCATTTTGTAAGTGAGGAAGCATGCACATTTAAAAGCTAAGTAAGCTGCCAAGATCACACACAATAGTAAAAGTCAAAATTTAATTGAATCCATATCCATTTGATTCTAAACTCTGTTTCCATAACCATTTATTTATTCCTAATTTTAAGTGTACTTTTTATGTATGTCAGCAATTCTTCTGATCCCATGATTAATCAGACTTATCTAGGGGAGCTTTTACAAAAATAGTCAGGTTTCAGTCCTGTATCAGACCTTCTAAATCAGAGTCAATGAAGGTCCTTGTGCATACAAATGGCAAGATGGAAGAAAACATTACCTTGGAAACACTATGTATGTTCTAGTGGACAGAAGAGGCATGGAGTAGAGTAAAATCAGAACAGAATTTTTTTTATACTGAGCCGTTTGTAAAGGGATGAGGAATTGAGCAAAAACATATACTCTGCTGCATATCTATAAACAATAGCTCTTGACTATTTCTGAAAATGAAGATGTTTCTGGAATATACTACATGACAGTATAAATAAATAAGCGATAAACTCAATACAAAGACAACTCTCCCAGAGGAAGTTACTTTGTTGTTGTTGTTGTTGTTGTTGTTGTTGTTGTTGTTGTTGTTGTTGGAGACAGGGTTTCTCTGTGTAGCACAGGTTCACCTGGAACTCACTCTGTAGACCAGGCTGGCCTCAAACTCAAAGATCCACCTGCCTCCGCCTCTGCCTCAGTCTCTGCCTCCAGAGTGCTGGGATTAAAGTCGTGTGCCACCATGTCTGGCTGGAAGTTACTTTTAAGCCATGATCTACATGATGAATACTTAACAAAGGCTAAATATGTTCCCCCTTGCTTAAAGGGTAGAGAGTGAGGCAAAATCGTGTAGTGTATTATATGATCTGTTTTTAGCTTAGACCTTTAACCCAAGAATAATAGGAGCCATTGGAGCAATTTAGATAAAGGAGTGATATGCCTACATTTATGTTTTAAGAGCAGTTTTAAAGCTATACTGGAGGGAAGTCAATCAGATCTTTTAAGTCCCCTAGGAATAAGCAGTAAGTGACGTAGTAATGAGGTGGGATAGCAGGGCAGGAAAATTAAGGGATGTCTGCTATAAGCCTTCAACTGTTAAGGGATCTCACAATAACAACCCCATTTACAATAAAAGGCATGTCTTAACACCCTTGTGTAACCTGTAGAACCCCTGGTTTTGCCTTATCAGGTTGCAATCTTACCCAAGGCTCCTACAGACACATTCCATTATTTCACTTATCAAAAAGGAGAAAAGAGACAGAGTAGAGGCGTTTCTTTTGAAACACCCCAAGCTATATAATTCAAAAGCCTCTAAAATCTTCTATTCAGCTACTGCTAAGGCATTCAGGGGGAAGGCTTTCTTGAGAAGCCCAAACTCATGCTCTTGACTGTATTGTATCCTTTTCCCAAGCACCTTTCTTTCTATTGACACCCACGTTCACATCTATGTTAAACTTCCTTCCTAATACACTCCAATTCCGCTTCGTATTGACTCGGCCTGAAATTCTTTTTGTAGTCAAGAACCTTGTCTTCACTTGAGTGAAGGTCTCTGAAAAGCGCTCCTTAGGCTGCTGCAGGTGACAGTGTAGTGCTGTGTTTTCTGCCCGAGATCACTGTGACAGGCACGAGAGTGCAAACAAAACTGAAAGGGGCGGATTAAGCAGTCAAAAATCTCTGGGTTCAATCCTCTAATTGACTCTACACACACACACACACACACTTGAAAAACTTGATTCAAAAAATATGAAAACAATGGGGCCAGTGAGATGATCAGTGGGTAAAGGTGTTTGTCACCAAGCCTGACTCCCTGAGTTTGATCTCCAGAACTCACACTGTGAAAGGAGAGAATCAACTCTCATAAGTTGTTTTCCAATCTCACTCCTATGAGTTCACACACATACCCACAAAGAGACATAAATAAATGAGTGAAAAACAAGCAAAGAAATAAATGTAAAAAAATAAAACAACAACATGAAAACAAGCCGGATGTGGTGGTGCATACCTTTAATCCCTGAACTCAAGAGGCTGCAGCAGGAAGATTTCTAGGATTTGAGGCCAGCCCATACTAGGGAGTTAGTTCTAGGTTAGCCAAGCCTACACACTGATACCCTGTCTCAAAAATAACAGCAGCAACAACAGCAGCAATAGTAACAATGTCCTATGGGGACAATAGCTGACAAGATTTTAAAGAGCAAGTACATAGCAGAGCATGTTGGCACACACCTGGAATCCCAGAACTCAGGAGGTTGATGCAGAAAGATCACGAGTTCCAGTCCAGCCTGGGCTACATAACAAGATTCTGCCTCAAAAAAAAAATCCAAATACATGAGAAATTGAAGAAATGAAAATTATGATTAAAACACATTTAGATTACAAGTAAAGATAATATAAGAGCTTTTATGTCTATACTAAACAATGCCTACATGAGGCAAAATAAAAAGACAGGGAAAATTTGGGAACATGAGAAAGGCAGGGCCTCTCACCCAGAAATCAAAGGCTTCTTGCCAGAAATGAAGGAAGTATTTTAGCACAATTAACAACTGCTTGACTTTCTCACTTCCCAGCTGTAAACCTGTATTTTTCTAGAATCTCACTAGAAAGCCCATTTACAGAGAAAAGGCATGTATTAAGCCCCTTGCAAAACCAAAGTGTCTTCTGGTTTTACCCATCAGATGAGAATTCAGTCCAAGGCATCTCCAGAGCCACCATATATAACCTCAGTTCTTTAAAAAAAGAGAAAGAGAGAGGAAAAAGGTTTCTTAGCTAGTAACCTCTCTAAGCTGTAACTGAGAGCCACCACAATGGTATATATGGTTAATGCTATATGTATGTCTCCCTTGTGGAGCCCATATCCACAACTTTGGTACGCTTTATTTTCTATGACTCTTCCTTGAAGAGCCCACACCTATCCTCTGTGTATGTCTTATTTTCTGTGACTCCCTTGAGGAGTTCATATCCATACATGGCTGTCTTTTCCTCTCTGTAACTCTCTTAAGGAAGGTCACATTCATGCTCTTGGGTGTGCCTTTGTTTTCATGGGTACCTCTTTCTCCTAACCCTTGTGCTTAATGTCATATTAAAATATCTTTAACAAAATCTCCAATTCTGCTTCAGCATACTGGCTAGTTTTGAAATTCTTTTCTACATCAAATCCATGAATCCTGGTTGGTCTAGAATGAGGTCTCTGAAAGTTTAGGAGAACTCTTCAGGCTACTGAGGATAACAGTATGGAGCTGTATCTCAGTGCTGATGTACATATCTTATTGGAACTGAAATTGATAGATATGTCAGAGAATAACTGTATATCAAAACAGTATATAATTAAATATTTGTTGACACTAATTCCACTTCATAAAAATTAAAAAAAAATATTCATCTATTTATTTGTGTGTGTGTGTGTGTGTGTGTGTGTGTGTGTGTGTGTGCAGGTATATGAGTCTATGCATTCATGAAGACACCAGAAGAGGATGTTGAGTCCTCATCTATCATTATCCACTTATTCCTTTGAGATAAGATCTCTCCCCAAACATGGAGTCCATGTTTTTCATGTGTACTAGAATCCAGGCAGTTTCAGCAATCCTCCTGTCTCTGTACCACTCAGAGTTGGGATTACAGACATGGGTAGGCCAATTATCTTGTGTGGGTGGTGTGATTTTTTTTTTCAGAGATTCACCAGGCTCTGCCTCTTGAGTGCTGGGATGAAAGCATGTACCATCTCTTGAGTGCTGGGATTAAAGGCATGCGGCACCACCACCCGGCAGTGTGATCTTTTTTTAAAAAAGATTTAATTATTATGTATACAGTGTTCTGCCTGCATGTATGCCTACATGCCAGAAGAGGGCACCAGATCTCATTATAAGTGGCCGTGAGCCACCATGTAGTTGCTGGGAATTAAACTCAGGACCTCTGGAAGAACAGCCAGTGCTCTTAACCTGTGAGCCATCTCTCCAGCCCAGGTGGTAGGATCTTAACTCTAGTCTTCATGATTACACAGAAAGTGCTCTTAACTTCTGAACCATCTCATCGGTCCCCTTCATAAAATTCTTACAAAACAAATAACTGAGATGCATGCAATGATACAAATGCTCTCAGCATACCATATATAACCTAATTCTGTGTTTATACATTAGCATCTCATGGCAATATTTCAAAGCCTTGATCATCACACAAGATCATCAAATAAGTGTTGGAGGAGTATATGTCTCCCAGCTAAAATTTAATTTTATGTAAAGTGATAGTACCTTAATACAATACAATGAATAAGAATAGGGATGAATTTCAGATTCTGTGAGAGACCAGAGAAAAAGATATTTATATTGGGTAGACGATTCTCAAGTGGTATCACATGGATAGTCATTTTCCATGCACTTGAGCCCATGAAAAGATTTACATAGAGATTTGGGAATCATCAACATAGCATTTGATCATAATTAAATGGAAATTGAAGCTTTAAAAGCTAATGGATTTGTAAGGAAAACTGTGTGCAGGGAGAAGAAACTGTCCTCATATTGAATCAGGAAGAACAGTATCATTAAGGAAATAGATCAAGGAAGAGCTGCTCTCAATGATGAAAGAAGAAAAGAAAGAGAAATAAAGAAAAGGAAAGAAAAGCAGACAGGTAACGGGAATTTTTATGAGAGACAAAACAGGGAGATTGCAAGTAAACGTGGTCAGTAAGGACACATGCTCCTGAGATACCAATAAGATGAAAGGCAAAGATGAAACAAAGAAGCATCTTTTATATTTAGCAACAAGGTCTTCTTTTGGTGACCTTGAAAAGAACACTTTCAATAATGTTAAGATGGGAGAAAACATTTCAGAGGCCTGCAGAGTAAGGACAGTTAAATATAGTGGTTTCAATATATATTTCATTTCTGCTTTTCTAATATCCCACTGGAAGGAAAAAGAATAAAAATGGCCTAAACCCACAAAGACAAAGAGAATGAAACAAATAGATGCCAGCAACTAAGAGATTGTCAACAAATGTTTGGAAGCTAGAAAGGGACAGATGTTCAGTAACCAACAACAGACCAGAGGAAGCTGGATGAGGAAGCCAACAACATCGAGCTCATTTAGTGACACAAAGATGAAAGTTTGCATGAAGACCAGCAAGAGCTACAGATCCACTCAGCCTGCCCTTTCCTTAGCCTGGCAGGAGATGTGAGGTTTACTTCGGCAGAGTTTTGACATTTTACTTAAAAAAAAAAAAAGTCTGGAATGTCTCAGTCTCCTTCCCTGCTTGGCCTCTAGAAGGCTGACAGCAGGGCCTATAAGCCTGCCCCACTCCATATACTTCATGCACACTGCCTCCCCAAAGCAGGAGGGTGCAGGATTCCTTCCAAGGGAAACAGACCCAAAAGAAAACACCTACAGAACTGACAGCCGAGATCCAACAATAAAAAGCTGGCACTCTGTCTTATAATCCTACAGCAAAGTTCACTAAGCAACAAATTGCCCCCGCCCCCTCATAGCTTCCCAGCACCTTTCAGTGCTGAAATTTAAAAGGGAAGTCAAAAGTTTACCAGTTATTCAGGGAAGTACAGAAAGTGATGTAATGGGCCTGGCTGGAGAGGAGATACTATACAGACACTTGTGCCTCTCCCTTTGGCTACCAGAGAGCCGAAACAATGAATCCCAAAGAATTATCATTTCCCCAAGAATCCTGTGCTGGGTATAGGGAAAGGCTTAAGTGCTGGTGCCAATCAGAGGAACTTGCCTCCTAGAAAAATATTTCACACAGTTCTGATATCTTAACCTATGTATATCTCCTGACTTTTGTTTCATCTTTTCTATAACACTGGAACTCTGAAATAGAAGGACTGAAAGAATATAGAAGTCTTTCCATGTTTTGGCTAAACTCGTAGTAAATTAATTTTCATTTAGCATCAACTTGTCTCCTAAATGCTTTTAAAAAGTGGCATATTTATGAATCTACGTGCCCATAAAAGAGGAATAAACTTGAAGAAAACTAAGACAATGCAGGGCTTCTAAAGACATAAGCAAATAGTTTATAAAAACAAAATAACAATAGAATGCTAAGAAAGAAACAAGGATCATTTTCCACACACTTGAGCCCATGAAAAGATTTACATAGAGATTTGGGAATCATCAACATAGCTGTGCTCTAATGAGGGTTGAGAAATGCACTGCTCTATGGGTATGGCAATAACTCATTAGGACTCATTTTAACACTATGGCCATTTAGCAGAACAACAGTACAATAGGTCATTGCCAAGGGATTATGACCTATCTAACCACAGATTCTTGTCCCCATTAATGATTCCAGGTATGAATTCCATCTCATGAAGCAGGCAGGCCTTTGATCCGAAGCAGAAAGAGATTGGTTACACCCATGGCATTTGTGCCACTATTTTACCAGTGGCTGTATCTTGCCAAGCCAGTCCTTATTGTAGTTCCCGGAGTTCACAGTTCAGTGATATTGATAATTACTTTTCTCTTATAGTAGTTTATATAGTACTTTCCATCAATTTGAAAGCAGGCCAGTACCTGCTTAATTTCTACATGTTTTATGATTCAAGTTATGTGGTGTCTTCAGCAATAAATTCTCAGCACCGAGTTCTGCAGAATAACCAAGAGCAATGGCAATAGTCTATAATGTTCTTCAGGATCTATGGGATCCCACTGACCATAAATTCCAAAATAGATAACCCATTCCTTTGCACTGAGTTTTTTTGATGTGTTAGGCTGTGGTATCTAGTTGGGGTGTTATCCCCCTATTATAGAGTACCTTCATTTAAACTCTTTCTATTGCCATATACATATATATATTTCTACTATAGGATTCTAGATGATATTTTCTTACAGTAGATAGCAATCAACACTGAGACCCACATGTGGTCAACATGCAAAGAATAGGAGACTATAGAGTGCTTATCCCATTTAGGATGCCTATATGATAATCCTCTCCTCAAGGATCATGGATCTTCAAGGAAGAGTGGACGTAACAAATTTTAAGAGTCAGAAGTAAGGAAGGACTTCAAAGAAACTGTTTTCTGGACACAACAGGGCCGTTGCACATATGAACTCAACAGTTCTCACAGCATGCCCAAGACATGCACTAACTAGTTCAATTCAGACAAAAATCTCAGTATGGAGGAGGGAAGATGGGCATGGAGTCCCACCCCTACCTGAGGAGCTATTTGCATTTAATAGCATTTGATAGAGATGGAATGTCAGTTTTCTTTAATGGTGCAAACTCCTGGTCTGTCAGCCGTATTACAGGGCAGGATGCACATCTAAGAGTAGCACAAACTGTACATGATTGATGAGCAAAAAGAAAGACTATGAAATTGGGTGGCTAAGGAGGTGGAGGTGAATATGAGAAAAGTTGGGGGAGAGGGTGAATATGATAAAAATACAATGTATGAAACTCTCAAGGAATTAATAAAATGTTTGTAAGTAAAAATACGAATGCTGAAGGTTTAATTTTAATAGAAAGATGGACATAAAATTAAGAAAGTCAACTATGGCAGTTCATGCCTTTATTCTTAGCACTCAGAAGGCTGAGGCAGGAGTGTTGTTCAGAGTTTGATGACAGTTTGTGTGGCAGAGAAAGTTCCATGTAAAAACAGCTAAAATTGAGACCCTGTCTCAAAAAGACAAAAAATTGCATCCTACCTCATGTCTGGAAATATTCCTCCTGCTTTTATCCTCTAACAATTTTAGTGTTTCGGGTTTTACATTAATATCTTTGATCCATTTGGAGTTAATATTTATGCAGGGTGAGAGGTGGAGGTCTAGCTTCACTCTTCTACAAGTGGATATTCTTTTTTCCAATCACCATTTGTTGAAGAGACTGCTTTTTTCCCCTCCAATATGTATTTTTGGCATCTTTGTAAAAAATCAGGTGGCTGTGGCTGTATGGGTTCATACCTGGATTTTCTATTCTAATTTTATCAATCTATGTTTCTGTTTTTGAGTCAGGGATCATTTTAGTTAGTTATTCTAGTTAATATGGCTCTGTAGTATAACTTGACCAGTCATTCAAGAAATAATGTGAACGATGGATAAATGGGACCTCATGAAATTTAAAAAAAAAATGCCTACCAAAGGAAATAGTTAACTGAGTAATGAAACAGCCAACAGAATTAGAGAAAACATTTGCTAACTTTATATCATCTGAGGGCTAATATCTAGACTATACAAAGAACTCAAAACACTGGACAACAATAAATCAAACAATACAATCAGTAAATGGGTTTATGACATGAATAGTTATCAAAAGATAAAATGTGGGGGCTGGGGTGGTAGCTCAGTTGGTAAAGTGCTTACTCAACATACATGAGGACCTGAGTTCAGTCCTCAGAACCCACATGAAAAAAATAGCCAGATATGGTAGCCTACACTTATTATTCCAGTGCTGGGAAGGCAGATTTGTAGAACCCTGAGGCTCAGTGTCCAGCTAGCCTAACCTACTCGGTTAATTCTAGGCCAGTGAGAAAGCACATCTCAAAAGACAAAATGGATGGAGACTGAGTAATGGCACCTAAGGTTGTCCCCTGCTCACCACATGTGCACACATATAAATACACATGTGCACCTTCATACACATATGCATGCATATATACACACAGATCAAATCCAAAAATAGAAAGATGAAATACAAGCAGCAACAATCATGAAAAAAAATTCAACTTCACTAGCCATAGAAAAATGCAAATAAAAACTACATTGTGATTACATCTTATCCAAGTCAGAATGATAGCCATTTAAAAAATGATAAATTCTGGCCAGGAGATGGATAAAAGGAAACTCTTATATAGTGCTAGTGGGAATGTAAACTAGTTATAAAAATCAGTATGGAGGCTACTCAAGAATCAAAAATAGATCTACCATATGACCCAGCTATAACATTCCTGGGTATTTACCCCAAGGACTCCAAGTCAACATATCACAGAGATTCTTGTATATCAATGTTTACTGTAGCACTATTCATAATAGTCTAGTTATGGAATCAACCTAGGTGCCCAACAACAGGAGAATGAAGAAAATATGATATATATGCACATGTGTGTTTAACGCATATATTAATGTATTTTGGGGGCCATAAAGAAAAATGAAGCTATTTTATTGGTTGGAAAATAAAGGCAACTAGAGATATTCATATTAAGCAAATGAAGCCAGTCTCAAAAAGCATCATATGCTTTCCTCTCATTTGTGGTTTCTAGATTTCATACAGATTCATAAAATCATGTATGACATGAAAGTGGAAGTGAAGCTTTCATTCATTCATTCATTCATTCATTTATTTATTTCACATACCAACCACAGTTTTTCCTTCTCCAGTTCCCTCCCCCTACCTCCTTCCTACCCACCCCCCATCTACTCAGAAAGGGTAATTCCTCCTATGGGGATGAAATTTTCAAGAACAAAAGAGACCAACAGAAGAGAGCACTGAGAAAATGGAGGGATTTAGGGCAAATGTGCTCAATGATCAATAAATACTTATTTGAAAAATGAGTATCTTTTAATGAAATGAAAAATGAAAGGCAATTTAAATAAATGTTGCAGAAATAGAAAGAGGAAGAAAATCATGGAAAACAAGAAACAGCTATTTGGCATTTTTGTGGTAGTAGGAACTGGCTGAGCTACATCCTCAGTACTCTTTTTACATTTTACTTTGAGATAGATTGCACTAAACCTGTTTAGGTTGACCTTCAACTCAGTACAGCCCAAACGGGACTTGAACTTTCAATCCTTTTGTCTCTGCCTCCCTAATAGTTGGAATTACTGGACTACATTACAAGGCTCAGATAAAATTTTGTTTTTCAATTAGAGGAAAAATCTTAGATGCCCACTATCTAGTTAATTATACTCCTAGAAAAAGAGTAAGAGAGAATATAAAAGGGAGAAAGATGAACAAAGAAGACAAGATCCCATAACTTAAAGTCACTTGTGTCTAGTAAAAATGACCAAGAACAAATAACCAAGACACAATTTGGCAAAATTTTGGAAAATCTGAGTTTGTAGGCTTTGATGGCAATCATTTTAAAAAATAATCATAAAAGTTGATAAAAATATCAGGAAAAGGAATCCTTGTGTACTGTTGATGAGAATGTAAATTAGTGTAGCTATTATATATATTTTAGCAAATTTCATGGAGCTTCCTCAGAAAATGAAAAATAGAACTGTTATATGATCCAATATTCTTACTTCTCAAAGGAAAAAGTCATTATGTCAAAAACCTATCTGCAGTCATATGTTCATTGCAGCATTATTCAACATATAACCTACAGAGATGGAAGATATTTGGAAATGACCCAAATCAATCTGCTAGAGATGAAAACTGCAATATCTAAGATGAAAAATATATTCAAAGGGTCAATAGAAGATTAAACATTATACACCAAAATTCTAATGAACTAGAAAAATATCAACAGAAACACACAGAAGAAAAAACCCTAAAATCTCCCTAGAACATCAGTGAACTACAGGACAATATCAAACATCTTAATAAACATATAATTGGAGTTTTCAAAAAATAAGGAGGCAAGCTAAAATGTTTGACAAAATAGTTACTGAAAATATTGCCAAATTTTTAGAAGTCAATATCTAAAATGAAGAATAGATAAAATATCAATGTCAATGTCATATCAATAGGAATATCTAACAGAATTTAAATTGCTTGGTGTTGTTGCAACATTGTAGATAATGGTGCAAAACTCCTCAGATTTGAACACTGCCTCTGTCCCTCACTAGCTGGGTGATCTTAGGCAAGTTATTTAAGCTTATTAAGTTTTATGGTCTCATTTGTAAAATCAGGAAATATTAATATCTACCTTATAAAATTTTTGTAAGAGTTCTTTGTGTTAATACTAATAAAGGGTTAAAATAGGTGCCCAAAATAAAATAACTTGTTATCATCATCACCATCATCATCGGAGAGCAGAAAGCGGATAATAGGAGAGTGATGTTTCTATATTTTACATTCTAACTATATACAAAGTATCACTTTTATGCAAACAAGATTTAACATTTAATGAAAGTAAAGAGTGAGGAAATAGAAAACAGTTGTCCGCAAAGAGAAGGGAAATCCGGTGACAACTAGAGACGGTATGAGGTAGAAGAAAATTATGGGCTTTTATTTTGTTTTTAGGCTATAGAGACATTAGTGGGCATAAAAGTAGATGTGAAACCATCAACTGTGTGGAAAACTGAAGCTATAAGAAACCAGGATGCACATAACTAAATCACAAATGAGAAGACAAATCTTTTATTAGTACCAGAAGGAAGGTGGAAGTAAGGAATGTAGACATAGCTATGTCTAGAAATTTGATATGAGAAGTCATTTTATACCGACCATTATCTATACAATTTAGTAAACGTGAGTAGAAACATGGCAGTGTTGAAATTTAAGGTGAGTACGTAAGATTTGAAATAGCATGATGGAGATAGGTTGAAAAGAAAGCAGACCATAGCAACACAGAAAGAGTTAGGTCAGTACTGCACACTCAGTCCTGTGATTGTTGTGTGATTTTCCAAAAATTCAGAAAGTACAATACAGGCATGAAAAAAGGTAGACTGATTCAGGTTTGGGATTTTGTCAGACTGATTATCTGAAGGGTAATGGGAAGGTGAACTGGGGGGAAAAAAAAAGATTGGCTAAAGTGATAAATCACAAAGCCCAAGTAAGCTTAGAACAAAGTAGAGATAAGTGTCACTTGTACAAAATAGGGAAGTATATGATTCAAGACTTAGAGGTCTCAATAACGTTGAATTTAAGAAGAGGTTGTGGTTAGAAAATGTGATGTTTTAGTTGAAGATTGTGTGATTCTGAGGGATGATAATGACTGGACATTGCGGTCCAGAAAAATAAGTGGATGAAATGAATCCAAGTTGGAAGTCTCTGGGGAAGATGTCAGAGAAGGTGGATGGCTAGGCGGTTAGAGTATTACATGGGTTAGTTGTCTGAATGAACTTTCCCAGAGTGATGACAGTACCAATAGGAGGAAGACCATGAACTTAAAAACCAAAAGTCTTCAGTGAATAAGAGGGAAATTTGTAAAAGAGATCATATCTGGTCTTGTAGTGGGTAGCTAGCTGTTCCATCTTTGACCTGAAAGTACTACCCCCAGTGAGGCTTCTGGTAACTGTCACGCCTATCTGAGGCAGGGCCTTAAGACCCAAGATCTAGATATGCCGGCTCTCTGGGTTCCTGGTGATCCTGGATGCTGGATAGTAGACCGAGTGGAGTTCTCCAGAGAACCCAGCTAGACTGCACCTCACCTCTTCCGGATCCTGTAACCAACACCTTTACTAGCTGTAAGTTACCCCCAAAATAAACCTCCTTTTTAAGTATGTGGAGTTGCCTTAATAAATCCCCACAATATGGCCTAATGGTCTACTGCAGCCCCTTGAATTGGTGGCTGTACTAGACAATTATTTACTTTAAAGCATTGACTCTGGGCCAATAGATAGTCTGTTAATGACCCATGAGTTCTTTGACACTCTGGAACAATGCTCATGACATTAATTTTCTAAAGACCAAGTGATTAAAAAAAAGCTGAAGAATTACTATTCTAAGGAATTTATGCAAAAAAAAACCTAAGTGCAAACAATGAAAACTTTACATACACCAACACACATACAGACAAGAAGTGAACTCAGTAGTTTTGAAAAAAAAGAGAACACATGAAGTAGGGAGGGAAAAGTAGAATAAAGGCATAGGAGAGAAGTTGGAGGCAAGAGAATAGGGGTGAATTTGATTTTTTTAAAGTGCACAGGCTTAGGAAAGACACATCCTACCAATGTAATCCAGTGTTTCTCTTCTCATACACCACAACAGTAACAGATTGCTCAAGACCTAGCAGGAAGCTTAAGGCTGTGCATTAAAACAGCTGGCAGACAGCAAAGACAGTGAAAAGGGTCCAGAAATCTGCAGGGTAATTTATCACCGAGGCTCAATAATGACCTAGCTGGTAAAAATCTTCAGGGGGCAGCTACTATACAATGGCTGAAGAGAATTAAGTGAGTTTGAGCCACCCCTTTTCACAAGAGCAGGCATTTCAAAAGAGTATAAGGAGCATATGTACCTTTCAGCGATATTTCTTGCAGATTGTAGAAACCGTGCTTGGTCATTTTCTTTCAAGATGTGCTCAGCTTGGTTGATGAGGACTGTTGACCGTTCAAGACACTGGCGGCAATTAGCAACCTGCTGTGCCAATTTTCTCAGTTTCATAACCTTAAAAGATTGGTAAGAGAAAAGATGAGATAAAACATACTGTGCTTAATTAAAAACAATAAAATAACATGAAGGAGATCTGCCCCAGTGATTATAAAAGTGAGGGTTATTAATATCCCATGGCTCCTGCATCAACTGTTCACCTTCTCATCCCGGCTGCTAAGTCTCTCGCCCAAACTATATCTTGATTATTTACTTTGCACTCAGCCATTTCTCTGTTATCTACCTTCTCTTTGTATTAATAACATTGTTCTGAATGTAAAAGCAATGTGTGTTAATTACAAAAATAAGTACAAACATAAAAAGAAATTCTACCACCTAGAGATCACCATTGTTTACATTATATTGGCAATATATTTTTGCACACATTTAACAAAAGTAGCTCATTTTTATTTATGAGTAGCTGCATATATTTCTCTAAGTGTCTTTACACCTACCACAATGTATTCTTGGAAACTTCAGTTCATGTTAGCTGGAACCACCCAGCATGGCACAAAGTATTGGTCATCAAATGAGGTACTTGCAACATTTCCCATTGTACCCACAGCAAGGGTTTATAATCACTATCATTTACCAGCAGGCCAACAAGCCAAAAAACATACAGAAGCTGCATGGAGACTCTAACCTGATCCCTTTTTAACCCTTACTCTTCAGTTCCCTGCTTAGAAATCTTCAGCTATTTGACTCTGTTCTCTCCCTTTCATCTATTATATCTAATAAGTTAAATGATACTATTCTCTCTCTAGCAATTATTATGCTTTTCCTTTCCATATGTTCTATCACTAGTCTGCTTTACATCTTCCAGAAGTCATACCAGAAATCATTGTATGTCTCCAAACTTGCTTTCCTGGCTTCAGCAGCATTATGTTCTGATCTACCATGCCCACCTCTACCATATCAGATTGCATCCTTCCCACAGAGTCACAATAATTTACCAACACATTTTGTAAGTTCCAAGCAGTCAAGATTGCAGTCACATTTATTCTAGAATCCAAACCTATGTTTCTACGATTATTTATTTATCTTTATTACCTTAAAATGTGAGAGGAGGGAGCTGGAGAGATGGCTTAGTGGTTAAGAGCAATGATTACTCTTCCAGAAGACCTGGGTCCTATTCTCAGCACCCACATGCTGGCCCATAACCAACCTTAACTTCAGTCCCAAGAGATCCAATGGCCTCCAAGTGCACTTCATGCACATGATATATAGACATATATCCAGGCAAAACACCCATACACACAAAATAAAGGTTAAAAAAATAAACTGAAAACATGCTAAAGTAAAGCAACTAAATCCTAAGTAAATGATCACACACACACACACACACACACACACACACACACACACACACACAGCCAACATCCAGGTCAAAGCATAGAATGTTTGCAGCACCCAGAGCTGCCATCATTTTTTATCAGACTCGGCAAAGGCCAAATATTACTACTTGGTATCTCTCCCTATGACCTCATTTCTTTTGGATTTTATGATTCAATTTCAAACAGCAATCATCAGAAATTAACTCCAACTCTTGTCAAAAGTCAACTGCACCTTGGTTTCACTGAAGCACTGTGGTTTTACCTTTGTCTCTTTGATTTTAACAGCAATCATTTGCTTCCTCTGCTGGATAATCTCTACCAACTCGTCACATTCTTCCATAAGTTTTGCCTCATGCATAGCAGTATTCACCTGCCAAGAAAGTCCAAAGTATTAGACAGTGATTGTTGCCTTTGTCCCCTGCTGGCTCTCAAAGGTTCGGACTGACAGCTAAACATGCACAACTTCTTCCATACCTCCCTCGATAAGATCCACTCCTAGAAGAAGAGTAGAGATGATGATATTAATGGTGTAAGGGCATTGAAGCACCACAGATAGGAAGCTCTCCGGGCCTCTGGTAGGTGATGATGGTTAATAGAAGGCTGGGCAGGACAGATGAGATGGGGCAATGTTATTCCCACCATGCAAATCTCTTTACTCCAGCACCCTGTCCTCCTGCTGTTCTTTCAAAAAAAAGGCAAGAAGATTCATGTGTCTCAAGGAAAGAAGATCCTCTTCCACAGGCACAATAATATTAAGATTCCAGTGCAACAACATATTTCTACTGGCTTAAAATGTTTTCCATTTTCCTTGTTCCCTTCTGATTTTAAATATGTGAATGTGCAGATCTATTTTCACATGAAACATATGAATGTGTAGATATTTTTTCACATAGTTGTCATAATGTTTTACTCATATTTCTTGGCTTAGAAAGAATTTCTATCCAATATCTAAATACTTTTCCTATTTTGAGATACTGTCTACATCAAGCTATCTCTGCCGCAAAGTCAGGATGGAGTTGAATAAACAGCCACTATTCATTGCCTTTCCATGGACAGATCTCTTTATCTCCTCTCTTCTCTACTACTATTGATATTGGATGGAATGAAGTCCCATGAGGTGCTAAAGTGAATGCAGGAGATTATGGGACTCCTCAGATATAATGGAGAAAGAAGAGACAAGAAGCAGACATCTTTGAAGCACTCAATATGCCAAACACTACACAGAAAAATAGTCCATGTATTAAATGACCATTATAACTTTTCAATGCAGAAGCTTTTTTCCCCTCACTTCACAAGTGCAAAAACAGAGGCTTTGAGAATTTTACTAATTTGTTCCATATCGCAATGCTAATTAAGTGGCAATACCATATTTCAAACGGAGCTCTTTTAAATGAACGCCTGGGCTAGTGGAAGAGGAACATCGGCAGGGGCCGGCAAACAAGGTTCAGTTCCATTTCAGCAGCACACAGAGCAGTGACACAGAGAAGCACAATTATCCCAAGAGTGTATTCAAGGACCACTTGAGCAGAGCTCTAGAAAGCCAAGAAATAGACAATGGTTTCCTTGAGTGCATCAAAACCCAAGGAGCTAGACTGCTGGATTAGCTGGGGAGGAGGGACTGTACTGTCAGTCACACTCTCTCTTCAAAAGATTCCTCTACATATTCCAAATCCCCTAGACCCTTTATCTCCTCGCCCCTTCAGCTCCCTGCTGGATATTTTTAAAAGGGTTCTGTTAATTATTTTATAATTCCATATGAAGTATTTGATCATATTTACCCTCAACTACTTCCCCTAACTCCTCCCAGATCCATCCCTACCCTCCTCATCTTCCTGTCCTCTTTTCACCACTTAAAAAAGAAAGAAAGAAAGAAAGAAAGAAAGAAAGAGCCGGGCGGTGGTGGCGCACGCCTTTAATCCCAGCACTCGGGAGGCAGAGCCAGGCGGATCTCTGTGAGTTCGAGGCCAGCCTGGGCTACCAAGTGAGTTCCAGGAAAGGCGCAAAGCTACACAGAGAAACCCTGTCTCGAAAAACCAAAAAAAAAAAAAAAAAAAAAGAAAGGAAGGAAGGAAGGAAGGAAGGAAGGAAGGAAGGAAGGAAGGAAGGAAGAAGAAAGAAAGAAAGAAAGAAAGAAAGAAAGAAAGAAAGAAAGAAAGAAAGAAAGAAAGAAAGAAAGAAAGAAAGAAAAAGAAAAGAACCCATTGAGTCCAATTTGTTCTGCCCATATACTTCTGGGTGGGGGCCATTCACTGGAATGCGGTCAACCCACCAGGGCCCACACCTTTTAAAAAAGCCCAACTGACTCTTCCTTTCTGAGAAGCCATCAACCGAACAGAGTTCCTCAGTTCCTGTTGGATAATTTTATATTTCCTTTTAAGAGATTTTTTAAAATTTTATGTGCATGAGTGTTTTGCCTTCATATATGTATGTGCGCCGTGTGTGTACCTGATGCCCTCAGAGGTCAGAAGAGAGTGATGGTTCCTTTGGAACTAGAGTTATGGATGGTTGTGAGCCACTGTGTAGCAGCTGGTAACTAAACCCGAGCTCTCTGCAAGAGCAGTCAGGTTAACTGTTAGCAGCCAGTTAACCACTGAGCCATCTATCCAGCCCCAATTTTGTATTTCTTATTTAACCAAAATATTTGCCAATGAATGACAACCTTACTTTTCTTTATTACCACTTTCGGGAGTAGGGGAGGATACAATAACGACAGGTTTTATTTATTCTATATCAACAGTCTCCATTGTTGTTTTTCTTAGACTCTTTCCCTAAGTTACATCTACTTTTCCAAGGTAGACATCATACCATTTCAAGGAACTCTCATTCTTCTGAGAATAAGAGATCTCTCTAGTTCCCCAGGGTCATTGCTCAGAGACCTGGAAACATAGACACTTCCCATTAAAATTTCTTTGTCAGGCTGCTGCTGGTAGAGTAGAGAATGGTGCAGTGCCTCGTTACTTGTAATTTATACCTTAGGCTAACCTTTACAGCACACTCATGCTATGCCAGGCACCGCTGTAATCATTTCTATTTATCACCTTTCAATCCCCCCAAACAATCACTTGTGGCAGGTATCACTATTCCCATTTGATAGATAAGGAAACAGGAGCCCAGAGAGATTAAGTGACTTCTTCGAGCCTATACAATTAAGAGTGATAGGGATGAGATTTGGATCCAGGTTCAACTCTAGGGTGCACACTTTTAACCATTACACATTCTTCCTCTCTAGCCCACCATAATAGCATCTGTCTTTGGTTTCTGATAATCATGATCCCCTTTGCACTACCCATCTTTATTCAGACATCCCTTTGCTTTCATCATTTCAGACTTCTTATTGTTGTTTAGAATGCCATGCATTTGTATGCCCTATACTTTTTCCTGAGATTATCCTTTACTTGACAAGGTATGTCCTCGTTTATTAAGCAAACTTCTATTTCTCTTCAAACTCAGTAATCATCCCTTCTGTAACTTTTTCTCATTGGTAATTATACAATCAGTCACTCTCCTACTTATATTTACATAATACTTTCCATAATTCAGTAATTCTGCTTATTAATTCATATTACTGCAATTGTATTAGTGTTTTCCCCAGTTAATCATAAAGTCTGGAGGCAGAGGCTGTGTTTTGTCTATTTCCAGAATAGAGAATGGTACCTAGTACACACTATGCCAGTATGGGTTGCAGTGAATTGAATGGCAATCCCCTTCTTACTGCTTGTTTAATATGTCCAGTTGGCTCTCTGTGTTAATATAAATTCTATATATGACATCTAGAGATTAAATTATCATTTCCCCTCCATGTCTAATCTCCACTTCTGATTTACTATCTTGTGTCAATAATGTTATTATAGTTATTTGGGTTTAGTAACTTTTTTAAAACAAGTTTTTTTTCTTTATTTTAATTTTGATATTATAATATAATTACATAATTTCCTCCTTCCCCATCTTCTTTCCTACCTCTTCTATATACCCCTCCCTACTTGCCTTCAAATTTATGGCCTCTTTTTTCACTAATTTTTACATGCATATATGCATATACATAAATAATCCTAAATACAGTCTGCTCAATCTGTATAATATTACTCATATGTATATTTTCAGGGTTCACTGTTTGGAATTACATAACCAAGTGGTGTGCACTTCCCTGGGGAAGACTATTTCTCCCACTCTCAGCATTCCTTAGTTGCCTGTAGTGCTTTTTGTAGTGTTGAGGTCTCATGGTCTCCCTCCCCCTCATCCATTTTGGCATGTCTGTTGTTGTCCTTGTTCAGCTCATGTCTAGGCAGTCATGTTGGTGAGACTTTATGAGATCACTAGGAAACAGTCTCACACCAAACTTGTCCTTCATAGTCCATGTAAATTCTCAGTAGTCCCAAAGTCCTTTTCTATTGTCATTTCAATCTCCCTAAAGTTCCTCTAGTAATGAAATGAGGATTTAAGTCAAGTTGCCAATACATTGAGTCCTTGATTGACCTTTGCATACTTTTGAAAAAGCCTCTTTAAGCTCTCTGCCCTCAAAATCATTCTTATTGCCATGCAGCCCCATAACTCTTCCTTTGCCTTCTTCATCAAACATTTATTAAGCACCTTTTGTGGGATGCAGTCTGCTAAGGCCATGTCTTCAATAATTAGCTATCTAGATGAAAAAGAATGGGGCGTGTGTGTGTGTGTGTGTGTGTGTGTGTGTGTGTGTGTGTGTATACACATGTGTATGTCAGAAATCAATCACAGTAGCATAAGGTAATTACCAGCTGATCTATGCTAACTATAAACACGGAAACTGAAAGAAAATACCATGCTCTTAGTGAGCAAGTGGAAAAGATCCAGAATAAGATGGGATGTACTAAACTTTGAAGGAATGTGTTGGAGATTTAAAAGTTAAAAAGGAAGGAAATTTCAAGTCAAACAATAAGGTTTAAATGAGACACCATGTCAAGAACTTTACTCTTTATGCAATATATTCCTGAAAATATTCTTTTTAAGATTTAGTTTTTTTCTTTTTATGTATGTATATATAACTGTGACTGTATGTACATGTTGGTGGTATATCCATAGAGGCCAGAAGAGAATGGAGCTGGAGTCACAGGTGGTTGTGTGTGGCCTGACATGAATGCATAGGAACTAAATTCTAGTCTTCTGAAAGGGCAGTAAACTCTCCTAACCACTGAACCATTTCTCCACCGAATACTTGAGAAGGAAAGTAAGATGATGGATGTCCTCAGTTAACTTTTTTTTATTAAGAGATTTTCTATTCATTTCACATTTCAATCACATATTCCCCTGTCCTTCCTCCTCCCACCCCCCAGCCTTTTCCTCCAACCCACTTCCCATTCTCACCTCCTCCAAGGAGAACTCAGTTAACTTTTTTAATGAAGAGGAAGTACCATTGGTTCAGTTGGGCTAATAACAAACTTAAAAATGACTTAAGTTATTGTGGCTGAGCAGTGGTAGAGCATGCCTTTAATCCCAGCACTTGGGAGGCAGAAGCAGGCAAATCTCTTTGAGTTTCAGGCCAGCCTGGGCTATAGAGTGAGTTCCAGGAAAGGAGCCAAAGCTATACAGAGAAACCCTGTCTTGAAAAGAAGAAGAAGAAGAAGAAGAAGAAGAGGAGGAGGAGGAGGAGGAGGAGGAGGAGGAGGAGGAGGAGGAAGAGGAAGAGGAGGAAGTTATTGTGTGTTAACAGGACATATCAAAGATAAGAAACCATCTCATGATGTTAATCTTCATTGTCAACATGACTGGGTTTTAAATCACCAAAGAAACACAGCTCTCATTGTATTTATGAGGGTGTTTCCAGAAAGGCTTAATTAAGGAAGGAAAATCCACCCCGTGTGCAGGCAGCACCACACCATGGTCTGGGGTCTTAGATTGAATAAGAAAGAGAGAGAGTGAGCTGACTAGCATTTATCTCTCTCTGCTTCTTGACTGCTGACACAATGTGACCATCCAGTTCACATTCCTGCTGCCATTGCTTTTCTGCCATGTGGACCATATCCTCAAACAATCAACCAAGATCAACACTTCTTTACTTCAATTGCTTTTGTCAGGTATTTTGTAACTAACGCACTTTCCTAGCTCAAAAATCTTCAATTAGACAACATGCTCCTTGAGGAGGGATTTTTCCATTTTGTTACATCCACTGTACTTGGAACAATGCCTTGTACAAAATGAATACATACAAAACATTTGTTGATAGAATTGGCCAAGTAAAATACCAAACAACAAGGAGACCAAACTTTAGAAAATATGCCATAGTAAATATATTTTGTTGAGAAAATTTAGGTTGAAGTCTGGGAGCTAGGATGGGAAGGGATTTGTAGCCATTACATCAGGGGAGATTAAAAAAATCCAAGCATACAGCTAGTAGAGCAGAAAGTTGGCTGAAGAGGCAAAATTCCAAATCAAGGCTAAAGCAATGACATTAAAATGTTTCCATGTCAAGAAGCAGCCCAGAAGAGCAAGGTCTTGAAATGTTTTCTGAACAGGAAAAACTCCAGGGAAAATCTGTCTTCATGATGTGAATAAAATAACTCAAATTACTTGGAAGGCATTTGGAAGCCCAATGTTTTGTTTGCAGTTTTATTTGCATATGCAGTAAGGTTATTTCAGTTATAGATGAACCTTTAGTTGAAAATAACTCAGGTTATCTTAAATGTCTTTGGTAGATTGGTTGGTGTGTGAAAGACTCCAGCTCTTTATTTGAACTTTGCTCTTTGTTTTGAGTTAGTGGGCCTGGCTAAATGATTTTATATAAAATTTATACTACATTTTATGTATAAAAATTTATCACCCTTGGAACCAACAGAGACAGCTGACCTGAGCTAGTGGAAGCTCATGGACTCTGGACTGACAGCTAGGGAGCCTTCATGAGACTGCCCTAGGCTCCTGCATGTGTGTGACAGTTGTGTAGCTTGGTCTATTTGTGGGGCTCCTTGTAGTGGGATCAGGACCTGTCCCTGGCTCTTGAGCTGGCATTTGGGAACCCATTCCCTATGGTGGGATGTCTTGCTCAGGCTTGATGCAGGGGGAGGAGTTTGGTTCTGCATCAACTTGATATGCCATGCTTTGTTGACTCCCATGGGAAGCCTGCCCCTTTCGGAAAGGAGGAAGAGTGGGTGAGGGGTGTAAACAGGAGATGGGCGAGGGAATAGGAAGAAAGGAGAGAGGGGAAACTCCTATGGTTGGTATGTAAAATAAATGAAAAAATTTAATAAGAAAAGAAAAAATGTAAGAGGCAATATATTATCATGGAAAGAAAAAAAAAGAAAGACTAGTGAGATCACAGAGATGAGGACAGATGTGAGTCACCGCAAGGACACCTCACTGTTCTCTATTGTTCAGGCCATGCTCATTCTTCACAGAGGAATTTAAGAATTTTTATTTCTTTATGCTTTAATTTGTCCTTAAATTTATATAGATATTATTTTGGAACAGATGACATTTGTAGTGAATGAGCAAAAAACATGTAGTATGTTAATAGATTTTAGATAGATTGATTTTTAAAAGATCTGCTAGTGTCACATATAAAACTGTCTTTTATGATCTCAAGAGCACTAAAAGAAATAAAAATACCAATTTGCTTAATTTGAAAAAATTATCCCCCTTGAAAATATCATTGGGGCGATTCTGTAAACGTTGTTGCTTTTTGGCTCTTTCGGGGGGGGGGGGGCTTCACCCAGCTCCCAACTAAATCACACATGGAGGCTTATTATTACTTATGAATGCCTAGCTTTAGCTTGGCTTATTTTTTTGCCAGCTTTCCTTACCTTTAAATTATCTCATCTACCTTTGGCCTCTGGGCTTTTCCCATTCTCTTATTTCTGAAAATCTTACTCTTACTCCATGGCTTGCTGTGTAGCTGAGCGACTGGCCCCTGAAGTCCTCCTCCTTCTCTGGCTGCTAGCTCCTTCCTTCTTCTTCTCTTTCTCTCCTTTTATATACTCTCTCTGCCTGCCAGCCTTGCCTATCCTTTCCCCTGCCTCGCTATTGGCCATTCAGTTCTTTATTAGACCATCAGGTGTTTTAGACAGGCAAGTAACACAGCTTCACAGAGTTAAACAAATACAACATAAAAAAATGCAACACACCTTAAAATAGTATTCTGGAACAAGCACACCTATTTGTGTGGATCCACCTACCTCAAAAAGATTTTGGGGAGCAGTTTGTGATATTTAAGACAAAGGCTCCCAGCCTCACCCTTTCAAAGAAGAAGTACTAGGTCCCAGGCCGCCCTGGCAAGGTCCCAGGTCTTCTTCTTCTTGATGCCATGATGTTTTACTTTCCTCTCAATTGCAGTGAGACCTTGACTTGCATATTTTTCCAGCTGTACACCACTCATCTCTTTTGAGTAGTGAGAATTAAACCCAAGGCCTCATATATGCGAAGCAAACCCTGTACTACTGAGAATTTCCCAGCTCTAAGATTGACTGTAAAGGAAGGTCTAGTCTTGCCGAATGTCCACCCTTCTCTAGTATAAATTCACAAATTCTTTTGTTGAAAGGATTTTGAGTGATGGCCATTGCAAGGAAACAAATATATGGGAGGTTTCAAATGCCATGGGTTACAAAAACCTTTTTTAAGTATAAATAGTTACTTTGGCAAGTGCTAAAACTCTGTATTGGAATGTAAGTGAGCTAGAACCTTGGTTTCTTTCAGAGATGTTGTATTAACTACTTTCTTTATTGCTACTACAATACACCTGACAAAAGCAACTTAAGGAAGAGCTTGCTTTGCTCACAGTCCAAGAATACATCATGGCAGGGGAATCTTAGAAGGTAGAACTTGAGACAGCTGGTTACATTTCATTCACAGTCAGAAGCAAAGGATAGTAACTGCTAGTGCTTAGCTGTCTTTCTCCTTTGTATTCACTCTAAGACACCGCATAGATGCCTCCTACAGTTCAAGTGGATCATCCTGCATTAATGAACACTATCTAGATAACCCCTCCCAGGCATGCCCAGAGCCTTATCTCCTTGCTGTTTCTAAACCCTCTCAACTGTCAATCAATAAACCATCACAAATGCACTTGACAGTTTTAGGGGGAAATCTCTCAGGTGCTCAGTCTCCAAGTCTTTGTTTCATTCCTATGTTTAAAGTTCATCAGCCTTCTCTCTGCTTCTGTGAGAAATGTCCTCACCCACGCCCTCCTCTCCATTGTCACATCACGAGTCCTATAGAGTTGTGCTGGAGTTCAGAAGGCATTGAGATTTCTGGTTCAGGCAGAACAATACGTATTTGGTGGTAAATTATCCCACACACCCAGACTCAAGTGAATTTCATTTTTTATGTTCATGTCCTCCACTCGACAAGTTAATGTCAACCAAGAAATCATCTACTCAAATAGATCATCACCTTTCACCTAGAAATTCCTAAAATTCTAGCATTAAAGATCATTTGGAGAACTTTTTTGTCTCAGCAAACAATAAGTGCCTGCCATTTACAAGGAGTGGAATGTAATGATAAAAAAACACAGCTTCTGCCTTTGAGGAACTCAATATTTAGTAGAAAGAAGGACATGTGAATACAACTAATCACAATTTAAAGAACACTCAATATAATGGAATACAGCAAAGTCCTATTGAGAACATACCAGGAAACATTGAATTTTGCCAGTGGAAAAAGATCATCAAGGAACATTTTGACGTTTCCCATAGCCGATCTGGCTTAGGTGAATAGGCAATAAGTTGAGCATAAAGAAGTGGGGTTAAAGGGAGAAGAGTCCAGGCAGAGAATGGCATGAATAGAGTAAGCAAAGGCATAAGGAAGAACAGTAGAGAATTGCTGGGGAAGCAGATCAGGTTGCAGGTGCAATGAAGTGAAGCAAGGTTGGAAGTATTGAGGCAGGGCTTGGGAGACAGTCTGGTGGGTAAATTGCTTGTTGCACAATCATGAGGACCAGAGTTCATATACCTAACATACATACAAAAAAAGTCAGGTGTAGCCACAAGCACCTGTAACCCCAATGTAGTGGGGGAAAGAACAGACAGAGATTCTGGAGCTCACTGACCAACAAAATGTCTAGCCAAAACAGCAAGTTCCAGGTTCAGCAATGAGACCATGATCTCAAAAAAAGAATGTGTAAAGGGATTGAAAAGGCATTCAAATGACTTCTGCTGACCTCCACAGGCACATGCACATACAGGCATATGCTCCTGCACACATGTACACACACACACACACTGTGTGCACCTTCACTGCTAGTGTTGAAGAAAAACAAGAAACAAGATGGTGCCTGGAACTCACTGGCCTGCTAGTCCTGCTGAATTGTTAAGTTCCAGATTCAGTGAGAGACCCTGTCTTAGAAAATAAGGCAGGGAGGAGTAGAAGTAGTCACCCAATATCAGTCCCTTACTTCCAGACATGTACACACATGTGCTTATACACAAAATAAAAGAAAAATATGAAGGTTGCAGATATACTATGGAAAGATGTGCTGCCATTTTGACTCAGGATCTTGGTGCTATAATAACACCTAAAGTATTATTAACAGTACAGAGGGGAGAGAAAGCAAGCACAGGACTCAAAGAAGTTAGAGAGAATGCAACATTCTCCCCACCTCCTGTTTTCCCATTACTGTTCTGTCCCACCTTCTCGGACTCCATAACATCAGAGGAAAGAGCCCAAGTTAGAAGTCATTTAGCATGTTGTTGCTTTCTGTACGTGAGAGATGAGAAGGAAAAGTGAGAGGTAAATTGGACAGCTGATGAATTACCAAGAAGCTGTTATGAACAGCTTTGCCATCTTAAAAAGCTGCAAAAAAAAAAATCATTGCTTTTTACCATGATGCCTTCAAGAAAATGCGATGTTTATGAAGCAGACATAGTACTGAGTGTGGCAGCATCAAAGCTAAGGTGTTAAGCCAGATCACACTTTAAGGACATACACATACAGGCCCCATCATCAGCACCAGCACTTCCAGCAGACAGCTGCTAGGTTCAAATGAATAAAAGAAAAGAAAGAAATCTTTTATGTTGTTTTCAAAACACCACAACATTTCAAAGACACTACTGAAGCTTTAAATAAAAATAACTAAAGGAAGCAGGACTTTCTCCAATATGTCTGATCTGTTCCTTTAGATTTGGAGGGAGGTATATATGAAACTATCAATATGATGTTTAGCTTCCTGTACTTGGGTAACTACAACCTAGGGAGGGAAGTCAAGGGTTATTTGAGCATAGTTAAGCAATTAACAGTCTCAGCTCCTAAGTTGATTTCTCTGGTAAGGCAGGGGCATGAGAGATTAGGACGTGGATGGGAATGGCTGTTGGAGCCAGACAAGTGGGCAATGGAAGCTAAGCCATCTCTAGCCGTGTAAGAATGCTAATGAGTTGAACACCAGACAGATATTGACTAAGAGACAAATTTCCTGTCAGCTTATGGGATGGATACACAATACTTAAACACTTTCTGCTGCTTATCACATTTCTAATTACTTCATGTATTTTTAGCTACTTTACTTCTCTCACTGGCCTTCTGCAGAAGGCACGAGCATTCATTATTCTTTTAGAAGAAGAAATTAGGAAACAGAGAGATTATAGAACTTGCACAAGGTCATATAGCTAGAATCAAAAGCAAGATTTTAAACTAGGCAGTCTGTTCATGTCTATGATTTTAATCACTCTGTGTGTGTGTGTGTGTGTGTGTGTGTGTGTGTGTGTGTATGTGTGTGCAAGTGACAGACAGGCAGACAGAGGCAGAGAAAATAGGCTTCTCTTCCTCTTAGTAATTCCTCTCTGGAAATACTTTGTGTATTTATTTTCTTAGTTTTGTGGTAAAATACAAGAACACATATTGTAACATATGTAGAAATGTGAACAATGTACACATGTGTATTTTTACACACACACACACACACACACACACACACACACACACATATATATATATATATATATATATATATATGTATATACCATGTTTATTTTACCCTTGCCTAGCTACCAAAAATCTTGACAGCATAAAGATGGAACAATTTGCTTCACATAACTGTCTTAGGAATGGCTTTTCTAACATAATTTCATATGGCAATTCTGCACTGGTTTTGGAGTACTTTCTCTGCAGGAATGAGACCATCAAACCTTTATAGCCTTTGGTTCTCTACTGTCTCCCTGAATACACCCTTTTTATACAAAGCAATTGCTTAGGACAAGAAAGGAAAAAGCAGGAAAGGTAAATCTAGGTTGTGCATCCAGTATTTTATGTACACAGTTAAAATTTCTGTGTGGAATGAAGGAGAGACCTACTTAAAAAAAAATCTCTTCAGAACCATGGGCAGATTAGATATGAAAAAAAGATTGGCAAAAAAAAAAACCCATAGATTTCTACCTCATCACTTACTGTTAAAATATGAGTCCTGGAAAGAGCATGGAATCATTCAACATTGTATTACTAATAAGTGACAGAGCCAGCCCAGAGATAAGTCTTTGAACTTCTTTGCCCTCTACTACTTGTCCACTACACAGCCATTGGTTATAAACCATTTAGGAGATACCAAAGTCTCTAGCTCATACTTCTATGCATTTACTCTACAAATATGAACATTTATGCAAGTGTGTACACACAAGTTATATATAATAATAATAGAACCAAACTGGAAACAACTGAAATTCTTTGCTGAGAGTAAGAATAAGCAAATAGGGAAATATTCATACAATAAAATGTACTCCCAACCATATCAAATCATAGAAAAAAACTATTGATACAAGTTGAATGGATCACAGAATCATTATGATGAGTGACATAGAAAATCATAATATTTTACAAAACATTACAGAAATGACTAAATTATAATGATGAACAGACCAGTGATTGTAAGGAAGGCAGATGGGACTACACTACAAATTGGTAGAACATAGGGTTGAAGAAATGACTCAGTGGTTAAGAGCCTTGGCTGCTCTCACAAAAGACCTGGGTTTGGTTTCCAGCACCCATATCCAGTGATTCATCTATATTGTCAGATCCAGGGATTCCAACATTGTCTTCTAACCTCCATGAGCATCAGGCATGCAGGCAGTACACAGACATACAAGCAGGCAAAACAACATACACACAAATAAACACATAAATCTATTTTTAAAAAGAGGTAGCACAAGTGAGTTTAAAGGGTAGATGATGAAACAATACTGTCCTAATTCTGGTGGTGATTATAAGAATATATATGACAAAATAAACATACTCCTCCCAAAAATGAAAATGTAAATAAAAAAGAATACTCTCTAGAGTCCCCATAAGGATTTAGGCAGGCCTGGGGAAGCAACGTTTCTGTAGTTTTCTGAAATTCTAACAATTACACATATGTGATAAAATAGTTGGATCCAATATAGACTCAGCCTCTTTTTATATCTCTTCCTCTCCCCACACAAATCATTCTGTACCTCACTTAATAAGAATATTGGGTTTTTATTTTGTAACCCCCCTACAATTTGAATGCAAGTTCCTTAAGGGTGAGGGCATTGCTCCCTACTGTTTGCACAACATGTAGCCTAGTGCCTAACATACTGTAGGTGAGCTATAAATATCTGTAGAAAGACCAGGCATGGTGGTGTATGCTTTTAATCCCAGCACTCAGGAGGCAGAGGCAGCATGATCTCTGAATCTGTTAAAAATAATCAATGAATGAGTGTGCTTGCTCTGAAATCAAGGTATAATGGAAAAGTCTATACAGTTAACTTTTCACATCCATAAGTTCCATACCTGTGGATTTAACCAACCTCATATTTAAAATATCTGAACAAATTTGATTCTGCATTGAGTATGTACAGATATTTGATCATATTCCCAAGCAATACAGTACAACAACTATTTATATAGCATCTACACTGTGCTATTATAAGTAGTCTACAAATATTTAAAGTATATTGAAGGATATAGTTAGATTACATGCAAATACTAAACCATGCTATGCCAGGGACTTGAGAATCTGTGAATTTTGGTATCTGAGCCAATCCTCCATGGATACTGAGGGAGAAGTGTGCTGTATTATATTTCTTCATTACTATTGCTATTGCTCTTACATTTTCTTTTTACACAATTGCCCAAATTTGTTTTCTTTTTATGTTTTGTCATCTCAATATTGTTTACTGAAATATGAAAAACTGGAGAAATATCTGAATAACAACATAGGTTCTAGGAGAGTATATATTTTAAAATATTTCTTTTCTTTATGTTGAAAGGAAGAAATTACCCTACCTGGGTATTGGCTAATCCTGCTGGGGCATTAAAATTTGTACTTCTAAGAGCTAGCCACCAGAGGGAACTATTTACTTAATTATCATTTCTCAACACAACCAGTACCAAGCTATGTGCTGGGTATAAAAAAGAAGTTTGCATGCCACATTTTCTTTATCCACTCTTCTGTGGAGGAACATCTAGGTTGTTTCCAGCTTCTAGCTACTATGATAAAGCTGCAATGAACATGGTTGCACAAGTGCCCTTGTGGTATGATTGAGCATCCTTTGGGTATATGCCCAAGAGTGGTATAGCTGGGTCTTGAGGTAGATCCAGTTATCTGAGGAACAACCAAATTGATTTCCATAGTGGCTGTACAAGTTTGCACTCCCACAAGCAATGGAGGCGTGTTCCCCTTGCTCCACATCCTCTCCAGCATGAGCTGTCACTTGTATTTTTGATCATAGCCATTCTGACAGATGTAAGGTTGAAATCTCAAAGTAGTTTTGATTTGCATTTCCCTAATGACTAAGGATGCTGAACATTTCTTTAAGCATTTCTTAGGCATTTCAGATTCCTCTGTTGAGAATTCTCTGTTTAGATCTGTACCCCATTTTTTAAAAATTGAATTGTTTGGTTTTCTGATGTCTAGTTTAACTCTTAAGTAAATGATAATCATGCTACAATCCACAGGCCCAGAGAGGCTAAGTAACAAGGAGGGCTCTGAGGGGGATGCATGGATCTCCCTAGGAAGAGGAAATAGAATAGATTCTGTGGGTGGACTGGGCCAGTGAGGATGGGAATAGAAGGGACTGGGTTGTGGGGATGGGGAAAGAATATGGGGAGGGATGGGGCGGGACAACTGGAATTGGAGGGCATTTGGGAGACTGTGTGTAAACCTAGTGCAATGGAAACTCCCTGGAATCTATGAGGGTAACCCTAGTAAGGACTCCTAGTAATGGAGGATATAGAGCCTGAACACACCATCTCCTGTAACCAAGCAAGTCTTCCTACAGCGGGACTGGGACACCAACTGAGCCACAGAACCTTTGACCCACAATCTATCATGCAAGATGTGCTGGAGCAACAGTGGCCAGGACTTGTGGGAGTGGCCAACCAATGGCTGGTCTAGTTTGAGGCCCAGGCCAGGAGAGGGATCCCATGCCTGACACTTTCTGGATGGCCAGGAACTGGAAGCTGGATAGCCCAGAGACCTGGGGTAGACTCAACCACAACTGGAAAAAAAATCAATGAAATGATTCCTAACGGTGTTCTGCTCTAATCATAGATTGTTGCCTAGTACACCCATCATCAGAGAGGCTGCCTCCAGCAGCTGATGGGAACAGACGCAGAGACCCACAGCCAAACATTAGGCAAAGAGAGAGCCCAGGTTGGAGGTCTCCGTTGGGTCTCTACCCTTGGAGTTCAGGGAACCCCACAGAAGATGGGGAGGAGAAATTATTGATGCCAGAGGGGTCGAGGAGGGCACCAGGAGAGCAAGGTCACAAGTAATCAACTAAGCAGTTCTCATAGGGGCTCTCTGTGTGAAGTGGCAATCTCGGAGTCTGCATTGGTCTGTGCTAGGTCTTCCATATATATATAATGGTAGTTAGCTTCATGTTTTGTGGGACTCCTAATAGTGGGAGTGGGAGGGGTGTCTCTGATTCTTTTGCCTGCTCTTATTCTCCTACTGGGTTGTCTCACCCAGAGTTGATGTGAAGTTTTGTGCCTGGTCTTATTGTGTATCTTGTTGTGCTATGTTCAATGTCCCAAAGAGGTCTGCTCTTTTCAGGGGGGAGATGTGTGGGAGCCCACAACTGACTCAGTTTCCCAGTTTGAATCTGAAGTCTATTCTGAGTCAAGAGAGTTCAGGCTTATTTGCTCCAAGGCTGTGAGAAAGTTCTGATTAGCCCTCAGAGTCTCCTTGAAGGGCTGTGAGAAAGTTCTGATGAGCCCTCAGAGTCTCCTTGAAGGGCTGTGAGAAAGTCCTGATTAGCCCACAAGAAGGAACACACTATCTAGCTAGATGCAGGTTGCTGATGCCAGCCAGAGGCACACTGAGATAGAAAAGAAACTGCCTGCTCCTTGACGCAAGGCAGGATAGATAGTGGTTGAATGTCTGTGCTGTGCATTGTTCTACCTCTGTCCTTCAAAACTGTATATAAGCTGGCTGGAAATAAACTCGGGACTGTCCGGCATTGTCCTGCAGACCTCTCAACTCTTTTCTTTCTTCTTCATTGTGTCTTCAGTCCACACGCCTCTACCCAGCTACCCAGCTGACTGTCGGCAGGCCCGACAAGTGGCGCCCAGCGGGGGGGGGGGGGGCAGATATGGCGGAGTCCATGATGGACACCACAGAAGAAAAAGGAGTGCACTTGAAAAGAGTGGAAGCTGTGTGAGTTAACTCGAGAGTAAAAGTAATAAGTGTAAATAAAAAAAGCAGACATGTGGTAAAAAAAAATTCGTGAATAAGTGTAAAAATAAGTATGGGCCAAGGAAATAGAATACAGCTGTTTGTAAATTTACTTAAAGATACTTTAAAGGCTAGAGGTACTAAAGTAGAACATAAGCAACTGTGTAAATTTTTAGAATTTGTAGAACATATTGGAGTTAAGATACAGCAGTATTTTGATAAGCATCATCCAGAAAAACTTACAACAGATATTGTCAGTCTCTGGACACTTAGTCAGGACAACTTAGACCTTCATCCTGAAAGGAATAAAGTGTTTCCTGAACGAAGTAAAACTGAAACTAAACATCCTGCTCTGTTAGAGAGACAGCTTTATGTGGATGCTTTTACAAAGTTATTTGATGATAATGACCAGTTAGATTTTGGCAATGAGGCAGAATTAGAGGAAGAGGCTGCTAAGTATTATAATGAAGATTCTCTCACACCTCAAGATTCTCCTCCACCTCCATTCCTGACTATGACCGGTTCATCTGGAGAGATTAAGTGGGTTGTGACCTCAAACCATTAGCCCAATGTCTCACTTTCAGATCTGTTCACTGCAGCTGGTAAATGTAAATGTGAGCACCCTTTGTCTTGGTCTGTGTTCTGACTGTTACTATGTTACTGTTCTGTTCCAACAGTTTAAGGGGACTGGGTTCCCCCAGTAAACTGAGATAAGCAGGTAGCTCCTGCCAGGTGTGGCTTATGTATTGCAAGAGAAACCATCTATTAGACAAGACTCGCTAACCGCGAGTGAGGACATCCTCTCAGTGCTGAAGTAATGGTACTTATGTCTATGTCAGTGTTACTTGTTTGTGTCTACTAATCTCCCTGGTTTTCCTGGAAGGGAAGGAGAGAGAGACAGGGCAAGGGCCACCTCGCTCTGTCTTGCTATGAGGCCCACAGCATGAGTGGAGCTGGTCTTGGCCAGCAGGAGTCAGCCTGCAGCCAGTCAGCAGCTCTCAGAGGGTGAGGGTATGTGTTCTCGGAGCAGAACAGGCAGAGACGGAAGCTGCAGACGAAGTCGCAGGGAGTTCATTCCTACAATTGGCAAGCTGAACAAACATCGAAAAGAGAATCTGATGTTAATTGTTAATTATTATAGTCAGAGAAGTTAACAAAATTTTTTTTTCAGGAACACTGGCAGCCAAGGACACACTCTGTGCCTCCTTTCCTTCCTAAGCCAAGTTCTTCACTGTGATAACATCAAGGTCTCTTCTGCTGGCCAGCAACTTCCAACTTTATCCCACTTTAACCCTTCTCTGTCCTGATACTGCTTGAAAAAAATGTTGAATTACCAGCCTGCATACTCTAATGTTTTGGAAAAAAATTTATGCTTTTGCCTCCACAGGAAAAGAAAAAAATACATGAATACTGGTCATTTGAGTTCAATGGATTACAAATACTTGTCATCATTTAAGAGAATTGATTACAAATTATTATTGTTATTATTATTTTTTTTCAGTACAGAGTTTCTCTGTGTAGCTTTGGAGCCTGTCCGGGATCTCACTCTGTAGCCTAGGCTGGCCTCGAACTCACAGAGATCCGCCTGCCTCTGCCTCCTGAGGGCTGGGATTAAAGGTGTGCGCCACCACCATCCCCACAAATTATTATTGATTAAGATAAGAAAAACTTCTGCTAATCTAAAATGTTTCACATTGATACAGGCTTTTAATATATTAATGCAAAAATAAGTTTTTGTTATGATATATGTATATATCTATATGTTTCTATTCTTGTTTGGAATGTTTCACCTATGCAATGTTCTAAACTGCTGGGAAGAGACCACAAGGAAATGAACTTTAGTGAAAATTTGCATGTTGTCTAAAAAGCAAGAGAAGGTGAAAGGCGGGAATAATGTTAGGTAAGGGAAAAAAAGGAATTTGTCTATGTCTGGCAGAACCAGAAAAGCAAACATAGTGAAAGGTGTGACCTGAAGGTAAATGCTAAGTTGTAGACAGTCAGAGGGGATGTGAACTATCCTGAGTGTGAAGGAAAACTGTAAGATATATGTGGGATTTAACTATATTATGTTAATTTGGTTTTCTTCCTTTTTAAAAATAGCTGATGATTCTTCATTGCAAAATGTTTATGTTAAAAATGGAAATATATACACATGTATGTACGTGGACATGTATGTGACTTAGATTTAACTCTTTAACTCTGTGTGGGTATGAATGAAAGTTAGATCCAACTGTGTGTATGTGTGTGTAACTATTGTTTAATTTTAAACAGTAACCACATGGACTTCCTCCATCTTGGCTTGTGACCTCATTATGAAGTGGTCAGCCATGTGGCTGGCAAAAACCTTTAACATAAGATTAAAGAATACCTCTCTTAGTCCTAATGAGCTCTCTGTTTATTGTATCTCCTTTTAGACTAAGGAGGCAGCAAGCCTCAAATATTTTGGATTGGTATATATTTTTATATAATATTTCATGTTATAAAAATAAGGTTTATATAAGATAAGATTAAAAACAATGTTTAATAAAATATTGAAGCTGTACCTCAATGCTTTTATACACAAGGATGCACCTTGCTCTGGCAGGTAAATTTTGCAATTTAAGAGTCTCCCAGATGATAATGGTCTTAAAGACATAGAGTGATCATGGGAAACAGCTGAGGGTTATGAATCTTAACAGTTTTGCCAGGTGATGGCCATGAGAAGCAGGAGCCACAGGAAAATGGAATAGGCTTGATTCTAGAAGATATTTTGGAAAGGAACCAAATGTAATAAATGTTCCATTTACTAAATAACAAACTGATTGGCTATTTAAAATAATGATTCTTGGGCAATTGCTTTTGCTCAGTTTTTGGGTCAAATTGATAATCATTATCCTGCTGATCAACTATTATAGTTTGCTCAGATGCATTCATTTCTTTTTCCTAAAGTATTAATATATACTCCAGTAAAAGATGCTGCTTTGGTTTTTACTGATGGGTCTTCTAATGGGAAAGCAGCTTATGTGATTAATGGTGACGGACATGTAGTTCAAACTACTCCCGATTCAGCTCAAGTTGTTGAGTTGAGCTGTTGGTTTTTCAAGTTCTTAAAGATAATTTATTTAATTTATATACAGATTGTCAATATATTTGTAGAGTTCTTTAAGTTATAGAAACTGTTTCTTATATTAAAACTATTAATGAGCAAATAAGAATATTATTTCAACAAATTCAGGATGCAATTCATTTAAGGAAATTGCCATATTTTGTAGAACATACTAGAGCACATTTAAATCTGGTCCATTGGCTGAAGGTAATGCTTTAGATGATAAATTTATTCAGTTGATCACATGCTTTATATCATCAAAATAGTAAAAAAAAAAACTTAACAAAACAATTTGATTTAACAACAGAAACTGCTCACCAAATCGTTAAGAAATGTGCTACATGTCCTCAATATTTGACTGTACCACACTTCAAAACTGTATGTAAGCGGTCTGTGAAATAAACTCGGGACTGTCTGGCATTGACCTGCAGACCTCTCGACTCTTTTCTGTCTCCTTCATTGTCTCTACAATTTACACACCCTCACCCAGCTACCCAGCTGACTGTTGGCATTCTCCAACAGAGATGGGGCAGGGGAGTGGACCTGGGGGAGAGGGGAGGTAGGGGGAACTGGGAAAAGTGGGGGAAGGGCAGGGGAAGCTATGGTCAGGATGTATTGTATGGGAGAAGAATAAAAAAGTTTTCAAGGAATACAGGATACTTTACTCTTAGAATTTTGCCTGATGGAGATTAATATTATTACACGGAAGTGCTGAGATGAAAGTATGTTTAGGGTCCTCTGGACACAGAGAAGGGAGGCACCGACACTAAAAAGATGCATGGGCATGGGGCAGAAAGACATTTGAACAGAGCCTTATGGGAAAACTGTCAGCCAGAAGAAAAGAGAAACAGTTTAACTCCTGTGGGGACACGTTCTATCCTCATCATTGTACTTCAAGTGCCTGGCCAAAGGTAAACATACGCTTAAGTATGTTTGAAATTGGTGAACAAAACACAAAGTGCAGATGCTAAAAAACAAACTAGTAACATAAATTAGGGAAACAAAGTCCTGATCCTGATGGGTCTTATAAATCTTTTTAAGTGCAATGAGGAACCATTTTTTGTCTTTGTGGAAGGGAAGTGACATGATACATTTGCATTTAGAAAGCCCAATCCTTCAGACAGTATAGGAAATGGATGGTAGAGGGGTGCCAGAATGGATCAGAAAGAACTGTTAGGAATTGTAGTTTTCAAAATGACTATAGCAAAGCCATGGTCAGCACCTTCAGGAAGCTGGTAGTTCAACACATGAAATGTGTATGATCAGGAAATTTCAGTACAACAGATAGTAGAGGTGTGCACATGCTGCTCTGCCTGAGTTCAGGAAGCTTATGGGTGGCAGTGGCAGTACCAGAAACAGCATCTGACTTCTAGTCAAGCTTTATCCAACGCTGTCCTGCCTGTGATTTCCAGAATGATAGAAGGAGGGAAAGGCATGGCAAGCAAAGAAAAGTTTATACCTTTTGTTTCAGACTGAGCTGCAGGGAAAATTTAGATCCTCTTTGCACTCAAATCTATCATAAGCATTCTTCCCCAAGACCTTTGTCTCCAGAAGAAGGATACAGCATCCAAATATCCACTACACACATTCAGAGCCAGCAATCTCTACTGGAAGGTCCAGGGAAATTCCAAGTCTAACCCCTAAGGACAAGAAGGGAATTATTCTGAGAAAGAAGTGATTCTTTCACAATCAGTGGATTTCAGATGACAAAAACCAAAGTCCTTGTTCCATGTTCAGAAAAGGCAGATGATCACCAGAAAAAAGAAAAAAAAAAGCCCAAGCAGAAAAATGAAATCAGCTAAAGCAGAAAGCACATTCCTCTAAACTACAAGGATCAGTCAGGTCAAGAGTAGAGATAGGATAGAGAAGGACCAGGGCAGAACCCCAAGGACAAGAATCTGAGGAGTTGTGTTTGAGCACATCACTAAGATAGGTAGTCTCAGAATAGTCTCTAAGTCCGTGACAAAATACAAATATGTCTTGAGGATATATTTGCAAAGTCTCAGCTACTTCATATGGTAGGAAAGACTAGTGCACTTGATGGGGATGAGTTAAGAAAAAAATCAGGCTGGCTGTGAACCAATAGCTGAGGAGCCCCCATGGAACTGGACCAGGCCCTCTGGATAAGTGAGACAGTTGATTAGCCTGAACTGTTTAGGAGGCCCCCAGGCAATAGAACAGAGACCTGTGCTAGGTGCATGAGCTGGCTTTTTGGAACCTAGTGCCTATGCTGAGACACTTTGCTCAGCCTTGGTGCAGGGAGGAGGGGACTGGACCTGCCTCAACTGAATGTACCAAGCTCTGCTGACTCCCCTGGGGAGACCTTACCTTGGAGGAGGTGGGAATGGGGGGTGGACTAGGGAGGAAGGCTGGGTAGTGGGAGGAGGGAGGACAGAGGAATCCGTGGCTGAGATGCAAAATTAAATTAATTATAAAATAAAAATATTTATTAAAAAATAAAATAAAAGAGTATTTTTATAACAGTATGAAATATAAAGGCTTAGTTTCCTATTTAAATGCTTACAAATGACAGGGAAAGCCTGTAGAAGAATGGAGAGATGTCAGAAAGCTAAAGGCATAAAGAAAACCAATAAAATTTTATTAATGATGAAAAAAAAACAAACAGAAAACAGAGCCGGGCGGTGGTGACACACACCTTTAATCCCAGCACTCGGGAGGCAGAGGCAGGCAGATCTCTGTGAGTTCGAAGCCAGTCTGGTCTATAGAGCGAGATCCAGGACAGGCACCAAAACTACACAGAGAAACCCTGTCTCAAAAAAACAAAACAAAAAAAAGAGAGGAAAAGAATTAGATCTATATAAATATATCAATGTCTGTCCATATATACATACTTACACATGTGCACATCATCCAGAACATGTTTTAAGGAAAGTTTCTAAGGACAATGTAAAGGAAGAAAGGCTCCCTGGAAATCCTGGGGTGACAAACTAAAAAACAAAATTCAATTAAAATTAAAAATGTTCCTTAAAGCAAAACATACTGCTAGGTAAGCCTCTCTAACAAGAAGTGGGCTCAGTTTCTCCTCCTCTAGAGAGGACAGCACTAATACCTAGTCCCAGAAGATTTGTATATGTTTATTAAATGATGTAATTAAATCATCTTATATATTTTCTAATGTATGCTGTGTCAGTTTTCTTTTGCTTTGTCTTATTTTACCACTGTCAATGATGATAACAGTGACTCCTACTGGAATAGAATTTACAACATCTGCAGAATCAAGCAAGTTATCATCTGAATTACTTTTATTCAGTTTAAAAATATAATCTGCTTTGTTTTCTGGAACATAGTGAGCCGTGCATGATTTGTTTTTCCCTGAGATTTCTTAGGTCCCTTCTCTTACTCTTCTTTCTACATCTACACCTCTTGATCTCATTCTCAAATGCAGTGACCTCCAAGCTGTAGGACAGGGTTAGCTCTGCCTCTAAAAATAAGATAGACTCCTTCCCTACTGCCACGCCATCATACTTCTCATCATCGTTCAGAACAAAAGGTCAATGCCAAGAGGGATTCACTCTCTCCCTACTAGGAACCACACCATTACCTATTTACTATTATTATTCAGAGCAAAAGGGCTATGCCAGGAGGGAGGTCAACGACTGATTTCTGACAAAACACCAATTACATTTCATATGGTTAGCTAGAAAGGAATTTGGCTGGTACAAACTTGTTTTTCTGCTCTGGGCTACCCCATAATTAACACAATCCCCAGCCTCTGAGGCCAAAAGATATTAGCTGGAATCTAGAAGAAATAGGTGTCAAAGAAAGAAAGGTAACTAACATATTCTCCTACTTACAAAAAAAATATAACACTGCAATTGCATTCAGCTTTAGTCTCCTCTATGGTGCTTCTGGAGGGAGGGGATTCCATCTGTTCTGTGCTCTGAGCTGCAAGCAGAGTACATATCTATATACATACAGGAGGCTCATTAAAAATACTTGGTAACACATCAATGACTGTATACCTTCCCCATTCAATCTTCATTCTATGTAGTATAGCAGGGAATCCACCTATTAGCCTGCCTAGCATTTGAGTAGGAAGGAGGATTGATTATCAAAATAACAGCAACTCTGGTACTATAAAAGTGCTACCGGAGTCACAGGATAACATAGGCTTACCCAGGGATCCCACAGGCGGTTGCCTTGCGGTGAAAAGTCATGTGTGTGTGTGTGTGTGTGTGTATTTCTGTCCATATATGTGTATTTGTGTGTATAATGCTCATATTACATAACTCTTTGAACCACCACCAGTAGGGCAAGGCAAGTAAATGTGTGTCTCCTCACCCCAATAGTTGCTAACCAAAAGCCTACCTTTATAGAGCTTCTTTTCCATACAAGTTTGTCCTTAGTTACATCCTTAACCTTATTCACCTATATCTACCTAGTGACTGCATGGGGAGAATAACAGTTCTGTAGTGTCATCATGGAGATATTTCATGTCTATATTTATCTTCACAACATCCATGAGGTATATGGAGCATATACTAATAATGCCTGCATTTTATGGATGATAAAACTGAGATCCAGAGTGGTAAAGTGAACTATCAAAATCACATAAGCTAGCAAGTGTTGGTTCCAACACAAGCTGGGCTGCCTAATTCCAAAGCAGATATTTATGTTCCCATTCTTTCTTTTTCTTTTTCTTTTCTTTTCTTTCTTTCCTTTTCTTTTTCTTTTTCTTTCTTTTTTTTTCAAGACAAGATATTGTAGCCCAGTGGGATCTCAAACTCACTGTGTAGTTAAGGATTACCCTAAACTTCTGATCCTCTTGCCTCTACCTCCCAAGTACTAGGATCTTATTCGGTGCTGGACATTGAACCCAAGAATTTGTGCACACTAGGCAGGCAATTCTAGCAATGTAACTACATCCCCAGCTCACCCACGTACCATTGGAACCATCAAAGCTGTCCTGCCCTTTGATCATGTTCTTTGTAGCTAAAACTATTATTTGGGAAAACTGACCCTCTTTCTTTTGAGGATTTTCATGTGCTGTTTCTGTGTTTTATTAGCACTTTTTTTTCTACCCCAGGAGGCAGCAGAGGCAAGTAGAAAGAGCTCCGTATTTGAAGTCAAGTAGGATTGTCTGGATCCCAGCTTTGAAACTTACAAGACCAATGACCTTGAACAAGTCACTTATCTCTGAGCTTATCTTTCTGACCTGTAAAACAGAAATAACACTAACTATCTCAGAAGCAGTTGTGAAAAACAAATGAACTAATAGAGATAGGGACCTCACAGTGCCTAGTACATAGTAGAAGTTAAATAAATATGGATTGCCTTCCCCGTTCCTCTCTCACTCCAACTTGCTGTGCTGGATTGAAAACAGACAACACTTCTTTTGCCCAAAGCTGAAATTCAGGCTTTGATTCATGATCCTACTTGTCTTACTGTAACACGGGGTGGCTCACATTTCAGCTTTTGGTTTATCACTGAAAATGGTTGCTCTCATAACTTTTTAAAAATGTATATTACAAATGTGTGTGTCCATGTTCACATGTGTGTATACATTCTTATATGTGTTGGGGTGCACATGGGGGAGTGTGTGTGTGTGTGTGTGTGTGTGTGTGTGTGTGTGTGTGTATGTATGCACACACGCATGCGGAGTTCTGAAGTTTATACCAGGTGTGTTCCTCAATTGCTCTCCATATTTTTTTCTTGAAACAAGGTCTCTCACTGAACCAAGAGTTTGCCAATTCTGGCTAGTCTAGTTAGCTGGTTTGTTCCAGGGATCCTCTGTCTTTGCCTCCTGAGTGGTGGGATTACAGCGGACTACCATGACTTCTCACCTTTTAGGTGGGCTCTGGGGTTCTGAACTCCATCCCCCCATTTGCACAGCAATCTCAGCTCCCCATAATCTTTTCGTAGTTATTTGGCATACACTGAGAGCCTACATCTGGTGTACCACACACATGTTGGGGGGGCATGCGCGCGCGCGCGCGCGCACACACACACACACACACACACACACACACACACACTCATGTACTTGAACATGAGAACATGTTTCTAAATAATTTAAAAGTTTAAGCTGTTACTCAGACATTACTTCCATGCAATAAAACAGATAAATCAGCCTTCTTCCACTTAATAAGCTAGAACCAGAAAGTTTGGGTTGCCCTTATTTGGGTAGGGAGCTAACTTACTCACTTACTTTGATTTGAATAAATGATGATACTTCATGTCTGTGATTTCTTACCAAGTTCAGATCTCATGTCCTCAGAGCCATATTCCAAACAGACTTTCTAGCAAAGGACGGAGCTACTACTATCCAGTTTCCCATGGGCTAGTTTTAGACTGTCAATGTGGTTTAGCTTGTACCTAGCTATTTCTCTGTTATCAAATTCTCCGCAATGGAGAGTGTTAAACAATGGGCACAAAGGAAGGTACAGTGGGCATAGGAGAAAACTGAGCTAGTACTGGAGTGGTGATACAGGACTTTGATTAAAAAACGTAAGGTCTATGGAGTTTGACTGACAAGAGGGTAAGGAAAGCTTTAAAATGCTTTCCTTATACATTTTGACAGTTTTTAACTGGTTGCAGTGAAAACATTACTGCCATCTTCAACAGTTTTGTTGTGAAATTGTCGAAGCATGTCGAAAGCTAGACAGCATGATGAAACCCCAATTGCTCATCCTTTAGCTTCAAAAGCCATCAACATTTTGGTTGGTTCGATTTGTTCTTTTCCCTTTCTGCTGCAGTATTTCAAAGCAAGAAATGATTTCACTCCCCACTACTTTCGTTGACACCTCAAAAATATGTTTTATTGCATAAGGATTGACACAATTTCTTAATACTAGAATCTAATGCCTGTTCCATAGTTTGTCTTCACCAGTTATATAAAGAAGTACCTTTGCAGTTGATTTATTGTAATCTGGTATATATGAAGAAGAATTTGGTATTGGATTTTCAAAGGCCACACATATTTGAATAATCATCATGTTTTATAGTGGAAAAAGAGAAGCACTCATCTGTGCTATGCATTGTTTCTATTGTCTTTAAAAAAAAAAACATTGAGCTGGACATGGTGGATTGTGTCCATCATCCCAGCACTTGGGAGGCAATGGCAGGAGGGTCAGGAGTTCAGGCTAGCCTTGGCTAAAAGTGAACTCCAGATCAGCCTGGGCTGTATGAATCTCTGTCTCAAAATGCTAAATTTAAACTGGGACATGGTGGTGTACACCAGTAATCCTAGCACTCAGCTTGCTGAAGCAGGATGATTTTTGAATTAGAGGGTACCCTAGGCTAACCAGCAAGATCAAAGGCAGCCATAACTACACAGGCTAAAGATGCTGGAGTCTACTGCAGGAGCAAGAACCATGGTGGTAGCATTTATCTCATCCATTATAAAAATGCAGACCCTTGTAAAATGGTATTTCATTAATTCACACAGCACTGTGAATTTCAGGTCTTTGAAAACAAATTGTGGCTTTTCCTCTGTACCGAGTCCACTGAAAAGTTGCCATGAGCAAGGCCCACCCTTCCAAGCTGAAGAAATTTGTGGACAAGAAGTTATCATTGAAGTTAAATAGTGGCCGACATGTACAAGGAATACTATGGGGCTTTGATCCTTTTATGAATCTTGTGATTGATGAGTGTGTGGAAATGGCAACTAGTGGGCAACAGAATAACATCGGCATGGTAGTCATACGAGGATACAGCATCATCATGTTAGAAGCCTTGGAAAGACTCTAAACAATGGCTGTTCAGCAAAGGAATCCACATCCTTCCTCTAAGGACTGATTGGGGTGTAGAACTGGGTCATGTACATTTTCATATGAAACTTTTTGCTATATAAACTTTTGTGATACTCAAAAAAAGAGAGAGAAAACAAATTGTGAAGCAAACATTGGACAGGCAGAAGACTAGAACATCGCTGGGTAGAACAGAAAGGGAGATACTTGGAGAATGCAGAGGTTACAGGAATTAGGAAAGACAGTCTAACAGGACATTCAACTGTTCAATTGAAACTATTTCTTATTTCACTGATTTCTTTCTGTATGGAAGCAACTCAAGTCTGGAAAACTCAACTGTCATATTTATAACAAGAGGCTAGTCCTACAGGATAACACATATTTGTCAGTACACACCCTAAACCAATTGGTAGGTCCTATTCTCAACTTTAGTTGGAATTCAATATCTATTATTCTACTAGAGAGTTGACCAAAAAGGCTAGGTATAAATCACTGAACTTGATCTCATTCTGCAATTGCATGGTAAAGAAAAACACGAAAGAAAGTCCCACCTGCTTGCTGGTATATTTTTTGGTATGAGAGTATGAATTCCCTCAATAATCTGAGATTGTTGACAACACAATTCAATAACTCTAAATTGAAAGTTACTCATATAGGAAATAAATACTTTAAAAATAAGAAAAAGCCTGGGGCTGTAACTAACTGATAGAACACTTGTCTAGGATTCAAGAGGCCCAGGGTTCCATCCCCAGCCTATAAAAGAGTAGAAGAAAGGACAAAGAGAAATGATAAGGGGGAAAGATAGAGCTACAGTATAAAACAGATCAGGTAGCAAATAATTAAGAGGGCTGGGGAGATGGCTCAAGAGATAAGAACACTTGCTGCTTGTAAGTGTGCAGACTTGAGCTTGGAGCCCCAGTACCCACATAAAAGCTAGGCTGGGCAATGAACAACTGTAGTCCCAGCACTGAGGAGTGCGGCACAGACAGTTGGGTCCCCAGAGCTCAGCGGCCAGTCAGCCTAGCTGAGCAATGACAAGCTCCAGATTCACAAAGAGACCCTGTCTCAAGGAGATAAGGCAAAGAGTGACAGAGCAGGACACCAATATCCTCCTCTGGCCTCCATCCCCACACACATACACATGTACATACACGAACAAATAAATAAGAATTTAAATACTTGAATAAAACTATCAATAAATCAATATAGTAGTTCAGTTGCGAATTTTGTAGCTTACAGAAATTTTACATTCTTCTCTAATATTCAGTCACAAAGAACAAAGTTACATTAAAACAGTATGGAATGTAAACTCTATCATCGATGAGATTTATTCTGCAAAAGAGAACTAAAAAAAAAATCACAAAAAATAAATTTCAAAATCCTTAACTGCTTGTAAATTAAGAAACAGGCTCTTAAATAACTCTAAAAACATCAAAATTGAAATTGTTAATTCTATAGAAAATAAAGAGCACAGTCTTATTTTAAAGTTTATGTGTTTGGACGTTTTGCTTGCACCTCTATCTGTACATTATGTCTGTTAGGGGCTGGAATAAGCCAGAAGAAGGCATCAGATCCTCTGGAACTGGAGTTACAGGTGGTTGTTGGCTACCATGTAGGTGCTGGAACTGACCACGGATCCTGAAAAGCAGCTGGTGCTCTTAACCACTGAGCCATCTCTCTAGACCCAAGGGCATAGTCTTAATACAAAACATCTATTGGATACTGTTAAAATTGGACTCAAGAGACTATAAAATGATAGATAAATTAACAATTTAACTCAAAAAATGGAAAAAGAAATCAAAGTAAATAAAGAGAGGAAATTCACTTTTAAAAAGGTGACATTAATGGAATCACCATAGATAACTATAATCATAACTAAAATAAAAAGTGGCTCATTCAAAGCTCAATGAAAAAGGAAACGAATAAAAGAATACCAGCACTCCAGAGACAGAGGCAAGTAAATCTCTGAGTTCAAAGCCAGCCTGCATAGTGAGATCTTGTCTCAAAAATACACACACACACACACACACACACACACACACACACACGCGCGCGCGCGCGCGCGCACACACACACACTACAATAGTAACAACAGAAAGGGAGAGATGCCCTTAGCTATAGACAATAAATAGTGGGCTGGTAAAGATACAACAACTGGTCACAATTTACAGCACTTACTTGTTTTTATAGTATAAAATTGCCACTATGGTGGACTTGAAGCACCAGTGTATAGCCACTAAGCCCCAAATGCGAAGGAATGGCATAGAAATGGCAGCCAGTTCCAACCCACTACCGGATAGATACTAAAGTAATTACAAGGGAATATTACATATAAACTTATGACACATAGTTGAAAAGGTATTGAAATACTACCTGATTTTAGGTAGTATTTAGAAGAAGTGAAAAATATTGAGACTAATAACTTTTCTCAAAATTGGAAAGTTACTTGAAGATCTTAAAAGGCTCCAGGTCCAGACAGTTGAAGTGCTGAATTATAGAGTCTCTTGAAAGAACAGATTAGTTACATATCATTGTATTCATTTAAAACCACAGATAAAGATAAAAGGACCTCAAATGCATCTGGTGAATCTAGTATAATATCACAATACTCAAAGCCAAAAAAGATAATCAGAAATAGTAAGACTATAGATTTATTTCACTTCTGAATATATTTAAAAAATTCTAACTGCATTTAAAAATTAATTTTAACATGGTAACAAAGAAATAAAGTATTATTTTAGAAATAAAAGAATGACTTAACATTAGAAAATTTACCAACATATGGAACTATAGTAACACATTCTAAAATTTAAAAAATTCATTAGTCAAACCAAATGAAAACTCTAAATTTAAAAAAAAAAAGTTGCTTGAAGATGCTCAAAACAAATCACCAACATCATACTAGATGGTAACATGCTAAAGGTGACATGCCCTTTCCAGTAAAATCACAGACAAAGTGCGAATATCTGACATCATAGTTCTTGATGTTTGGTTGACGCAAAAGAAAATGAAGTAATTGGTGTATTTTTGTAAAGAAGATAAAAGCACCTTGGGTAATCCAAGAGACTACTTTACTATAGATCTAAAATTATCAGTACAGCACGAAAACACACAAAATCGAAAGCTTTTCTCCACATGCTTTTTAAAAGTGAAAATGAAAAAGTAACACATTTCCAACAGGTCTATAAAACACCTAGGATTCGATTTAACAAAGGGGAACAGTATCTATTTGGAAAAAAATATTAAAGAAATGATTTAAAAAATAACAACTGAAAAATATAGAGATGTACTATTATCAGGTTTCTTGATAGTGACCTCACATCATAAAAATACATTTCTTCCAAAAATTAATATGCAATTGTAATAAGATAATAATTACAACCTAAACTGAGTATGATTTATAACTGGATAAGAGTATTTTAAATTTCATATTAAAAAACAAGTATCTAAAACAATAAGAAAACAATGGAAAACAGACACCAGATGTTAAATATGTTTTGTTTTGTTCTGGTTTGTTTTGTGACAAGCTTTCCCTATATAGGGCTGGCTGGCCTGAATTATGTATCCTAGACTGTTGGTGTAGTCATGATGATCCTGCCTCAGCCTCCCAAGAACAAATATTATAGGTGTGTGCCATCATGCCCTGTCCAATTGTTAAAACCACTATAATTAAAATAATAAAGCATTGGCAGATGAGTAGAAAATTAAATCAATGGGACAGAAAACAGTATAGAATTAGAATTAAGTCCACATGAAGACTCAATATATGACTAAAGCAACACACCCATTTAATGAGAAAATGACTTTTTATATTTTAACAAATGGCCCTTACACAGTAACTATCTCCCTGGTAGTAAATTTCAAGACCTCATATATCCTCAAATAATGTCAGGTGTATTAATGTCTTAACTATAAAAAGTAAAATCATTTCAAATGTGGCAAGAAAGTTTTATGAAAGGGCTGAGTATGTAGCTCAGTTGGTAGTGTGCTTGCATGGCTTGCACGAGGTCCTGGGTTTTAACCCTACCACCATTTAAACTGGATGAGCTGGCACACACCGGCAACCCCAGCACTTGGGAGGCAGAGGCAGAAGTTAAGGTCATCCTTGACTGCATACAGTCCAGCTACATGAGGGCCCTATCTCAGATAGTGATGGAGGGGAAAAGGAGAGAGAGAGAGAGGTTGATTAAGTTAGTTGTGTAGAGAATTCCACAAGCTCCTAAACTCTTCTCATCAATCAGTGGCCTCCCCTTGGAAAACATTATTCATTCCCATGGTCTTGTGCATGTGTGGCCTATGAAGAGACTAACTCCCCTTTAATTTTGTGGTGCCCAGCTATAAGCACAGCAGTCCAGTCTTCAAACCTCAAGTCCCAGCACCTCCATGTTTGTTTGCAGCAAACTCATGGCACTCCTACTTCAGAGAAAAAATAACAATTATATCACAAAACACCCAACAAGCATCCCTCTTCAACCATTTTCCCTTCCTTCTGTCTTTTAGGGAAAGGAAAAGGGTATGTCTCTCTAGAAAGCTCACCCTCTCCCTGCGCTCTGGATCTCATTTTTCTCCTCTTTTGGTGTTCCTCACTTATGCAGTTAATACTCTTCCCTGTTCCTGCCATTCAGTCTCTCTCTGACAATTGGTTAATTTCCACTGGCATTTAACGAGACTTGTTTTCATATCATCTCAAACACTGAAAACCCATTTACTTCTTCTAGAAAGTCTGTCTTCCCTCAGCTTCCATGACACCAATCTCAGTTTTCTTCCTAACATTCCAGCTCTTCACACACATCTTAAATGCCAGTATTCTTAGAATGCTGGCATTCTTGCAGACTCGATTTTTGGTATTTTCATGGCTGAGATTTTTGCCTTGTTTTGGGGTGAGTGGTTGGTTTTTCTTTTTATTTCTCCTGTATTAAGGATTTATATAGGGTTTTCACATATGAGGGAAGCAATCTACCACAGAGCTACACCCTTTTTTACTTTATTTTGAGACAATGTCTCACTAAATAAGGCAGGCTGACCTCGAGCTTTCAATCCTCCCACAAGTCTCTTAAGTGTCTGGGATTGCAAGTGCATATCACCATGCCCAGCCTGATCTCATCTATTTCTAAGGCTTTAATTGCCACTGAATGCTAGTTTAGTTTCTTGCCTATTTTTATTGAGATATAAATTGCATCCCATACAATCAATACGTTTTAAGTCAACAATCCAATGGCTTTGGGTATGTTTAAAGACTTATGCAATCATTAGCACAATCCAATTTTTAAAAGATTGTTAAAAATTAGGTTTATGTGTGCATGCATGTGCATGTAGATATTCACAGAAGCCAGAAGAGGGCATCGGATGCCTTGGAGTTGGAGTTATAGGTAGTTCTGAGCCCCACAATGTAGTGGCTGGGAATTGAACTCTGGTCCTCTGCAAGCACAGCAAGTGCTCTTAACTACTGAGCCATCTTCAGCCCAGCAAATCCAATTGGAGAACAAGTCTATTACATTGAAAAAGATCCTTATTTGCCTTATCTATATTTCCGTCCCAAACCTCTCCTAAAATCTGAACCCATATACTTAATTACTTACTGGATTTTTTTTTTTTTGTTTATCTAAAAATGGGCACTACAAACTGTGTTTCCAAAGTTGAACTCATCTCCTTCCCACTAAATCTAAATCCTCCCTAATGTCCTTAAATGTAATGAATGAAGTGCCACATGATTAACTCCTCAGAAACACTGGCATTCATTGTTCTGAACTGTCTCTTTTTTCTTGTCTGTACATCCAATGAATCATGACATTCCATATATTTCACTTGCTAAGTATAACTCCAATTCATTCCTTCCTCTTCCTTTCTAATTATTACCCCACTAAATCTAACAAAGCATCTTTGTTAATCTACCCATCCAAGAAATGTGTACTGAGGGTATCATGTACCAAGCACAGCATTCCCTAACTAGTCTGCTCCAGTTTTTTATCTTCATGGTACATTCTCCCCCGACCCAATACTAGGGTTGGATTCATGGTCTTATGCATGCTAAGCAAGCAATCCATCACTATGATATATCCCTAGTTCCCCTGCAGAATTATTAATCCAGTAGTCTCACAGAATAATTTAATCCCCCCACACACACACATTAATTCCATGCTTTAAATAGTTTCGTGCTAAATATCAGTTGGCTTCTCTCTGACCTTAGGGTAAATTCCAAACTTCTTAATATTATTTTACAATCCTTTGTGACCAGGTCCCTCCATGCCCCATCTTTTATTGCACTCCTTGAGCAAGTCCCTTATCTCAGCTGAATTTTCTCAAACGAAAACTAAGGATAATAAAAGTGCCTATCTCAGAGGTATTTGAGAGGATTAAATGAAATAATACATGTAAAGTAGTTAGCACACTACCTGGTGCATATTAAATATTAATAAGTGTTATCTATTGTTGATGGTAATAAGAATGTTAGCCTTTCTCAGTCCTGCTGTCATGAACTCCTATTTTTAGTGCTCACTGCTGTTTTATATCGTAGGCTCTGCTAAATAGACTATAAAGTCTTTAAAGACGAGCATCATGACTTAAGACACCTGTTACAATCCCCACTTAGCACAAAGCTAGATACACAAAGGAGTTTAATGAATGCTTTTTGATAAAAGTCCACAGAGGGAAAAAGTGGTTGAAGTTTTACTGTCTCACTGGAGGAGTTTATTTTAAGTACAAAGTACAAAGTGGTGGCTCAAACATGTGATTCCAGCACTTAGAAGGCTAAAGACAGGAAGTTTGCTGTGAAATTGAGGCCAGCCTGAGCTACATTGTAAGTTCCAGGCTAACCTGAGTTATATAGTGAGATCCTGTCTTAAAAAAAAAAGATCACAAAATTATCAACACCACCCCATCCCCATCCTCCGAGAGCTTCATTTGCTTTTACCTTCCAGCCTAATGTGTCACTAGGTTAGCATGGAACTTGGCAATACTCACTGTAAGTCAGTGGGCTCTTTTCAGATGGTTTGCTGCCAATATCCTGTTTTTGACAGAAATGGAGTGTGAAATCATGAAGGTGCTTAACTCTATTCTCTGGCAAACAAGCAGTATGCAATTTGCCTACTCATCTGTGATATCAGATGTTTGCTTCTTAAATATCAGCATCCAATCTAGGTTATCAAAAACGTTAAGTTCCATTCCATTAGAAAGCCAATGGAATCCTCCTGAATTGGGTTGGAGCTCTTGGCTGGTGACCATACAGCAATCAGAAACCCAGAAGAGCCCCCAGAGGGCTTAAAGACTCAGGGCTCTTCAGTTGCTAGAATACCCCCCAGGAACTTGGCAAGACCTTTGTAGTAGGATCAGTAGAAAATAAATGAATGCCTTGCTTTGTTTCCTCTTCCTTTACACATTGCTTCTCTCCATCCACCATTGTCATCCTTTCCTGCCTAGTCTCGCCACTTTATGTCCTACGATTGTCCCTGGACCTGAGATCTTACCACTAAGACATCTTTGGACATTCAGATGCCTGCTGCCCGATGTTAATGCATGATCACTTGTACACAGATTTCATTTGATGAGCAAAGGGTGGAACAGTGTGGTTCTATGTAACATGGACTCCAATTGTTACAGTGAAATCTTTGAGCTAAAATTTCACATGCTTAAGATTATTCCAAAACCATTTGGGGCCTTTGGTTTTATGGGGGAGAATGTGAAATAGGCTTGGTATATGGAAAAAGAGAAATTGTTGGGGGCAAGTCAGCTTCTCATGGGAGAGATCATATTTTTGATTAGAAGAAACAAAATGCCAAGTTCTCTGTTGTTGTTCTTGGTTTTATGGAGAAAACACCAAGGAACTGAAACAATGAATCGAAAGAACCCTTTACAGGGAAAGAAAATCCAGGGATCAAAGCAATACCCACGTGAGTTTAAACACAAACATCTCAGTACACACATCCCTTGTTCCTCTACAAGCACCAAGATGAACACCCAGGCAGTCATCTATAAAGTAAACAGATGTGTTGCACAATGCAAGGGTACTGGGATATATACTCGTAGAGAGATGACCAGGACAAAGACAGTATGCCCAAATACTGTTTAACTGTCATATGGGCTGAGATGTAGGGTTGCCTTTATGTGCTGAAGAAGTAAGTAGCTAACGTCCTGAGTGTACATGCACTTCTCAATTATCATCCCATCAAATAACAAAAGTTCACCACTGACACACACACAAAATGCATTCATTTTTGCAGAGGAAATTGAATGAAATACTTTCACTGGTAATGTGTTTATTTTTAGAGTCTGTTTTCAACGTGATAATATTAAGTATACTTGAGGCAACACCTCTTTACTGCCAAATTCTTTGAAACTGTTTAGAAAACTTGTGTCTCAAAGATACTCTTTTTACCCTGTGCTGTCTTGATGCCTAGCCTTTAGAAGAAGGACAGTGTCAGGCAGTTTCAGCAAGCAAGCCCAGGTCCCATGGTAAACTGCCTGACTGACTATAGGTTGGATAGTGCTGATACCTATAGCTGACTACGTTTTCAGTAAGTACATGGTCCTAAAGCAATCTGAGCAATAAGAGTTTGATCATGAGGCCTTCTTTATTCTCCCTCTCCTTCTCCCCCAACACAGCCTCATAGGATGTGGGGGCCTAACCTGGGCTGCCAAAGATTGGCCAAAGGCAAGAATATGTGCCAGTGAGGCTTCAGTTAAGGAATGCCAAGTCCCCAAACAGAACATCTACTCTTCTAGAGATTCAGAGATTTAGTAAGAAAAAAAGTGGGCTTTCCAGGGCTGTCTCCTTATACGAATCAATGGCCAGTGAACAAACAGGCTTTCTAAGCTGCACGGTACAGTACAGAAAACAGGAGCTTCAGAGCCAGAGATTTAGAACCGCATCTCAGTTTACTGGACATGTGACCTTGAGTAGGGCATCTCATTCCTCTGACCCTTGGGTTCATTGCTTGAAAGTGGGAATATCACCTGCTCTATCACAAGGTTGTCTCAAACACCGAGAATGCAAACAAGAATTCCTCTAGCACAATGCCAAGAATAAATTATCCAAATATGATTCTCCTCCCAGTCCCTGCTAAGCATACCATGCCGCTGGACTTCTCTCTCAAGACAGAGCTAAAAAAGGATGTCTCAATGGCTGTATGTGCATGGTGGTTGTCATAATGGTTATTTTCATTTTAGGCCCAAGTAATTTTCCCTTTTGGTTGAGATGCTATAAGAAAAACGAGGTAAGAGAAGAGCTAGAGGTATTCAAGGGTACAAGCCAGGTTTGATAGGTCTTTAGCTAAATTACCACTGTTCTAAGAGAAAAATGAAGAATGAGGCAAACTGTGAAGATTTAAGCAAGCAGGAAGGGTCAAAATTAGGCAAATGTTCTAGTCATTTAGTGAATTCTGGGATTGTGATACTGAGTAATAGGAAACAGAGGAGGATAGTAAGCAAATGAGCAATGGGGCTACAATATGAGGCTTGTCATGTTGAAGGAGTATATTAGAACAGAATGAGAATGTATGCTCTATGGACCATCTTGGCTAAGAAGACGTGACCACACTTGAGATCTTACTTGTCCTAAAGATAAGGGAGTGGGGGAATAATATTAGTCTGAATTCATTTTATCCTTCAACCTCATCATGTATCTATACCCTCTAAATAGCCCTACTTCAACAGTTAACATGCTCAAAAATGTTATTTTACTTCAATATATCAGATTTTGTCACAAAGTAGTTTTGAAGAAGGATTGAATGCATTATGTGTCTGAAAAATTATAAAGTGTTTTCTTTTGTAGTATAAAAATAGGTTGTGCCCACACTTCAGATTGCACAATAGATTTAGATTCTCCATCTATATTAAATGTCAATTGCTATATACTTAATAAGATTGAATGTAATACTCTGAATTAGTCACTGCTGAATAGACCGACCAGGTCAGTATGCACTTATTTTCCATTGTTCGTGGAAACTATTTTCTCCACCTATAATTCCACAGTGGTTTCAAAATGGGTATTTCATTCTCACAAAGCACTGGTAGCCCTAAGTCCTTCTTGGGAGCTATCAAGTATGCTTTTCTTGCTCTTCCACCTTTTATAAAAATGCTCACTGAACATTTTCTCGAACAAACACTAAATCCCAAAGAACTCCCTGTCTTTATAAACTACTCAAACTGAAGGCATGTGTCCTTCTCTCCAAGTTTACTTAAGTATCAATGGAAAGAATCCTTTCGTTATTCTGCTAGAATGGCAGTGAACTTGAATCTACCAAATAAAAGTGGGTGGAAAAAGCTCACTGAGCACAAAATGTTAGTTTGTCACATTTGCAAAAGTTACTTGCATTTTATTAAAAGAGCCATGGGGCTGAGACAACCAGGTTTTAGGTGTTACAATTTTATTACCATTGTGTCCTTCCAAGGAAAGCTCTGGCATACATTTGCTGATCTTGAAATTGATTGTAAGTATTTTGGAATGATTGACCTTCTCCTGTGCCTCATGGATAGTAATAAATAATTCTGCAAGTCCTAAGGCCAAGGAGAGGACTCTCTAGAAGTAAGTGTGGCATCCTAAGGTGATTACTAATGTTGACAATTGCTCCTACCTACTTCTCTCCCTGCTCCACCTCTCTCTCTTCCCCTTCCATCTACTATCCATTATGGAGCTTTGGCCTTATACCAGGCTCAGACACGGGTGCTTTACATGAATTACCCTACCTTTCAAGGTATCAGTACAAACTGTGTAGATGATGAAACTGAGGCTAAGAGAAGCTATCTGTCCTAACATTATGCTGCTAGTGCAACTACAAATTATTCAGCTCCAAAGCTACCATAGCATACTGAAATCCAGAACCTACACAACCATTTCTAGAAGCAAGCTGTCAACATCAAGGCTTGGAACTGGGCAAGACAGTCCTGTGTGGAAGGGTGGCTGGATGCCATCAGGGAGGGAAGCGGAACATGTATGGTTGGAGGCAGTAGATCTAGTGATTCCTATTGTTATTACGCAGAGAAAGAACAAAAATAGCTAGAAGATTGCATATGTGCATGTGTCCAACTGTTCGGTATGTAAAAAAGATAATAACTACCCGCCCATTTCTTCCTTCATGGTCATGATCAAACTTCTTACAGCTTGCATTTCCTTATAATTTGCTCTCTCCTTGACCTCTCTAAATCTATCTTCCATCTTCTTTGCACATACCCTCCTCCCTCAAAGGCCAGTAGTATCTTCTTTGATGTCTCTGTAGCAGTGGACTCTGTCAAATCTTCCACATCACGAAGGCTTCTTCTTCCTTGACATTTTGAGTCTCTATTTCTGATGGCTTTCGTCCTCTTCTCTCTTGACATCCATATTCAGCCAGCAGCTGCTTACCAGGCATTTCCTATCTGACTTTCTAGTCCAAGCACACCAAACCACCAGTGTCCAAGAAGAACTCATGCTGTATTTCCTCATCTAGTTAAAAGCAATAGATGTGTTCATTCAGTCAAGGAAGAAATAAATCTGTGGATTATCCTGATACTCTCTTACACACACAGTCACCCATAGCATCACCAAGTAATATTAACTCTGCCTTCTAGAAATGTTTGGATTTTTTCCCTTCCTCCCTAACCTTATTGTCACTACCTCCAGAAGGCCCTTCATCCTTCCCTGTATCAAATGAGATCTCCAGATTCAAGGTAGTATGGTGATAGACTTTCCCTGTATCAGTAAAAATCTACGTAGTCTTTTTTTCTCTTCTTTGTGACCCATGACTCCTGCTCCATTTACCATCTCACAGTCTTGGCTATTTTTCTAAGCACAGATTTTTATCAAGCTAGTCCTCTGCTTAAAATCATCCCAGAGATCCTTATACTCCTTAGAATAAAGTTTAGACTGTATCTGCCCATGGTGTACAAAGCCCATCATTCTAAGCTATTTCTCCAGACTTGCTTCTTACAATGGTTCTAAAATCTTAGATTTGGTGGAATCAAAGTTCTTCTAGTCTCCTGAATATCTCTATGTCCATTGCCTCTTTATATTCCTGCATGCAGCCCCTTCAATCATTTATCTCATTTTTGTTGGCAAAAGTTTATTCACTTTCGCGATAACTCCACTTTCATTTCCATTCTGCATTCTTTTCTAAGTCCCCTGAGCGCATCTGGATGTTTCTTCCTTCGTGCCAGCCTGTCATCATGCATTTGTGCTCATTACAACAAGGGTTCCTTCACATTTGATTTGCCACTTTGTCTGACAGGTTTTCAGCCAATCTGCACATTCCTTGGAGGCAGGAACCATTTTCTATTTATTGTTATACACCAAGAGCATGGGGTACCACTCCCCAGCTCCCCCCCCAAAAGCTGACATTTGCACCTTCATTAATAGCTCTGTTGCCTACCTCTCCAGAGAGTTATTTTTCCTCCTTAAGCATTTAGCTAAAATGCATTTTCTCATTAAAAAAATTCCCCTGATTGGACTCACTTCACTGTAATTACTCATTCATTTTTATTATGTCCTCAGTGTGTGTGTTCAAATGGTTTAGATTCTATTCTTAATTCTAGCTCAACCACCTTATGTATTTAAGGATCACTGCTGAAATCATGATAGAAGAGCTTTTAAAAAATAATTTCCTTTAAAATATCCATTTTCTTTCCACTCAGAGAAATGGTTAGGCTCCTGTTAAACACACTCATGCCCATCCTAAACCAAGTACCCATGTGACAGGAACAGAGATGAAGACTATAAAGCCACCTAAACTTTCAAGACCGAAGAGAAAGATTTCCAAAAGCAATTGGAACTACAAACTGGTAAGAGACATAAAGCTTAAATTCCTCAATGCAAAGGAAGCAACCCTCACCGCACCCAAAGGCTTTCTTTCCATTTTCTTTGTCTCTTTCTTGTCTGGACACTGCAGTGCTGCGCAGCCCCATGAAAGGCTTGAGAGGAGCCAGATGATATCAGAGCCTCTGAGGTGGATTAGCCCTTGTGTTATGTAGTTTGGGAAAGGTGTAAAAGAGAGAGGCACACAAAATATTCAGGAAAGTGCTGTTTGTTTATTTGTTTGTTTAATGTGCTGGGGGGGGGCGTCTAACAGCTCAGAATGAAATAAACAAAGGGAGATGGAATGTGCTACCTTCCTTTGTACTTCCTTGGCTACAGGCTGCTCTTCTTTTCCTGCTACAGGCTGTGCTTTCCCTAACCAGACTGTAAGTTCCTGGGGATCATTAGCCATGTGTTTCTTTTGAATTCCCTAAACCTTTCAGCACACTGAGTACATAGTGCATGCTCAAGAAACACTGTTGACGCACTGAGTACTACGTAGTTAACTATTTTTCTTCCCTGGCAAATTTTCAGGAATGCCTATTATTCACAAAACTGTGGCGTCTTGGAAGTCAAAAGGAAGCAACCATCTGTTGGTATACATTTTCCCTTAGCTATGCGTTATACAGAGATTTCCTTTGGAAAAATAAACAAAGGATGCTTGATGAGCCAGGACAAAGAACTAAATATAGAGTTCAAGTGGCCAGAGTATCAAGGTCAAAGCATGCCCTTCCTTAACCAGATTAAAGGAGAGCTATGGGCCTGCATCTACCTCCCCCTTTCCCGTGTTCTCCAGCCCTAAATGAAAGTATTTCCAACCACCTATTTTTGGGGATTCTGAAAGCTGAGCCTCAAGCATAAGCTACATACAATTCAGTTAATAAATCTGTGGTGATGTTAATCTCTGTCTCTGTAATAATAGGAAGAGTCCAGCTTTGTTTACTTTCTGAGGAGAATAGGGAAGAGAGAGAAACTAGAATGGGAAGGCAGTATTTATGGACTCTTTATGAAAAGTCAATCTGTGACAAAAACACTCGCAAACAATAAGGAAGGGGAACAGGTTTGGCAGGGATAGAACCTATTCCTGTTCTTGCCAAATTGTTGTAGCTGGCATCCTCGACCACCGCCCATGTGAAGTGCTTGAATTACACTGTGAATATAGTAGTCATTCTCTACAGACAAATCTAGATGAGATAAAATGGCGGGGGGGGGGGGGGGAATCCAGACACCATTCAGTGTCTGGCTCTCATAATTAGCATTATCTTACTATTTATTTCACTGTATAAAGTACTTACAAGTATTTTTGAAATCTCAAGTCCCTTCTTTAACTGCATTATTAATCCTGGGGCTTGTCCTGAAGCCTTTTGGACATACAGGCTCTGTGTTGAATGAGTATAATAGGTAGTCTGGATGCACCCTATTATTAAAGGGGAAGGTAAGGGCATCTCTCTAAGCTTTCAGAAGGGATGATGTCATAAAGAAAAGCCATGGACTTCCATAAACCATCCTGGAGGGGCCCTGTCCAGGACAGGCTCTTTAAAAATTATGAATTCTTGGAGAATTTTATACAATGTGTTTTAATCACACTCACCTACGAACCTTTCCCCTAACTCCTACTGGAGTCACTGTCCCTTCCTTAGCACTCCTCCCGACTTCATTCAGGACAGAATCCTGAACTGAACAGACTAGACATCATTAGCTCCTAAACTATAGACTCGGGTTGAACACTATTGTATTGTCTCCCTGTTCTTTGTCGGATCCCAGCTAGTGTTTTCATTCCATCATCTATAGTCCCTGTACAGGTGTAACCACATCAGAGTGGATTTGGACAGTGTGTAAGCCACTGTGTGTATAGATAGTATGCCTAAGCTATTTTCCTGTACCTAGCATGATGCCATACATAAAAAGGTAGTAGCAAAAGCTGATCTTTTGTGTAGCCAGAACAGGCAGTGGTTCACATAATGGGATTTAACAAGCATCCCTAAGGGTGCTATTTAAATTGCTGCTTTGCTGGATCACCATGGGATTCTCTCTTACTTTACTTACACATGGTAGTGCTAGCACGATTTACTTAAGATACGGGTTAACTTCTGAATGTTAACTTCAGAAAGCTACTTTCTAACTCTCACTTCTTGGGCTATGATGTTGCTCCATGGTATAATACTTGCCTAGCATTTGCCCCAGCAACCAAAGAAAGAAAAATCACCTGTTATCCAAAGGCCAGAGTGCATCCTCCCCTACTAACACAATGATGAATTATTTTATGAGGCCTGCTGATACCACTTCAAAAGAGCAGAGCAAATAATAAAAAGAACTGGTTTCCAGAATGGCCTGTGAAAGGTTGGAAGAATGCAATGCTTAGGTGACGCTGGCCAGAATGATACATTTCCCAGGTATAAGGAAAAGAGATTTTAGAGAGATTCTAACATGAAAGAGAAATGGGATAAACTGCAACTTTGCTTTTTTTCCCTATTATTTTCTCTATACTTAGTAGTCATTTGATTAGAATGAATACAAGGATAGTTTTATTTTTAACCATATTTTATTCACTCTTATCTATTACTCCCCTGTTAATCATGCAAATTCTACTGAGGGATACCGTATCCAATTTTCTGCTTACAATATTCTCTTATCCCCTCAACACTATAGATTTCTTACACTATAATCTGACAGCATAATCAGAAGCTTTGATAAAATGAAACACAGAGGGATTTTGATTGGTTGAAAACTACTCAGAAATAATAACTTTCTACTCTGTTTCCTCCTTCTTGGAAAGAACGAAATAGTAGAGGAAAAGAACAAAATAAAGAAAGTAACCATTGACAGAGCCATGACTTGCGAAATCTGGCAGCCAAAAAGCACGGTGTCACTTTGTCGTCACATTTTACAAGTTAGAACACTGAAACAGAGATCCTAACTGACTCACCCTCATGTTAGCAATTAGTTCATAGAATAGGAAAGTCTGGAATCCAGTTTTCCAACACTCCAATGTGCCTTTTCATTCTTTATGCTTCTCCCTATACCCACAGCATCCCATTACAGTTTCACATGTGAGTTTAACCAGTACCCATGGACTCTATATAGATCAGTGCCCAGCAGGGATTATATTACTAGTATATGTTCATCATTTAAGTATGTTCACTGTAGTAAAAGAAACCAAAAACTTTAAGAAGACCAATCAGTTGGGAATGTGGAATTACTTATGCGTAAGGATTCATTGCCTTAGGAGATATTCTTCAGTCTTAAACAGGAACCCCAAACCAGGATCATGATTAAATTATTTCATCATTTAAAACAAAACAAACTTGATCTCTTACACTTATCTGTCATACAAGTAAGATTAAGAGTGGATAAGACTCTATATAGAATCAGAAAAAAATTTACCCAATCACTGCCCATGAGAAATCCTATATTTTATTGACCTGCATTTAGACTTTAAGTATTATTATCAGTTATTCCATAAACACACACAAAATGATATATATGGAATTTCATACATGCTTTTAAGAGAAAGAGGAAAGAATAACACCTTTCTTTTATTCTGCCCTGCCAAGGAGCACTGAACTTCCCTTCTAAGCTCTTTTAACATTCAATGTTGGCAATATTTTTACATTTGTACAGCAGTTCATAATTCACAGACAATTTAATCATAGATATTATTTGTTGATTACAAAAAGACTAGGTAGAGGGAATCAAAACTAAGTGAGAAGATGATGAGTGAGGGCATAGCTAAGACCAGGGCTGTGGGATAAAGGGAGAATGAGCTAGGAAGGGAGGAAGCAATGATAATCAGAAAGAATGCTATACTGAATAAGTATCACCCTACCCTGAGGATTCATGATTCCCAAATTGTCCAGCAATGACTTTACAAGTGATGACATCCATTTTGATGAAGGATCATTTCCTATATGATTCCCATACCACCGACTGTTTGAAAAGAAGGGAGTTCCTCTTCATCTGTTGTTACCCACAACCCATTTAACTAATTTTAAAAATCATCCATATCTGTGACCTTTATTAGAACAAAATTCCTAAAGGCATGAGATCATCTACACTACCATTCAGTCCTTCACCCCATGGCTGTGCTACAGTCTGGCAAAATCAAAGTCCCTCCAAAGACCATCTAATTTAGATCCAATAAAAGAATTGCAAATATTACTGTTACATACCTCGACCTGCTGGCAGATCTGTATTAGTTTGGCCATTTGATTTTCTAGTTCGCTGTTGCGTTTAACCAGGTTGGTGAGGTTCATCTCCAGAGTTTGCTGCCATCACAGAGGGTATGAGGTCAGTGGGAAACAGGAGAAAGGGGGAAAAAAGAAAAATGAACTTGAGAATCAATGTAATATGGAAATCAATCAGTCAAAAGACAGAGCTTTCTCCCTCTTTTGTGTGTGGGGGGGGGTGTCACAAAGGTGAGACAGAGCCTCACTCTATACCCCATATTGGCTTCACACTTAAAGCAATCCCCTGCCTCAGCCCACGAAGTCCCAGGATTATAGATATATGCTCCTCCATGGATACAGAACCAGGGGCCTCACACATGCTAAGCAAGTGCTGTACTACTGAGTCATACCACCAGCTCAGTAGATTCATATTTCACAGATTTACCATGTCTGCTACAGACCAAGAATTGTAAATCTGCCCCATTGAGGAAGAGGTAGCATCCATTACTTTGCAGGCTAATGTAGGAATTTACTGACATTAAGGCAATCTAAACTTTTTGTAATTTTATATTATCTTTAACTTTTCAATCATTTCCTAGTCCTCTCCTTTTGCTCTCAAATCAAGTCCAGCAACACAAGAGAAATAAGGTGGTAATTTTTTTATGCTTTTTATGCTTAAGTAGACTAAGAAAACTACAATTTGTATGTGTGTATGTGCATGGGACATGAGTGCTTGTGTGGGTGCACATGTATGCAAGTGCATATACATGTGTGTGTACACACTTGTGGAAACCATGGGCCAACTTTGAATTTTGTTCATCAGGAGCCATCCACCTTGCATTTTAAAAAAGGACACTCATTTATTTACCTGGTGCTTACCAATTGGGCTAGGCTGGCTAGCCAGTGAGCCCCAGAAATCTGCTTGTCTCTGCCTCTCCAGCACTGGGGTTACAAGTTCACACCACCACACTCAGCTTTTCTATATGGGTTCTGATGATCAAAGCATAGCAAGCAGCTTACCAACTGAATTGTTTCCCCAGCCCCATAATTTATTGAATGAATGCTTCTTGCCAGACAATTTCATATGTATCAGAACTATAACAATTTCACAAAGAAGGATATGCTAGCATCTTCATGAGGAGGAAGTGAGTGACAGAGTGAGGGTAAAGTGCTTTGTAGCTATAAAACAAATATGTAGCAAAGCTAGGACTGAAACCTGGATTCCTAATTAATCCACAGTTTTGGATCAATATTCTATAATGCTTTGCATTTTTATTTATAACATTATATACTTATTAGTAGGCCTCTTCATGAAAAAAAAATATATTGTACCTTGAATGTGATATTCACCTAAATCAAACTTTATATTGCAGTTTTCCTTCCACAAAACACAAAGAGTTTCAAACACAAAGCCTGATTCTATCTGGAAAATGTCTACTATTTACCATCACTTACTGGTACACAGCTCCTTTTAGGTTCACATAAGAATCACTTTGCAGATATTTTGAACATAACATAGTTGTACCAGTACTTAGAACTCTAACGTATTTCCAGTTGAACAAGCTACTCTCTCCCATTCCTTCAGTGAAAAATAAATAAATAAAATATTATGTCTCTCTATATTGATCATAGACATTCATTCTTCCCTATCTCCAGATATTAGTTTTGATAGCTGCTTCTCCTCCAGAACTGGTGTCAGTATATACTGCTCTCTTATCCACCTTCTCAATACTACCAAATCTGTCCCAAACATAATACCCCAGTACCTTGATCCTTATTCTGGTAGTATTCTTTCCCTGGGTCATGCTCATTGTTTCATTGCTGTCTCCATGGCTGCTATGGTTTATAGCTGTTCAATGTTCATGCTATTGAAAGAGAGGATGGGAAGGACACTGAGGAGTAAAGGGATGTAGACAAAGAGAGGGATCTCATGTTCTTGAATCTTTTACTGTCTAGGAAGTAACTGTGGCTCCTTAACAGCCTTGGCATTGTTTTATGAATGTGTCAAAAAGAATATATTCATATAAATGTATGTATAGCAACGCTGGTTAATCTGATTTCACTTTTTCTTAAATGGAATTTTGAAGACCAGCTTAACTCTTGTTTCCCTTCATGTCTTTGTGTTGTTGTTGTTGTTGTGTAGCTTTGCAGCCTTTCCTGGAACTCATTCTGTAGACCAGGCTGGCCTTGAACTCAGAGAGATCCACCTGCCTCTGCCTCCTGAATGAGGGATTAAAGGCATGCACCACCAGTGCCTGGCTCCCTTCATGTCTTACTGTGATGGTTGAAATGTGAAATATTTTCCATACACTCGAGTATTTGAACACTTTGGCACTGTTTATTGAGGTTATAGGAGGTGCAGCCTTGCTGGAAGAAGTGTATTATTGGGGGTGGGCTTTGAAAATCCATAGCCTTGCCCCATTTTCAGTTCACTCTCTTTGCTTCTTGCTAACAGATGAAGGAGTGATATCTCAGCTTCCTAGTCCCATCCTCATGCCTGCTCTTGATGTCATGGTTCCTCATGGTGATGGACTCTTGTCCCTGTGGAACCTTAAACCAAAAGAAACTCTTCCTTGTATTCATTGGTTTGGGTCTCGGTATTTTATCACAGCAACAGAAAAGTCACTAGTACACAGATCTTTCTTGGTTTCCCTAGCTTCAGTTCCATGGAAGTAACCCATGTCACCTCTGCTTTATTTCATTTATTTCTGGAGGTGTTTCTCTCAGCTTTCTTTAATTCTGCTATCATTTAAATCTTTGTTCTCAGTAGAAAGGAGTGGGGGAAAAGGACAAGGGAACGGCAGCAATCACTGAATTAGGCATAATCACTAAACTAAATAGATGTCAAAGGGAAAAAGAAGAAATGACAGTTCAGAGATTTGCCATAACAAAAACATGTGAGTAGCTCGTGTGCTCAGGGTGCAGTAACGGATCTTGAAGGATAAGCAGGAATTTAACAGATTTAACAGACAGGGATAGTGGAAGGCAGAGTGTTCCAGGCACGAGGAATAAGATGATCAAAAATAAAGATAAAGCAGCCAAGAGTGGTGGCACACACCCGTAGTCCCAGCTACTGGGACAGCTGAGGCAGGAAGACGACTTGAGCCTAGGAGTTTGAACTGTTGTTTAGTTACTTTGTACTGAACAATGTAGTAAGCTCCTTTTTTCAAGAAAAAAACAAATATTGTTCCTATTCAGGGACCAATCAAGAGTTTAGTTTGACTAGAACACAGGGTATAAGGATGAAAATGGAGATCAAAGCCCTGTTTGGCTGGGTGTGGTTGTACACACCGTTAATCCAAGCACTTGGGAAACAAAGACATGCAAATCTCTGTGTGTTCCAGGCTAGTCAGGACTATAGAACAAGTTTCAGGGCAACCAATGCTTCATAATGAGAGCCCATCTGGGGGGAAAAAGCCCTGTTTTGAGAGTCTTGAATGTACAAATGGTTTTGTACCTATTTGTTTTCTTATTGGGGTTTATGAAGGGCTGTTGAATAAGGAAATGACATAATCACAGCTACATTTAGGGTATTAACCTAGCAGCAATAAGGGGAAGAGAGCAAAACAGGAAAGCCTGGGAGGCAGGGACACTGGTTGTGAAGATACTGTAACATTCAAGGCAGTTGCAAATGCAGGTCTGGGCCAAACTCAGAGGATAATCAGGAGAAACATGGTAATCTTTCAGGAAAAGATTCATCACTGTCAAATATGCAAAGACCAAGAGAAATGTGAAAATTTAGTTTTTTAAAGGTGAGGGGTGGGCTAGATTGGATAATCATAGGTCACAAGTAACCTTTGTAAAAGGAGTTTCAGTAGGGTTTTGGAAGTAGCCACTAAAGCATACAGGGTTAGAGTGCATCAGAAGGTGGCAAGCCTAGACTCCTCTCCAAAAGTTTGACCGTAAAGTGAACAGAATAGATCTCAGTTTGATCAAAGGGTCTAGTGTAAATTAGAGAGGGGAAAAATTACTAATGGAGCCAATCAGTCAAAAATTTCCTCCCGAAGAGTAGTCCACATTCCCAGATCAATGGAAATCCCGAGTATCAAAAATCATTATATCGACCTATTTGATAAATGGTCCATTGACTGATAGACCTAGAGAAGAAAAACGATTTAAATTCTGTGTTTCCCACTGCAATGTGTTTCCATGTGATTCCACTGGGAGAATTTTTTTTTTAACAAGTACATGAGACCTGTTGTAACATTGGCCTTGAAATTGATATATCATAAATAATTCATACTGCAGAGCAGGATTAAGATCCCCTGCTGTGCGCTCCTCATTTATGGCCCTGAACTGAGAGTTGTGGCTTGTATAAAGCTACGGAAAACAAAAATTAGGACTGAACACATAATTTAGGGTCTGGTTAGACTACAGGCCTTGGGTTACCATTACGAAATGATGGCAAATAGTTAGTTTGCTCGGGCCCCCTAGCAATTTGCAGAATGCCAGTCCATTTTAACAACACAGTTCTAGAACTGACAAGATGACTCTAATTTCAACCTTGCTTCATTAATATGAAAAATGCTTTGAAAAATAAATCTTTGGCTAATGAAAACACCATCTGTTGATGGCTTTTTGCCACTGTTTTCTTACATTATGAGACGTAATTTGGGGGAAAACATTGAACATTTACTTACTTCCTATTCATTTGTAAGGAATTAAAGCCTCCTTTCAAATTGGAATTGATTCTCAATAATGAACATATTCAAAAGAAAGCAGTGAACTGAAGCAATTATGCGGTCTATATCCTCACCCTTTCCAAAATGCCCAGCACTCACAAATCATTTAGAACTAAAATTTCTGGGCCACTCTAGGTTTGAATGACTTGGATTGATTTGGCCATGTAATGATCTTGTCTATACCATGTCTGAGTAAACAAAGTTGATTTGTGTGTGTGTTTGTGTGTGCATAGACACAAAATCTTTTTATGTCAAAATAAACATGTCTCTTTGTTATTGTGATTCAGTTTTGAAGAATCACTTTGTTTTGCTCCTTTCTATGTATTCCATTTAATGACTGGGCTAGGTTCCCTCTGTCCAAGCCCAGTTAGTACAACTTTCTCAAAACAGTTGAACCATGACATCAAGAGAGCCAAAGTGGCAGGGGAGATTGGAATGGAGATATCTGCTGGGAGGAAACAGAGACAGGAGGTTGGCAGAGAAAGCAGGATGAAGTTCCCATTTCCTGCAGCAGGAGGTTACCTCTGAGTCTTTCTGCATTTCCCTTTTTGTGAGGGTGAGCAGCCATTTTAGCTTATGAAACTCTGAGACCCTCTTCACCTTCTAATGACTACATTCTAGCTCTCACAAAATTGTACATGTGTCTAAACAACGCAAGAAGAAGGGAAGACTTGGCTGGCTTCCATAATTGAGATTGTAAGAGGCCTGTGTTACCTAAATTGGTAGTCTACACTGATTCCATTTTCACCCTAATTCCATTTCGTTTGTGTTGTATAGCCTTGGCCTCTTTGTGCTCTGTAGTTTCCTTTCCTAAAGAACATGATTTTCTACCCAGGAGGCCAGGCACAGGCCACTCTTCTTTCAGACAGCATCCCATTTTTCAAAATGCCCTCTCTGACTCACCTAAATAATCACTGCTTTTTTTAAAAAAATTCTCACTTCCTTAGATACAGGTTACTTAAGGTAACATTCTTCTTTCTTATTGACTCCCTCAATAAATTTAGTCATATGTTAAAAAAAAAACAGCTCTTCATTAAAGGGCCCTACTCTCCATTTGCCATGCTCCATTCCATGGAGGCATATGTAAGTCACACACATATGTGCACTTATACACACTTACCTGATACAGTCATAAGACCTGGAAAAGGGTCCAGATTTTTTGTTTGTTCTGTTAAGACATCTAGTATTGCCATCAAAGGCCTGTATTCTATCTGGCTTTCCAAAATATACAGGAAGAATGTTGTCTAAACCTAGGCAACATCAGAACTTTGGGGTTTTGATATGGGAATTGAACCTTGGGGCAGGGGGTGGGAGCAAGAAAGAAAAATCAATCCCAAAGTTAAGCTATTAAAGATGAAGGCAACTTCCATGGATCCCCATGTCATGTAATTCAGTTGTGGAAAGCAAGAAAAGGATGTGAATAGAGATCAGGGTAAGAAACATGGGGTAGATGAGGAACAAGGACCAGACAAAAATTATCAGCATCAGCATCATCTGAGGTCTAGGGATATAACTCAGTGGTACAGCACTTGCTTAACATGTATAAGGCCCTATGTTCAAACCTCAGTGTGGTGGGAGGAAACCAATTTACAAAATAATCCATCATCACAGAACTCAAGAGGCTAAGGCAGGAAGATCATCCATGAGTTCTAGCCAACAGAGTGAAAACTTGTCTCCACAAGCAAAACAAATATCTGAGTCAGTATTATGATGCCCATTCTTCAGCATTTTTTTCCTTTTCTCTTTTTTCTTTCTTTTCTTTTCTTTTTTCTTTCCTTTTTTTTTCTCATCCTATCCATACATGGACATTACCTGTTCTTCCAAAAACCAAAAGCCAGAATCTTAGTATGTTTTTCAGGTCATGTTCTACCTTTTTCTTCTCCCCACCCCCCAAATTTTTGTCTTAGAAATACTTACTTCGCTTTTGCTTCAGTCTGTCACTTTATATATCAATTACATATGCCCTTTCAACAACAGAACACACCATCTGGTCGACAAACTGAAGCCCACACCCTTATGCCAGAGTTTATTCTTTCCCCCAACATTTATTTGCTGTTGTATAGACACAAGCTATGTCCTACAATGAGATGCAGATGATGTACTAGATGTGTATCACACGGGCCAACTCTACTTAAAGTTTGTTAGAAAATGGCCAGACTCTCAAGCCAGGTGAAATGCATTGTCACCCCCTACTTTTATTCAGATGTCTCTACAAACACTGAGCACAGACTCACACCACCACTTCTGTCATGACCAGGAATGTTACTTGAACCATTCTGCATGCTTCCCTTCCTCTTTGGATGCATAATATTTAGCCTAAATAGGTAAATTTTACTTAGACCTTCTAAAAATCTAAATATAGCACTTATTTTGATAACACTCATAATAGTGAATAAAAGCCAACTCTACTCTCGTAGAAGCCTCAGAATCCCATTCTACCTGCACTGCCCCTCATCACTGCCAATCTTTTGGCTACAATCTTTTCTTTCTCTTTCATCTGTTCTTCCTTCATATATAATTTCTGAACATGAGTGTACTGTGAGAGTCAACCCTTGACCCCCTCTCAGCTTGCTTTTTCATGGTTGTACCTCCATTCTGAAGCCAATTAAATCTACTCCTCTAGCCATGATTTCTCAGCCACTGGAAAAACTTGAATTTCAATTTCTTCTAGAATCCCTGCCCTTTCAGGTCTTATAACATAAGATGTTTGAACACATGCTGTTATCTTAACTAGAACATCTTCATTCCGTCACTTTGCCCCCACTCCCCAATAAGGAGGTCCAAAATCTACCCAAAGTCTCGCCTAATGTCCCTCTGAGGCTCTCATAACTTCTCATGCTTGCACTGTCTTAAAACTGTGTTCTTAATCGTCTGTCTCTCCTCAGTACACCAGGGCTGAGATTAAGCTGTATTTATCACTGTAACATCAACACCTTTTCTGGTGCCTGGCACCTAATAGGTGGACAGCAAATATTTGATGAGTGAATGTTGAATTACATGTTGCCTCTTCCTAACTCCTTTACTTCTGTCTTCAGTGCCTCCATTTTTTAAGACATTCCCAACTCAAACATCCTTCTTTAACTCTCTCCACCATCTAAAACCACTGTAGTCATTCATTCATCAAGCCCTTTCAGGTCTTTCCAGTTTGACCCTTCTTTGATCACAAATCCCTCTCCAATTGCCAGTTCTGAACCTGATGACATCTTTTCCCTGACCTAAACTCTGGGCTTCAGAGTATCCTATGCAAATTTCCATCATGCTACCAATCAAACTGAATTGGATTTTTCAATTACTGTGTCTGTCTTCCCTGCTAAGCTCAAAGCCCCACTGTAGCAAAGACTGTGCCTTATTTCTTGTAACTCCTGCTCCTGCCACGATGCCCAAAATTTTCAATAAACAAAGTAAGTGGTCATTGTCTCTTAAGTGAATGAAGGATTCTCAATCCCAAATCCCTGATGCTACAGTTTGTTAATGGCTCTTCTATCGTCAGGTGAGACAAAGAACAAAGGTGTGATCTCATTACATCAAGTGTTCATGAACTTAAGAGACATTACCATAGTTTCATCCTCAAACATCACTCCTTTAACTTCAGTAATTCTTGTTTCCTTAATCTCTCCTTACATGTTTTGTGTTTATGTAATCGGTTCCTTTGACCAATAGTAACAGACAAGATTCTCATCAACCCGAGAGTAATTGGAATCATCCATCATCTTTGGAAGTATTCTCAAAATAGTGATTTAGCTCAGACACTGGTGACTAAAAGACCTGGGACAAAACGATCTCAAAACAGAAAGGTGAGAGCACAAATAATTGGAGTTTCTAGTTGCTAAACTTGCTCTTAAAGCAGAGGGACAACAGAAAATATTTTCCAGCACAGGGTCCCATTAATACTACATGAGTGCAGAGGCAGAGAAATCGATGAAATCTTGGAAGGAAAAAAACAAGGATTCAGATGAGCCTTAGAAAGCCGTTTTAGTAGAGATGAAATTAAAATACACTTACTCAAACACCCACATAGGCCATTTGCAGAGTTATTCTGATTTTCTTGTTTTGTTTTAGAATCATGTTCTGTTTTCCTATTTTTGAGAACAGTCTTGCTATGTAGTCCTGGCTGGTCCAGAACTCACTATATAGATCAGGCAGACCTCAAACATTCAGTGACCCTCCCACCTGCTCCTCCCAAGTGCTGAAATTACAGGCATGTGCTAACATGCCCTTGCCTGTTTGTTTTTCTGTGGTTTTTTTTTTTTTGAGACACATTCTCATGTAGTCTATGGTGTAGTCAAAGTCACTATGAGCCAAGAATGACCTTAAACTCCTGATCCTCCTTCCTCTGCCTCCCAAGTACTAAGATTGTAGGCATTCAACACCACACCTGGTTCTGGATTTATACATACATATGATGGGGGAGAAGTCTTGAACAGTTAAGAGACTAGAGAGAAGCCAGCTTTACAAGCAATAGTAACTTTATGAACTTGAGTTGAAGGCTGAAGACAGGGCTAGCCAAAGAACCCCTTGACAGGTATTAGCCTTCCTATCCACACACATCATTCCAATCATCACCACACCTCAGAGAACACAAATCCCAACTCAGTTTTTTCTTTTTGCTTTAAGTTTGGTAGCAAATGTATCAAATTGAGTGCTGTTTTTCTTGTTATTTTTAGCTATTGTGATTCTAGACCCAAGTGAGCAAGATATAGAAACAAGTTTTTCCTCTACCTTCATCTATGATAACCCACCCTGGCCTCTACTGAAGAGTTTTTTAATTGAGCATAGATGTCTAGCTCATTTATTAGAGTTACCCCTAGACTTAGGATACATCCTTTAGAGAATCCACCTAAGGTGTCTACAGAAAGTTTGTCTTATACTCATGATTCCCACCTGCCCAGCTTACCAGTAGATATCATAGACAATCTCTCTAGTGCTGTGGGATGGTCTATATGTCAAATTGCTCTGATTGGTCAATAAATAAAACACTGATTGGCCAGTGGCCAGGCAGGAAGTAGGTGGGACAAGGAGAGAGGAGAATTCTGGGAAGCAGAAGGCTGAGGCAGAGAGACACTGCCAGCCGCCACCATGACCAGGAGCATGTGAAGACGCTGGTAAGCCACCAGCCACGTAGCAAGGTATAGATTTATGGAAATGGATTAATTTAAGCTATAAGAACAGTTAGCAAGAAGCCTGTCACGGTCATACAGTTTGTATGCAATATAAGTCTCTGTGTTTACATGGTTGGGTCTGAGCGGCTGTGGGACTGGCGGGTGACAAAGATTTGTCCTGACTGTGGGCAAGGCAGGAAAACTCTAGCTACACTCTAGTCACATACAGTGACACATATTTATAGACACACTGATATATCATAGATTCTTCAGAGAATCTGCCTAAGGTGTCTACAGAAAGTGTGTCTTATATACATGATACCCACCTGCCCAACTTACCAGAAGGCATTCTTTCAGCTTCACATACAGTGACACATATTTATAGACACACTGGTACAATGCCACAGAGCCATTCTCAGTCACCAATTCATGCAAGAATGCACACACTCACAGATGATGATGCATACATATTTATGCAAATATACCCTCTCCCCAACCCAGTCTCTCATAAAGATATGTATCTTCTCATGTTTATATTCATACTCATATTGGTTCAGCTATAATCAAATGCTCACTGGTACATAGTTGTGAGGGTATCTGTCTTAGCCAATAGAAGTGGGTGTCAAGTGGGTGCACAAACAATTGACAGGGGTAAGGTGGTGGAATGAGAATAGGTGAGAGGATGACAGAGTGTCTGAGTAGGAAAAAGGACAGTAATCAAGGTGACAAGATTCTAGAATAACTTATTTTTCAACCTTTAAACTCTTACTGTAGCTCTCCAAGTCTTATATCTCCATTCTCTTTGTCTGGGAATCTTTAGCTCTGTCTCAACATCTATTGTGGTGTGTGTGTGTGTGTGTGTGTGTATTTTACTTCCCCATGGAAGAAGCTTACTCTAATTCCAGGTAATATATTGTAACAACAAGACTCTTGATATGTGGCTTTATTTAAGAATTATTTGTAGTGATGAATTAGAGGAAATGAAAGGAGAAAAAGAAAATGTGCTTGTTTATCCCCTTCAGGAAATTCCTCTATCCCCCTGGTTTTCATCAGCTATATTTTTGGCAGGCTGTGGGCATGGAAATGTGAAGACATCACTCTCAAAGAGAATTATAATAATCACATCTGATTTATACAGATGTCACCATAGGGTTAGGCAATTGGAAAATCCAGTAATCAAAACGAATAGACACTTAAAATTAAGGACATGCTATACTTTTGCTCACACTCTGGGTTTGAAAATTGTCAGTAGCTCACAGAAGGCACTTTCAGATTTCCAAGGTATTCCTAATGGCAAGACTGATTTGTGTCTACTAAGATAAAAACCAAATCAAGCTATGGGCACTAGTATATGTCCTAAAAAATAATTATAATCCATGGCATGATGGCTCTCGCCTATAATCCTAGCACCCAGGAAGCAGATTCAGGATGATCATGAATTCAAGGTCAGCCTGTGTTACATAACAAAACCTTGCCTCAAAAAAAAATTACAACCCAAACTAGAACAAACAAAAAAAAAACCCCATGTCATTATGAAGACATAATTTATTTGAATTTCTTAAGGAGATATTATGTACATTTGCTGTGTGGACACTAAGGAGGATACTGAAGAAACAAAGACTTTGTATCTGGCCTCAAGGAGTTATGATGTCTCTGTAGTATGTTGGAGCAGACTTGTGGAGTTTGGCTTGAGCTCTAAAAAGCCAGCAGAGTTCCTAAGCAGGCCAAGAGAAGAACACTGGAGAAAGTAGTAAGAAAAGAAGGGGGGGTGGATGTTCAGTACACCAGTAAGAAGCTCTTCTGAGTAGATGAAGCTAGAAAATTTGAGAGTTGTGAGGGGAAAATGTAAATCAGCAGCAAATGAGAAAAAGCAAATTTTAGAATATTAAGTTCAAGTCTACCAGCAAGAGAGAGCCACTGAAATTAGCCTCTCTATGTAAACCCAACATGTTCTAAAATGTGAAGCAGTTTTATAAAATTATAGCATGTATCATGAACTAAGGTATGTGTAACTGTCAGGACCACGAGGACTGTTTGAATTAATTAAACCACTGGTAGTCTTCTAAAGATTGTGTGTCCTGAATCTCAACCCTACAGGCAGTCTAAACAAATAAAATCATAAAACATTATATAAGTACCCCCCAAGTCCTCAACTCCATTTTGAGGACATGTTCAAAAAGCAAGCTAGCTTCTGATTACTCTGACCTTTTTTCTGTACCATAATGGTTTGCCTGCTTTTTGCTGAACAGCATTACAGGTCACTAATCCTCGTCAAGGAGGCTGTACATAAAAGGTAGTTATAAAAGGCCAAAAGTGAAGCCCCAGAGTCAAAAATAAAAATAAACATTGCATCACTTATTGACCATAAGTCAACTTTGTGTGTGTGTGTGTGTGTGTGTGTGTGTGTGTTATGAGTTAGTGTGTATGTAGAGTATACATTATCATTCTTGTCCTTTTCTGACAGAACTTTCTGTTCCTCTCAGGACCAGGGGAATGTTCTTAGGTCATCTCCCACACAGCCTTTGCCAGCTACCTGGCTTTCTCTAGTCTCCTTAGAAAGGAATCAAGTGAATAATCATAAATGCTTTCTAATTTTAAATTCAAACAAAATATTACATATGACATTAAAAGACAGGCTTCTTTTCTGTTGAATGTGAAGAATTAATATCTTTTCCCACTTAGCACTGGATGGAGTAAATTCTCCAAGTCCCCCTACCCCCGCTTCTGCCTCTCTCTGTTTCTCCCCGACCTTCGCTTCCTCCCTCACCCCCTCTTTTGTACACACACACACACACACACACACACACACACACACACACACAAAACCTCCTTCTCCTTTCCAAAGCCCTAGATGTTCCAGACAACATAACAAACCACACAGTTGGGAATGATTCAGATGTTTCCAGTCTCTATCCAAAAATGAGCAAAAATAGTTTCCACTTAATTTATAAGCAGACTTTTCTGCACATTTCGTAAAAATTAAAGGGAAACTGTCAAAAAATATAGCCACTCATTCTCCAAAAATTACTGATTAGTCACAGGCTAAGGCATCTTTTTATAAAATACACTTGTGTTTACCCAACCCTGGAGACGGGGACTATAGCTGCATGTTGCCAAATGCCTGCTCAATCTCCCCATGTTTTCAGCTATTTTCAAGGAGCCAGTGTCCTGTAGATACAGGCTCACTCTACTCAGTCTCTTTGTTATCTCAGCAGTACATATGGATGCCGGTATTTCTGTCTGGAATATTTTTCAAGGCCAATGCCTTATTATGATCCTAACACCGGAAACAAATTTGGCAGTGATTGCTCCATCCTCTCCATATCTCCCACTCTTCTTACAACCCACCCCCATCTTTTGCCATTGTGAAGCTGAATGTTAAGTAATTGTGTCCTTTTCCTGATGCTGCTAATTATGTATCGTGACCTATGGAATGAGTAGTTGTTAGAGCATAGATTTAAGTTTTAAGTCAAATTTCAGAGAGGAAACAACAGTGTAAGAGCAGACAACAGTGAAAAAAAAAGATAGTTGACTCTGCCTGGAGACTGGTTTTCAGTTCCAGCCCAATTACTAAACAGGTCTGCTAACATTAACCAAATCACTTTGTGTAACAGAGTCTCAGTTTATGAAACTTCCAAGTGTAAGGCTTTGACTAGATCAGGTCCATGGCCCAACAATTTGCTGACTCTAAGAATTTCAGTCAGTAACATTCCCCCTGCAGCCCTACAAGAATGAAAGTTTCACAACTGAAATCAAAAGACTGAGGTTGATTCTTATACACATTAGGCATACAGTTGCTCTTAACTAAAAAGAGAAGAGGTTATGTATTGGAAACAAATAATTATCAAAAGAGGCACAAACCAATACTTAGAGTGTGATACTCTAAATATGTGTGCAGTAAATTACAGACAAGAAACCGTATCCTATTTTGAGTACTGTTACCCTTACCAACACTTCCTTTAATGTAAATCTGAATAATAAATTCGCCAGATTATGACAGAAGGAAAACTTCCATTGCTTTCTTGCCTTGCTTGCATGGAATCTAGGCCTTTCTTCTAGCTTGGCTTATGTGCATAGGCCATATTTCAGGGTGCTATTCTTGCTATTCATTTAAACATTTTTTTTTTGAGACAGGGTTTCTCTGTGTAGCTTTGCGCCTTTTCCTGGAACTCACTTGGTAGTCCAGGCTGGCCTTGAACTCACAGAGATCCGCCTGGCTCTGCCTCCCGAGTGCTGGGATTAAAGGTGTGCGCCACCACCGCCCGGCTTCATTTAAACATTTTTTGTTTGTTTGTTTGTTTTTTGAGACAGGGTTTCTCTATAAACTTGGAGCCTGTCCTGGACTAGCTCTGTAGCCCAGGCTGGCCTCGAACTCACAGAGATCCGCCTGACTCTGCCTCCCGAGTGCTGGGATTACAGGCGTGCGCCACCACCGCCCGGCCTTTATTTTTGTTAGATTTCATTTTATTTTATAATGAACACATTATAATTCAATGTGTGATAATATAATATTCATTGAAGAAATAACAATTATTTTTAATTATATAGCAATGCGGGGAATTATGCACTTGATTTTTATATAACAGCATCTAATGTACACTACATGTTTTAGTCCTCTGGAAGTCCTTAGACATTACCAAATTTAAGCTTTTTTAATTAAAAATATTTTTTTTCCATACAACATATATTCCAATCATGGAAAGATATGGAATACATAATCCTTGTGCCAGGACCATGCTAACCAATCTTCTCTGTTTCATTCTAATTTTAGTATATGTGCTGTCAAAGCAAGCACTAAACATTTTATTTTGTCTGGAATCTATGTTAAGTGGCTTCCTTCTTGAGAAAAATTATACCTCATATCAGGAAGATAATAGGAATAGAACAGTTTGCTAGAACCGATATTTGTGAACATCAAGGTGAGGTAAGAGGACTTTTAAAACTAGGCATTCAGACTTGAAAACGAATGTTATTTAACATAACTTCACAGAACTGTCCACTGAACACCAGTCAAAGGCTTGGCGCTTCTAAGATGGAGACTGCAAACGAGTATTTTAGCCTGGGCCTACAATAACAAACACGGGCACAAGAGCAAATACTAAGTTAACAGTCATTACTTTCAGTTTAAATTTTTAGTTCAGATGTTTAACCACACCTCCTGACTTGGTGATACGTTGATATAAGAATCAGCTCTAAGTTAAGTGCTCAAAGGCAATTTGCAATGGTTAATGCCAAGTATTCTTTTCTTTGCTATACCGACTAGGCATTTTTTGTTGTTTTGCAGAGCCAGAAATAGAACCCAGGGACTTGGCACTTGCTAGGCAAACACTTTACCAAGCCATATTCTCAGCCCTTGCAAACACATGTACTAATGTCCTCCACAAATCTTTCATCCACATAGATACACTCAGACACTTCTGCCCACACCTCCACAGAGACCCACCCAAACGTATGCAAATTAGCACATATGCTAATTGCAGTACACCTACACAGGTACTCACATACTGAAAAGAAGAGGTGGAAAGATCAAAGCAAAGATCTGTGATGTGCAATGTGTCCCAGAGAAGTGAGACTGCTGTTACCCTGGTGAAGTGGACAATGGGCTTACTTTCCCAGAATTGCACAGAAATACATAAATGCAATCAGGCTTATGCAAAAGATGAGTTCCAGTGAAAACTTGCAGTGAATAGGTTATTCCCCATGAAAACAACTTGGGCCGGGCGGTGGTGGCGCACGCCTGTAATCCCAGCACTCAGGAGGCAGAGGCGGATGGATCTCTGTGAGTTCGAGGCCAGCCTGGTCTACCAAGTGAGTTCCAGGAAAGGCGTAAAGCTACACAAAGAAACCCTGTTCGAAAAACCAAAAAAAAAAAAAAAAAAAAGAAAGAAAAGAAAAGAAAACAACTTGGAGTTGACATACTTATCCTACCTAAGTTTATTGGGCTTCTTGCTAACTGTACAAGTATGCATTAAATTAAAATTGTGGCAAGGATATTGCTTACCTTTAGTTTCTCAAATCGATCATTCAGGGAAGCGACCTGATGGTCTCGGTGACGACCCACCAGTTTGCATAAGGCACAGATCAATTGGTCATCAGATACACAGTACATGTTCACTTTCTCATTCTCATGGTCCAGGCAGGTAATCCCTCGAAGATGTGTGTCTGAAACTGGTTCCACCAGGCGATGACTGGTGAAGGGTTTCTTGTTAGGGTGTGTGGCCCGAAGGCAACGGTCACAGTAGGAGACCTCACAGGTGATGCATGTCTTCACAGCATCTCTCGGAGGGTCCTGCTCACAGAATTGGCAAGCAATTCTCTCACTAGACATGGCGGAGCTTGGCCTGTAAGTCCTCTCCCGACGGCTCTCACTTGGAGAATTGGGCCCACTGACTGAAGCCTTCTGGAAGCGATCAATAATGTTCTGCAGGGTTACATTCCTCTTGAGGCCATCCAGGCCCCGGTGATTCAGCGAGATAACATACCTGCATGTAGGACACTGAAAAGCAGTAATGGGTTCAATGGATTCACCGGAGCTGCAGCTTGAGACCAGGATGCGATGGGCACAGCTGAAACACAGGCTATGAGCACAAGGGAGCAGGAGGGGGTCTTCAAACAACTCGAGGCAGATTGGACAGGTCAATTCAGACTCCAGTGTTTCCATCTTTAGTGAAAATAATCCTGCTGAGGCATTAAGAACCGCAGAGGCTGGGCTTTCACCTGCAAGTAATACAAAGTAAGAGTCATTAAGCATTTCCAAAGGAAAACTGGTTGTAGAATAATTATATTGTAACCAATGGAGACTTTCGGCCTGATAGACTCCCCAGGGATGCCTAAGCAATAGGAGTTACTGGGAAATTAATCAAGAAGCCTTTCTGAACCCCACTCTCCTTCAAATCTTGTTTTAGACACTTGCTTGAGGTTGTTTTTTTTTTTTTTTCCCTTCATTAATAAATAGAAGCAAGTGGCCACCTCTGTGTCTTGGCTTCCTGATTAACATTACCATTCCGGCTCACACAATTGGCATGGATCATTCTCTCCTAAATTCTCCACTGACATCTCTTCTCTCAGACTGTGATGAGTTGGAGGCCCTACAAATTTCTCAATCCCTATTCTCCAATATTGCTCTCTATTTCACGTCAAGGCAAGATATAAGGGCTGCTCCTATTTTACATCCAGTGGAAGGAAAACAAGGCTATATTTCAAACTCGCTCTCTCCTTCCTGAAATGATTCCATTCTAAGGGTATGCATGAAAAAAAAAAAAGGCAGACAGCTTTGGGGAAATGCAGCTTTCAGTGCAGGATAATATCTTTTTCTTCAGAGTGTGAACTTGAAGCACTTCATATTACCACACATAGAAAGTTGTTTTATCCTATTTCTATGTAAACTGAATCATTAGAGACAAAAGATGATACTTTTCTCTTTCACTTTCTCAAACCCTCACCTTCAAAAACTCTTTAATTTCCTCAAGTTGAGTAGTAAAAAATGTCAACCGTAGACTTAGGAACAACTTCTATCAACGATGGCTTCAGTTTGGTTTTATTGTTAAATATTTTTTTTCAACTAGCACCTTCCTGTTGCAAAGCTCATCTTCCATGTGTGTTTTCATGCTTACTAAAGCAGGATCAGATGCAAATCAAGATCTAGATGGAAACTGGCAAATTGAACAGCCAGAAATCTTCAGATGTGGTAACTTTCATTTTTGTGTGGACCAGAGAGAATAAGAAATCTCCCAACTGACAGAACTAAACCAGTTTGTCACTTTTTTTTTATTCTTGTACTGGTGTTTGTTCAAATATTGTCATTGATTAGTGATATGTGCATAGTCCTCTGACAGCAATCACAAAAATCTAGCACTTAAGTACAATAAATGTATACACAAAAAGATGCTTCTAAATCAAACCTGTTCAATGCGCTGAACTAACCATCTATTTAATGGAATCTACAGTAAACTGGGCTGTAAATGGGAAGGGTTTTCTTTATAAGGCAGACACTCCTGGTTAGTTTAATAGGTTCAAAAGTTTGTTTAGCTACACTTTTTTTTAAAAAAAAAGACATGATGTTTTCATTTTACAATGTTCAGGTACTTAGACATATATTCACACATATGTCTATATAGAAATCTTATAATTGAATGCCTTTAGAGAAGAAAGATTACAACTTCTACACAAGGTAAGATTATTTCCTTAGATAATTTTACCTGATACCCCTTAGATGCTCACATTGAACAAGGCCACACATGAACTTATACTCTCTGACCATCATTGCAAAAAAGAAAAAAAAAACAATCGTTTCCTCTTTCAAATTTCCCTAAATGGTGAATGTTCTTGCAAGCCTAGAAAGCATTTATTCATTAACATACCTGTATTTCCAACTAACTCCCTCCTCTCCTGGAGAGCACCAACAATTTTGTATTTTTATTCATAGCATGGTGACTGGCACAAAATAGGTAATCAATAATGGCTAACAAAGTATTACTCAAACCAAAAGTAAGAAGGTACATAGTACTTATTGATTATTTATTTAACTGGGTTCTGAGTACTATGTTAAGCACTTTGTGTACATTATTCATTAAATTCTTTCAGACTGTGAATATGGTATCATTACTAGACCCATCCTACTTAGGAAAACGAGGCTCAGGGTCATTAGTAAGTCAACCAGAAACACAAAGCAAGAGCAGAAGGCAGTCTCCTGCCAATGTCTGTGCTTTTTCCCCCACACCTTTACTCTAATCATCTTTTACTTCCTTCACTGAAGTTATCTTGACTATTTACAAGAGGGGTTTTAAATGGCCTGCTTCCGCTTCTATTTTCGTCTCTCCGTGTCCCTCTGAATCTGTCTGCCTCTCCGACTCCTTCCTCTCAGACTATCTCCATCTGACACTACACTTCCATTACAACCCTTTCAGGGCTTCGAGCATTCCACAGTATCTGTGTCAGAAACTCCCTAGGTTGGTCAGAAGCAATGCTGAAAGTCACTTCTACATGTTGACACCTATAGAAAATCAGTTAAAGTCCCACAGTTCCTCTGCCTTAAGAGGGTGCTGTATAAACGCTTCTTTGTGGGGAAATACATTTTCAATTTCATATGAAACTCTAAAATGTATTCCCAAATCAATACGACCCTTGAACCTCACTATGAAATTAAGCTTGGGAAAACACATTCTGGGGCACAATTGCCTTATATAAGGTAAAATTAGGAGGTTTTGTTTTGTTTTTTTTTTCCGGAGCTGAGGACTGAACCCAGGGCCTTGTGCTTGCTAGGCAAGCGCTCTACCACTGAGCTAAATCCCCAACCCCCAATTTAGGAGTTTTAACTAGGGGTTTCTGAACCTCCTAGAAATGTCTGCAGAGTACGTGCATGTCATAGATATTTATTACCTGAAGAGGATTGTTCATAGCTTTCAACGGACTCTCAGAGGTGTCCTTAACAGTAAAGTCTAACATCAAAAACAAGCAAACAAAAGAATACAACAGAAAGGATAGACAAAGTACAGAAAATTACTTACATAAGCTACCCCTTATATTATTTTTACAGAACTGCAATCAGTTAAGATATTTACTTAAGGTCACTGATGTTAGACTGAGGCTGACCTCTAACATCTGACCTTCCTACTTTTGTTTCCCAATTGACAGGATGGGATGGTAAGCATGTGCTACCATGCCTGGCACTCCATTCTGTTTCATTTTATTAAGACACAGTAATACCATTAGCCAATTTGAGGGATTGAATAATTTTTGCAAGTTCCTCAAACATCTGTTTATTCATTTCTCATTTATCAAGGCTCCTGACTTTCATTAATCCTGTTTCAGCATGTCTGCAACTATTCTCCATTTTCCCTACTTCCATTACTATTTAAGCATCATTACAATACCAATTACCTTTTTCACAGTTTTATTAAAAAATAAGTACTATCATTACAAAAAAGTAATTTGCCCAAGGTCATACTTGCTTGCAAATAGCACAGCAAATGTTCAAACTTAGAAAAAGAAAAACCTCTAGAAATAAACCCATATATTTACAGCCAACTTATTTTTGACAAAGCTTCCAAGATAATTCAGCGAAGAAAGAATAATCTCAACAAATAGTTCTGGGAGAATTTCATCTCCATGTGCACAAGAAATGAAGTTAGAAACCCACCTTACAACATACAAAAACAATGCAAACTAGGCATGGTGCTGTGTGCCTGTAATCCCAGCACTTGAGAGGTGAGGGGAAAGGATTATAGTGAGTTCAAGGCCACTCTGGACTACATAGGGAGATCTTGAGCTACACACACACACACACACACACACACACACACACACACACACACACACACACACACACACACAAATCTCAATCTACAAGATGAATAAATGAAAATGGATCAGTCATCTAAGTATAAGAACCAAAAGAGTAAAAGTCTTAGAAGAAAAGATTCCTGTAAATCTGAGATGACTTAGATTAGACATGAATTTTTAGATCACAGCAAAATCACAAGCAACCAATACAGATAAATGCTACTTCATCCAAATTTAAACCTTTAGAGCTATAAACAACACCATTAGCAGAATGAAAAGGCAAAGGATCTTCCAAAGAAGATAAACAAATAGCCAGCAAACACATGAAAAGATACCCAACATCATTAGCCATTAGGGAAATGCAAACCAAACAAACAAACACACTAGAATAGCTATAATAATACAAAGCAAACAAAAAGGGAAAGTAGCAAGTGTCTGCCAGGATGTGAAGAAATTGAATCCCTCATATGTGTGTGTGTGTGTGTGTGTGTGTGTGTGTGTGTGTGTGTGTGTGTGTGTTGTTGACACAAATGTAAAATGGTGCAGCTGCTTTGGGAAGTAGTTTGGCATTTCCTCTAGAGTTAAATGTAAAGCTAACCTCTGATCAAGCAATTCCACTGCCAGGTATGTACCGAATAAAATAAAAAAAATGTGTTCATTCAAAAACTCATGCACACCAATGTTCACAGCAGCAATACTCATAGTAGCCAAGAAGAAAACAACCAAAGCCTGTCATCTAATATATGAATGATCAAAACATGGTTTATCCATAAGATAGAATAGAAGCAAGGGAGGAGCTCAGTCCTGCCTCAACTTGATGTGCCATGCTTTGCTGAAGCCCATGGGAGGCCTGCCCCTTTTGGAAAGGGGAGAGAGACAAGGAGTGGAAAGGGAGGGCAGTAGGTGGGAAGCATGGGGGGCACTTGGAGGAGAGGATGGAGGGGAAACTGTGGTTTGTATGTAAAAGAAATGGGAAAAAAGTTATTTAATTAAAGTTAAAAAAAGATAAAAAAAAAGTGAATAGAGTATTGATAAATGTTGCAATATGGATAATCCTTTAAGATATATTTTCAAGTGAAAGAAGCCAGCACAAAAATGTAGTATATTGTGTGATTCCCTTTATATGAAATTCCTAGAATAGGGAAACTCATAGGAATAAAAAGCATACTAGTGGCCGGGCGTTGGTGGCGCACGCCTTTAATCCCAGCACTCGGGAGGCAGAGCCAGGCGGATCTCTGTGAGTTCGAGGCCAGCCTGGGCTACCAAGTGAGCTCCAGGAAAGGCGCAAAGCTACACAGAGAAACCCTGTCTCGAAAAACCAAAAAAAAAAAAAAAAAAGCATACTAGTAATACCTAGAGGAGGGAATGAGTAGGTGTAACTACGTATATGTATGGACTTCCTTTCTGGGATTTCGACAATTTTGACTCCTCTTGATAGCTTACTTCATTTTTTTTTTTCAGATAGAATCTCCTGCATCTCAGCAGGCCTTGAACTCAATATGTAGCTAAGGATGACATTGAGCTCCTGATTCTCCTGCTTCACCTGCTTACTGCTGGAACTACAGGCCCACCACAATTCCCAGCTTGAATCGCTAACTTAAGTTGTTTTTCTAGGTCAACAAGTCAGTCCCTGTTCAGGTCTTGCAATGTCCTGAGACATCTACAATGTTCAACAAGTGTCAGAGAATTCTTAAGCTTCAGTTCTTTTTCACTTAAAAAAATATTTAAATGACTGCTAAAAAAAACACACTTAATCTCTACCTACATCACAAAATATTTTTAGCAGAGGAAGGTTTACAACAAAAAACAAAACAATGAGAAAATGTTGCAACTTCAGAGTTTTGAATCACTGATATGTTTGGAATTAGAGGGTGCTAAAGATAACAAGACTGAATCTGGTAGAGTATGACCCAATGACAGGTAATCACGACACTTACCCCAGAAAACACAATTGCTTGTCATAAAACACGTTAATGAAATGCACGAAGTGGTAGAATCAACTGACATATCAAGAAATGCCCATGTGCCTACAACCTAGAGTTTCCCTCCAGATGATTTAGTTCCTGGTACACAGACAAATGTGCATGTTCTTTTCTTTCCGCTAGAAAATGATTGCTGCAGAGTTTATCTTCATTGTCTATGCTCTTCACTTTGAGCTTTGTTAAGAAAGAGGAAGAAGAAAGGGGAAGGATGAGTTACCAGTGAAAGTAAACTTAGTGGTGAGGGATGACAAAGCTCTGTGCCTGGAGAGAAACACAAAAAGGGGTTGCCTCTCCCTCCCTCGCTCCCTCTATCCCCTCTTTCTCTTTCTTTTGAGACAGGGTCTCAATGAGTAACCTAGGCTAGGCTCTAACAATCCTCTTGCCTCAGCCTTCCAAGTACTGAAATTAGTCATGCTCCGTCACTACTACCTAAAAGGAAGAGAAAATGCTTCAACGAAAGTGATTAAGATTTCAAAACAGCACACATTTTACACTTACAAGATGAAAAATTGATTCAAGTATTGCCCTCCAAATCTAGCATAGCTAGCGCTGATCAAGAGTTATGATCAAGCAGCTGTGATCTGCACTTGACAGAATTCTATTATTTCCAATGCTGTTTGAACGTAACTAAATACCTACTTAGCCCAACAACTAATAGCCTACATAGTTGCCATCTTCCAGATCTTCTGAGTATGGATCTGCTCTCTCTCTCTCTCTCTCTCTCTCTCTCTCTCTCTCTCTCTCTCTCTCTCTCTCTCTCTCACTACAATCTACCCTTCTTCTCCTAGAAAAGCCATAAATGTAAAACTAAGCCTTACCTCTGGGCTGTAGATTAAGAAATGAGCTAGAGTTTTATTTTTAAAAAAACAGTTATACCAAAACCATCCTTCAGGATATTAGCATTAACTACCCATGAGACTCTCCTGAAAATATCAGAAACTATGCTTCTTCCTTGGGAGATGAACATGTAAGTCCAGGCTTAGTCTGTTTCTTCAAATGCAAACTGTTGTTCAAGTTGAACTAGGATCACTGGATAATCCTTTAAGATGCTTTCTAGATCACATATCCTATTATTATAGAGTTATTTCTATTTATCATCTTGCAAAAAAAGAGATCTTGGATGCTATAAACGAGTACTAAAAACATGCATGACTCTTATTTACAAGCGTAACTAGACAGATTAAGAAGCGATAAACATTATCACCAAAGAAACTAAAGAGACACAGTGTATGACTGTCCCTTGGCTAAGCTAATGAAAAGTGTAATAGATGTATTTACCCATTGTACCTCAAGGAAGATTATAATGAATGTTTCAGTGAACAAGTAAAGGGGAGGGGAATCCCTTGTGAATATTAACCAATGCAAACATCTTCTGAAACTGCAAAAGAAAACAACCAACTACAAGAACTTTATGATTAGTGAATGACTCACTCAAGTTCAGAGAAGATCTTTTGGAGCCCTGTGAATGTTGGTACATGGCTGTAATTCCAGCACTTGGGAAGCTGAAGCAGGAGGATCACAAATTATTTCAAAGATGGACTGATCTATATAATGATTTCAAAGCCAGACTGGGTTACAAAGCAACTGTTAAAAATTCTAACATAAAAATAGCCAATATGGCCGGGCAGTGGTGGTGCACGCCTTTAGTCCTAGCACTCGGGAGGCAGAGCCAGGTGAATCTCTGTGAGTTCGAGGCCAGCCTGGGCTACCAAGTAAGTTCCAGGAAAGGCGCAAAGCTACATAGAGAAACCCTGTCTCAAAAAACCAAAAAAAAAAAAAAAGCCAATGCATAGAATTATCTATATTCTACATGATGAGGACTCAAAATAGAAGAAAAAAATGGAGGTTAGGTAGGTTGTCAATGACCATAATTAATTATAATAATAATCTTATATTTACATAGTAGTTTTATAGTTTTAAAAACCATTATTTCATTCTTATAATAGAGTCTTCTTGGAGTCTTATATCTAAACAGTGCTACCTTAGTGGTGGTAGGCAAAACATTTAAATTCATTAGACCACAGCTTCTTTATCTCTTTAATTAAAAGCACCTGTCGTATGCACAGCATAGGCTCTTGTGATGATCCAATGAGGATAAACTAAATTAACCTGTTTTTAAATTACATTTATTTGCATCACACACTCACACATGATATACCCGGAACACTTTTTTACAAGCTAATAACATTTGGAAATTCATCCCAAACATATAATTTACATGAGAGAGGACAATTACACTTCTCCACAAAATCCCAGGAAAACTGTGGGTTTAACTGTTGTGTGTCACTCATATGTCTTCCCATTTAGGCTAGAGTCCTCCTGAGGGGAGAATTATCTCTACTGTTTTCTCTTAGGCTTCCTTCACACATTGAGAGAGCTCAGAACTGGAAGTTAATTACTGACCGGTACAGAGAACCTGATCCAGTTCCTGCCTAATAGGTATTAAAGCCTACTTAGCATTTTATAGTACATGAATTTAATGCTAATTCCTTCCAATAATTAGCTCCTAAACCTAACACTTCAAGTATTTTATATAATGTAGTCATCATTAAAATGATTATCAAAATAGCAAAACCAAAAGTTCTAAGTCTGCCACAAATACAAAAGACTAATCAAAGTATGATCAAAATACATTGTATAAATATGAAATTTTCAAAGAATAAAAATATTATTTAAAAATGATTAATTGAAGTAACCAAAAATGGATTTGCTGAGGTAACTTATAATGTTTGACAAGAACTATAAGTATAATTCATAACACCATTATGTTATGAAGATTACACTGGCAAAGTTATAAGGCTGGGGACCAAATAAAGAACAAACTTATTTACCTACGCTACTAGTACAGATGTTCATCCATTTTAAGACTGAGTTTCCAATCCTCTCTTTTTCAATGAATTTTTTTTAATATTCAGTGATTTTTTAAAGTATTTAGTGGTCTACCAGGATGGGCAGTCATTTCCACTTCTACATAATAAAACTTGTAATGTATGTATGTAGGGCATTTTATTGAAAGTTAGGCTGCAAGGACCCCAAGTTCTGGTCAGTAACAAGGGACAGAAAACAGAGGCCTATTTTAAATCAAGCTTCTACTCTCCGGGGAACCACATGGATCCTAGCAACACTGAACAAAAGACTATAGACACAGTGATAGAGGATTCTGGACTAGAAACCGTTTTTCTATCTCTGGACTGTACATACATATATATACATGCACACATTTTGCTCTCCTGAATTAACATTGTCTTCCATGCCCACATATTATGTTCTTATCAGAGCAAATTGAAAATATTGGGATTTTAGATTTCAGGAAGAGTTTTCATTATATAATGGGTTTGTTATCGGATCATCTGGTCTCTGTAAGAGGATGATCCAGAGCCAGAGGATACTGTTCATCAACAACCAGAGGACTCTGACCTGCAGAAAGAGGCTGAGACCAAGCCCAAGGTCAGGCAAGCAGAATGCTGTGGAGAGACAAGAACCCACACTTTTCTAACCCATTTATGCTGAACCAACATCATAGTGTATATTCTATTCAGGCAAATCTCCCATAGAGCAAATGATGATGGGATGTCATCATGTTTTTGTTTGTTTGTTTGTTTGTTTTCAAAATCCCTCTGCCATGTTAACTTGAAGCATCTTATGCCATCTAGTAGCCTCCTCAGTTTACAGGCCTTCTAGGGAAAAATACAGGATCTGGAAGTTTGACTACCAAAAATGTTATGTGATTATGGTCATAAAAAACAAAAAGATGAAAAAGCAGCAGACAGAAAAAGCCACAGAACACAAACGTCTTCAGCTCACAGAAAACTGTCAGTAGAGTTTTGGTATATGAAAATGGGTGACGACACATCTATCAGCCCTTGAAGGGGAGGAGAGAGGGTAAAGGGGTCTAGCAATCTGCACAGGACAGATAATTAAGGAGGATTTTCTTCTCTCGCCACCCCTCATCTGAACTTCTCACTTGATGCTATGCTTCAACACAGAGAGAAGCACTTTCCTAGCCTCCTCTGTGTCCCACTCAGTAATGAACACAGTATTTGTTGAGGATCCAGAAATAGAGACAGTTAGCACAATACAGACTTTGTACCAAAATTTCAAAAAGTGGCTCTATTTAGGGCCAGGGAGACGGCTCAGCTAATAAGATCCCTGGCCACCAAGACTGACAACCTGAGTTTGATCCACAGAACCCATGTGGTGGAAGGAAGGAACTGATTTCTACACATTTTCCTGTAACTTCCACAAGCACACTACGGCACACATTCATGTTGATATGCACACACATGTGCACAAATAAATAAGTGTAAAAATTGAAGTAAGTGCCTTTAAAAGCTCTTGAACTGTGTTATATCCATTAGGACATGTTACACCTCATCCTTTGATGATACACTGGACATTCAGCTTAAGGAGGCACATCATAGACTCAAAGCTTTCTTTTGCACAAAAGACAGAAGGAAAACTCAACACTAAATGGAGTTGGAGCACACTCAGGCTTCTTCTAGCAGCTGAGTCCCATGGCTAACAGCTAGAAATTCAGCAAGATCTATGAACACACAAAAACAAGCAGTTATCTCTAAAAACAGCCATCTGAGACATAATTTTGTACCTCATCCCTGTCGTTGCCTTTAGGGTTCTACCTTCCTGTTGAAAAAGAGAAATTTTAGTTCTAAAGGGCCTGACAACCAAAGACAGTATTCTTTCCTCTTCGTCAAGCCAATGATGTTTGCTGAGTGATTTAAAGAAAAAAAAAAAAGACAATCTTCTGTAGTTTCCTTTTTAATTGTGGTGTCAGCAGATTTTATGGGAGGAGGGAATGGAAAGGTTCACTACTCAGAACACTAGTTGGACATAATTATGAGACTCCACTGGCACTATTTTAAGATCTGCAAGTTGGAGCAAGTTGCCCTGTTCTTAGAGGAAGGATTAACCAAACCAATTTTATCTAAGTCGATTTGCACTGTTCAGATGATCTGTTTGTGAAGCAACCCTGTCACTCCTATTTGCAACAGTGCCTCGCAGAAGTGGTCTTGCAAGGTACAACATGCTAGGTAGGAATCCCAGTATTTATGAAAGGAAATAGGAGAAAGAGCCCTCCGTGGCCCATAACCTCTCTTCCTACTCCACACATCACACTCTCCCACCGTAACCCTGTCCCATGGAGCTGTAAGTAGAGTTCAGCATAGGACAAATATGAGCCCCAAATACTGGGTCATGCCTGAGGCCTCAACCCAGCCAGCAGAGGCCTCTGTACTAAATTAAAGGTGCTTTAAAAAATATTGACTCATTGCTGCAAGGTGCTAATCATACTTGTATAGCCAGAACTAAAACTATCTATGCCACTTTTTATTGGGCATTAACTAACTGCCCCCATGTCGGCTAAAAATGGGTGAGGTTGTATATTCAAATGAGTCTGACTCAGATTGTTAGGTTAGAGCGCAATCAATATGATTAATGACTCGACTTAAAATCATCACCATTACTTTCTATGCCTAATTGTATATGTTTCCATTCAGTTACGCATACATTTGGTGAAACAAATTGACTTAAGGTCTAAATTACAATGGCAATTTGAATCCCAAGGGGACTAATAATGGCAAATTAAGGTTTCTGTAAATTAGTGTTCCCGTTTATACCCAGTCAACCCAGTAACCCAATAAGGGATAAATGAAGTGCTTTCATTGAAAAGTATAATGCTGAGGTTTATAGGATCCTTTTATCTTCAAAGGACCAAGCCAATACTCACAATACCCAGTACATAATATTATGCCTTTTATGCAAGTGCAGCGACTGTGAAAGAAAGAGGTCATACAAATGTCCAAAGGCCGTAAAGCCAATGCAACCTCACATTTGGAATGGACTCTCTGATCTTCTTGGCTCCAAGACTTGTGCTTCAACCACATGAATCAAGTTTTGTAAGAAACAATCAAGAGAAATTTAATTCACATTATGAGTCTGCATTAAGTTAATTGATTGAGCAGTAATATATAAAAATAGCAAAGACTGACTCTCCCTCAGGGCAGTGATGAGTGGGGAGGAGGTAAAAAAAAAGGTGTGTGTGGGGGGGGGTTAATCCAGAGTATAGCAAAAGCTCTGTAAGCCGAAGTGAGGAATATGAACTCTCTATTTGGCAACCCATCTCCTATTGGAATATTACCAGAAATCTGTTTCGATTTCAGAGAGGAAGTAGAATGGGATTAAAATCAGCCCTTATGGTTCAATTTGAGAATCGGATTAATTAATCCCCACTCAACAGTTGTCTATTATTACAGTTTCCAGTGTTTTCCTTTATAAATACTCCCCCTCGGAGACACACAACTGCCATTCACCAGCCCCACCGCCAGCAACCTTCAAAAAAAAAAAAAAAAAAAAGCAAAGTGATTCAAAAGCAAGAATCTGCGTTGCTGGATGTGCACAGGTTGATAGAGCAAAGCTGAGAGTGCGGGACTCTGGTGAGAGATCTGGGTGGGCAAATGTTGGGAGGCAGGAATACGAGACATAATAGCGACAGTGCATAAGGAGTGCGGAAGAGAGCAAAAAGTGAGGAGTCCGATCATCTCAGGGTCCTAATTTCCTGCTCGAAATAGAAATGCCTCCAAAATAAATATATAATGTGCTGCTGCACGTGAAGTGCGAAATAACCTAAACCAGCTCATCACCAGTAAGGTTAGAGTAAATCTGCTCTGCCGTTATTTACTTAATTCTTACGAACCCAAAATGGAAAAGCCTCCCATGTCCCTGCTTCAGTAGCCGTGTGTCCTGTGAACACACTCAAGTTTTCCCTCTCCCCCACGGCGCTGCTTTCACAGCTAGGCCAGAAATAAGGAACCACCGGGACAGAGACTTGAAGATCCTTTCCCCAGTGAAAAGGGGATTAAGTTTCTCCCGGGATCCCGCCGGCCGGGTGTCCGCAGCATCGCAGGCTGCTGCGCCAGCACCGCCGAACAAACCGCCAACCTAGGGGTGCCGCCCGGGCCGAGGACGCCGTGGATTGCGGGAGCGTGGGAAGGCGGCTGCGCCCTTTCCCAGACTTGCGCCTAGGCGCCAGGAGAGCCGCTCCACTGCTTTCTCCCGGCTTGGCCTGGCCAAGCGGGAGGCCTCGGGCCGTTCCCCTGCCTGGGATCTAGGAGTGCAAACTCCTTCCCACGAGGGCAGCGGCAGGAACCCAGGTCACCACAGTGTGACAGACACCCTGGGCCCCGCTACTGCCGCCTGGAGCCTTGCAGACCCGGTCTCCCCGTCTCCCCCCTCCTCCCCCCTTCCCGCCGAGCCCGGGTGTCCTCGGCCAGCGCCGGCCCCGGCAGCACCTGAAGAGCAACCGGAGCCGGGGCCGAGCCCCGGCGGGCGGCGACACTAGACCCCCCCAGGGCCGCGGCGAGGGGACGCGTTTTACCCATATTGTTCCCGGGTGCCAGCCATCTCCTACGCGCGCCTGAGAGCGCCGGGCGCTCGCCGGCCTCCGCAGCAAGCTGGCTTGGGCTCCCGTGCGAGCTCCCGGGCCGCTGTCGCTGCCGCCGCCGCCACCACCACTCTAGGCCGCCGCCCGCCTTCGCTGCTGCAGCCGCCGCCGCCGCCGCCGCTGCCGCGCAGCAGCCGGGATCCGCCAGCCCGCGCGCCCCACAGGGGACAGCACGGAGACCGAGACGTTCCCGCGTCTGGGTCTCCCGGGCGAAACTTAGGAGTTTTCGCCTCTCAGTCCAGAGGCAGCACCATGACACCACCGCAGCACCACACTGTCATTTCCGCCGCCGCAGAGGGGGGAAAAAAAAGGCAATCCCTTCGAAAGGAGGGTGGAGTGGGAGCAAGCGGAGCCGAAGCTGACACCCCGAGGGAGCACTGGGAGGGGCCCGGGCAGAAGGGGCGCCGGGCCACCTTCCTAGGCTCACCTTCCGCCGCCCCGCCACTCCCAGCTCCCCGAGCCCCTCCTCTGGAGGCGCGCTTACATGTTTTCTCCCCTGGCAGGAGTGACCGGAGAAACCTGAGCAAGCAAAGGCAGCGGGTGGGTGGGGTTCAGATTACTACTGTACCTACCAGCTGATTCCAGCAGCCTTTTCTCCAGCGCCCTGTCATCTTGATGGAAGACACAGGGAGAAGGGGCCTGAGCAGGCGTGTGTGTGTGTGTGTGTGTGTGTGTGTGTGTGTGTGTGTGTGTGTGTGTGTGTGTGTGTGTGTTGTGCGTGTGTCTGCGGGCGGGTACTACGTGTGAAGTGCAGAGGGAAGACTATGGCCAAACTCTTCTCCCACCCACCACCCACTACCTCCACAAACCCCCAGATTAGAGCAAGGAAAAGGCCGTTACACCCGCCAATGAGAAGAGTCTGCCTGAATCCTCCGCACAGGTCCTACTGGTGAAGCTGTTCTATGCAAAGTTAACTAGAGAGTAAAACAAAAATAGTGGAGACAGAGAAGGGCAGACAATTGAAGGAAACCCAA